>NC_090791.1:10647826-11370326 GCF_040054535.1 Antennarius striatus | reverse complement strand
GCAGATGGAAAGACACAGCATTACAGGGGATTAAGGATGTGTAATTAACCCAGATGCAAACCTTGAGTATTTAGGGAAGGCAGAACGGTGACAGCAATTAGAGCACGTCTGTATTTGTTTGTGTGAGAGACCTTCAAATGCTCCGAATCAAGGTCCCTGAATGCAGAGCTTTGTTGCCTAACAAAATGACAGCTCTTGTCTCATTCAGACAGGATTCGTGGGTGAGTTGGCTCAGTGCTGCAATACAAGCATCCGCTGCTTTGACATGTGTGGCATGATCAAAAATGTCTGGATTCTGTAGGGGGTTCTGTGTAAATATGACGATTATGGGATTAATGTTTATTGTGATGCCTGTTGCCTGGTGGCGATAAAAGAATTTTCTACCTCCAACTCTAGAAGTATGCTGTTCATACTAAGTTTACCTATTTTTAACATCCTGAGCGTGATAAATTCTTAAATATAGCTCACCTAACCCACATTCATGCCATTGTTCTTATCAGTAGAGAATTAGTTCAGAAAAATGCTTTTATTACAGAAAATTGATAAAATTGTCATTTTATCTGTTGGCAGCTCCATAAGAATAAAGTTTTTAAATCAGAGTGAAATTGTTTTGACCCTCTAAAATCCATTACATTAACATTTAAAACTTTTTTTCTTACTCAAGAGCTTCCATCCGCCACAGGCAGCAACACAAAGTATGTTCAGGTTTTATTTCAGGCTTTGATTTATGTCTGCCTCAAATCTGAATTTTTTGACTTGCACAAAGACTTGCACAAAGCTGTATCTGTATCATTCACAATGAGAGCGTCAAAGCTTAGTGTTGCGTGTTCACTGATGATTGCTACCATGAACATTGTGACGCTGAAGAAAGCGGACATGTAATGGGTGTTTTTAATCTACTGTGACGTGCAGATGTTCAAATATATGTGTTTCCTCTCTAAATGCACCACTGAATTCATTGTGTTATGTTCATACAGCTACAGTTGTTCAATTGGATCACAGACTGGAACAAGCACCTCTTATTTTTTCTTTAATGAAAGATTGTTGTGCATTCAGTTTAAGTCACAGTTTGCTCCATGAATTAATACTAGATTTATGGTCTAGCTTGGTGAAATTAAATGAGTTTTGCAGCTCAGTCAGAAAATGTGTTGTTTTTTTCACGGTGGGCAATGGTGCTGGTAAAAGTACATGAATATAAAGCAGGAGTTTGTATTTTTATCCTCTTGGTTTCATTCCAGGCTTGCGCTATTTTTGGAAACAGCACAAATTTCACAAAGAAAAGGGGAAAAAAAGAAAGAATTAATAATAATAATAATAATAATAATAATAATAATAATAATAATAATAATAATAATAATAATAATAATAATAATAATAATAATAATAATAACAATAATAATAACAATAATAATAATAATAATAATAGTAATAATAATAATAGAGGGTGAACAGGAACGGAGCCAGAACCGTTCCCTGTGGTGCTCCCGTGCTGCAGACAACTGTGTTCGACACACAGTCCCGGGTCCTCACGAACTGCAGGCGATTGGTGAAATAGTCCAATATCCAATCCGTCAGGTGGTGGTCCAACCCGGTGATCTCCAGTTTGTCCCTCAACAGTGCCGGTTGTATAGTGTTGAAAGCACTGGAGAAATCAAAAAACATGATCCTCACAGTACTCCCCAGCTTCTCCAGGTGAGACAGTGCTCGATGCTGAAGGAAAATGACGGCGTCATCCACCCCGATGGCAGGCTGGTAAGCGAACTGGAGTGGGTCCAGTGATGGGCTCACCAGGGGGCGGAGATGACAGAGGACCAGACGATCCAGGGTCTTCATAAGGTGGGATGTTAGCGCCACCGGCCTGTAGCTGTTTAGGTCCTTGGGGTGCGGAGTCTTGGACACAGGAACCAAGCAGGACGTTTTCCACAGCTGTGGAACCCTTCCCATCGTTGAACATGTGTCCAACGATCCCACACTGCTGGTCTGCGCAGGATTTCAGGAGCCTGGAGCTGATGCCGTCTGGACCCGCAGCCTTCCTAGTGTTTATCCTCCGGAGGTGGTTTCTCACCTGGGACTCAGTGAGGGACAGGGTGGAGCAGGGGGACTGTGTGCTGGGGGGTGTGGGTTAGGGGGGTGGGTTGAAGAGGTGAACTGTAGGGGGTGGCTGTAACATGACCTGAGCAGTGGGGGGTGGCCGTGAGTTGATTGTTGTAGAGGGGGAGGGGGAGGGGATGTGGTGGTGTTGGAGAGGGGCAGGGGCAGTGGGGTAGGGGGAGGAGGGGGCTACAGCGTGGAGGGCTGGGCTGGGGGAGGGGATGAATGCCTGATCGAATCTATTGAAAAATTTGTTCAGGTTATCTGCCCACTTCTGGTCCCCAGTGACCTGGCAGTCGGGTCCTTTATGGCCTGAGATGGTCTTCAGGCCCCTCCACACCTCGCTGACATTGTTCTGCTGCAGGTGGTCCTCCATCTTCCTCCTGTACATGTTTTTCCCCTCTCTGAAAGATATAATTGAAAGATATAATTTTAAAAAACTCGTGGTTGAGATCAACTTCTTTATAAGCAGATGATATTTCTTTTTCCTGGCTATTCTTCATCTGACATGTTCAGTTGCGAATTGCGAAATCATGTCCTATTTTCAAGGACGAAAGGCAGATTCTGAAGGTATTGTCATTGCCCGCCTTCTGCTTATTTGAAGCACTCTGAAAAAAATACCTCATGTGAAAAAGAGATGGCCTTGGAATACACAGCAGGAGACTGGAGACATGTCCTGTAATGTTTGCAGCACACAATCCTTTTGCTTTTTGCTTCTGTGGTTTTATCTTCTTTCATTGCATGGCCTACAGTTAGCACTAATAACATCAGTTTCCTCATAGTAGTTTGACAGGTTGACTGGTCTATGAAATCACTGAAGATCTACACACTAGGGGAGACAGGCTGGTGTCTGTGTTCAGTTATTTCCAAAAGAACTGTTGATTCTCATTCACATGTGAATGTCGATGTCATTCACATGTCAAACATGCTCATTTTAAATTTTCTGCTGTCACTGTCTTTGGCTCTCTCAATTGAGACATCGACTGGTTATATCTTTATGAGTCTCCCTTTTCTTTGGGTTGATTCAAGCTGCAAACATTCTCTCGTCTTTACAGATTACAATCACCAAATTCCTCAATTTCATCAGCCACCACCACCACCACCAGTGTCTGGACTCCATGGGGGATTTTTGTTGCTGCTGGTCAGGACACAAGCCCATCTATCACAATCACCCTGAGGAGTCTAAGCACAAAGACTTTCTGACAAACTAATTATCACAAGTCATCTGCTGCAACAAACAATTATCTTAACTTCACTCACCTGTCTCTTCTGATTGAACTGACTTTAATGATGGGACAGGTTATTGTTGTATAAATCAAAGTTAAATTGAAGTATTACATCTAGACCTACAGGTACAGTGTTAGAGCAAAATAAATCCTTTTATCTTGAGAATACAGTTTGCTACTGTTCTAGTTCTTATCCATTGAAATATAATTGAGAAATACTGACAAATAAATTTTTAAAAACTAAGAAAAAATTGTGAATATTTCATTCGAAAGATGCACCAAGCGGTCTGTATAAATATGAAGCATCAAAGTCAGCAGAAATGTGAAGTAGCATTACTGTTCTCTAAAAATGTGAGTGGATTTTAACCCTCATATTACTTACAGGAACGTAACTCCACAGGAGGTCAGAATGGCTTTGACGCAGGGGACAGACGGCAAGTCAGGAGTGAAAACTAATTGTGGATATTAATTAAGTTGTATGTGTCAGCTTTGAGCATTTTGAGAGCTGAAAGCACTGGATTGTGTGTTAAGAGCCTGAGGGCACAATCTCATTTACATTCAGCTCCTTTTGTTGCTCCACATGGCTGCAGGGAGTTTTCCATAGTTTTAACATTAACTGTCATTTACAAAGCAAAGGTTTGACATATTTGAGCTCACAAATCTCTGGATATGTGCCTTTAAATTTGCAGTTAAATTTATTAAATATATCTGATTGTGTATATTACATTATTATGAATTCCATGTTCACATATTGATTTTTTCTTCTTCTTGTCTCATAGAGCCAAGCCTCTACAAAAATCAGGTGATCATGAGGGACATCTAGTGGTGGACTACGAATCCTGCTCCATCATATCTGGTAATTCAGATGAATCTCTAGCTATTTGGATGGTCCCCGTCTTAAATACAAGTGGAACTTTTATTTTACATAAATGATCATCTTTTTTAAAATATCGTTGTCACTAAAGCTACAGACATGTTATTTTTAATTTTTTCAGTCACTGCAAGCTGAAGGTGTATTTTAATGATACAAAATCACAATATTCTGACTAATCTGTTATAAAAACGAAGAAGACAAAAAAAAAGCACTTGAAAATGAAAACAGTTCCACAAGCAAATTATTTACACAATATTATAACTTCATTCATCTTTCACATATCTATTCTTTCCTTTCCAGGATTAAAAAAAAAAAGTTAAGTATTGGCGCATGCGCAGTAAATGGAGAGGCGCGACTCTTCATTGTTGAATCCGTTGCCTCCAGGGAGCGCCCGTCTCCGTTCAGGCTGTTGTCCACCTTTTCTACCTGCCTCAAGCAGCCGTCAAGTCCGACTCAGGTGTCCACAGGAAGCGTGGAGCGGGGTCTTCAAAATAAAAGCCCCAAAAAACTGCCAATATACACAGGGTTGTAAGCATATGATCATACAAGTAAGATGAATAAACATAAAAACTAATCTATTTGTAATTCTCACAGACATTCACTCTGATGAACAGCTTTATCATACAGTCCGATATCTACCCTCAACCTGTAAGGAATTACTTACAACAGTAGAATAAATATAGCATATAGCAAGCTAAATAACCCATTCAGGCATTACCAACACATGTGCTTTAATTCCCATTGACTTCATTCTTATAAAATTACACATTAGATAAATGACTTCAAATTCATTTTTATTTATTTACAAATTATCTTTTTATTCAGAGTCATTATGTTATTTTTCACTGTCACTTTTCTCATTAATATATATTTTGTACTTGTGTAACATACCCGTGGTTCTAAAATCTACCTTGGTATGTAAATTATTATTTATTCATCCAACTTTTTGTGGTTTTTGGTCACATCAAAATTTTGTAACGCATTGTGGTCAGTCATGTGATCAAGTCCACTGGTCATTTAATTTGAAAATCGCCGACCAGAAAAGGGGTGTATTGTTGAATTCCGTGTACTTCCGTGGAATTCCACCTCCTCCCCTCCTCTCCACCAACCACCTACAGCAAGTTTGACAGCTCAGCTTTTAGCGCTCAGGCTCTCAGCAGTCCTCTTCTGGGGTTCAGTCTTCTCTGTATATTTATCTCTTGTTGTTTGTTTGTTGTTATTGTTGGTTTTTTTTGTGGGTTTTTTTTTTTTTTTTGCATGTGTGCGTCTTGGGTCTCCTGCTGGCTATGAGTAATTTCATGTGTCAGTAGGTTTTGTCATTTGTCCCTTCTTGGACTTTTTTTTTTATCGGTAACGTCATTTTTATTTTATTTTATTGTATTTTTTTAAATTATTTGTTTGCTTTATTGATTTGTCGTGAGGGATCTATCGTCGGCCAACATGTCGAGGAGCGCGGAGGAAGTGTCCAAGCTGACTGAAAGTACTTACAAGGTGGGTCCTGGTGATAACACGACAGGTGCGACGGCGACACGACGGAACCTCCGCACGCCGGTGTGGGAGCTCCTGTTCCGGCCACAGCTGCTGGACTGAGACTGGGCTGTGACTTCTAGCGACTGGATAATGACTTACTGGTGTTTTATTGTACTGATTGGGTATTAAACACCTAGCAATTAATATAAAGTCTTATACTCTGAATCAATATCTATCTATCTATCTATCTATCTATCTATCTATCTATCTATCTATCTATCTATCTATCTATCTATCTATCTATCTATCTATCTATCTATCTATCTATAATCATTAGATGTGATGTCTCTGTTGATCAATATTATCACGTGTCTGTGTCTAATTTAGACCCTTAAAGTCAGTTGCTGGTCCGCTGTTGTATGGTGGCATAGGTATTCCACTAAGTCATTTTAAGAAGGATATGTAGGGAACATTTATGTTAAAATGCGTGGAGCCTTCTGTCCATACTCTACATCCGTCCATTAATCCATCCATCCATCCGTCTGTCTGTCAACCCACCGCAGCCTATCCCTGTTGATGCTTGCTGAGAGGTGGGGTGCAGCCTGGTCCTTATCTGTGCTCTATATTTGTACATATTTGTGCACATTTGGAGAACCGCCACGAGAAATTGATGGAGGTAGTGTGGCCATAACTTAGGTGAGATATGACAATTGTCTACTGACATGACGAGGAAGCCATTTCTACATGGTTCAGTGTGTATGTTGTCATCCACCTGTCTCCACTTTTGCAACCTTTCATTTCATATCCTTCTCTACCATTGCCAGTTTTCTTTAGTTGCAACATTTTACTCTTCACTGCTCTCTGCAGTCCGTGTTTATGGACAAAACTGAATCGTCCTGAATTCTCCTCAACCCCAACCTTCTCCTAAGGTTGGGGTTGCACACACACAGATGGTTGGAAGCAATTCTTCTACACCTCACCCACTTCATGGCAGGGAAAAATACATTATCAGTCACTTCATACGGTATGGTTTGCAATATTGATTCAGAAGAGGTCAAAGGATAAGTCAAACCTGTTATAGATGTCTTGCATACATAAAAGAACATTAGCCACGCTTACCAAAGCAGAGAGAGAGAGAAGGTAACAGGACGACACTTGTAATGTAAGGATAGATGAATAGGGCATTTATAGACAATGTCAACATTAAGACACTGAAAGACAAACAATATACACATGTAAGAGACATGAATTACAATTATTGCACAACCATCAGGAGGTATTAAGGAGTGTTTTTTTTCTCCCAGTGAGGTGAGCCTCTCTCTGAAGCTGCTACTCTGGTTTGTCACAGGATTTTTTACTGTTTAGCCAGTCGATGTGCTGCAGAATTAAGGATGAGTACTTAATGTAGAAACAGACTAGAGGGGAAAACACACAGCAAGTGTTGTGTAATCTATGTCTCATGGTGTCTGGGGACAGTGCCACAGGTTCTTGGTGTGAAAAATGCTGGAAGAAGACTCCTGATTTAATAATTTAGCTAACTGTGTGTGTTGTGTAGTAAGATTACACTGCTTGCTCCTCAAGAGCGATCATCTTTGACTCGCAGCTATAAGCATCAGTAACCAAAGGCTCACAGAATATTAGATGTTGAAAAAGAGTCAGAAATAAGGTCGAGCTTGTGATGTTTTTGTTTTCCAAGATGTTCCTCAATATGAATGGTTGCATATCTTATATTTCATGTATTTTTAATTCTGAAGTATGTAACTGTGTTTTTGATATCTTGTACAACCCATTATCAAATGTTACTCTAGGTGGTTTACCAACGTTCTGTTGTTTACTGCATCCTTGTCTTGGGTGTGAACTAATGCTAGGACCTTTTTCCCTCATAATCACCACAAAAGTAACTCTGATCATAGATGATAAACCTATTCTGTGACATCGATGAAAGATTGTTAAGAATAGACCTCACTTTGCGTCGGCTTTTTCCTCATTTTTTTGTCCTTTTATTCTCATACGTTCTTTTCTTTTTGTAGTCCCCAACCTTGTCCATTTAGCTGGTAGGACTGCTAGAATAGCATAGAGGTGCCTTAATGTTATAGGTAGTCGTTCCATTCTAATAAGTCATCAACTAAATTTAATATGGTCATTTGCATGGAATTCTTCCTCACCTTATTGACACCTGTTGTCAGCCAGGTGGATGACAGTACTTGTGTTTCTTCAGTAGTAAAGTTATCACAATATCAGACTGTTTTACTTCCATATAATACTAGTATAAACTAGCATTGTTTCTCTGCTCATATCTATACAGGTTGTGCTACATGAAACAAAGTTCTGCATTTCCATTTGTATATGAGTGAAATAGCCTGTGTGATCATATTGTTTCAAATGTGTCGTATTGAAAAGATGGAACTACTAAAATGTTATTGGCAACTCTGTTTTCTTGAGAGAGATTATTTCTAAATGTATTTCTGTCTTTATTGACCCCAGAGTGTGATGGAACAGTTCAACCCAGGACTGAGGAATCTAGTCAACCTGGGCAAAAACTATGAGAAATCAGTGGCTGGTGAGTGCTTTACTGTTTGGATTAACACTCAGATTAACTTATAGTTCTGTCAAAAAAGTTTGCAAGTCACCTGAATTTACATTTCCTTTCCATTTTAAGAACCAAGGTGTTCTTCAGCTGTATCTTTCTCCAAAAGTTCTTCAGACAGTAATCTTTAAAAAAAATGCCCAGAGTTATTCAGTGATATTAAACATGTTGTAGTAGCCTATATTTTTTTTCATTTTATTTTGACAAATGGTGATAATCATTTTATCATTTTCCTAGCAATGACCCTGGCATCAAAGTTGTATTTTGATGCAATGTCAAAAATTGGGGAGAGCGCTGCACTGTCGCCTGTTTCCAGAGAATTAGGTAAGTTTAGTTTCGATCTGTTCTCTGACGCTATTGGCATAAATTGGGTGCACTCTGTAGACTTTGGAGGTCACTTGTCTTTTCTTATATTTGATTTATACATAAAATTTGAAAGCAAACTCACAGTAGTCACTGCATGGCTCTTCAGTACACACCATTGCTTTCCATCTTTTAGCAAATGTGAGATGAAACTTTGACAGCAAGAATAATAAAAAGGTTCTATTGCCATGTTATTGTTTATACCGCTAAGCCAACAAGTACTGAACTGTGAATACAACTGTTAAACGCTGATCAATGCAGTGCCAGCATGATGCCTGTGATAGTTTCAGTAATGTCTGTTTAGAGAGTTTAGAAACACACAAGGCCTGTTTGCTTCTCACTGGTTTCCAGACAACTCCCCGGGCTACGGTTCCCAGAAGGTCTTCTGTGGTCCAAAGATGTCTGGCTTTGTAATTCACCGTCACTTGTGGCACAGTTAGATTTAAGTACTGAATGTCTCTCAGCTCCCCTGATGATGACAAGGAAAACCACTAATTAAATTCAGCAGCATAATGGGAACTGCCTAGGGTTCCACTGGCATCAAGTAATTTACAGATAAAATGATACTACTATATTGTTCAGATCGGCTGTTCAGATTGGAGTCATGTCAACTAAAATGGATTGTAGTGGGGACAACTTTTTGTGTGTGTTCCAAAGTATGACTATGAATCCACAGCTCAGCTTTCCAAGTCTCCATCTGTTCCATCTGTTCATCAAGTTGGAGGCAGTCATTGTTTTTCTTGCAAAGACTTGAGTGTTTGACAGTTAACAGATGAGAATACAGACAACCAAGAAATGAGTTATGCCACAACGCAGGAGTTGCTTGAAAGTTTTAATATGGGCGAGGACTATGGTTCTTAGAAAGCTGGTGAGATAGCAGTCTTGTCTTCTCTGAACCATCGTCTAATATGGTGCAAGTCTCTAGGAAGCAGCACCTTACTGATGTTCAAGACTACTCAGTTACATCTGGGCCACCAATCCATGTACAGGACATCTGTAGACAACTTCACCTCTGCACAGGTATGAAGGAACATACTGTACCTTGCAATAGTCTTTTTTTGGTCATAGGTTCATGTAAATCAAGTTTTAAGTGCTTGACCTTGAGTCAAACTTTGCTTCTCGGCTTATACTTGGACTTTTAATTGACATTGCAGTATACTAATGCAGAAGAGACAGCTTTTCATCTCCTGATGAGCTATGACCTGGACTCTGTGTGCACGAGGGGCTATGTAGCATCCTATATAGCATCACCCAACACTGTTGTAATCTTCATAGCCGCTCTATTTTTCTTGTCACACTTTGACCTTCTTCTCTATCTTTGAGTGTCATCTATATTGTTGAGCTTTCCACCCTCCTGGATTACCAGTTTATACTCAAGCCACTTAGCATAGTTAATAAATGATGAAAATGCATCTCATGAAAGTCACATGGGTGAGGGACGTCACCCTTTTGCTTCACTCATCCACCCTGACACACGTGTCTGCAGCAGCCCCCCTATTGGTTGTTACACGTCACAACTATTCCCTAACAGTTTCTCAATGAAGGACTGATGCAGTTGATTCTTTTGAAGAGTTCTTTATTGATGCTGGCATCTGTGCTTAAAATATAATTCCTCCGTTCATTCAATAAAGTCATTTCAAATAGGTTTTTTTTAATTAGATGGTTTTAATGCTCTAAGATTATTGGTTATTGCTTTAGACACACATCTTTTAGAGGAATGTCTCGTAAACAGCATAGAGGATTGAATATGCTTTCATAATAATAAGAAAAGAGGTAAAAATGGCATTGATCCAAATGAACAGATTGTAATGGGTTTCCTTGTACTTTAATAGTTACTTGTTTTACCAAATACAACATGTTTTAATCTTCGAAATGAAACAGAAAAAGCCTCCTTCTGCTACTGACGGAAACATAAAAGTCCAAGGGATGACAAAGACACTCCATTAGTAACACATAGTAATACTTGTGTTTTGTGGATTCGATTCGCTCCAGCACCCACTGTTGTCTCATTACACATTAGTTCAGTCTAAATCATTATAGGGGATTATGTAGAGCAGGGAATGATTAACTGTTCTCTACAATCAGTCATCTAATCTATTGAACCAACTGCATTTTAAAATGAGTTTGCCATACACAGGCTTCTAACCAGCCAGCATATCTGACCTCTGACACTAAAACTTTAGTATTAAGTGTGCTTGAAAAATAAGTTATCAGTTTCTTCCTCTACACATGTGGTGCTTCATAAGGAAGGACAATGTCTGTGGATTCTGTTCCTGAACTTGTGGACTTAGTGGAGCAGCCCTGTCAGAAACCCGATCTTTAGTGTCACATAGCCAACCAGATACTAGATACTCTCAAAAGGCATTAGAAGACAGGTGAACCCCCCCCCCCCTCTTCTTTTAATTCTGTTTGTCACTCTCTTCTTCATCTCTACCAGATTTCAAATGTCGACAGTTGTGTCATTTAAGCTGTCAGGTCATTGACTTGTTTGTCCACCGGTCAGTCCAGGAACACGTGTTAAGGTCAGAGAGACAGCGATGTAAAAGAATGAAGCTAGCCCTACATGTTGGTACAGTTTTTGCTATACTCAGATATTTTAAACGCTAAAAGGGCTTTAAAGATTCACTGTAGACCCACACACCCATAGCACACTACCTTTTTCAATGTTATGGCCTTCTTAAATGGCAACAGGCTCATTTAACATAATCTAGACATGATTTCATGGTGTCAGGTCACCCTCTTCGTCACCAGGATTATTTTGCTCACAGTCAGTGGAGGAATTGTAGACTGCTTTGCCTGCTACCAACTAAATGTTTTTCAAGTCAGCTCAGAATGAAAAGTTTTTATTTTTATAGTTTTTTGCACAAATGCATTCTGATTATTTTACTTAGACTAAGTTGTACATATTTTTCCATGATGTCAAGTCAATCAGACACAGAGTAGTATGGGTCACGGATTCATAATTCATTTGGCAGCAGTGTGCACTCTAGATTTTCATGTTATCTTTGTCGCAATCAAGTAGTCATTGTTCATAAAATACATTGATAATGATGACGCTGTTCATGTTTTTTGCATGTATGTCGATAAATGTAACCATCAATTCACATTGCAGAATATGAAGGAAGACCATTATTTACATTATTTCTCTTTCTTTGTCTTGTTTGCTCACGCTGCATCAGAACCTCACATTCTGGCTACAGATAAATTAGGTGTGATTTAAGGAAGTGGTATCTTTCAAACAGCATGTGGGGACAAACATGATTCTACTCTGATCCATCTGATTCGTTAATATACTTAGGGAAGTGCAACAGCTCCAGAAAGCACAGCGTGTCCAGCCATGACTCCAGACTCATTTACATCCTGGATAAAACACTCTGCAGGCAGCCGGTCTGAATTGTGTGGGTTTATCTCGGTTTGCTTTTGTTAGCTCATGGCGTTGCATTGCTTCTTGTGATATCCACATCGTGGCACGCTTTTGTCCTTGCACCTTGCTCAATCAAGTTGCCCGGCAACATTTTGTATTGACCGTGACAACAATAAACACATGACGTTGAACTGCAAGAGAAAGGCAGTTCAATTCCTGTAAGGGTCGTTTTAGTGTAAGAGAAGCAATACGTGTTTTCCCTGGTTTCATAATTCAGTTGTTGAGACTCGGATGACTCACAGTCTATGTCTTACAAACACAAACGTTTGTCAGGAACTTGACACAACCACACCTGTTGACATTTTTAAGGTAACGTCAGTATTGTAAGATAAATGGGTTTAGAGAGCTGTGTCATTAGGCATTGTGTTCTGGGTGGTTCTATCGTTACCTCCTGCACTGATGTCTTAGACTTGAAGTAGACTTTATTTTATTACACACAGTTCTCCCTTCCTGGCTGCTTGACACATTCATGGAGGTGATTTTCTGGTTGTTTGGTTGACGCTAAGTGAAAGGACCAGTCTTGTTCCAAGGCGATGTGAACCACTCAAAGCACAGGAAGGCAGAGTTGGGAAGGGCTCTTTACATACCGGCGAATGTTTTTACCACAGTGATTCATCAGAAAGCAAACCGCTGAACTTGCTTCAGACATTTTAGTTCGAAGGTTTTTAATTGTGAGAACACTTTTGAGTAAAGGAAACTGTTTATTTCTTGTTTTGTTTCTAACATCAAATATTGGATTTTTCTTTTTAATGATCTGTGCTGTTGTAGCCTTTGAGGTGTGAAAGGTCAGCTGAAGAGTAGACCGCAAATTTAGGAGAGAGCAAAAGGGAAGACGCTCAACAAAGGAATGCAAATACTTCAGTCAAGACATGAACTAAGATGTTCTGTTTTTCCATTTCTAGCAAAGGTTTCTCCCGAAATATAAATCTACACCAAATACCAAGATCAACAGCTATATAATGACTGAAATGTTTGATTACTCACAAAGTCGAAGCCTCCCCTCTATGGTGGCCCTGCTCATCCATCTGTTCGGAGAAAAATCTGAATTCAAAAAATGGATCAATTTTTCATCACTATAATCAGCCCTGCGTGGTTCAGCTGTTCTTGTTGGCTGCTGTAGAGCATTTTTTTTGTTTAATAATTACTCATTGTACAAGAAAATCAAACCCCATAAGATGCTATTGTTTCTAAGAATTCATCTGATCCCAAGGTGGTTTCTTCAACGGCAATATATGTGAAGCATGCACCCTAAAAGACACCTTTCAAATGAATTTACAGGGTATAAAATGGAATAAACAAACTGTAGCCACTGCAGATGCTGTAATTCTCCATCATTATTTACATTTACGTCTCAAGGTGAACCTCCACTTGAACTCAGAAAAGTTGTCGTTGCTCGTCACATTTTTGCAGACAGTCATTTTAGGATTGTTGAGAATGTTGTTTACCTCATTCACTGAAGACAAACATAAGACACACACAGAAATCCAAAGGTCTTTTACACTATAAGTTGAAGATACAACCCAGCACGAAGGCCACCTGACTCAGATGACACTTGTCAAGCTGCTGTTGCGTGATCCTGTTCAGCAGTGACACCTGGATGTTTGTGATGAAGATGATGATTAATATTAAGTGGACTAGATTTTGACAACTACATTAGATATTTCTATTCTTGTAACAAACATGATAACAGGTCAGATCCATATCATTTGATTTCCTTTTGTATTTTTGTTTTTAAAATCTGAAACACTTTCTACAGTGAGATGGCTGCACCCACTCAAACAAACACATTCACAGCTTTAAGAAGGATTTGTCAGAAGAACAAACTACAGAAAACTGAAACAGTAATTGAATGATGTGTTGCTGTTTAAGCTGTGGACATGTTTTATAACAGGACAACTGACCCAAGAGAGCAGCTGAGGTGAACACCGGTGCTTTTTTTTAACTGTTGCCCTCCTCTCAACATCAAGAAAATGAATAAATGAATGAATTAACTTTTTCTCAAAGTAGCTACGACCATTTCCTGTATACCACAGGTGAAACTTGTTGTTTTTACAGCAGGCGCTTCAGTAATGATTCTTATTTGATTTCTTTTGTGAACAACATGAAAAGACAAAAGACTCTGGTTTGCGGCTACCTGCCAGTTGAGCTCTTTTTGATTAGCCGAGCAGTAGGTGGTCCAGTTTTTCTGGTCCTGGCACATGTTTTCATTTGGCTTTCATCCCACTGGAAGCAATACTTTGTAACATAATCTGAACCTTGTGATATTGAATTTTTTTATTTATTTTCTTAGGTAAAGGATGGACCTAATTTTTTCAGAGATACATTTTGCTACTTAAAGTAATACCAGTATGTTTACGCTATGGTCTTAATAAAATCTTTGTCGACATGCTGCACAGTATTACATGTGGAAAAAATGAGCAAACAAGTCCAGACAGATTACTCAACTGTCTTTTTTTTTCTTCTGACGTTAATCTGTCCGTTTTCTTTTCGTCTCTCTTGTTCTCTTTGTATGCCAGGTGTGGTGCTGATGGAAATCTCAGAAGTGCACAGGAAAGTTCATCTCGAATTGGAAGATCATGTGAGTTCTAAATATTTTTTTATATTTTTTTTTATACCCATTCCCTAAAAGTGCATCTTGAGAATGTTCTGTAATTTGACTACCTCCGTTCTGATGCCTGGCATCAGACAGTGTCACTCTCTGAACTGTCTGGGTGGGAAGGGAAACAACAGGCCAGGGATGTAGGTGCACCTGTTGGATTACATCCTTGTTGAGAACAGAGGGCAAGCCTTGACAGGCCCTGGGAAAATACCGTTCAGAGGGAGCAACCTAATTTAGGATGCACAACTGTAAGACAACAGATGATATTTATCATTATCAGTTTAAATTGTATGATTTTATTTTGTTACATATTGTGTTTTATTATGATACAAATGAATCAAAATTCTACATGATATAAACTGCAGAATGGATTCTTTTTGTAATAATGATCTCGAAGTCTCACGTTTTCAGCACATTCTCCCATTGCAAGAGCTTAAATGATCAGAAAAAACCTCTATGGTACAATATTTTGGTGATATTTGTGATACTAATTGAGCTCTTTTCTAGAACCATTAGATCTTTGAATATTAACCACAAGAGTGGTTCCTTAAAATGAGCTTTGCAGCTTGGGAAAATCATTAACAACAGGGTTTGAAAACATTTCTTTTGATCTTTGGAGAGCTGAAAAGTATCAAAGTGGTCTTTTGAGAATTTGTTGCTCGCAGCATCAGCTAGTGGGTTGGTTTTTAATGGACTTCAGTTGATGAGTCACAGCATCATTTCAGGTCAGATAAAACGATAGAAAGAAAGCCATTCACAGACTTCAATTATGATATGTTTATGACGGGGTCACCCTTGTGTGCTTGGTGACGGCTCTTTACTTTCAAAAGGGTAAACACATGTGAGCACCTCTGCTGCTGCTCAACAAAGCTGTGGTGATGGCGACGTTTGGACACACACTAATGAGAGGCAGCTGGATGGAAAGGCAGTGAAGTCTGTGGGCATTCCTACGCTTTGTCTCTGACTCATTCATAAGTGCAACCTCGGACGTGGTTTTCACCCCCGCATGCAAGCACTTATATCTGTAAATGTCCGTTTTCCGTTCCTCTCTTTTAGACTTACAGTATTTCCCTGTTTGTCAGAGACAGCAAAACTCACATTTACTTTCCCTCCTCTCAACCAGTTTCTAATCATTTCCTCCCTCTTTTCTTTTTGGTTCCTTGCTTCTCCTCCTGAAGTTGAAGAAGTTCCACAGGGAGATAATAGTTGAGCTGGAAAGAAAGACAGACATGGACGTCAAATACATGACAGTGAGTAGATTCTGCTCAGTGTGGGCACTGAGAATGCATCACCTGTTCGTATGAGTGTGTCGCGTTAGAACATGCATCATTCTAGACACATAGACATATATCATAATACAGTAGTATGTTTACCTCCAATTAGGAAGTTGTGCTTTCAATCTGTTACGTTTGTAGCAGATCTGAAGTGTTGCTTCCAGGCTAACAGATAAACAGCCCCACTCCTCCGCACTGCTCTGCAGAAAGGTACCACAATACTGCATTCTGTGCAAATACACACATCTACAGATTTTTTTTACACTCATGACACATGTGCAGCGGTGAGGAGAGATAGATTGTAGACCCAATATGTTTTTGATATATCATCCCATCTTACAGTTTTCACACTCCAAACACTGATGTCTTGAAACATCCCTTACTAAAAATATTAATAACCTTCATGCCAACACATTTGGACTTAATTGTAATACTTTTGAAAATATGTCCACTCATGTAAAGGATGGGTTGGCAGATTTTACATATCATTATAGAGCAGACTTCTGACACTAATGTATGTACGCTGTCTTGGGATGTCATTCTATGTTTATTTTTTTTTAGTAATTTTTAAGATTTGTAATTTTCAGGAAATCATTCACATTTATACATAAATATATCTGTAAGCTAAGGTATAAAACATTTGATTATGGTTTGTTGTGATGATGAACAGGATGAGCAGGTTGTTGGAAGGAAAACTGTCATCACTCCATGACATCAGGGTTTTAATTAGATTCAAATATTTTAACTCTAACCCAAAAGCTATAATTTTCTATCATTACGACTGCAGTCATGACACTTAATTTACAACCTCATGGGTGTTACTACTGAAACTCAACACAGAAAACAAACAAGGTTCGACTTGCTTGCAGAAAAGTGGAATCAAATTTTATTTTCAATGCTTTTGAGGTTTTGAAATGTGTCACACATCTCCACAAATATGAACCAGAAGTATCTATCACCTGTGAAATAAAATGTGAAATAAAAAATTACAAAGAATTCAGAACTGTCTATAGTCAAATGTGATTATTTTCCAATAAAACAATACTACATCACTTTATCAAATAAATGTTTTAATAGAATTTAAAAAAAGGTGGGCAGGAATGTGATCAGAATCAATGAGATCATCAAGGATGTTCTGCTGCATAAAGGTATCTGGCATAACCGAGGCGTTATGAACATTAGACTACTTTGACCCTTGTTGATGCCACTCTGCTTTAGGCCACATTTAAGAGGTACCAGATGGAGCACAAGATGAAGCAGGAGTCTCTGGAGAAATCCCAATCAGACCTGAAAAAGCTCAGGAGGAAGAGCCAAGGAAAGAACGCCAACAAGTATGAGAACAAGGAGAGTGAGGTGAGATGAAAGTACACGACTGTACCTATGTATGTATACATTACACATATGCTGTGTTCATACTGTATGTGCACAGACTTGGAGTCATTCACAAACGTCACTTGAGTAGTGTCAGAGCCGTGTAACAGTAGTTAGGGACAACGTGTGAAGTATCTGATCTGTGCAGTCATGCAAGAGAAGGTCTGTTTGTTGTGGCCTGTTTTATACCTGCATGCACTCCGCTCGTGCTTCATAAAAACCTGTGTGGAATGTTCAACCATTACTGTATAGACATTTACGTTGTCATTACAACACCCTGACTATAAATCTACAGATTGAACTTTCAAAGTTGTGACCCAGAGAGTGTAGAAGCCTCAGATGTTGCGTAACCCCTCCTAGCACTGATCCAGCCGAGCAGCCTGTTTGCCTGGTTGTGTCTGTTGGTGCGCTGCTCTGATTGTTAATAGTTTGTGTACTCAGGTCACTGCCAAACCCTATCCTGTCAGAGTTTAAGAAATGTGCAATGGAAACGGAATGACAAAAAGGAGTACACTACCAGCAGATGTTTGTTACAATTTATTGTCTGTATAGGAATTTTATTCTTATAAAATGACATGGAAAAAATAATCGTGAAAACAGTAACAATGGTGATGAAAACCTTTTGAACTGAGCAATGTGACCATTCTTTGAACTAGATCTGAGAGTGTTGTCATTTTTCTTTATTTACAGAAAGATTATTTGTGAATATTTTTGATAAATGACAACTTTAATATATAAAAATGAAGAAACGTGCTCTATTTTCAGATTCTCAAATGTAAAGATAACTTATATTTTTAGCTTGTATCTGAGTTTCTGGATTGTGGTCATAAACACACAGAGAAGTAATATATGTTTTAAAAACATTTTCTGTATTAGTGTATGATGAACTTTGAGTGGCTTTCTTACATATTGTTCAGTTTCCTTTTCTTCTGTATTATTTTCTTGTCTTTCATTGATTTGTTTCCTTCTTCTAGCTCACTTGTCCTTCTCACCTCTGCTTCCTCTCCTTCACACCTAGCTATGAGTCAGTGTTTGCTCGCTGTTCTGACCATTTATCAGTCCTGAGGCCTGGTATCTGATTCACTAAGCAGACACAGAGACTGACCAGCAAACAGACAATCAGGCTGTCAGGGATGAGTTCACACCAGTGGATGATTCACCAGACACCAAGGATGCTTCAGAGCAAGAAATGAAGCGTAACACAGCAAAGACAGGTTTTGTTGTTTTTTTTTAAGGAAGACTTCTGTCAGAACACTTGATTGAAAGACTTGACGATATGTTTGCTTAAGGTTCAATCTTTGTAAACATGAGGTCATGGGTGAAGTGGACAACTCAATGCAGATTCAGGACTACGGCTAATGAATCACACAAACGCCGATACGTATCATTTTAGTCAGATTTAAAATAGATTAATTGTAAGCGAACCAGGGATTAGAGGCCCTGTGATATGTGTTTGCATAGCGATACTTGAGCCACCGATTGTTCCACCTGTCAACGAAAAGAACAGAAAAGAAGAAGAGACGCCATCAGTGCAGACAACCATTACCCATGGCTATGGCTATTTATAGCAATCATACAACGATTTTATTGTGCCTACTTGTTGTATCCACAGTGATTGCAGTGATAATTATTAAATGTCAAAAAGATAAATCAGTTTATGGTACTCATAAAGGATCAAATTTAATATTCATTCACAGGGAAGAACAGTTCAAATGTCAATAATGAGAATAGTAAAACTGACTGCCTGTAGATAACGTTACGTTCATGAATGTCCTGCGGACATTTTACGGAATGTAAATTTCAACATGAATATCAATGAGTTTAATTTTCAAACAAGCCCAACAAGCTACTCCTTACCTGACTCACCTTGAATGTAACATAAACTTGTATCATGGGAAGTTGTAGAGTTGATATGCTGCCGAAGTGAAGGCTGGATCGGGTGTGGGAAAATGGTGTCAGCATGGTTTGCGGCAGGATGTAGCTAACACACACACACACACACACACACACACCCACACACACACACACACACACACACACACACACACACACACACACACACACACACACACATTTAACGTATTTATGATTCTCCAGCAACAAGAGGTTGTCAGTCATTCAAACAAAAACCTAAAAGCCTCTGTTACTGAATGTAAATGAGCTGCTCGTTTGAATATTTGCTTGTAAAACACGATCAATGTATTACAGATCTTTGGGCACTGACTATGAATCAGAGAGCGCTGACTATAAACTATGCACATTGACTCGGATGCCATCAGTGCAGATTAACACATTAATGCTATTCCTGGTCAAATAAACAAAGCAGGGGCAAACTCCAGGTTTTTTGCCCTTCAAAAAAATCTTGCTAGATGGGTATTTTTATTTATTCCCCTGTCTGTCTCTCTTCTACGGGGTCAAAGGTCATGATGGCTCATGTTACCAGTCTACTGGTTGAACCATTGCAGGTTGTCCACATTTGGCATCTTCACAAACCTGTGTGTTTGAAAGGGTTAACCAGTTTTTCTAGAGTGAATGGTGGCTGTTCTAGAAGCTCAATCACTGCATTCATGTTGGCTCTCTTCAGAATCCAACATGATTTTTTTTAAAGGACAAAAATCAGGATGGATGGTGTTTCTGATCTCCAGGTCAAAGGGCACATCCACCTGTTGGTAAAACAAGTACAATCTGGTTTTATAATATGAGGACCTACATGAAGCTTTATAGCAGTATTGGGCGATCATTTGGGCGGTAACAGGAAGAGGAGATGGAGTCATTTGAGGACTTACGGGCATTACAGAGAAGAGGTGCATGAGGTCAGACAGACAAGCAGGTCTATTTGAATAAGGATGACATCAGCTCTGCAGTGAGTTGCTGAGTGAAATGAACACAAAGGTTTAAACACAGTCTATTGGTTTATGCTGGTCACTGTTAGACCTGAACTGAATAATAAACAGTGTTTATGTATATTTGAATATAAATATCCTTAATAAATGAACTTCTCATCTTATGACATAATTGCACTAATTTGGGATATTTAAAATACTCTGACTTAATCAATGTTGTTTTCTCTTAATGCACCCAAAGGAGCATGAGCATTTTGGTTAAGTAATGAAAATGAAAATTTAAGGTTTCATTTACTTTTATTTTTACATTCTTGTGTGTTACACCACGTTGACACAGTAGAACTTTTCCTTGCAAATGACGACTACATGCCAAGTATAATATGGACGTAGCTTAACACAGAGGATAGGAAGCCGATTTAAAATTCTTGTTCCACTACAGTACCTTGATTATAAATTCTCTCAGTTGTTTGAGGCTGTATCAAAAGGGAATTATTGCGAGGGTTGAATAGAGAGGGTTTGTAAATTTCATTCTATGAATGGATGGTTCACTATCAATTATTCGCTGTGGTGGGAAAATAATCCATACAGATACAATGGAAATTTAAATCTGCATAATTATATAACATGCAGGCAATATTAGCATACATCACAACATGACTTCAAGGTCTTTGTAATAATCCTGCACCAATGCTGAATTAATAATACATGAACAATTTGATACATGAATCCCTTACGGCATTCTTTTCTTGTGTAAAATACGTAAAATAAGCAAAGATGATGAAGCATTTTTCAGGTGAAAAAAAAATCAAATCTGAGGATGAAGTCCATCTTCAGGTAGATCAGTTTGAGGTCCTTTTAGTAGCCTTTAGACCTTCTCCAACATCAGTCTATCTGTGTAGATAAGACAACTCCTCTATGGCTGCGGTGCCTTGTCCCTCCATCTCCTGTTGCTCTGCTTTTTTTTTTGCTGAATACTCAAGGCAACCCAATCTTCCAATACAGTGAGCTCTAATCTAATGATACCTTTCTTCTGTACTGGAGAGATTAGGATAATCAGGAAAGAGCACTGCTCCTTTGGCATTGTTTGCTCTCACTGGGTTTGTGTATAGCCTTACAGTGAAAGGACGATGATGACCGCAGAGCATATGGCCAACCAGATAAGACCCAATGATCCATTTGAGAAGGTGGCTCACAAGACGGTAGATGATGGAAAAGAAATCAGTAGGATCAAATATTTTCAATTTTCCATGATATTGCTTGTGTTTCAGTGTCTGGAAACACTGACGAGCCGTCAGATGGACATGCAGTTGTTCATCGCTGACGGCTGTAAGGAGGCTTTGTTGGAAGAGAAGAGACGTTTCTGTTTCCTGGTGGACAAACACTGCATGTTTTCCTACCAAACCGCTTCCTTCCATGAAAAGGTCAGTCCAGAAACGCTATCACAGGACTCCCAAGCCCTTGTGGTCAATATTTTCTACTCTTTACTCATTCAAAAGAGAGTTTTTTATTAATGTTTTCTCGTTATATCCTTTTTTGTGTCCAAACCTGCTGGACAGGCCAGAGACATTCTGACGGCAAAACTGAGCAGCTGGCAGGACCAGTGCAACGACGCCACCGACATGCCCAAGACCGTGTTGTCAATGATAGAGGATCTGCGTATGCCCGTCTCAATCACACCACTGCCCTCTCCCTCCCCATCACGGCACAGTGTGGTACGTATTAGTGGAGAAAGACAGATCTTTATAATCTTATATTAATTAATATATTATGTGAATATTAAAATATTAATCAAGTTAATGTAATTTCATTATCGAAGCATCGTGTGGCTCAATCCTCACAATGCAGTAAGGTGTCCCCTTTATGTTGAATATTGGATATAGGTTTCCCCTTAAAAGAGAACACAACCTTTTTAAAAAGGATTATGAAAAAGATCATTTCAGGTCTACTGAAAGACAATATGTAAAAAAAAAAAAAATCTACATTATGATTTCATCCATCTGGTTGTAATTAGTTGTTGACATGGCAGCTACTGATATCAATGGTGAGGCATTGTGTCAGTGCTTCAGTTTAATATCCTGTTTGCACCAGATCAAGTAAAAACAACCGAGCACATAGAAACCTGCCTTCGTGCTAACCTCATGTTCCTGTGGCAGAACATGTCTGCTCCCCCGGCCCCCCCGCTGAAGGCTCACACCAGTCCTCTGGCTAACATGTTCACCCAGGAGAACAACATCTCCAGTGTCACCACCACGACCAACAGAAACCCAGGTATGGAATGCAGTTACCACCAGCTTTATTGTCTTCATAGGGCAATTATAGTATTTTCCACACTATAAGGCGCACCTATGAGCCTTTCATTTTCTCAAAAACCGAAAGTGCGCCTTATAATCCAGTGCGCCTTATATACTGTGTGAAAGAAGTGTTTGTTTGTTTTTTGTTTTGTTGTTTGTCTGGTGTGCCTTATAGTGCGGAAATACTGTCTTTGACTCTTCATCCTAACCTCCAACCCCACACATCCAGATCACAGTGAGGACAACAGTCTGGGCAGGTCTGTGTCTGTTGCTACTGGCCTCAATAACATAGTGAAGAAGCCACGGGTCCGCACCATCTTCCCCCACACCGCTGGCAATAACAGCACGTTGCTCAGCTTTGACGAGGGAGACTTCATCGTGCTGCTCATCCCCGATGAGAGAGACGGGTGGATGTACGGTGAAATGGAGAAGAATGGAAAGTAAGTCGCATCATATATGTTGGGGTTTGTCTGGAACAGAAATGGGACTAGGATTATGTGAAAAGTCACCACTCACCTCATGATGACCTTAGTTTCAGTTGTTTAAAATGTGTAATTTTCCATCATCCCTCCACCAATTGGATTTCATTGTCACTGCTGACCAGATGGTCGATGATTTGATTGTTATGCTGACCGTGTATTTGCATCGACACAGCTCCAAGCTTGCCTTCTTCTGCTGAAACACTCACTGATAAGGAAATCAAAGTAAAGCAAGGCCTTAGGGTAGGATGGAGGATAGCAGACTCCAGTGAGCCTGAGAGGGGGGGGGGGGGTTCAGAGTACTACCCCACAGACAGGCGCCAACAGAAGTCATGTCTGACTTTAAACAGGCATTTGTTGAGAAGTCCTGTTTTTGAATTGCAGTCACTCATCAGTTTTGATCTTTACTGCTGTCCAGAGAAATTACCTGGCAAATTAATTTTTTAAAGCCAGTCAATATCAGGAAGCATTCATTTCTGGGTAGATTTCTGGGCCTCAAAAAGTAAGGCTTAAAGAAAAGAAAAATGTTAGTCTTGCTGCCCCGGGGCTTCATTTCAGAAAAACGTGTTGTTTAAAAGGTGTTCATGACTTTCCCCATCATGCATATCAGATTTCAGCATCTGAAAAGGACTTTGCATCTTGTAGGAGGTTTGGCTTTGACGCATCGGGCCGTTTTCTGGGTTTCTCCCTTTGTCTTACATCAGCTCTGATAATGTATCCCAGCAACACGCCTGTCGATACAAGACTGATTCAGATACCCACACACACTATTATTGGATTGTAAAACGAATGTCAACAAGACTGAAATACATTTAAGTCACAGTGAGAACAAAAATGCATCAGTAATAAACACTACAGACCTGTGCTGTTATGTAATGTCCTCACGTCACCAAAATGCTCAGGAGGACGTTGCTTTTTTGACCAGGGAAGGTGAAAACTCTCTAGCGAGTCGTCCTCGTACAAGGTTTTAGGAAGGTTAAGTTGCTATAAATCTGTTCTGCGGTCAGTACTATCATTGTGACATGAGCACCTGCTCTCAGCGGAAAACCGGCACTCAATAAATAAAAGCTCTTATAAGTGTATGTGAGGTGTTTGTTCCGACAGGAGCTGTTAGGTATATGAAGGAAACACCTCTTCTGCAGAATGAATGTGTAAATATTTACTAATATAGACGGGAGAGACTGACTGCGTTATCGTGGCATTGTTCATAATCACAATGTAGTTCATGGGCTGAGGTTTTATCAAGGCTAGCTGCTGCTGAGGTTTGTTGATTTTGATTTTGTTTTTTCTTTTTCTTTTTCTTTTTTGAGGGGCCCGGCGGATGATTTTGTGTTAATGTTTTCAACTTTCTGATGATTTCTAATGCATTTTCAAAAAGAAATAGAAAATAATCACCATGTCAAGGAGAGAAATTGTTGGAGAAAAACTTTATTTAATGACATTGTTTGATATCAAGGGTATTTTGGTGAATGGTTGGAAGTAATGGCTGCTTGAACTTTCATACTGAGGTCAGTGAAACACTCCCAAGTCGTCAGTACGCCAGAACCTAAACTTAAATACTCTGATGAATCAGTTCAGCAGGTGTGAGATACGACCTGGAATACAAGTCCTCGACTCTATAAAGAGTTCAGATTTGTTGTGAGGACAGGTTAGAGAAAGGAAAAGGGAGATTATAAAGTGTGCCCTTTGCTAATCGTGAAATATGCAAGAGAATATCAAACAATATAGTAAATGTGAAGGGAAGGATCAGCCTGTTTTTGTGTCTCTTCTGGTTCAGACGAAGCCACTGAGTTGAGGCTAGAGCAGCGGAGCTGTGACCTCATCATTTAGAGACGCTGTCGGACCGTTAAGCTTTGAGAGCCGGCGGGGCGACTGACAGACACACAGACGGAATTGTTTCTGACTTGGCTCTCCTCTCTTTGTCCGTGTCCTGCAGGAGGGGCTGGTTCCCATCATCTTACTGCCGTGCATTCTCCGAGCCTCCCGTGAATAATAATAGGTAAGAGGACTCCATGATACACCCAGCAACCCCCCCCCCCCCACACACACACACACACACACACACACACACACCGGCAGGTTTCATGTTTCGGGCGGCGGTATTGTTGGCTGTGTTTCCTCTAGTTACTCCTGTCAGGGTGATAACCTTTCTAATCCTGTGGAATCAACCTCTGATTCCTTTTGTGTGGAATTCTCCTTTAAATCTCTCCGGTTGGTTATCCATGTGAAACCTCCTGTCTAAATGTTTTAATAGACCCAAGACAGACATTTAAGAATTATTACTCTCCTAGAAATATAAAATCTGTGTGAGTTAAACACATTTAAAATTAAAATATCAGGACAAACTCAGCAAGATATTAGGAAACAGGATGTTGTGTACTGATGTAGATTCTGCTTCTGATGAGAGGAAAGGGTCGATGAGTTTAACAGCCTCCTCTTCAAAGAGCCTAATCCCTGTTGGATTAATTTATTAGATTAATTTATTATATCTGACTGGAAGCCAACCGCTTCCGGTCAGAGAAGCAGAATGTTTAAACTATGACCATGCTTCTGTCCTCATGAGAATCCTCTATGAACCACATTTAGACTGTACTCCATGTTAGCCTTAACATCAACTTCAAAATTAAGATGAATCTGCTTCTGTTGTAATCCCAACCCTTCCTTCTCCATCTACAGTGTGTCTGTCGCTCCGTATCGCAGCAGAAGTGTGGTCAACCTCCACCACCAGGACACCGAGACAGACGAGGCCACCATGGTGCTCCCCCCGGCAGACTATCGCGACGTGCCCCAGCATGATGTCATGAAGAACAACAACTTGTCCACCACAAACAACGTCACCACAAACAACAACTACCAGCACTCCCCCACGCACTCTTACTCATCGTCTGATCACAACACGGTCAGTCAGCCGGTTGATTGAACTGCCTTTTCTTGACTCCTGGTGTGTGTGTTTGTGTGTGTGTGTGTGTGTGTGTGTGTGTGTGTGTGTGTGTGTGTGTGTGTGTGTGTGTGTGTGTGTGTGTGTGTGTGTGTGTGTGTGTGTGTGTGTGTGTGTGTGTGTGTGTGCGCAATCTCAAACTCATTACTGCTCAGTCTGAATATTTCAAATTTTTGAAAGGTTGACGAATTTCTTTCATCTTTAGAATGCAAACATGTATAAATTTGTCATAGTTGTAGGTTGTTCTAACTGTAAACGGTCCTTTGAGAGGGTGTAAAATTGAGACGTTTGTATGTGTTGCTTTCCAAGTGATGGACTTCCTGTGTGCGGGACATTCACTGTCTCTCACCCAGGGCTCATCAGGTCATTTACAGCCTCAAATGACCCTGAACGGGACTAAATACGAGACTTAAGAAACTGCAAGGTTGGATTTCTGTGTAATAAACACCATAAAGACTCACCTTTTGTAGGAAATATAAAGTTTAAAGGTGTGTTAGAAAGTCTACCTTCAGCTCTGTTCATCCTTTTGCTGTTTGTAAGGGGACGAGAGACAGGGCCCAGCTGTTATAATAATTCCCAGTGTGCTGATAATGAGTCTTGAGGAGTGTTTTCTCCACTAAGAGGCAGAATCTGTGGGATGGAAATGAGAACAACCTGTTCTGTGGTCTGGCTGAATGAAGGAAAGTGCAGCCTCACCTTGTGTAATGATGGATGAAGCGTTCTTTAGGCAGTAGTAAATCACATCATCCACACAAGTGTCAGCATCAGTGTTGTTATCCCGTCATTATCAGTCGTGCTCCTCTTGCACCATTTTGGTCTGAGGCCATATTTTACAGATGTTCTTCCCTTTGCATTTCATGCAAAGCATCAGCCTAATTTGCAGTTTTCCTCGACAGCAACTTTTGCCGTTTTGTCACGCTGGACTAATGTAAATGTGCTACGATCAATAGCTCTTCTCTGTCTCTCTGCACAAACACACTCACACCCTCTACACAACAATACACACATACTGTTGTTTTAGTCCACCTGGAGACTTGGTCACAAATTCAACCATAGCTGGGTGTTGTGCTTACTCGATCCAGAGCTACCACAATAAATGTTGAGTCATGGCTTGTGCGTGTGTGTGTGTGTGTATGTGTATAGAAATCTACCCTGGATTAAGCCTGGTCTCACTTTCCATCTTTGTTACTCTTTCCTCATTCTTTTAGTTTTCTGCATGCTTGTTAAATATTTTCAAACGTCTTTTAATCATTCTCCTCTTGGAGTGACCTCCTGAGTCTGGTAGAGGAGACTGTAGGACCTGGGCGAGAGAGCTCACCCTGGAATGCACTGCCACCGTGAGAAAAAATGCACCCTCACTGGTTTGGTGCTTTGTGTTGAGGAAAAGATATCTCCCTGGAATTAATGCAATTAGGATGGAGGCAGAAAGAGAGATCTGACGTGCTGAGACCATTGGCTGAGCTATGAATCATTGTGTTGATGGTATGAAGTGTGCATGATACAGCACTGCAGTAGTTGTTTAGCATACATACGGAAAGATTAGAACTATGAAATTCAGCCTGTTTGTTTGGAGTGAAGAAAGGATCCAAATTTTTCAGGAGGGACATGAATGTGAAAATCCTCAAGTTGGTTTGACTCAACGGTCAGTTTGTGCACTTCTGACCTCTAGTGGAATCTAGGGAGTACTGCATGTTGATAAAAGAAGACTGCTGCCAGGAAGATCAACAATGTCCTCAACAAACAGCAGCTGTCCCTGACGTCACTATTAGTCATTCACACCTTTCACAAGACTTACAATTACATTCTTAACTACACTTGATTCATGCTTCATTACCATTTTGCGCCAACTATAACTACAAAAACTATTCTTTTGTTTGCCAAAAGGGGTAATGGTTTTCCTTCTCTGTCACTGAGTCACTTTTGTTGTGTCTCTATCTCAGATGTAATCAGGCCCCAGAGAGAAGAGAAATTTAGTGGGATGGTTTCCAGTAATGAGGGTCACATATTTCCTTGTTTTTGATTTGCACTCTGATGATGGTCCATTTTAAGCTGGCAATCCTTTACATGTAAATGTGGGGCTCAAATCAATGTGAAACCAGTTGTTGCCCCTTTACTGTGTTGTATGCAGGGCTCGAAATTGCGCCCATTTTGGTCGCATATGCGCCCATATTTTTATCAGTGCGACTATTAAATATATTTGGGAGCACCGGTGCGACTAGGGAAAAATTCTGGTGCGCCTTGTTTTGTGAGACCGCGCTCCTGCAGTCCTGCCAGGAAACAATGAGAGCGCAGCTGCGGCTGCTCTCCTGGGGGAGAGAGGAGGAACGGAGATGGACGGAGCGTCTCTGTCGCTCCGTCACTGCCTTGCTTTCGGGTAGGTGCTCCTAAAGTCTTTGCTGGTGCTACTAACTTCTACATTTGGGAGCAACAGTGCTACCAAGAAAAAAAGTTAATTTCGAGCCCTGGTTGTATGTCTTCATTTTCTTGAACAGAATCCTCATTCAACCTCTTGTCATTCACATGTCACGTGTCCCTGAGGAAACTTCATATACCTGATTGTTAAACGGACTTGAATATCCAGATGGTTCAGATTCCACACTCTTTCCCACACTTTCTGTCACACATTCACTTGTCAGGGTGTGCAACCTGAGGCAGGTGTGTGTGTGTGTGTGTGTGTGTGTGTGTGTGTGTGTGTGTGTGTGTGTGTGTGTGTGTGTGTGTGTGTGTGTGTGTGTGTGTGTGTGTGTAAATAACCGTCATCAATGTCTGAATTTGCAGCTCTACGGGGGCACAAGTCAGTGTCACCTGTAGGCCAGTCCTAAGCCAGGATAAATGCAGCAGGTTGCAGCAGTAAGGGCATCCAGCTCAAAAAACTTTCCCAAACCAATATAAGCTTCATCTAAAATTGGAAAAAGAATGACACGCTGTGGTGACCCCTAAGGGGACAAGCTGAAAGGAAGTTTCAGGAGGATGACCAGGGAGCTCCTCCTCCATGGTCGGAGGAGTTCACTGGATCATGACGTGCCATTTATGTATAGATAAGCTAATGTCATGGGTGTAGCCAATGGTCTCCCTGGAGCTGATAGTGAAGTCATGTTCGAGGTTATGCTGCTTTGATTAAATTCAGCCGTTAATCATCCACCATGGTGTAAGGTGGGAAAACTCCCCTGGTGTTGATGGCTGGAGATAATTTAATGGCTCATGTACATTTTCTCACTGTACTGTCTGCATGTTTAATGTCCCTGAAAGAGACACTGTAAATGTTTTCAGCATTCATTCAATGAGCTGAACTAAATGGAATGAGAACTATTCTTGTGTCTACACTGTTTTCAACCCCCCTGTCTGTGTCACATCTTCCTTCCTCGGGGGCCACAATCACTCCTCATCCTGAGCATCAAATGGATGTAGACCAGTTGGGGTGATGGAGGTGTTTTCACCTCCAGCATGTCACTCCCCAGCCAACAGATTGTTATAATGAGTGTCTTCTTCGCCCTACAGACACCCCAACCTAACGGCATCTCCAGACCCACGCCTGCTTACCTGGCGTAAGTCACCTAGAAGCAGAAATGACACAATCCCTTTCATTTAGTAGTTATCACTCATCTCTGGTCATTTTTCCCCAACAGGGGAGGGAATCCATTCGCCACCGTCCGACTGCGTCCAACTGTCACCAATGACCGCTCTGCACCGGCCATCTGATTGGTCCACATTTCTTCAAACCCTGTCTGTG
This sequence comes from Antennarius striatus, assembly GCF_040054535.1. Classification (NCBI taxonomy): domain Eukaryota; kingdom Metazoa; phylum Chordata; class Actinopteri; order Lophiiformes; family Antennariidae; genus Antennarius; species Antennarius striatus. The sequence continues at coordinate 11,340,766 of NC_090791.1, read as the reverse complement.
TCACATGTCCCAGGATATGCAAAGGTTTCTATTTATCGGGATGCAACCACAAGAAATTGGATAGTGTTAGCAGGAACGTGATTCTGGGATCCTTTTACTGCCGCAAACTTTTTGGATCTATTAAAGAGACATTTTATTTTACAGCAGATGCTCAGATATTTAAGACGGATATATATTTTCAATGTCTTTTTTTTTTTTTGTGCTTTTAGTAGAGATATTCAAATGACCGCATCCTTACCCATACTTGAGAAACAAGAGTAAAAATGTTTTGCTATGTATTTATACCGTTGATGTTGCTCGATCACCGTGGAAAAGCTTTTTTTTGTTGCCATAGGACAGTAGACGAATGTAGTAGAATGTAGAGGACCTCTGCATTTTACCTTCAGGTCTTAATGACAATGAGTCTCAGTGATACTGACTGGTGCTGTGAAGAGATTCAACCAAAAAAAGGCACACAAGTGATCTTTACCCAGAAGTCCATCTTGTATGTACATCAAAAGGACGGACGCTATAGTGTTCCCTTTAGTGTCAAATATGTCGTAGATCCAGACCATCGTTGAGAAAGGACTGTTGCCTTAACAGCACAAACATGTCCGTTGTGAGAAATGCATATAAGGATGAGATCAGCAGTTTTACTTTTCAAATTGTGACCGAGTTCTGACCATCCTAATCTCTTATCGTTACACGTTAGTCTTCAGCCCACATCATGAATGAAATTTGCTTTGTGAAAAATAAAGATTTATTTCTTCAAGCTGTAGTTTATTCTGTCAACGTGTATTCAAGGGAAGTCATGTTTATGAATTGGGAAAAGAATAAAAAAAAGACACCAGGCAAGTAAGTAGCATTTATTTTAATTACAGTAACTCATATATAAAAGTAGGAACCTCAATCATAAGCAAGTGCGTATTATGTTTACTAAAGCAGGTTTTTTTTAAATCCCTCCCTCCCAGTTACATCATGACAGTCATGCAGCATCCTGCTGCGATGGAAGACGTAGACATTGAGGGACCACACAAAGGGAACAAACATTCTTGATTGTCTGGTAGGAGGGAATGGAGCATGGTGACTTGTCACAGAGTTCTAAGATAAAAAGATTACAACACAGTACTGAGAGATTCACTCTCCACATGCTTGTATGAAGGAAAATACACTCCTTTAAAGGAGGAGTCTGCGTTCTGATATAAAGAGTCTTCTTAGAGTCCAAAGTTAAACAGTGATTGAGGCTGTGAGGGAGATTCTGATTGTACATACCTGAGGTCTGCATTGGCCCTGGAAAAACAACCCAGCAGAATAAACATTAAAAAAAAACACAAAAAAAAACGCTCAGTGCAAATATGGCCCCAAAAAATATCAACTATGACAACACGGCGCACAATTTTCTGTCCGTTGTTCCAGCCGGACAGCTCACGTTCCAAAGATCTCCACTCTTCTTTTACATGGATTATTCCATGTCACACTCAGCCAAACAAACAAACAAACAAAAAAAAAGGGTCGCATTTGTGTAAAAGCTAATACATCAGTGATCTACATGGCTGCTGTGTTAAGAGAAATATTACCAAGTACAATATTAACCAAAAAAATACGTACGCCGCATGCAAGCAAAGAAAACAAAATCGTTCACTCTGGCTTGTCAAAATGAAAGAAATCTGCTAAGGTCCTTGGATAACAGTTGAATAAATCATGACTGATGGAATCTGATGATCACTCAGCATGTAGTGAAGGCACTGGTAACAGTTGCTCACCCACATATGCTAGAATATATCCTCGAAGAGGAGACGTGCCTCTAATGACAACACAAAACATCACGGTAATATCTTGATCATCTGTTGGACATAACATGACGGCAACAATAATATGTGCAATATTAAGGACAGATAACTGAACAAAAGACAACAAATAAAGGATTATATGCATGTTTACATGCATGTGTGTGTGTGTGTGTGTCTAGGGGGTACATGAGGTGTTTGGTCCCTCTAGCCGAAGGTGGCACCACAGTTAGGACACCTTCTCTGACGCAGGGCGAAGCAGAAGAGTAGCCCCAAGGGAAAGAAGAAGATGGCACACAGGATCCCCAGGCAGGTGAAGTCATCCTCCAACACACCAACTCTGCAACACACAGACACACACACACACAAACACACATTTCTTTGGTTTACTTACTGCGATTCAAGATATCCTGATCTCCTTCAAATACTTTAATCTGTCAGAACCAGATAATCCAGCTCTGGATCCAAGTGTAACACTGGTGGTGGATCACGAGTCGTACATTTTCAGTTTGACTTAGAGGTTAGTTTGGTTTTTTCCATGTTTACCAAATGCTTAAATAGCTCCATCTCATAATGTTTAAGTGAAAAATTATCCGTAATCTGCATCTGTACATAGATATCTCATTATTCCATCAAACAAAACCTCCTCTGGCTCTCATTGGCGGATTCAACAGTGAGAAATAAACTCTTTGTAATAAACACATTTGTGAATTTACACTTCAGTCTTAACACCGTTCTGCTCGTTTCTAGACTTGTAGAAGAAACTGTAAAAGAAGACAGAACAAGGTCTAAGAGGATCATAAGAAATTCACTTCTACTGAACGTGTTTATTGTCTCTAATCACAGTACCATCCGGACATTTCACGGAAAACAACCATCAAGAAGACTGTTCAACTAGAACATTCTTCTGAGATTCAAATAAATCTCCCTCCATAGATCACTATCTTTTCCTCACAGCAGAGACCAGTGGACAAAATAAAGACATGTACTGTCTGTTTTGTCAAGAAAAGATGTAACACACATTTATTTCAATTTGACTCTCCTGTGTTGGAACCATGTTGAACACATTGTCTTTTAATTCTCCATTTACAGCATGTAAATATTGCAAGGCATTTAGATTATTATCTAGTTTTCCGAGAAAAACAAAAAGCAAAAGGTTGAACAACCTTATATAGCCGCCAACAACATATTGACTGAGGTCTCATGACTGCAACACACTGGCCAGTGTGGTTGGTAAATCTGCTGGAGGCCCAGAAGAGGACTGAACAAATTAAAAGGTTTCAACCAAGACGAAAAGGGAAATAAAAAGCTACTAAATGCCAGCAGTGTCACATAGACACGGTTCGTTTTTTTAGTTTATTGAGTAGAAAAAATTTATTATTTACACAGGAAATATTGAATTTATCTACAGTGATGAAATGCTGCTGTTGTTTTAAAGCATATCAAGGGGTGACCTTGAACCGCTGTGGCCTGATCCGCCCCGTCACATGTTCAAGGCTCAGATCATCTGACCGACAGGACACTGACTCAGCACAGCGTAACCGACATAAAACCCTCATCTAAAACCCAGAGTCACGTCCACTTCACATCACATGACACTGAAGGCCTGACAACACACACACAGGAGCAACACCACCACGACACACACACATATACACACACACACACAGGTGCACAGGACCTCAGACGTGATAGGGTTTCAAATGTGATGAACATTAGACATGTGATGTTATTATGTGTCATCTACATAACACACTGATATGTACTTGTGTAGGTGTGTGTGTGTGTGTGTGTGTGTGTGTGTGTGTGTGTGTGTGTGTGTGTGCATGCGTCCTCACCTGCAGGCGGGACAGCCTCCCACCACCACCACAGAGGGCTGGATGATGGTGTAAGTACCAGCGTAGGGCTGCTGGGCCACAGCAGGGCTCATCTGGGCTGATGGGTATACTGTGATTGACAGAAGAAGAGGAACACATGTATTTTATGTAATAAATTATTTTTTTATAATTCCACTAGATTTTTATTTCTTTTATGATATTCAGGTTTTAAGTGTGGATGTAACCCTGCCTGTCTAGCAGTGACATGTTAACAATCACAGACCAAATTTAACACCATGAACAGAATCAGAAGTTCAATTACAGGAAATAAACATCATAAAGAACCAAATTAATGAGCAGGTGCGACGCTACAGGTTGTGCAAGTTGGTGTTCTCTCAAATACGTATTAGAGTATTAACTTTGGTTGAGAATTAGATTGAAATTCTATTGCTACGAGTGCTCAAGTCCTCAAAGGAGCTTGATAAAATAGAAAATGTAAGTGGCTTGTGAACCGCAAACATGTCTTTAAACAACATAAAGCTCAGACACTTCTTTTACTTTTAAAAAAATTTCTGGAAAGAGTCAAAAACAACAAAATCACTGCTGATCTGGGTGTTACGGGGAGGATTAAGTTGTTTGTGTGGTTTTTTTTGTCTTCAGCCACTCAAACATTCAGTCAGAGAGACACAGTGAACTTTGATACCACAATCACTCTTCCTGGAAATAGCTTTTGTCTGATAAACAGATCTACATACCGTACACCTACACTGTGTTCTCTTTCAGGTGCATCAACTCAAATCTAGTCGCCTAACCCTGTCCCAAGATCGGCAGTTCGATTCCCGATCCCGGCAAAAAAAAAAAAAAAAACTAGAGTGAGCTCTTAATTTCGCTTCAAGGATCAAATCAGTATATAGAATAAAACTTTTTTTTAAAAATCTTTATTTATATGACGCAAAAACACAACAAAATCAGAGCAAGTCTGGACTGCACACTTAATTCTACAAAAAACACATAATCCCCTCATAAGGACCCACTGGGTGTATAGTGGGAAGTACTTAACATGTAAGATTCTTGGAGAAGACCCCATCATCCACAGGAGGGGCAGTACGACAGCAACAAGCATAAAACACTCCTGATCTCAAACCACGGGTACAAACTGACCCTGTCGAATGTGAGTCCTGTGAGTTTCACAGCTAAGAAAGTGCCGTTTGTAAATTTAAAAGAATGATAATTAAGAGCCTGTAGTGCACTGGCCTCCTGCCTGGACTGTTCCCCGCCTCTCACCCTATGCCAGCTGGGATAGGCTCCAGCTCCCCGTGACCTGCTACAGTCGATACAGCGGCAGAAAATGAATGATAATTAAGAGCTTCTCAGAATATCACAAAACAGCTCTTCAGCACAGAGGAGTGTTATACATCTTTCATTCATTCACAAGTTAATCTTTCCAAAATACTGAAAAAAATACTGAACAGTTCTGACGTTACGTGCCAAAAATCCTCCTCTGAGACAACTCCCACTGAGAGTGATTCAGTGATAAGAGGAAAATTGAAGATGATGAAAGTTGCTAAATATCAAAGGTCACTGCTTCAGCGGATGGTTGCTGTTGTTTGAAAGTCTGGTGATAAAATATGTGACCATTTCTGACTCATGTACCAGAAACAAAGTGACAGATGGAAATTATTACCACTTTTTAAGCACTGAGTTTGAGAGAAAAACAAAATTAATTAGAGTAATACTGCAAATAGTAGTACAGATGAAGAATGCTGGTATAAATACATAAAATAACCAAAATTATTATAAAAAGGAGAAGAAATAAAACACGAAACGGAGAAGAGGAAGTTCCATTTCAATTTTTCGTGAGGCTGCAGAAGTTCCCATGTGACGTCACTGCGGCTGTGGTCACATGACCACTGTTCCTCACACGGTAAGCCGTCTCATGATGAACCCGCTGGAGCTCAGACTCCACCGGTAACGCGTTCGTCGCACTTCAAACACATGACTGCTGTTTACTGAGCGCGAGCCATGAATACAAGCGCGGGTTTTCTAATCCACGCTAAAAAAAACAACAACAACAACAACGATGTTTTAAGCTAGCCACGTCGCGCATGCGCAATGTTGGAGCACACGATGAACAAAAGTCATCTTTTTTAAGCGTAAGTTTTGACCCCACACCCGACCCTTACATGTGCCCACAGTGGCCCCCACAGTGGCCCCCACGGCGGACATAAAGCGACTCCTGCTGTTTAACCGAGACAGACGTGACCCCCCCCCCCACACTCCGGTCGGGTGCTCGCTGGCGGACATGTGCGACATGAACCGGGGCTACTTGCCTTGGCCGTACGGCGGCGGGGGCGGCTGGGCGATGGTCCCATAGCTGCTCGGCTGCGGGCTGTAGTCGTAAGCCGCGGGGACGGCGTTGTAGGCAGGAGGTCTGTCCTGGAGGAGAGGTTTGTTGTCCACCATCTCACCCGACGTGACGCGTCTTCAACTTGTCCGCTTCTCTGTCCTCAACTCAACTCAGCCACGCCAAAAAACTGAAGTCCTACTTATCTGATGCTGCACCAGATGACGGCTCAAGGCGTCGCTTGACGCGCAGAGGCGCTAAAAACAACGAAAGCAAAGAAAAAACGCTGCGCCAAAATGAAACTTCGTTCCTCTCCATGCGCCAACTTTTTGTCTTGTTGGCGCAACAAATCTCAAATCTTTTTCCCAAAACGTCCGCTTCAAAGGCGGGGAATCTTCAAAGTTACTCTAGTAACGGTTAACTTAACTCCATTTCCCTCGTTGCTGTTAGTCCCTTGATGCCAACTCCATGATATTGTGTCAGCGCAGTGGCTGAAACTCAGATGGAAGTCAGAACGGCTTTTCCGTTCAGTCTGGGGTGTCACAAGAGAGGAATCATGTGACGCGCTGAGTCGCCTCTGCTGTGCGCCGCTGCGCAGCCGAAGGCTTCTTAAAGGGACAGTACACGAAAACAAGACGCTGATCGCTGCAGGCGGGCAGCAGCTTTGTCCCATAAGGCCTTATGATCACACCTATAAAATCCACTGTAGGTCCATGAAGCATTTATGACATTTACTCAGAGCGCCAGAGCTGGAGCAGACTTTACCTGTGTGTGCAGAAAGCAGATCTGTTTACACTGTCTGTTACATAATAGCTGTCCTGATCATGAGTGGGCTACTACATGATATTGGTTTCATCAGCTGATGGTTTAAGAATTACAAAGTGGAAATTGAAATTACAGTCCAAGCCAGGGTTGCCACTGGACCCATTATACTGGTGGGCTCTGCCCCATTAAAAGCTCATATTGGCGTGTTAAAATCTTGTTTTGTTTTAAAATTAGAACACATTGGCTACATGTGTATGTGACTTTTTCAAGTCTACCATGATTTTTCTGTGCAAGCGAATAATGCTCAACCACATACAATAAAACAAAGCACAGGGTATTTGCAAAAATGAGGAGGAAATGAAGACAGAAAGATTTCCCTTTAAGTGAGCTATCTTTTTCCACTCCATGGAACTTGTCGTGTCTTGAAAATTTCTTGTTTGCAACATCAAGAGACTCCCCTATCTGGCATTCAAACACACCCATGCACTGCAGTGTGCATGTTGTAGCTGGTGCACTACTGCAGGAATTAAGCAGTCCATATATCAGAGACTGTGGAAGTTTTCAAAGAATACAGATGATCGAATTTTATAACAAAGAGGCTTCTTTGTAAAGCTAAACTTTAATTTGTAAGTGTAACATTCACCCACACACATGTGCAGTACATATTGGGTTGTTTGTGTAAATGGTGGAACAGCCCAGTGTTGTCTTTGTAATGTTCCACAAGCTCTGATCCAGTGAGGCATCAGATATGAATATTACTAACAAATGACCTTTGCACAAAATGTGTTCCCACTCCTCTGGTGTGTTAAATAAGGGCAGTATGTTTAACACTTCATAGAGGGCTGTGGCCTGTATGCAACAGTTGTGACTTGGATTGTGGGGTGCCGTGTCCCAATTTATGTCTAGCCAAAAAAAAATAAGTATAAAACATGGTCAATAAAAAAACAACACTTTTCAGTGTTTTATTTCAGAAACTCCTGTTCTTGTTACTTGTTGAGGGTGAAGAAACAGCAGTGTCGCTGATAAGTAACTGAGCAAGCCTATAGATTTACACTGATCTCATGTGTCTGTGGGAGTAAAGATGAATTCAGTCACTTTATCCTTTTGGTTTAAAGGGGAAGTGTGGAGAATTCTGTTTGTGTTAATTTTCTGTGTAACGGTTTTAAATTGTGTATACAGACCGAAGTGACTTTTGACTGCCCATCTGGATTTAATATCGTGTAACCATACAAGTATCCTAAAACCAAGACTTTTGCTTCAATAATTCATTTGGCGCTAAATAAATTATTGAAATATGCCTGTCAATCACTCGAGAGAGAAAAAAACCCGCCTCAGGGTCCTGCGTTCGACCAATGAGCGATCGGATCCCTGTCCTCCAGCCAATAGCAGCTCTGCTTCCACTTCCTGGTGTGTGCGCTCGGGAGTTGGGCATTCCTGTGGTCCAGAATGTGAATTAAATATCTTTCCTCTGCTGCAATGTTAACGACTGGTGTCACGGTTCCTCCGCAGACACGCTACCCATGACGGAGCGTCCTGTGTGAGTAGCGTCTGCGGGCCGCTGGGGGGTCGCTGCTGCTGCTGCATCCCGGACATGTAAACAGATTATTGGCGACTTTGCGGCATCCATATCAGCTGTCTGTGTTATTCCGCTAAAGCGTGCTTTAAATCGTTCGGTTGTTCTTGAATGTGGATTTTAATTTCTTTTTTTTTTTTTACGTTATAGCGTGAGTTTCGGACACGGCCGGTGTCTCACGGTGTCATGACGCGTCTGTTGATATTCCCTTGACAACCGCGGATCAGATACCAATATTCAGGTATGCTGTCGCTTGACCCAGGATTTACTGGAGCACCTGTTAGCGTGTGCGCCTGCGTCAGCTCCACAGCAGGCTACAATCGATATTTGGTTCATTAAAGTACAATACATCAAATGGAATATGATCACAATTTGTTATAATCACTATTTGTGTGTATTTCCGTTTGAGAATAAACTTCGAGCGGATGTTTCTTTATCAAAACACTCGGAATTTGTTCAAAGTGAACAGAATAACGGTCCTGTTTGAGGCAAAGTGATGGTCAATATCGTGAGGGATTAGTATCAGGCGATAAAACAAACGTCAAAGTAGTTAGCAGAAATAAAACGAGACTTCCGGTCACAAATTTCAAAATAAGACGCGGTTCCGGTCACATGATTAACAATGCTACAGTACAGAACCTAAGGACACAATCATTAAGGAAGTTAAACATCTGAAAATACATTTAGAGTTCAAAAATAAAAATTCTTACTTCGTTTTATTTACTAAATTTCAGAAATAAACTGAAAATTTCTGTAATAAACTAAAATATATATAGTCAAATTGAAGTTTTAATAATGTAAACAGTTCTGAGCCTTTTTTTATTGGGATGGTGACATAAGGCACCTGTGAAGGTGGATCAGGTGAGAACCCATCACATCAGGATTTGAATCTTGCTGTGGATTTTTTTTTTCTGTGTGTAGTTTGGTGACCTGTTGACCTGATGAATGTGAGTGTGAGTGTCCTTCTCTGCCAATGCTAAGTGCAAATTATTCACGTATACTGCTTCAGGATGTTCACAGTGTCATAAATCAATCCCAGAAAAGATCAGAAAGTTCTTGTGGTCTCTGCTCAGGTGCCATCATGCCCATCACTCTGCTGTGGGCTGTGGATGTGTACGGAAGGGTGTACAGCCTTTCCACCGCTGGCCAGCGGTGGGAGCGTGCGGACGACATGCTTCTGGAGCTGAAGCGTGTCACTGCAGGGAAGGGGCGCTGCTGGGGCATCGGCTGTGACCACCACGCTTATCTCAACATGATGCCCAGTGAGACCCCCATCCGCTACCGGGAGGAGACTTATGAAAACCAGGTCAGCCCATGCTGTGTGTGTGGGTACGCCCACTCTAGAGATGCAGTGTGTCATCATTACTGAAGTGTTCTCGCTCTATGTGTGTGTGGTCAGAGATGGAACCCAGTGGATAGCTTCACAGACACGCTGCTGCCCACTGACCGCTGGCCGTGGAGTGATGTGACCGGGATGAATCCTCAACCTCTCCACAGCTTTGAGCTGCCCTCTCGTAGCTGGGAGTGGGAGGGGGACTGGTACGTGGATCAGACCTGCGGAGGAGAACCCAGCCAGACTGGGGTACGAAACAACACACAAACCAACACAGTCATTTGTTTGCTTTCTTTTTAATAGTGATGAATATAATATAAAATGTCTCAAACTCTTCAGGGCTGGGAATACGCAGTGGATTTCCCGGCCAACTTCTCCCCAGACAAGAAGTGGAACTCGTGTGTTCGTCGTAGGCGGTGGATCCGGTACAGGAGATACATAGCACAAGGCACATGGGCAAAGGTGCAAACTCTGTTAAAACTAGACTTCTGGTATATTCTGTTGGTAAATCAGAGTGAGACTACGGCTTTGAATCAATGTCTCCTGTTTCCTGCAGATCCCTCTGGACAATCCCAGGAAGCCCCCGCTGCCACTGTGTGACATAAGCTGTGGTGGTTGGGAGATGAGCGACCAGTCGGGAAGGTACCCCTACCTGTGGGGTGTGACCCAGCAAGGACAGGTCAGTACATTCTCAACAGGTTGATTCGGTGCTGAATATAACTGCTCTTGTTGGGTATTTTCTGCTTTCACTACATTAATACAGATTATGTTATCTAATGAAGTACAGGACACATGAAAAAGTTTGAATTTTATGAAAGATTCTGTAAATTTAGATTGCATCCAGGGACTGTAGCAACGAGCTGCATTTTCTGCTGCTGCGGTTCGTTTTTTGACCACAAGGGGGTAGCATCACCTCATGTAATTTCCTCTTGAGAAACTAAATCCAGTTTGTTTGAAAACAGCAATTTATTAGAATGCAAATAAAATGCAGCATTAAATTGTCTTAATTTTGATTTATACATGTATGATAAATTGTATTACGGTTGTGTCGTTGTAAGAGTAGGGCCGTGCTGAACCACATGAGTCCAATATCATAACTTTACCTTGCAGGTGTGGTTCAGGGAGGGAATCCACCCTCGAGTCCCAGAGGGCTCCAGCTGGGAGGAAGTCGATGTGCCCAAGGAGGTGGCTCAGTTATCGGCCGGTCCTGGTGACCTCCTGTGGGCTGTGCTCTGGGATGGAAACCTGCTGGTCCGTACTGGCCTCAGCCTGGACAGCCCAACTGGTAGGCATTCACATTTACACATTTAAACAGTTTATTGTGTACCTCTCATCTTTCATTTTTGTCTTTTCACTGCCTCTGTTTTCCATGTTTCTTTCATCCTGTCTCAGGCACATCATGGACTGAGGTGGAGTCACCTGTAAAAGAGGCCGAGGTGGCTCATGTGGCCGTCGGAGTTAGTGTGGTCTGGGTGGTCACAAAGGACTATAAGGTGAATCAAAAGTCCTTGCGTTTCAACACAGAAAATCTGTATTTCCTTTGTTTTAACATGTGTGTCTGCGTGTGTTTCCAGGTGTGGTTCAGGCGTGGCGTTAACTCTCACAATCCCTGCGGCTCTGGTTGGATCAGCATCGGAGGGGAGATGATCATGGTGGATGTGGGGCTCAATGATCAGGTCTGTGGACAGTGTCATCATCACAGCTCTTAGTGAGGCCTGTGTTCACACCTGTGTTCACAGGATGCAGGTTATGTTCTGAACTGGCTTTTAGAAGAAGAAAGCGAACACAAATGTTCTCCGCTTTACAGAGACAAACTTCAGAGACAAAAACATGTCAGAATTTACAATGTGAGATTTAATCAAAGAAATGTTATTGATTCAGATGAAACATTTGCACCCCAGCCCCTCTGACGCCTTCAAACGTATCTCTAGTCTGACGGACTGCAGTGTGTCCAGCTCCAGCCTTCCCTTCTCTCACTTTCCCCTCATGTTTGGATCCGGTTTCAAGACAAGCCAGAACAGGCCTGGGGTCAGGGGCAGAAAGTTTTCACTCCTGTGTATCTCACTGCTGAGGACTTTGCTAGCACTGCAAACCCACTTCTCACACCTCCTCCCCCCCTCTGTCTCTGACCCTGCCCGGCCCCCCCCACCACATCCGCCAGCTCTTCTACCTCCATCCTCCCATCCTCCTCTGTAACCCGAGTCCAGCCAGCCGTTCCAGCCAATGTCCCAGCACCACCACCGCCTCAGGCCCAGCCTTATATATCCACACTATATCCCCACTGGTGTGACATATGGGAGACTCCCTAATTAGAAGCCGGTCAAGCCGTCATCATCATATCCCGTATTTCATATTTCAAGCCTGTGATTATGGATATGGCCTCGTGTGAAGTGGCAGGCGCCAGCGTTACTGTATATGGCCTTATAAAGCACTACTAGGGCTTCTGATACGTCACTGGAGACTGAATTAAATCTTGTTTTACTTGTCTTTCATTACAAGTTAATTGACTAAGTCGTCGTCTGTCAGGTGTGGGCGGTAGGTGAGGACCGTGGCCTGTATTTCAGGATGGGTGTGACCTCATCGGAACCAAGCGGGAATGGTTGGATCCCAGTTTCTGCTCAATGGGGCAGCAGTAAAGAGATCATTCCACCCAGGTGTGTGTGAGTGATGGAGCTGAGCCTTCTTGAAGTGTGTTTGTGTGTGCCTCTCATCCCTGTCTGTTTCGTGTGTGTGTGTGTGTGTTGTGTGACAGGAAGCGGCATGCAGCCGGTGGCCAGCTGAAGCAGGTCCTGAGCTGCTCCGACTCGGAGTCGGAGTTGGGTCCTACTGATCCTCCACACAACACGAGTGACACCCCAGTCCTGGAGGCAGCAGCGCCCTCTGTGGTCCCTTTAGGAGGAGCAGACACACCTACACCCCCCCATGAAAAAACAGAGGAGCCTCCATCAGCCTCGCAGCAGGATGTTCCCAAAGCATTCATCCCCGCCAGCGACAGCTTCATCAACAGCCTGATCTCAGACCGCGATAGAGCCCCCACGCCCCAGCCATCCATCACGGAAGAGGGTGAGGATCCGTCCCCAGTTCCCATACTGCCCACCCCTGAGGCCACGGGGCAGGACATACCCTGGATGAATGTGGATCTGGAAGGGGCGGAGGCAGCTAGAAGCGCACAAGCCGGGGGGGGGCTGTTGTCTGTGGACGGCGGCGCCTGCGCCACCTATTCCCTCGGGTCTCTGGAGACGTCTCAGGGTGTTGGAGAAGAGGACGGGCCGGTGTGGACCTGGATCTCTGGGGGAGGCTGTGACGTGGATGCGAGCTCTCAGATCAGCTGGCTCAGTCCCACAGGTACAGTGGTTCAAGATGTGTGTATTCACCCCATTAATGGTTAAAACAATAAAAGAAAACACTTCTGGTTCTCCTTCTGTGTGTCAGGTCCTCTCACCAGCTCCCTGTCACTGACTCCGGTCCAGTCTGCAGCCTGGAGCGAACAGCAGCGGCAGGAACACCGAGACGAGATCAGCAAAAAACCTCTGGAGAGAAGTCACGTAAGTCCCGCTTCTGTCTGGTTTTACTTCTCTTAGCAAAAACTGATTTTACCGGCTGTTTTGTGGCAAATCTCCCTCTCTGTGTGGTCGGTCTGTGCAGTCAGTGTGGGTGCGTAAAGGCGCACTACGCTGGTGGAGAGACTGGAAGCCCCAGCGCTGGGTGGATGTGGGAGTAGCACTAGAGCAGTCCACCAAGTCTGACGGCAGGAAGGACAGCATTTTCTTTGTGTACTACATGCAGTACGATGAGAAGAAGGTCAGTGGATCTCTTCTAGACCGTTAGATTCTCATGAACATTCTCACAAATAAAATCCCCTCGTGTTTTCTTATTCTTTCCAGTACCTTCACGTGTTCATACACGAGGTGACAGCTTTGGTGCCGGTGCTCAGGGACGGCCTCTACGCCTTCGCTGTGTATACGGCACAGAGGACCAGACAGAGGTGGCCTCTGGTGCTGGCGGCACAAAGCGAGAAGGACATGAATGACTGGGTAACATGATGTGTGAACAGACAGTGTGTGGAGTAGTTTTTTCCTTTTCAATCCCATTCTTGATTTCTCTGCCATCTTATCGTCCGTCCCGTCACTCCAGCTGTCCCTGCTGTCTGACTGCTGCTGTGAGTGTCGAGGGATCTCCGGTCCCCCGTCCAGACACGCCCTGTGGTCCACAACCTCAAAGGGGGACGTCATGGTCCACGAGCCGTCCTTCACCTTGGAGGCGACTGCACACACACACTCCTGTGACCTCATGTGAGACCAATGCCAAAACTTTCGTTCTGCTTGACCTTTTGTTCCGTGTCGGTCAACACGATGCTAACACACTAACATACTACTGTGTGCTGCTGCTTGTATGTGCATCATAATGACGCTAACGGTGGGCGATTCCACTGTGTGGTGCTGCAGGTTCTGGAGGCAGGTACCGGGGCATCTGCGATGTGTAGAGTCTAACAGTCTGGGGCTGGTGTGGGGCATCGGGTGGGATGGCACCGCCTGGGCCTACAGCGGTCACTATGGGCAACAGCTGACCTCTGGTAAACATGCCCCCATAGACTTTGACCCCTACATCGTGTGCTTGATATTAATAAGTATATTAAAAGGGATAAAGAAATGTACTGCTGGGTGTGTTAACGATAAAAAAATAACCATGATATTCTTGCAGATGACAAATCTGCCAAATCTTCATGTCCTTTTGTAGTGATGTGTTACTGAAACAGGAAACAGGATCAACTGGATGCAGACATTTTGACTGTTTCTTGGATTATTTAAGAGTCAAGACACACAGCAGTGTATAAAAAAAAGATTAAAAAGCATATTTCAAATTGAGCCAAAAACATGAGCGGTGCATTTTTAAATCCCTTGAAAGTACAAACCTTGTACAAATCTCTTTAACTCACCCTTCTCAGCAGTTCTCCAGTCTTTCATACCTAATTTGTTATGTATTCCAGCAATCAGTAAATATTTAATCTGTAATCTCCACATCATCTGGGGTGAAAGTAATAATCTGTGTCTCAGGTTTATCTTCTTGCTAACAGTTGATAATCTGGTGTGTGGTTGCTTTGCATGGATTGAGATTCTGTTCAGGCTGTAAAGATATGAATACACATGATGTATGCAGAACTATATATATATATATATATATATATATATATATATATATATATATATATATATATATATATATTTAGGGTTACACTAGTGTCTGTTTTGCAGCAGGAGATGCCGTTGAGTTGCACCAGCAGACGGATGTCAGGAGTGTTCATGTGTACGAGAATCAAAGATGGAACCCGATGACAGGATACACAGACAAGTGGGAACATTTCCTCTCTCACACGTTTGCAGTTTATCTGGATATGTGGACGCGTCCCGGTTTAAAGGCTGTTCTCAGGACTGTCCGTGTGTGTTCTTTTTCTTTGTTTTATCCGCAGAGGACTTCCAACGGACCGGCCTATGTGGAGTGATGAAAGTGGACTGAAGGAGTGCACCAAAGGCAGCACACACCCACCCTCCCCCCAGTGGTCCTGGGTGAGAAGGACTGAGTCAGAACGGCTCTTCTGTGCTCATTTCATTTTGTCGTTTCATTACTCGCTGATTCTCCAGAACCAAACTGTTCCAGGTGTCAGAGTGGACGGTAGACTACAACGTCACCGGAGGGACGGACAAAGAAGGCTGGCAGTACGCTGCAGACTTCCCTGTGTACGTTTAGACTCTGTTACCATGACAACTATCATATACAGAGATGGGTTTCATTTTTCTCACTTGTCTCTTCCACAGGACGTTTCACGGCCACAAAACCATCAAAGACTTTGTTAGGCGCAGAAGATGGACAAGGTAATCACACACACGCACACACACACACACACACACACACACACACACACACACACACACACACACACACACACACACACACACACACACACACCTTGATTTCTTCAGTATTAAAGTAATCACACATTCCTCATACAGGAAGTGTAAGATCACACTGAGAGCCCTGTGGAAGCAGGTCCCACCCATCGCCCTCAGTGACATCTCTCTGATGCCATGTCTGACCCAGAGCAGGATGGATCAGGTCCCCGTCTGGGCCCTCAGCGACAAAGGAGATGTCTTGTGTCGTCTTGAAGTCAGCTCCCAAAACCCTGCGGTGAGAAACAGTCTGAGGAGAAAATGATTTTATGTCTGAGTTTTTTACATCACAATCAGAATAATTTATCATCCGGAGTGTTAATATTCATCCCTCCGCTGCACAAATGTTAGAAAGTTCTCTAATTCCAGTCAGTTTAATGTCACAGGGCAGCTCCTGGCTACACGTGGGCACAGACCAGCCCTTCAAATCCATCTCTATTGGCGGCGCCAGCCAGGTGTGGGCCATCGCCAAGGATGGAGCTGTGTTCTACAGAGGATCCGTATCCCTGCAGAACCCTGCAGGTTAGTTGAAGAGGCGAAATCAAGAAGTGTTGAGGTTCAAATCACAGTCTGAAATGCATCGACATACATTTCCAGACAGAAAAATGTTTTATTTTAAGTAAACGCAGCAGGAATTTGAGAGACCAAAACTTCAGGCGCTCTCATTCATCCACAGGAGAATGCTGGTACCACATCCCCTCTCCCCCCAGACAGACCCTCAGGCAGCTGTCTGTGGGGCGGACCTCCGTCTTTGCCGTCGATGAAAATGGTGAGTGACAAGATGGCAGATGTTCACGCACTGGAGTTAATGGGTTAATATCCAGGTTCTAATCTCTAATCTTCATGAAGGGAACCTGTGGTACAGACAGGGACTCACCCCCAGCTACCCTCAGGGCTCCGCCTGGGAGCTCATCTCCAACAACGTCACCAAGGTGTCTGTGGGGCCCCTGGACCAGGTCAGTGAGTTATCAGTACCGACCCGTCACATGGTTCACCAAGGATGACCAAGCATGCATGACTCGCTGCTGTCGTTCCCTCCAGGTGTGGATCATAGCAGATGGAGTTCCAGGCTTCACTGCCGAGACCCCCGGAGCTGTGTGCCACAGGGTGGGGGTGGGGCCCATGCAACCCAAGGGCCAGTCCTGGGACTACGGCATAGGGGTGAGTCTTGTCTAAGTAGCTCGACACAATCAAATTCACAATAACAACATGAGAAAACACTTTTATTTATTTACTTTATTGATCTTTGACGTCCACCTGTCGCTACTCTGGGACTTCTGTTCCCTGTTTGGTTTTCACACTGAACTCTCCTGTTTCCTACTGAAGACTTTAAAAATAAATCAAGTGACTTAAAACCTGCCACTGGCTTTATTTGCAAATTAGTGGTCATTTTTTTGTGTTGCATGAAAACTACCAACCCCTACTTTATTATTTATTATCATAAACTCATATGGAAGAATGACAACGTGACAGTTAAAACCTCACGTGGTTTATAGTTTTGAATTATTTTACTCTAAAATGGATCAAACTGAAATGTGCATTTTTTAAAATCCTATGACTGGATTTATTCACTTTTAAGTAAACCTGAGTAAACAGTGGGTTTGTTGTGTCGGTAGAGGTTTGATTCTTCTTTTGTTGACGCTCATTCGTGGGTTTCTCTTCCAGGGAGGGTGGGAGCACATCAGTGTTCGGGGGAACTCGGTAGAAGCTCCTCGCGCCCCTCATCCTCCTCAGGCCGCACCTCCCCGAGGCCCACTCCTCGCACCTCCGCCGGCACAAGCGAACGGGAATGCTGTGGGTGTGTAGCCCCCCCCCCCCAATCCCATCTCCTCCCCCTTGCTCCGCCCCCCACCCTGTTTGTGCCTGGATCGACGTTTTGTCCCCTGAGATCCTTCCCACGGGCCCTTATCCCTTCACCAAAAGGGAACGCACAACTATACCACCGAGTTTATTCTGCGTAGAGTACTCTGCTTGGATCGGACTCGTGATCAGTGAATGAATGTTCCTTCCTGGGAATCGTTTCCCAAACAGAAATCACATCAGTGATGACGTGAGCAAAAAAAAAAAAGGAGCACAAGAGCATTTAAGTAGAACGGATCATGTGTTGTGAGATTATAAACATAAAGTGGGTGCATGTGTTTGCTTTTTGACTACTGGGTGTTCTGGGATCTAGCAATAGCTTTTATTGTCATATTCAACTTCCTCTGATAAATTAATTGGGTGGGACTTTGATAAAGGGCTTAAGGCTTGGGTACCAAATATACAATCCCACTTCAGCCTAACCTGCTGTGGTTTCTAGAATCCTATTGTTTTTTTTGTTGTACATTTGCATGTAATATTTATTCATTTATTTATTTATTTATTGAATTGTCTGTATTCTTTGTCCTATTATGTTTGCAACTGTGTGATTATCACCCATGAGGCCCTTTCAAAAAAACAACAACATTGGTATAATTTACATTAAAAATGTCTGTGGATAGAAATATGGAAATTCAGTCCACATTACCAGATATCGCATCACTCTGCCTGCAATAAGGGAAGGTTTACCTGCGACTAGAACATCCAACCTGACTGCTTTGACCATTATATGGCATTGACTGTTGAAACTGCTTTGCAGTTTGTCACTATGGCTCAACATTTATCTTCCAAGAGCATCGAAATGTGAAATAAAAGTGTAAAAATAATTGTTTCAGACATCGGATATCATTTTAAGTGTGCTAGAGAATATGCCATTTGCAGATTTTCAGCAGGAACTACACAGAATTTAGAGGTTAATTTGCATTTATTTTCATATTAAACAGTGTAATTATAAACATTTCATTCAATTACACTAAGGATGATAAATATGAAGTAAAAATATTTTTAAAATCTACAAGTTGAAACAACACATGATTTCACATCTGAATTCCCGGTCTTAATTGAACCGCCTCAGCCGACGACTGTGATATGCTTCTCTGATCAACTCAGCATTAATTTACAAAATGAAACCTCTTTCCTAGAACTCATTTACATCTCTTTCCAATTTACAGACAGAAAAAAAAACATTTACATACATCAGTACAGTTCAACATTAAGTTACATTTTTCAAATGTGCAAGGTTAAGCAAAATGTATACTGTAGTCAACTAAATTTCCTTAAATAAATTCAAGTTTAACTGAAACACAGTCTGCTGGTTTTAAACAGAGGTCAACATCGTCTACGGTACTGAGCAGTGCTTTGTGTGTGGAGCCAGTGAGATGGAAGCCATCTACAGGTAAAGTGTAGCTGCTGGATGGTGAAGAGAAAGAACCATACAGCCACTGAGTTACCAACAGTGTCCATGAACATGTTTACAGTTATATATGAAAAACTAAAAGATAACGGGAAATTAAGTTTGACACAAATTTTAAAAAAAAAGAAAAGATGACACTGAAGTTGATAAAAGCAGCATTTTGTCTTTTGATCTACGTGTGAAGCTGGAATTCCCCGCACATTACAGAAGACACGTCACCCCCCCTTCACCAGGTCCTCCTGAGAACTGAAATTTCAACTGATTCATGAACTCATTGCACATTTGTTTACATACAGCTCATTACATCTTCATTCCAACATCGAAAAATAAAACTTTGCACTTCATCTCACTAAACGCGTGATTTTACATTTTGTAGTTGTTGGGAGGAGTGCAGCTGCTTTTAGTGTATTTTTTAACAGCATCACAGTTACTGTGATGAAAATCTAATGACGAAGAATTGGGACAAAACCATCCAAACAATTTCTTACACGTGTTCTGAGCATAAAATGAAGCATTACTAAATTAATGTTTTCATATTAACTCCAGTCAGGATTATGACAACCGTTGTCCAACAACACCAACCAGTCTTACAGAGACATATCAAAAGTATGAAACAACTTACTGTAAGTGCTCTTTTTAAATATAAAGAAACATACAGTGTGTCACCTCCCAGATGAGGGAGTTTTAATGAAGATACATATCCAATCATCCTATGCATGGATGGGGCTCCTAAGCAACCCTTCTTATTCAAATACTGCTACAGAAGGACACCATAACTTTCTCTCCAATGAGGAGAAAGTGACTCAACGGCCAATAAGAAGATACAGAAGAACAAATGACTCTTCCAATAAGAAATAAAAAGGCAACCACTGAAATAATCACATAACATGAAGGAGCGAAATGGAAACATATTTGAGTTCTTGACTTTGATTCCTATTTGGCTGTAGTTAGAAGTCTGCTACCCCAGTGTGTCTTTTTCGGGGTGGGGGGTGGGTGGGGGGGGTGTACTTCTACACACAAATAGAAGGAGCAGCCAAACATAAGACTGCACTTGCTGAGGTTTTGAAGCAAACATTTATAACTTTTTTTTTCCACCAAATGGAATTACAAGGAACTGGGGAGGTGATGTGGCCCAGAGTGGGCCTTGTCTGTCCCATTTTATGAATGTCTAAATTTGCAGACATTGTTCTCATGGTCATCTTCATGTGGGTAAAGAACAGCTCTGCCTGAGAGTAGCATCCAGAGTTTGCCCCACAAACTTCATCTTTCGATTTTCAGCAGGAATCTATTCCCACAAAATGCGAGTAAGGTTCTTTTTTTTTTTTAAATCGGTGTAAAGTTGAATCATCCCTTTGCTTTTCTAGTCCTTTTCTCCATCTTCGCTGCTTCCTGAGATGAAAAGAAGAGAATGAGGAGAGTTTGATTGTGTTTACATACGACACATTCACATCATTACAAAGCGCAATGAACATAGTACATTAAAATCCGTTTATAGAAGCTGGAGAAGACATAATCACAAACATTTAAATAAATATGAAAATCTTGTCACGAATACATTTATGAAAGCCCATGGAACCATATGACGAGATTAGAATGCACTATCCTTGAAGGTTAAATATATATCACATTTATAATAATACCACTACTAGTCATGTAAAGATATAACAGAGTGATGGCATTCTGAGCAGAGAACGCTGTGACTGCCTGTGCAAGTTGTAATTTGAGCTCCTGTGTCTGTTGTTTTGGTAGCTGAACACACTTTAGTCACTCTGTCCCCTTCACATCCACTTGAAATATGGTGGCTGGAAATAAACCAACCCCTATCAGTTTCTGATATTAAAAATGTCAAAAGAGAACTATTTTCTGCTGTAATTAAGTCTCGAATTCTATTTATTTAGCAATGTCGAATTTAATTTCTGGATTGAATTTCTGAATAGTGCTTAATCTGATCAATTATTCTATTGTTCTTTCCGTGTTTATAGAGTGGATGACATGTACGTTTCTTTTCTTGTGAGCTGCTGATGCTCTTGTGAAAACTTTACATTCGACCTTCAAACTGTTTCAAGCCATGGACAGCTTGAAACAATTTAATTCCATATTTAATTCCACTTTCATGTACGTAGTTATGAAGTGTGTAAAGGTTTGGTTTGACTGCAGGCTCTACTCGCCTCCTTGTTCGATGTCAGAGTCCGTCAGATGTGTGAGAGAGAAGCTGGCAATGCTGGCTGGTGAGATGGAGAAACGGGAGTAGTTTGAGGAGCTGGTCCAACTGGGCTCCAGCACGCGCCCTACTACTGGGGGAGGAGAGGAAAAGCGAGACGCTGCAGAGGAGGACATGGCCTTTGACACGGGATCTTGATCCTTCTTGGGCAGGAAGGCAGGTCCAAGGGAGGGGAAATCGTCATCCCACTCAAATCCACCACCTGCAGTGATTCAGTGGATGAGTTAGGACATGTAAAGATGGCTTTCAGCACCTTTGTAGACTCATGTGCTTTTAGCGTTACCTTCTTCGTCTGTGGAGCTCTCAGAATTGGCAAAGCGGTTCAGGTAGCCGGTGGTGGGCGCTGGGCTGCTGAACTGGGGCGCCTCGCTGTTTGAAGCTGAGGAGTGGTCGCCCAGTTCCTTGGTGGGGGTGTCCTAAAACAGAATGTATTGGATTATAACAAGGGTGTTGAGACAAAATGTTGTTACACTAAAGAAAAGCGTTTTACCTGGTCAAACAGGTAGACGGTGACATCATCGAAGAAAGACACCGCTCTTCTTGAGTTTTCTGCATCGCTCCTTAAAGAAAACGGTGATGAAGATGACTCAGTGTTCAGCCCGGTGGGTTTCAACAAGCTCTTGAGGTTCTTTGCGATGCTGTCGTCCGACACAATGAGCGGCACCGGATGCACGGTGTCATCCTCGCTTTCCGAGCCGGAGCTGCGTAGCTGGTACGCGTGGACGTCGTCATCCGAGTCATCGCTGTTCTCGTCTTCCTCGTCCGCATCTATGCCGTCCTCCTGTCTGTCTACACCAGTGCCGTCCCGTCTTCCCAAGTAACGGCCCTCCATGTCCGGTTCCTTCAGTTTGTGACAGTCATTAGCGTAGGTCCTGGTTAGCTTAGCATGACCTGTATTCTCAGGAGACAGTTTGGAAAGAGTAGCAGCAGGAAGTGGGGTTGAGGGTTCTAGTGCTTCTGACTGGACTGGCTGGTGGGGAGATTTGATGTCCACCAGGACCTCTACTTCTTTTTCATCTTCATTAAGATTATTGAGAGATTCTGCCACTTCCATTTTACAGTTCCCTGTGACATCTGCATCTTGTGACATGACCTCAACATTAGGATCTGGTGTCGCTCCGTTGGTCCGTGTTTCAGTAGCTGCAGATGATTCATGCAAAAATAACGACTCTATGTCTCTCTCCACGGTAACGAGCGGTTCTGAACCTGCAGCAGGTACGTTGACCAGCCATGTGACTTCACCAGAACCTCCTGCAGTTGTTTCTTCAGACTTCTTATCAGGCTCTTCGCTGTCTGAGAAGTAAGCAGAGTCTCTGTAGTTACTACCCATGATTGGCTCCTCTGCCAGGGCCATGTGATCTGGTTGCTGCTCGTCTCTCTGAACATCAATTCGAGCATTCTGCACACCCTCCACTTCAGAGATGACAATTTCCGGTGGAACCAGACTTGTCTCACCTGTGGGCTCGTAGTCTTCTTCTTCTTCCTCCTCTTTGGCAACACTCAAGCCATTTTTTACAGGGGACTGGTCTTTGACATTAAATTGAGTATTCCATTCTGGAGACTCCACATTCTCCGTCTCGTAGCCACTGTCAGATATTTTGTACGGAGGCTGGAGTTTGTTTTGGGCGATTTGACCACTTAACTCCTCTGCTTGTTCACCTAGTCTGTGAATGTCCAGAGAGTCTAAAGAGTCTGGTGTCTCAGCTGAATTATCTACAGTTGGTAGAGTTGTGGACATACTATCGTCCAATAAACTGTCCTGGCTGATCTGGTCCAAAGATGGCCCAGACACCAACAAAGAGGATCTCACAAGAGATCCGTTGGTATCCATAAAGGATTCTTCATGATCAGAAAGTGATGTTTCCAGTTCTATATCTGCATCCTCAATTAATTCAGATAACAGGTCGTTACTTGTTAGGTCATCAGTGTGTTCATGGTCTAATGATGTCTGGACTTGCAGGTTTTCAAGCATTTTAGTTACTGCGGGCTGAACATTATCCTTTGAGACTGCAAGGTTGTCTTCAAGGGTAACAATTTTGGCATTTGTGCACAGTAAATCTGTGCTGTCACTTTCAGGGAATCCAGGTGTGCTGCCATCAGTTTGACCGCTGATGATCTCAAACCTCTCTGAGGTAGAATCAAATCCCGAGTCTGTACCTCTGTCTGAGGAACGCAGCAGAAAGAGGTCATTAGTTGAAGAAGTACTTCTTACTGGCAGCTGGTTGCTTGAGTCGTCTTCTGTGTCCACTGTGATGGAAGGCACCAGTATTTCATTTTCTACCATAGACTGAGATGATTCACCAAAACTGGCACTTGGAGAGTCTAAAACGTCTTGTTGTCTGGATGTGCTACTTGCTTTAGGCATTAAATAAGTCTCTGCTGAGGTTAAGCTGCCTAAAGTGTCAAGGGTGTCCCAAGAATGCATTTTGAAAGTGTCTTCAGGCTCATGGGCTACGCCAGGGAAAAGAAAATTGTCTTTTGGACTTGCAAAAACAGAGTTGTCTTTCATGAGTTTCTGGTCTTTGAGAAACATGAAGTTGTCGGTTAACTTTTCAGAGTTCAGAAGCCTCTTCCCATCTGTGTCCTCCCCCTCCGCTGTCAGAGAGTCCACCGGGTGAGGGGCTTCTGAACCAACCCCTAAAAAAGGATCCCCGTAATTTTTGTTTGTGTTCACCTCCTGGATGTCTGAAGGTAAACCTTCACGGAAAGAGTTACCATTGCGTTCTGGGAGCTCCATAAAGTCCGTTCTCCAGGAAGGAGAGTCTTCTCGCTTTGACCCTCCTTCAGTGAAAATGTTAGAGTGGTACGGACTGTCATTTTCAAGAGATGACCAGATGTGGCTGTCTGGCAAATAGGAGTCCTTGGAGTCAATACTTTGGTGGAAAAAATCAGCATCAGTGCTAGACTCATCAAGACGCACATCCTGGAGAACCACAAAGTCTTGTTGGCCTGAACTGAAGTCCACGTCTTGCCTTCTGTTCCCACCTTCCCCAGCTGTGCTTTCCCCTTGTTCTTCCAGTTGTATGAAATATTCATTTCCACTATATGGCTTTTGAGCATCAAACACTGGTACAATCCCATGAATTCCTGAAGGAGTGTTACCGCTATCTTTGCCTGCTGTTCTGGCTCCAGGATCAGGGAAGTGGGCCTGGATGTCTTCACTGGAAACTGGAAAGAACATGCTCTGATAGTTCAATGTTGTGTCCATGCCTGAATGTACATGGCTGCCATCATAGTGGTCATGCTTAGCGGCCTCCCAAACATACTCAAAGCTGAGACCTTTACTCGTTTCAGTGACAGTGAGAACTTCCTCTATCTCTTGTCTCAGGGCATCATCAGCAAACTGTTCTAAGATTGGGAAAGACGAGTGGCTAACAGTGGTCTGCCGGGTGGAAGGGTTCGGCTTGAGCGCATCCCAGCGTTGGTCGAAATCCTCTTCTATCTCTTTCTGGCCTTGCATTCTCAGGTAAATAAGCAAACGATGCACTTCCTCTGCTGTGGCCCGTTTGTCTGGAGACAGCCAGCAGAACTGCAGGACCTCATACCTGCAGTTACAGAAAAGAGGCATTTTTAAGGTTTAAAAAAAACTTCAGTTGCTTAAAATGTGATGGATAGAAGACTATAAAATAATTTTTGGTTTAATTTTCAATTATTTTACTAGATTTATTCCAAACACTCACCATCTTTCAGAATAAGGAAGCTCCAGCTGTGGTTTAAAAGGTTTGACTTGTTGATCTTTAATGACATGATTGAGAACCTCTCGATCAGACAGATGAGAATAGGGCTGAGCAGCATTCTCTAGGAGTTCCCACAATGTGACACCTAAGGCCCTGCAGACAATTCCGGATACAATTGCAGTTGGATTTCACAGTACAACAGTTATGTTATACACTCCAAGTTCATACAGTGACCTTAACCTCTCACCCCACCCTAAAAAACCCCACACATTTTAAGGAGAAATCTGACTTGTGTAACTGTAAGTTTGTAATCAATGATCCACAAGCATTTGGGTAATGAGTTGTGTAGGTGAGAATAGGATGAAAATAAAGCCCAGTTTGTACAGAATCTTAGTGCTGGTGCAGTATCAGAATTATTTTTTTTTCCGTGTTTGGAAACTATCCAGATTCTTTTGTGGTTTACAAACTCTTGGATGAACAGAAAAGTACTTTTATTTATATGGTGTTAAAAGAAGAGTCTTGTTTATGTGTCTTTTCAAGTATTCATTGAAAAACATTAGAATAAAGCAATACTTAACTTCCCTCAAGTCATTGTAACATGTATTTTGACACAAGAAGTCATGTTGATTAAAAATCATTATGAATAACTTCTTTTTAAAATTGCTCTCTAATGTCTGCCCAGAGCTGCCATCTGGTACCTACCACACATTGCTGGGCTTTGTCTGCTCCATGGCAATCACCCCCCCATGGCGTTCACCCACCAGCTCAGGAGCCAACCAGCGAAGGGGTGCAAACACATCATCCTCTGTGATGATGTAATCTTCCTATAGTTACATTGTAAAAAACATTAAGTCACATATGGAATTTACTACTTTTGGAAAACATTCTAAAAAATAATTATGTGAACACTATTTTATGACAATACATTCTAGAACAGAAAACAAAAGTGTAACTATATTTTTTATCACTGAGTCAGAGTGCTCACTTCGCCTCTCCCTTTCTTTACAGAAATAGATTTAGTGAGTGACCTTATTAAATTCACACAGCCAAACTGACAGATCAGCAGTGTTTAAAAAATAGACAGAAGAACCTCCGACATTGAGTCAAGTTACAAGAGACACAATCTCGAGTCTTCCCTGAAATATACAGCTTACATTGTGCAGGATTTCATTTCATTCAGATTGTCTGAAGCTTGTTGAACAAAGTTAAATAAATATCCAGATGTCAGAGATGGATAGATAGAAAAAAAGATGAGACAAAGTCAAAACAAACAAAAAGTTTCATCGGTTTTTCAATTATGAATGACCAAGTCAGTGCAAACTTCACTTTAACTCCACAAAGAGTCCAAGTGGAGTGGTTAACTTCAGTGGAATTTCAGATGCACTGTGGCTTCTTGTTTTCAGCAATCACTAGCTTTATGAAATACATCCAGCAAAGAGCTCCAAGTCTAGAATGTATTTTGGATTTTTATTTTTTTCATTTTGAAATCTCCAAATACACATGTTCTCACTCTGTTTAGACAGACACAGCAAAAATTACTGGATTTCCACTGGTAATCAGTAGCAGGCAATCAGCTTTGAAGGGTTTGATCGGATTGGTTTGATTCAAAGTCTGTTATCACAGCTATGGTTAATCTGAAAATTCTTTCTGCATAAAACATCTGAAAGTGAGGTTTAGTCTTACTTTGTATCTGTAGGGTCCAATTCCATAGTCTCCTACTTTGACAGTGAGATCTGCAGTCAGGTAGCAGTTCCTCAGCGCTAAATCACTGAGAGCATAGACAAGGACGGCACAACACAGAGATTTGGATTTAATACTTCATCAATCCAAACTACCAAAACATTCACTGTCAGTTAAAGTTGTTAGACCTGTTGTTTATTTCTACAAAGCAAAATAAACACAGGGACCATTGTGAAATTTATCCCCAATTCATCTTATCAAGATCAACTGGGAATCTGCCACCTGCTCTTAACCTTAAAGGCTAAGATTACCTCATGAGAATCAAGGACAAGGGAGGCTGGCAAGAAACATAAATGGCTTTGGCAACTATGGGAAACTCTTCTTATCATTGGCCGCTGCCATTCGCCATGCAACAAGACTCACACAGGGGCTATTCCTGACTCGAGTATGCAGCGTTGAGATACAGTTACTAGAGGGAAACACAGCCCGTACGTACTTTTAGTGGTGCTGCCAGGGGAGGGCATAAGCAGCGCTGAGACTGTATCTGCACATTGAGGGGCCATATGGTAGTTCAGTCACACTGAGTGCAGAGGTATGCTATGAGTAACCTTTAGGACAGCAGCAGTCCCTATGCACAAGTTCCAACTAAACGACAAACACTGCTAACACCATGATACTATAGTCATGAATAGCATGTCTGCTACCAAAGCTAGCTCACAATGATCATTTTTTAATGACATTCTAAGTTGTACTAAAACTGCAACAATACATATCCAAACAATAAAAAAAGTTTCAAAAACCTATTAAACACCGCATACAGCATACATTCTAAATAAATATGACAGCTGGGACACGCTAAAGTTCTTCCTTTATCATCATTAAATTTACAGCATAACAATATGGGCACTAGATGCTCATCAAATCTAATGCATGACCTAAACATAAAAAACACACTAGCATCACAATAAGTAAATGTTTTTTTTGTAATTGCATGAGAAACAGGATTAACTTTTATATGATCCCATACTTAAGCGGTGCCCTTGTGCTGAAAATACACAATGAGTTAACACTGAGCTATGTTTTAAAGAAACTTAAGAATGAGACAGTATTTATGGCACACCAACATTACAGTAAGGTGGTTCTCTCTTTTGCAGCAGCATTCTCACCCTTGAATTGCAAAGCTGAGGTTTCAGCTTTGGATACCAGCCCACACAGCACCTGCCCCAAGGGTTTTGTGTCTGTGAGACTGCCCCACGAACATACGGTCAATGTTTTCCAGTGGGTGAATTCATAATTATGCGTTTAGTTATTTCATTTTTCCTCCTCATTTTTTGTGACTGACAGAACACAGTGCCACAGAAAAATTTGAACAATTGTAAATGAAAATAGTCCTTGTGGAGGGACTCTTGTAGAATCCCTTTAAGTTGTAACAAGGATTAAAACACAACACCCAATGTGAGGCTATCCTTTTACATGCAAAGAGCAAAATCATCATATCCTTCTGGAGGGGGACAGCTGACACTGTGGCAATGCATGGGAGCTGTGTAATTGGAACTCTGAGCTTATTCTGAGCATGCAAAATAGAGCTGATGAGCTGAGCATCGCATGTTACCCACAAGCCACACGTTCTCAACACCCCCCCATTCCCTGCTGGCCACTAGTAGTCAGACATCAAGTTCTCACTGTGGGTAAAAATGAAAATGAAATGCAGCCGCTCTGCTGTACGCACCTTTTTTGGAGAGTACTGGTTCTCCAGAGACTGGTTGGACAGGATGCACTCAAGTCAAACTAACAGTAGCCGGAAGCCTTTAAAATCACGTTTTAACACTGCTGTTGTTGTGTTTGATCAAATGACATGGCATGCTCATGCCATGTATTATTATTCATAGGGAATATATTTTAAATGTGCTGAACTCTCAGCTGTCTGAGATATACTGAGCTTAAAAAGTTCAAATAAACTGGTGATTCAAATGGGCTGTGAATTTGACGTATGCCCTAGGAGAATCTAAAGCCTGGGAGCACCCTTAGGTGTCTCAAATCAGAAGTGCTACCTGTGCAGGAAGTTGTGTTTGTGAAGGTGAGTGACTCCGGCAGCGATTTCACAGGCCATCCTCTGCAGCTGCAGCACCTCAGCATTTCTGAACATCCAATCCTGCTGAGACAGATAACCCCGCAAATCCCCCTGCAAACACACACATGCACAGCTGCATTAGATCATCGATATTAGACATTTAAAATGTTTGGGTTTTTTTAAAAAAACACTACGAGTCTTTTTGTGGAGAAACTTAACAGGTGGTTCCAGTTAAATGCATTGTGCAGAGACTGCCACAGAGGGGCAGTAGACTCTCCTGTTACTGTCCCCTCAGCACTTCTCACCACTGATGTAGTGTGAACACCAAATAAGGGTAGCACTGGTTAATGGACCCCCATGCTGTGTCACAGAGATTTATAAATAAGAGTCCAGCTCGGGTCAGGTGAAATAAACTGGTACTGTGTCCAACTGGCTTTCAGAGCTCACGATCAGACTGGAGAAAGGAAATAGGTGTCACGTGAGGGGAAATGGGACAAGGCACTTTGAGTTAAATAATCACACCCTAATATAATAAACATACATGCATGGTTAGAGAGTAATATTAAGTCTTATGTTACCGGTGTGACTAATCATAGTGCTGTGAGAAGTCAAGATATGAAACTGAATCTGTAACAAGTTGCTGCAGGGCTCTTTGTGGCTGGACTGAGTCCTGGGGGGTTATAACTTTGATTTACAACAAGGGCCCCGGCTGTGTAAAGGTCCACAACCCTGGGACGGTTAAGACAATACACTAAAATAGTGGACAGGACCATATTTTGATTTGTTGTCCACTGACCTAGATTTTGGCAGTTGGATTTTTAGCACATTCGTTTCAGGAGGTGGACGCTACCCTGGAGGAGTGGGTGGAGGCAGGGAGGCCTGGTTTACCCTTCCAGAAACACAACCATCACCCAGCAATCACATACAAGTCAACTTCATCACAGGCTCGCCTGTTCCACATACATTAAAAAAAAGTCTACTCAATTTACCTAAAATGAGTGAAACATTTTGCAAGCAGAAAATTTTGTATAAACATGTACTGAAAATTATAAATGAAACACCGCAACAGCAGAAGTCGACCATCGTGACATCACTTATTTCAGTACATTTCATTAAAACATAGTTTATATAAAATGATAGCACAGAAATGTATATTGTACATCTATAGTACGGTTATCTAGTCAGTCATATTTCATATCCGTGTTCATGTGACAGAAGCAAAGCAGCTCATTGGTACAAGCTAATTTTGGCTATGTTAATCAGAGTCCCTCTCTTTTCGTCATCTTTTCCCACTCTCCAATGTTTGTGTGTATCTCTTGATTTTATCAGAGATGCGCAAAGAAACAGACAGAAGAAATTTGTGCAACAAAAATATAAATCATTGTACACAATATGACAACGCAACAAAAGACTTTTTTAGGCTTGAATACTAGCGATACCTTCAGATAACTCCCGTTCAAAGATCTAATAAACACAAAGAGGTAAAAAGCAAACAACTGTTAGCTAACTTTTAGTTTCTAGAGTGTAATCTGTACAGTTTCTGACATCACAACATCTAGTGTTCACCACAAAGCAAACCAGAGCAGGTTCATGATTAGAAGATCAGTATTCCCCTGAGGAACGAGCTCCCAGGAACATGCTGTACACACACCCGTGTCCCATTACTTATACAGGGCTTGTCAAAAATGTCAAGTCACATGCAGCTACTGAGATTACAAGTTTGTGTTTGTGTGTCTGTATGTTTACAAAGGGCTTACTTTTCCCTGAGCTATCTCTCTGCAAGCAGCTTAGATAGGTCACCTTATGTAAGTTACACAATTTGCCTTAACAGTATTCACCCCTTCATGCACACAAACACATATACAATACTATCACTGGAAAACACACGGCTCTGAGAAGTGGTCTTCGGGGAAGAGCTATATTCAATGTATGGTAAATGATACCCTTCATTCCTGTCTTCATTTGTGAAGGCTCTGCAACAGCTGATTAGGTCTGGGTGTCAGGCAAGAAAGATCCCATGTTGAGAAACTGAAAGACTAAAACAATTAGTCCTTTGTCTTGCTAAGGGGCGGCAGTGGCTCAGTGGGTCGTCCAATGTTTTGTGATCGGCGGTTCGATTCCCGCTCCCGCCCAAAAATGACACCCGGAGGTGAGCTGACAGTGGGAGGTGGTAAGCTCACCTCCAGAGCACTGCCGAGGCGCCCTTGAGCAAGGCGCTGTCCCCCCTCACAAGCTGCTCATTGGGCGCTCCACAAAGGGGCTGCCCGCCACTCTACCTCCCTTGCATGCCTACAGGCCCCCTTGTGTGGTTGTGTGAATTACAGGGGCCTATACACACTAATATGCATGTGATTGATTAGACTAACAAAAAACTAGAGTGTGCATTCTTAATTTCCCTTCGGGGATTATAACTGTTAATTTTTTTTTAAAATTAATTTTATATACTAACATGAACAGTCTAGCTTCCAATTGCACATATGCATGTCTGGCTCAGCCACCAAAAGACCAAGTTAAAAAAAACTACTTGAAGGTCTGTCTTTCATGTACTAGAAACAGGACAAATGCTAATTAATGCTAGGTTATTTTATAACAATGTAACTTACTGTCTTCATTCAACAATTAACAAAAACAAATCTAATCTAGTGACTGGGATACCTTTGATCAGTTGGCAAGCAGAAGTCAAAAGGGACATCAACTAGATGAGAAGTACTTGAGCAACAAGGTGAACTCTAATGCTACTTCCACCTTTGGGCATAGAGTGGTCAGTTGTGCATGACTTAATTCATGCCTTGACAGTTACACATAGAGCACTTCCACAACACTGCTGCCTTGATGACTGTAATAAATTAACTTTTAAAAGCCAAAAGTCAGATAGCTCAGGTCTGAGTCCTTGAACCAGTGAAGGGTCTGACTAACATCCTGGTTGGAAATTAAGCAGGAGACTCATCTGTCTCTCACAATATGGTATGTGACATTCTGTGCCCCCTGCACCAGTTGCCTGATGTATTTTGAAGTCTAAAATGCTTTGAGTCAGGGTTACCCGGCACGATGATATGGAACGGAGAAACCACAATCAATCACCAGGCTGTCAGAGGGAGCGTCATAGTACTTTGGCTTTTTGGGATTCATCTTGTCCACTGTGCAGCTGCGGTGTTGAATTTCATGTTTCGGCATCTCGGGGATGATTGATGTGGCCTCCTATCTCAAGCAACTGTAAGGCGCTTTTACTTCTAATTCAACGTGTAACAAGTTTTGCGCACAAGTAGTTCAAATGCAACTTGTGTTTACTGAAAAAAAATGATAAAAGACATGAACTCTCTTGGACAAACACCTCAGAACTCTTATTCTAGCAATGAATAATGAGCACACACATCACTCAGTTGTTTTAGCCTCACACATTATCACCTTCAACAAACAGGGCCTGGTTCTCAACACGGACTGGTCCCTAATGAATTGCTGTTGATAAATCACACACCTTGACTCTTATTTATCTTCCATCAGAGACATTATTAGAACTGGCAGAGAGAGACCACAATGCCAAGTCAACAGCCAAGTGTGACCAGCTGACAATACACTTATGCAATGTCTGGCAACATGTGCCTAACTGGACATTCCTGGATATATTACCAGGTCAGAGAAATTGGAAAGCAATGTGGGGGTAGAGTTATTCAAAGCATTTGTGGCACCTAAGCTGCCACAAATGCTTTGTGAGGATACAAAATATGGCTCAACATCCAAAGAACAGAATTAGTCCCCTCCAAAATTTGTTTTTTCCTTCTCAAACAACTAAAGTCAAAACTGTAGCTTATTGTATTGACATTCATGAGTTCATGTCCTGAATCCTGGCATCAAACATGGCTGAAAATGTGCACTTCTTATGCAACCATACACACCCAAGTTTGAAACACTAAAACACAAAACCACAGTTTTATCACTATCTGAATTGTACATAGATTATCTCATTCAACACCACACATACATACGCCAGTCCGTAAAAAAGTAAAGTCAGTAAAGTGAGTGAGTGATTGTTCACAATCTCAAATCAGTGAAATAAGTGTTTTAATTTAACCGTTTGGTGCGCTGCAGTTACCAGTTACCTGCACTAGTGTGTAAATGTTAACAAACACTAAATTTCCTTCAAGTTCATTTTTGGATCTTTCAGTTGTTGGTGCTACAGATCCAATTGTGATGGTCAACTGTTATTTTATTATTTTGGAACTAAATAATGTTAAAAAAAAAAAGAAAAAAAAAAGAAGAAGACCTTTTTGACTGCTACATTTTAGAAATAACACTGATGTATCATTGTCGTTTGAATTGATAAAAGAAACTTTACTAAACAGCTGCTTGTTCACACAGGCAGAGGTTACACGACAGATTTTCATTTGTCTAGATGTTCGTTTCTGTGTGACACTTAAGTCCAACAGTCATCCCCTTCAAACTATGTTTTGAACACTATCAAGGAAAATCTTTGCTTCCTCAGATGCCTGATGTGGCCAAAAAAATGAACACAAAATAATGGCAAGAGTCACCAAAAAAGCAATTAAAACCACCAAAGAATCTGACATCCATATTTTGGTTACAATTCTCTCCAAATTCATCATTATATGCAACACCTTTCACATTATTGACCCATTGTTTTGTTTGTGTGAAAGATCACAGAAACATCTGGAGGGATTTTTTTTAAACCACGTCAAATAATTTTGAAACAATTTTTATCAAAATGAGCACAAAGATTTTAGGAAAAATTTTAGTCAACACTACAAAAAACTGCAGCCTGAATAGTTGGCTTACCATCCCTTTAAATTTTAGTGTGTAGTATTAGTAGCATTTCCACTTTAAGTACTGACTGAATCAAAATGACACCCGCATAGTGGATATTTTTAGAGAAACCTTTTGTAATAATCACTAGGCACCCCTTAGGCTTATTTAGAAACAGATTAGTTCATCTTGCATCGAACTCAACAGTCTCCAACATACACAAGGTGCTACCCATAAAAATGCACAAACACAGCAACCTCGAAGAGGTGACACCAGAGGAGCGTAAATGGAGCCTGTTGCTTTACTGGGTAAGTGGGAATGTGAGACGTCTCGAGCTTAGACAAGCTGCAGAACTGGTGAAGAGGGAGGGGGAGAAGGTGAACAGAGCTCCCAGCAGTCAGGGATTACCCAAGATAGAGAAACCGTGAATAAATCAGCTGCCATGATGATGTCTGAGTCACGTCAATGTGTGAGGGGGAACTGAACTGCTAATTTGGGATTCACACAGTTGTTCGATCCAGATGGTCAATAGGGAGGCTCAGCGGCGCATGCTTCTTGGACAGCATTTAGAGGGTTCTGCCTTCTCAATCACTGACTTCAACAGACTGGCAAGAGTGAATTCCAACATTTCTACATTAACAGAATTTCATCAATAGTTAACAGGCTTTCCTTCTATCCCTCCACATTTATACACAAAGACTGCATGTTGACAAGTCCAGCACAATATATTTATAGATGACCACATTTATAGTGAATCACTCCATTCCTACAAAAGTACTATTGTGATTTAGGATATAATTAAATTCATTGTCAGTTTTATGTATATTAACAATAGCATTGTAAATAGAATTAAATCTAGCAGGTGGTCACTCACCATTTCACAATACTCAAAGATGAGCAAGAAGGGAATAGCTTCAACACACTGTCCCAGGCACTGGAGGATGTTTGGGTGCTGCAGCACTCTGTACAGACAAAGTAACATAATACTCATTGAGAGTGATGTTAGCTATGACTACAATGAAGCTTCAGAATAATACCCTAGCCCACTACTGTTTATGCAAAAGTTGAAAGGAGATATGGTCTACAGCATGGAAAAGGTTAAAGGTAGGAGATGCTCAAAAATGACTGACATAATATTCAGGGGGTTTTTTACATAAAAATAGAAAAAAATGAAACATACCATTTTTATTACAGCCCATCTATTTAAGAATATCTGAATACCAATGTCAAGAGAGTGAGGGTATTCACCTGTAAGGATCCCCTTGCTGTAAGAAATCATTCTGCTCCTTCGCACTAGCATTAGCTTTTAACTCCTTCACCACCACTCTGGTTCCACCGGGATCTGTGTATATTTCACTTAAAATTACCTGTAAAACAAATGAGCTGTTAAAAAATGTAGAGACACAGGGCACAGAGAACTTCAAAACAGAGAAGGGGTTTTACCTGGCCAAACCAGCCATTACCGATCTCTTGGATGTAGCTCAGGCTGTGGCGTGCTACCTGGAAGCCTGAAGATCCCTCTGTGAAACCAACGGAAGACCAAACACAATTCACCTCAATCATTTGTTGTTCACATACAAGATAATTTTGATAAGATTTATCCAAACATTGCCAAATTTAAAATGTGTTACATAGATTTTGAGATCAAACACCTTACAAGTTTTCCTTGATCGTTTTTGGACACCTATTGAACACTTACCTTGCATGACTGGATTGCAACCATCATTAACACAGCCATGTGAATCAATTATGACACACCATTAAAATAATCAGCTCTTATTAAAGAATATTTGCATATCAATTTCCAATCTTTTTTTTATTTCACTACTACTAAGTAGTGGTGACTTTTGACTGAAATAACTTCGGCGAGACACTTCTTGTAGCCATCTACCAGTGTCGGACATCAGTCTGAAGAACGTTTTCCCCACTCCTCAACACAGAATTCCTTCAGCTTAGAGATGTTTGAGGGGTTTCATGCATATACAGCCCACCGATTCAAGTCACCCACAGAATCTCAATGGGATTAAGATCCTGGCCTTGACTTGGTCATTCCATAACTCTCCAGTTCTTAGTCTTAACCAGACCTTGGTGGATTTGCTGTATGCTTTGGGTCATTGTCATGTTGCAGAGTCTAGTTCTGCTTCAGCTTTAATTTTTTTTTACAGATGGTTTCACATGTTTCTCAAGCAGCCTTTGATACACAGTAGAATCCATGATGGTTCACAGTTGGTATGAAGCTTTTTTCTTGGAATGCTGTATTTGGTTTACGCCAAACATGTCTTCTGTTCTAGTGTCCCAATAAGTCAATTTAAGACTCGTCTCTCTAAAGATCAGTATTCCAGAAGTTAAGGTCTTTGTCTCGGTTCTCTCTGGCAAACTTCATTCTGGCCCAGTCTGGTTTTTCTTAGAGAGCAAAGGTTTCCTTCTTACACACCTCCCATGAAAGTCAATTTTTTGTCGACTCTTTCTGGTGGTACTCGTGCATTTTCACATTGACAGTAGCCTGCTGTAGGTCTTGATATGACATTTCAGGATTTTTCACAACTTCTTTTAGCTTCTTGTGGCCTGCTGTGGGGGGAACTTGCGTGGACAGTCAGACCTGGTCATGGTGGCAGCTGCTTTGAATGTCCTCCACCTGTAAACAGTTCCCCGATAGTGGAACGGCTAATGTCAAATTCTTTTGAGATCTTTTCAAATCCCTTACCAGACTGATAAGCAGCCACAGTCTTCTTTCTGAGGGCTCAGACAACTCTTTGGATCCCACCATGGTGCTTATTCTCACTTCAACAGTCAAGGACAAACTAAATGTCTGAGGTTTAAATGGAGCAAGGCTCCTTCAAAATGCTGGATAAGGACATTCTAATCATGTGCGCCTGATGGGATTTCAACCAGTTTAAGTGGGAAAATATGTGTGAGCATTTTATTCCTCACCAGAAATCACATTTTTTAAACTACATTTTACAACCTGCCTGTTATTTCATTTTGTTTTCAAATTATTGAAAACAAATTTAAAATTATGTGCCCTGTAACGATGTAGAAACCAACTTGGGCGTGTTAGGTTTCCGCCTGGAATCATTTACTGCTGAACTTTGAATGTTTTGCTATTTGATGTTAATATTGGTCATACAACACAGTATGCGATATCGAAATATGCATAATAGACAGCATACGTTTATTTTTCTTTGGGTGTGAATGTGTCTTACCTGTGATGTGGGCAGGAGGTTGGAGGTGTGGTGGTCCAGGAAGAGCCACGGGGGACACAGCTAGGGTGTAGACTTCCGCTGGGGACTGCATGGAGGGTGTGTCCTCCGCTGGTGGAGTGAAGTCGATCTCATCATCGAAATGGTCTTCAAACTCCTAAAACATTCACCACCGAACTTTAAGCCAAAGTCTGTTCATTGAACTCCATCCTCACTACTGTCTGTACTTCAACACAAGTGGAATTAGATTTGTCAGGCTACGTGGTAAATGAGACTCTCACCTTGAAGTTGATCTCCTTTTCTTTGCAGCAGGTCATACAGTTCACAAGCAGCACCACCAATGCCACCAGTGTTGTCAGGGACACCACCAGTGACATGTACAGCGACACAGAAAACGTGTCACCTGTACCTCCATCTGAAATATGATAGACAAAAACTCTATTGAATCATTCCTATTTGGGCTTCAGGTATAAAAATGTGTGTGTGAAACATATCAGGATGTGCTGATTCAGCATTTAAATTCAACTATTGTCCAGCTATAGCACTGTGATGAATAAAAAGCCATTTTAATGGCGTCAAACCAAACAGTTTTTCTGAGGTTTTTTAATATCCGTACATAAGATGTGATAATAATATGGATTCTTCATGCTGGACCTGCCAAACCATTCCTAACCAGCAATCCAGATAAAGAGCTGAGGGGGTTTCCATTCTGGCTGATAAGCAGCTGATGGAGCAGTAGTGACAGCAGGTGTGAACCGGCACTGGAGAAGATGATGTCGGCTCAGGAGTTCATAAGGCAGGGCTGTCAGCAGATTTATAACCCCACTTCTTACTGCTACTACTCATCGAGCAATCCACCAGCACTCACGCACAGCTGGTTTCCCTTTTAGTCCAACAGAAATACAATTTAGTCTACACCATATTATTTAGGTTTCAACGTGCCTATATGTAAGATATGTAAAAAGTCAGCGTAGTAACAGCAATAGTGTAAAAATTAAGATCACACAACTCACTAAGATGGTTCTGTGTATGGATCAAGTGGCAAGTCGCACAGAAACAGATCAGAACCACATGCTAGCACAAAATCCTCTTGGCACAACACGTTTAGTGTCTGCTACAGCATTGTTTAATGTATTGCATTTTCCTACAAGCAACAATTCTTTGTTTTTTGGAAAAATGTTGAGTCACACAATTTTTCTATTAATTACATTTTGTTGTCCATTTTTGTACACATGCATGCAGCCCCACACTTTGGACGAAAGGTGCCATTGCTGAGGTCATTCTGAAGCAGCTGCATCTTTGCAATTGACTCCCAGTGTGATCACAGTTTTACAGCTGCTTGTCCCAGGGAGCCCTGGCAACTCGCCTTAATACAAAGAGTGAGGTTGTCAAACAACTTTAGTTTGGTTTAGCTGATCCTACCTACCCTATAGGGAAAATCTTAGGGTATTCTCTCCCCTAAAGGCACAAGAAACTAAAGCGCATTTTCTTGCTGTCATGACAATGATAATTTCTAGCAGCTCATTTGGAGGAGTTCTACAAACATTGCTCTGTTGTTTCACAGCCATGTGACAGTAAATCATAAGGCCGATCTCTTCCCCTTGAAGCATCAGAATCATATTATACTAAATGTAAACTACCCTCTACATCTCATCATGATTTGTGTGTAACAGTCAGTAAGAGAGTGTGCTGAAAGATAAATGAGAATTCACGTGAGGCTCCTCTCCCTGTTGTTTCATCTTGTGTTTATTCTGCCTCCCACTGGTTGCTGCTTGTCAGGTACATCCTGTCTGCTGCAGGCAGAACCAGCACCTGCCGAGTCTCCTGATGAACTACGAATTCCTGACAGAAGATACTTAATAAAAGCCAGACCACAGGCCTGTTTCTACCATGTTCCAATAGGTGTGTAAGAAGAAATAGAAAACTCTATCACCATGGTTTGAACCATGTACCATAGTAAGCCACTAATCTTGAAAACATGTCTTTTCCCATCCATTTTTTGAAATGATCTCACATATGGCAGCGACGAATACCGACTGCCGACATTATTCAAGTCATGTGATGTCTTTGTAGGTTTAAGCTCATGTTGCTGCACAACGCTTAGAGATCAGACGTGTCACACAGAAAAAAAAACAACCTCTGATTTATCAACAGATTTAGTTAAGCCAAAGCATCAAAAGGTTGACACTTAATTAATAACCATGTTTAACGTAGGGAAATACTAGCTTAAAACCAGTGACCATTATATAAAAAAGTAACAGACCTTGAGGCTGTAACAGGATTGTGAGCAAATTGAATGAACTAATCTGACATTAACTCCTGCCTTCCCTCAAGATATCCAGGAATTCTAAATAAAACATTCTCTCGACATTACCTTCAGGTAAAAGATTACATGAGCTGAGAGCTGGTCTGACAAAGTCTGAGCAATCCTTTCATTAGAGGTCAGGTCTGGTCAGACGAAACAGCTTTGAATGTAGACAGAACAGCCTGTCACAGTACAGATGTAGAGCAATCACTCCATTTCCCCAGGGAGCGTTAGATATGATCCAAAGTGTCAGCCATGAATAAGATTCATTTCATGTCTACCAGAGAGCACCAAACTGTGACCAATAAAAACGACAGGATGGCTTAATCTTACTTTTTACAGTTGTCTTGTGTGCCTTAGTGTCCTAAAATAACAAAGTAATTAAGTGTATAGGATCATACTCTACCAACATTTAACCCACCTGATGCCCTAAAAGTCAGACAAGTTTTTTTGTACAACACATTTTGTAAAACAACCTAAGTAAACTGAATCAGTATTTAATACACTAAAGTTGCACTAAAGAAAATGAAAATCTATGACCTATTTACATTTTAAATGGCTGAAATAACAGAACTGTTATACTGCTTGACCAAAGGAAGCCACTACCTGGATTTGTAAGAAAACTGGCAATGGCCTTCCATTGGATCAACGCTTGGTGAAATCAAATTGTAAAGAATCACAAATATAAACTCACAGTTATGTTCAATGGTGGAAGTAAGAGCATTTCCACATCCACGAGGTGAAAAGAACTCAAAGAACTGGGTCTAAACAGCTGTGTAGCCTTAAGAAAACTACTTATCAGTGGGGTTGATCAGTCAAAAAGCTTCAATGTGCTGAACATAAACACCAGAATGCAATGGGAAAAGGTTATGTTGTCTGATGAGTCCAGAAAACCCTGTTCCAGAGCAATAGGTGCACCAGGGTAAGAACAGAGGTGGATGTGGTGGTGCACTCATCATGTTTACTGCCTATTTCCACAGGCCTGTGGAGTCTGGTAAGGATGGAGGGTTGCTTTAGTTCATCAGGTCTACATTCAGCAACATTATGTACCCAGAAAATGAGATTCACTGACTGAATATACTAAAGGACCAGATTTTTCCATTGAATTTTTCCAGTCCAGACCTGTACCCAACTGAAAATCTTTGGGATATAACAGAGAAGACTTCAAACAGTAACCTGGCTATTCCTTCAGCAACACAAGATATTGGCGAAAATGTATGCAACTCTGGTTAGATCAAAATGATGTCACCGTAAATGCACGCTGTAAGCTCAAGGTGATCCAACAAAATATTGAAGTGTCTGACTTCTTTTTTGGTGTATTTTACTATTTATGAAATGGTGGCTGTTCACTTTCAAAAGCTTCCTCTCTGTGCTAAAGATATCTCTGTGGTGAAATATTTATGAGGCGAAGAATTAAAGATTAAATGTGCCCTTAGTCGGGACACAGGCCTAGTGGGTGTAGCTCAAAATGCAGATGCGTACTCAACTCTTACATTGAAACTGCCCTAGCTTGCGAAAAACCACTGATTTCACAAAGTAGGTGGTAGGCCTCAAAAAGGCTTTTACAGGCTTCTTTAGGTTCTAAAAAATTATTTTGAGAAATAATTTGACGCAACAAAAAGAACAGG
Source organism: Antennarius striatus (assembly GCF_040054535.1). Lineage (NCBI taxonomy): Eukaryota > Metazoa > Chordata > Actinopteri > Lophiiformes > Antennariidae > Antennarius > Antennarius striatus. Next base: position 11,300,412 of record NC_090791.1, on the reverse strand, counting down.
CAGACACAGATCGAACAGACTGAATCTGTTAATAAGAACAGCTAAATGTTTTTAAGCAGTCGAGTCCAACTATATGGTCCACATATTGCATGCCATAGTGAGATACATTCACAGTAGCAGAGCACAAATGAGGGTGTGAGCAAACCATGAGCTAAAAGTGCCTTGAGAAATAAACAGAGGAGAGTTAAAAGAGATAATTACGTCAGCCTCTCCAAGACAAACCTGAATTTAGAGCTATAAAGGCTTTTAAACAAAAAGTAACAGATCAAAATCTAAGAAAAGATAAGCCTTTGCTAATCCCCAGAAGGGAAAGTCAGCAATCAGTGTATTCAAGCAGAGTTGTATTCAATTTCCTCTGGAGATGTTTCTTCTGTCATGTTGAGTCTCATGTCATGCCTAACTATAGGTTGTAGTTTTGCTGTTTAAACATCTTGTAAGCAGCTTCTGCAATCATTTAATGAATCATTAAAGGAAACACTCAAATAAAAGCCGGTAAAGATATAACCAGGATATAAGATCACCAGCCGACATGATTTCAAAGCACCACAGCCTATAGGAAACGGTAAGGGTGGAATGAAATGAGGCCAGAGATCTCTAAATTTAAAACAATAATCAATAAGATGGGTGTGAGGGGGCAACAAAACACTATGATGGCTGTTTGGGTGCTAAAAATTTTATTTAAAACATTTCACAGAAAAGGTGATAACATTATGGGTATGAAAAATGCATCAATTGTTCAAAAGCAGGGATGGAGCTACGTTAATTATTTTGTGAATCCAATGGCTAGTACAGTAGACTGACTTGGGATGAGTACCATTATACCGCTTATTGGAGTCTTACATCATATGCATGAACTTCCTGATTTGAAAATACATGTTTTAGTGATTATATACTTAAAACCAAATACCTCTGCACCAATTGGATCCAAAAATTTCATACAACAAAACACTATGACCACTAAACACTTGTTGCAAGTCATTCTAGTTTTCTCTGCCAATAGCAACAGCCGTTGTTCATAAACATTTTTAACTGTATTTAATGGAGCCAAAGTTTAGCCTCCCAACATTTCAGTGAAAAGCAATAATTACTGCAAGCATCTTGGTTGATACAAATAGTTTCCCAGCAGCACAGGCGTCTCATGAAGGCTGTATAATAATTCAGACTGAAAGCCAGGTGTTAGGTCACAACACTCAGTTCTCCTCCGTCAGGTCTTTCTTACCGTCTGTATCATGACTTGGCGGTTACTACCAAATGACTCAACTGGTTTTTGGAACCAATTCAGCAGGGATCTGCCTGGTCTCATTTCAGTGCCACTGCATATTTCAGCAGGCATTCAAGCAGGAGAAGAGTTGACCCATTTCGCAGATTTCACCCAAACGTGTGCACAACCATAGTGTGTGCTTTCACTTACATGAAAGATGACACTGTTTGGCTGACGCATTTGAGTTTGAGATTTGTCTGTCAATTAAAGTACAATAGACTAGTATAACTGATCCTATAACGACTTGGGATCTAAAGCAGCTAATACTTGTGGCTTCCTTTAAAAGATCAACATTTTAAAGTTTTTATTCTGTTGATCTCAATTAAACTCCCAAGTTACAGAATCACCAAGCATTGTGGCGCAAGAGTAAGGGTCAATGTTCTCCTTGACTTACAGGCTAGACATTCACCGTCACTTGGCTCAGATTTGGGTTTACAATTGACTTTCCCGTAGTTAAACTTTTACTCGTCATCTACTGCACTGGAAAATAAACTAAGCTTTTAAAAATCAAGTTCACTTTTCACACATCTGTGAGGACTTGGGAAAATGGGGCAAAGAACAGGTTGCTATGCAATAAAAGCATAAAAAGAATGCTGATATTGCTTCATCTCTTTCCAGTATGCTGTATGATAATGAAGCAAACATCATTGTTGCTAATCATTGACAAGTACTGATAAACTTGAATGCCTTATGGTTACACATTACAGATCCCAAGTACAGCATATTTATCCATGCATCCATTCATTTTCTCAAAAGAAAACAGGTTACACGTATCAAGACAGAGAACAATGAAGATCTGTTGTGAGGAGGTAAAGAGAGAATGAAAATAACAATAACCCATCCCCTTGTCTCACAGTGTATGTATGGTGCCCACAGTATTCCAGGATTATAGCAAGAGCTGTCACAATATATATGGATTGACTTTTTTTAACCACTTAAATTTTGTTTCTGTAATTCTGACCTCAGCAAGTATCATCATTAAGTATTATTTTTATTTGAGTGATAGATAACACTGATTAATCATTGATAATATTTCCATTTATTGTAAAATAATAGCATGATTACACTCATCACACAAAAAATGCTAAAGGAGGTATACCAAAACACCATATTCAACATTGTGGTGGCTTTTCATGTTGCAGTTCATAACAAAAAGAAATAGTTCCCATGCTGGTTGGGCAACATCGAATCCATTGTCCCATAAACTTGGCTAAATGTCAACGACAGGACCAACCCAATGAAAGGTTAAACATTTATGTCACTGTAGTTTAACAAGCTGTATCATATTAATTCACAGACCTCGCCACTGACTGGTTACTGTTTTGTTCATGTTAAATATAAATCCTAATGAAACTTGACTATCCTAGTAAGTATTTATTGAGTCCTGGTTGGCAGTGAAGTGGTTGTGTTTGTTTACTTTGTCCTATGTCGAGTCGTGACTCTGACATGCAGTCATTACCATTAAGTGTTAAGATACTTACTACGCAGAATGGACACAAAGAAGAGCAGTTTAATTATGAAACAGCTGTCAATACATAAAAGTCTCGATGCGAACATCACTGTACAGAACGGAATTCGTCCAGGTTTCTGTGTTGTTCGCTGTTAGCTACTGATTAGCATCGGCTAACGTGCACAAAATCACTAACACACATCCGGCAGCAAAGCAAGTGAATGGACTTGGTTGTGTATCAGCTTGAAGCGAGTTGTCTCACCTGATTTAGGAGAATACAGAAGAGGTGCGCCTTCAGAAAAGCAGAACGCTGACACCAAAATCCCACTGGCCAGCAACAAAACACATCCATGGCGGTTCTTCATCCTCCTAGCTTAGCTAACAATATGTTAGCTAATGGAATCGTCGACCTATGCAATGAGCGGCTGAACGGACGCCAAAATAAGCTTATTAATCATTGGTAATAAGTTTATCGTCAGCGTAGGGTTCACAAACACGCATATTTTCGTTTAAACGCTAACGAGTTACCATTAGACAGAGACGTAGCTTCAGCTAGCATGTCAATGCTAAGTTTCAGCTGACGATGCAGACGCCGCTACGAACTATGGAGTCCCATTGTCCATAGAGACAGGAAGAGAGATCACCTTGTCCCACCTATCATATTTGTTGTATGTCGCTCTATGCTATTTAAATGAGCCTAACTAAAGTTTAGTTAATCAATAAACCTGACTATCGTGAAAAACCTTTCCCCAAAGCGCCATGTTCCTGTACGTCACATCACGGAATGAGACGTAAAACTGACAAGGGCTCCAGCCAATCAAAGAGCAGCACACCTGGCGTTCACCACCCAGAGACGTCAGTCAGTTTGATCCCGCCCATTCTATCAATGCTGGAGAAAGCGGTTCGTTATTATATCCCGTCACCTCACAACCGTGTGATTCACTCCACTGTGGTTCGGGAAGATGGCCTGTCTACTGTACATTAAATGTTTGTTTTTAGATTGAAGGCGATTTCTCTTAATTAAAAATTTGTAGCAAAGCAAAAATAAAAAATAATGGACGCTTCATCATCTGAAAGTTTCCCATGTGGACAACTTTCTATTCCATACATCTACAGGTTTTTAACAACTTTTGAGCAATAACACATGATACCTGATAAATGTATGAGGATTAGCTCATACATGTATACACAGAGTACACAAACACACACGCACGCACGTACACACACACACACACACACACACACACACACAAACACACAAACACACACACACACAAACACACACACACACACACACACACATATATCTCTCCCAGAAAAAATATCTACTTACATTAAGAATACACACAACTGTTAATTAATAGTGTACAGTGTACTCATCTACATGAAAAGTTTGCATTTCCTTTGTACACCTGCTTCTGTATTTTAATTATTCCTCATTAATAGAAAACAATAGCATAGTTATTATATAGCAAAAAGAGCAAATGTATTTGATAAATTTTGTATGAAACATTGCCTTGGAAAAAATATTTTGTCTGATTTGAATGTCATTGTTTTAACTGTGTTTTGGGGTTTTTTTTGCATGTGTTTGCAGGACAGTATGAATGACAGAATTATCTGCTCTGATTAACTGATGAAGGAGGAGGAGGCATGCTGTGGTGTGGGGGAAATCTCCCTGGGTTTGAGGACAGATACGTCACATTGCTTCTTGCACTCTGGATCACAAAGCTGCGAGAGTGTATCGGTGGTTCTTGGGCGCAGAGCAAGAGAGGCAGAGATCTGCACATCATAAGCTCAGAGAGTACAAACCTAACCCAAAGCCCGGTGAGTATGAGTCTTTTTACAATTTCATGTGCACAGTGATGTATGGATGGTGATAGCTGGGAATTCTGTGCATGATTTTACCCTGGAGCAACTCAGTTATTTTGTTTTAATAGGAGGTAGATATTAGAATTTTTAACCTTTTTTATGCAACCGTCTCTTCAGGGAAGGGAATTCTTTTATTTTGCAGAACAAAGCTCGGATCATCTAGCAATTCTCATATGATTTGAAACATGTCAAATGAGGAAATGCATATTTCTCTCTCTGAAAAACAACAAAGATAACTCTTTTTCAAACAATCCTCAAGGACCGTATTTTTAAAATGGCACAGTCATTCTCATAAAAAGCTTTAACTCAGAACCTTGTCTTTTTTTGACAGTGCCTTCTTACCTGAGGAATACCCATGAGAAATATAATGCGTGATCTGCCTGAATCTGTTACCTGATAAAAGAAAACACCTACACCAGTTTCATTTTCTGTCACTTTGGTTTTCTTCCCCGCATATGTGTTTGCATCCCTCAGGCAGCTACAGAGGACCATGGCATTTGCAGGGATGCTGAGCAATGAGGACATCAAGGCTGCAGTCCAGGCTTGTCAAAGTGAGTCAGACGATACACAAAGTTGTACACAGTGGTGGGAAGTACTTGAGTGCATTTACTCATGTATTGTACTTTTTGAGGATTTTAATTAAAAATGTACGTGTGGGAACTAAATGATGACCAATTGCAACATGATTCTGCATGATGACTTACTTGGGAAATAAAGTATATATTATTTGACACTTTTACCTACTACTTTGAATTCAGAACTTTTACTTTCAACCGAGTATTTCTGCAGTGGTGTCATGGACTTGTACTTGATTTGTAGTTCTGAGCACTTTTTCTATCTCACTCACAAAACTTTAGAAGCCTCAAAACACAAACACAGAGTTCACAGCAGGTGATAATGCATCCATTCACAGAGTAAGGGAGAGACATACTGTATTGTTAAACCTTCTTCCCGTGAGGAACACCTGTGTCATGTTTTGTTCACAGTGGGGACAGGAAGCCTGGCAGGTAACCAGGGAACCATGTGGCAGGAGACCCAGATACCAAAGTGTTTATGTTTAGCATCACACAAGCTATACCGCCTTTGCATCCTAAAGGTTTTAATAATTCATCTCTGTCAATTATGTCTGCCTGATGAGTCACAGCTCAACCATTCTGATTATATTAAATGTCAGCGCTTATATGCCCTTAAGATATGAAAACCCGGCTGTCAACAATTCTTTTGGGCAAAACAAAAATCAGATTTGATCAGTTTTGAACGCATTAGCAAAGAAGAATGGTTCATTTATATTAAAATTCAGAAAAATAAATTGTTAAATTAAAATAGAGAGAACAGAAAATGTGCTTTAATTCACTTAGGAAAACACATTTGAAATAATTTTTGAAAGCTTATTAAAAGATATTCCTCCTCTCACAGTAGACTTCATCCATTCTGCTGCCTCGTGGACGAAAGCTGGAATATAGTCAAACCGAAGGAAGTCCATTTTTGTGTGTGTGTGAGTGTGTGTGTGTGTGTGTGTGTGTGTGTGTGTGTGTGTGTGTGTGTGTGTGTGTGTGTGTGTGTGTGTTATGTGTGTGTGTTCATCCCTGACCTGGATGAATGAAAATCTACACTAACTTTATTTTAAGATTATTCATGTTTTACTCAGAAAGCAAATCTTCCATTCAGTGACTCCTCCTAAATCAGAATTTCCCATCTGACCTGCTTGATAAACAAATAAAGGGCTTGAAACATTTAGGTTCGCATTAGACCCACGGGTATGTTCAGCGTGCTTTGGCTGTTTCAATGGCATAATGACATAGCTTATAATGGTATACGACAGTGATGCGCTACAGGGTATATACTGTATTGGTAAATGTCATCGACTGAAGAATGAAACTCATCTGAGCGAATGAGTAAATGGGACATGTCTATTCAATCCCTCACCACTCCTGCTTTCTTTTCATTCAGAGATTGTGACCTCTCTCTCCCACATCTGCCGTCTCTTTCGTTTGATCTCTTCGTCTCACTCTCTCACACTCTCTTTCCATGCCTCTCACCCTCTCTCCGTGCCTTCATAGCTCCAGGCACGTTTGACTTCAAGTCGTTTTTTGCACAAGTGGGTCTGACCGGCTTATCTCAGGCAGACGGGAAGAGAGTGTTTACAGTTCTGGACCAAGACAGGAGTGGATATATTGAAGAGGAGGAGCTCAAGTAAGGATAAAGCATGTGTGTTACATCTATACTGTACTTTCCTTTTGATGGCCCTCAGGCAGATGTCACTTTATGAATGAAGCAGACTTTCTTTGGTGAATGAACTCAATACATGAAGAATGGACTGGTAAGTGAGAGAATGACGGTTTGGGTGTGGGGCAGCTCAGAAAGCCCTGGAGGAGGGCAGTAAAAAGTGATAGGAAAAGATGACATCTATGATGATGCAAGGCTGAATTTATCACTGATTTTTTTGTGTGTGCACACATTAGACGGTTCCTTCAGAATTTCTATCAAGAGGCAAGGGAGCTGACTGTGGCTGAGACCAATGGTCTGATGGCTGCAGCAGATAAAGATGGTGATGGCAAGATTGGGCTGGAAGGTAGGTTCTTGTAAGACATTTTAATGCTATCAGATGTGAAAAGGAGTCATCATCTGTGGGAGGGGGAGCTGTCCGCGACCCAGTGCTGAAATTCAAGTGTGATATAAGAGCATACAAAAACACTATAATAAGAAAAATTCATAACCAGTTGTCTTCTTCAATTTGACCAAACCCAATGTATGGAAAACACTGTTTTTCATTTAAGGAAACTCACACTGAAATTTTCACTGAATCCACTGTTTCTTCTTCTCCTCAACAGAGTTCTGCGACATCCTGAAATAAAGACAATAAATAATTTAACCCGACTGTTCCTCCCCATTTTGAATAACTGATTTCTGATGGAAATCCTGGTTTTCCATATGGTTTGACACGAATAAAAGAAACTAGATGAACTTTACCTGCCTGTTGCTCTTCCTGTTGATGTGATGTAACAATGCACAAGATATTTGGTGGATGGATGACTATAAACTGGATGTTAATTTAGTGTGTTTAATCCGTCAGGTAACTGGAATGATTAATAAATGTGTTAAAGGTGTGGGCCGTGTCTTCTTTTATTCCATGGTAGACTGTAGGCTTCAAACTACCGATCTGTATTTACATTCAAAGGATGTAAGTGAATGGTCCAAATAGTCTTTTCCTCAAATGAACTCTAATGTAGCTGTGTGTGTTTGCGTGTGTGTGCGTGTGTGCGTGTGTGTGTGTGTGTAGGTGTGTGTGTGTGTGTGTGTGTGTGTGTGTGTGTGTGTGTGTGTGTGTGTGTGTGTGTGTGTGTGTGTGTGTGTGTGTGTGTGTGTGTGTGTGTGTGTGTGTGTGTGTGTTTGTGTGGATGAGAGATAGAGAAAGAGAGAGAGCGAGAAGGGGGGGGGAGAAGAAGAAAAGACCTTGGGGGTCGAGTGGTTGAATGATATCTATACCAATGAGCTGAAGCTCCATTTCTTCAAATGAAGAAAGCCTGACTGCAAAAATTCATGATACAATTGGGATGAGTGACTGGAAGAAATAACCAGAAAATGAAGTAAATTAACTCCTAAATATCCTACATTACGGGTTAAAGATTAATGAAGTAATTAATACTGATAAGATTACAATGACACTACAAAAACAAGGAAAAGCAGTCTCTATAATCATTACTATAAGGTTAACCCTTAAGAATTTCTGTGTTTCTGCTTATGTGTAACAAACACAGTGATGTGATTAGAGGATATCTGACTCTGATCAAGTTCTAATAGCGATAGAATGCCAAGCAAATGCAAAAACACACGCAGATATTTAAGTGCAGACCTTGGACGGGTTTGGTGTAGGGGGCTTCCATCAGACTGTAACATGAGAATCGTCTCTTCCTGTCTGAACGGAGGAATCCACATTGACCTGACATTAATAAAACACTCCTCAGACAAATGTCTTACCTCTCGTTTAACTGATCCAAAATATTCTTCAATACCAACAATGTTAAAGCACAAACAAGTTAACATTTTGGACAGTAAACCCCGTAATCCAAAAGACATGTTGTGTAAGAATCTGAAGAGAGGAAGCCCACCAACGTCACTACGTTCATGCAGATTTTCATTAAAGGGGAATGGAAAGGAAAGGAAGAGTCACAACTGTTCTGGACTGATGAGAGGACTGGACAGCTACAAATAACTTTTGAATGAAGTTTTCACTGCTCACACAAGTGCTGAAAGTGATTGTCAATATACTGTACATTTACAACAAAAAGAATTTATTTTAAATGATTGAGTTCCATAAAATTATCTAACCCTAGAAGATCTGTGGTTAACCCTAACACTAACTCCAGTTTTCCTAGAAAATACATTAATTTCTCACATTTCACACCACATTTATGCAAATTTGTGATATTTCAAACAGCTCTGCTTAAAATGGATGGATTACATGTAATCAAGATTACATGGTGACTTTACAAACATTAATACTGAATTCCTACTAGATTATATTTTAAGTTTATGGCGTTTATACAATTTCGTCCGGGATTAATAAAGCATCTATCTATCTATCTATCTATCTATCTATCTATCTATCTATCTATCTATCTATCTATCTATCTATCTATCTATCTATCTATCTATCTATCTATCTATCTATCTATCTATCTATCTATCTATCTATCTATCTATCTATCAATCTATCTATCTATCTATCCATCTATCTATCTATCTATCTATCAATCTATCTATCTATCTTTCTATCTATCATGGTTATATTGTCAATGATTACTTGGTTGCATGTTTGATTACATCAAAAATATGACATCTAACTTACTCCCCCGTAGTCATTTTAGTGGTTTAAAGGTTTATTTTTAATCACTTATTCGATAATTTCTTCTTGTTTATCTTTTCTTCGAGTTTATCCTGTTTAGCTGAATTACAATCTGAACATCTTAAGCCCAGCTCCCCATTTACTTAGACAAAAGAAACAGTCCCACATGTGGAATTTACACTGAGCATCTGTTGTGTCCCCAGCCTTGTCATTTGATTTGCCTTTTATTATATGCCTTTTATTTGCATTGAAAATGTCACAGAAGCTTCAAGAGAAAGGGAGCTCCATTTTTTTTTTGTTGCAGTGTCCTTTTTGCATTACATTGATTTTGTATTTTCGATGTCATTCATTACAAATGAAACCAATTTCAAAAACCGCAACACTTGAGGGCATTTCTTTTTAGAATAATCGATTATGTTGTGGGGTAACTACAGCAGTTTTTTCCTTCCGTAAACTGGAGAAGTCGTCAGCAGTTTGCGTTGGACCCGCTGCTACTCGTTCGTGTGATATTTGGCACCAAGTTTTTTCTCACAAACCAAACAAGGTGATTTGATTCACGGCGTGGCGCGTAATCACTATCACACACACGACCATTCATTGCGATACGCTCAGATGAAAATTTATGGCATCGGAATCAGCATCTTGAGTGTTGGTCATAAATCATCTTGAGCGTCTCCTGAAGCCGGTGAGCAGCGGATCCGCTCGAGTTTCCAACCCGGCTCGCTATAGGCCTCCTCACACATGGTACCATCCTCATTTGTTCACCTAAAAATAGATCCAGACTACTAGACACATTTTTTAGAAACCCATGCGTCTTGGTACCTGATACCGAAACTCAAAGCTCTGTAAATGGTGCTGCTCAAGGCTATATAAGAGAGAGTGAAAGCTGCTAGGGACATTCACCCGAGTCCGCCTTGGTTTTCACTCGCCTCAACGCAGCGCAAAGGTGAGTGGGAATGCGCCCTCAAAGGCCACTCTGATTGGCACTTTACACTGGGAAGAAAGGGATTTAGACGACAACATGCCGTGGACTATAACTGTAGGGAGAAATGGAACCAACATAGCCAACATCTACACGGGACCACAGGACGACGGAGGCCCAATGAGACCATTTGATTCCTAAGGATCATTTGTGGATAATTGCGCAATTTCACGATTGCTGTTAACGGGATGAATTTTTTTAAAAAAAGAAAAAGCTATTAACGCGTTTGACATCACTGCGGTTCCCCAAATGCTTTCATACATTTTGGCGGAGACACGTGTTTGCCGTGATTTGGCCTCTCGATGGGAGCATCTTCTATTTAGTGCCATAGAAGCATAACGCGTTGGGACAAACAGTCAGGCCTGTGGGAGGCAGAGAGCAGCTGTTAAGACTATTAAAATGATCTGGAGCGTTTGGTGATGTGTGAAAGCCTTGTAAATTGAAGCAGTTAAGTAGATGAATGAAACAAGTGACCAAAAGAAACAAGTGGATCCTTTAGATGCGTTCAGAATAAGGTCTGAAACTGTGTTTCCTTGTGAAGCTATAGAGGAAGAGTTCTTGGAAGTTAATAACTTGATAATGATGCATGATCATAGTCGACAGATTTTAACTTCTGATATATTGTGATCAGTAAACAAATAGGGCGGTCATGTCAGATGAGCATCCTGTACATGGCTTTAAAGAAGCATATTTCCTGTGCAATAGTATAATTGCTGGATTTGAGAGCCTTCCACTAACCATGAGCTTTGTCTTCTCTCCTCCCTCAGATTAAAAAATGGCCTTCGCTGGTGTCCTCAATGATGCTGATGTGAAAGCAGCTCTGGATGGCTGCTCAGGTAAGCCTAATGATTTTCATTTAGCGTGGTTTGTGGATTATTATACACTTATTTCACCGTAGAATTGTGCTGAATTTGTCAGACTGTGTAAATAACTGGGACCTATTGTTGTGAACATGTGTTTCCTTCAGCTGCTGACTCCTTTGACTACAAGAAATTCTTCAAGGCATGCGGCCTGGCTGGCAAGAGCGAAGCCGATGTCAAGAAGGCTTTCGCCATCATTGACCAGGACAACAGCAACTTCATTGAGGAGGATGAGCTGAAGTGAGACACTTATGCTCTTAATGCTTCATAACATGAATCAGATCTAACAATGCTGCATAATATCTGGAGTTAAACAAAAGGCATAATACAAACAAACAAACAAACAAAAAAAGACATGCTACAGGTTTCAAATTCCAATGGTTATGCTAATCACTGCAATTCTTAAAAAAATGCTTTAAATACAACAATTCTGCACAACAGATGTTGTGTCGTCATTTAACCTTTTGCTGTGTCGTTCATCTTTTAGGCTGTTCCTGCAGAACTTCTCTGCCTCTGCCAGAGCACTCACTGACAAGGAGACCAAGGCATTCCTCGCCGCCGGTGACAGTGATGGTGATGGCAAGATCGGAGTCGATGGTGAGACTTTGTCCTGTATATTTTTGATTGGAGGGGAGATATGCAGGATTCATTCGAGTGCCTTTTAGAATTTAATCAACACTTAACATCCATACATGCACGTCCAGTATGTGCAGAGCCTCAAACGCTTTGGTGGAGTGGGTCTACATAGTGTAGACCAAACCACCATGATGACATAGGAATCTCAATCCCTTTTGTTCACAACTAATGGCACTTTTATTCTACTTTCACAGAGTTTGCTGCCCTTGTAAAGGCATAAATTTCCATTGACCAAGATCCCCTTCTTTTCATGGAACTGCGAACTCCTTGCAAGATTCAGTAATCATCAGCTGAAAGAATATTTTTTATACCTTATTTATGAGTTGCCTGCGGATTATTTTTCAACATGGAACACATTCTTTACTGTGAATGTTATTCAGGTGTGTTAAATGTTCTGAAAAATGACTTGTGCAAACTGTACAATACTACCTGCACTTTTGAGGAAGAGTGAAAAACCAGGAATAAATACTCTTTTGGTGTAAAATCATCCCCTTCAGGTCAGTCGTCTTTGCATTGGTCCACTATTGTATATTATATTCCTTTATGCAGATAGCTGTGGCTCTGTCCACACAATAGGTAGAGGAGGAGGCACGGCAAAATGAGTTTTCACCTTCCAACAATTTGACTCCTTGAGAGGTGCTGAAAGGCAATGGAACTAATTTGTCCAGCACTTGTTTTAATGGGTGGTTAATGGGGGTGGTGAGGGGTTGGTTGGGAGTGTGTGTGTGTGTGTGTGTGTGTGTGTGTGTGTGGGAGGGAGGGTAAGTGTTAGCTGGACTCAGGCCACAAGCTGGCAAACATGGTGGGGAAAGCTCTTGAGCTTTAACCACCTGCTTCCTGGATCCAAGGAGGCTTTCAATGGATAGCTGTCACCCATAGTGTAATGAGTTAGTCTCTTTCAGAATCCTTTTCTGCACCAACTGCTGCACAGTCAATTAAATGGTGTGGTGTGGTAACAGGGGGCTATTAACAGCTACTGTTGTATTAGCAACCTTTAGGATTGAGTTAATACATGCAGATCTTTAGTGGTCAGATGGTTTCTTGTTCAGCTCAAGTTTTCTCAGACCAGTTGAAATGCAACCTATTTCATTAAGAATCCGTATATTGGTACAGGATTATTAAAGACAAGTTATAGTTCCTTGGCGAGTTATGAATGCTCAGCTGCAAGTCAGCAGTATGTGAACCCTCAAACCTATCAGATGGCAGCCTGGGCTCTTTTCCATCAAGCTGTGGTCAAAACAAAAAGAGGCAACAGGGTATCAGTGTCACCCGATGGAACGCTGCTGCACTACTGCCATCTACAGGCCAACACGAGGAAATGACTGTAGCCTCAAGACCACACAACCAATGTTATTTATTATTATTATTATTATTATTGTTATTATTATTATTATTATTATTATTATTATTATTATTATTATTATTATTATTATTATTATTATTTAGTGATTGTAGTGTAGAGCAAAATATCCACACTTTTAACTGTTTGTTAAAATATTTTAACCTCTTAAACAGCAGAATTCATGGCTATTCATGGGTAATGAATAAAATATTAGAGCCCACTTTGGACGAATATAGATAACAAAATACAAAAACAAAATGTGCCTGATTGAAATGTTTACTATATATTACATAATAATATTATAACAATATAATAATAATAATTATTGTTGCTAGAAACTAGGTCTTCAAAGACTAATATTGCTGAACAGCAGATTAATCTGTTTCTCAGTTACCATAAGACAGTCAATGATAATTTAAAGGACTCCTCACCCACTTGACTTCAAGTAATTTCATTATTACATTAGTTAATGCCTCCATGTCAACATTGTTAGGTGAAATGAGGGAAAACAACTAATTAGCACCACTTACGCCACCTTTAAAGCCGCTGCCTGTCATCCACCCTTCTGAACGCGGGAGTGTGGAGCCAGGCGCCCTTCCAGTTCGTCCTCCTCAGCAGTGCACATGCCTATTCTTAGAGTTATGGGGATACTAAAGACTTCTTCAAACGCACCTTTTAAGCGTCTTCATTTGTGAAACTTAAAATAGACCCCCCCCCCACCCTCTCTCTCTCACCACCTCCCTCTCGACGGTGTCAGTTATCTTATGCCTCAAATTCACTAGAGTGGAAGTATAAAAGGTCACCGGGAACACCGGGAAGATCACTGCAGTGGACTCGGGTCTTTTTTTGGATCATCTGTACCCTACAGAGCAAAGACACAAGAGGTGAGTCTGAGAGAAGAACCCCTGGATCCGTGCAGCCCACAGCCCGCAGCATCACGGTGTCTTTGAGAAAGGGTTTTTATATTGTATTTTTAATATGGACTTCTCATCGCAAAGCATCATTTTAAGAATGACTTTTTTGTTCGTTTGTTTTTTCAACTGCTTGAAGACATGGATTACGTGTCAGACCTTCCAAAGATCTAGTTGTACCAATTTGAGTTTATCGAATGCAATATGGAAATGCAAAGTGAAATGTGCTACTGAGAAATAATATTTGAATTAATGGTGTTGTGGAATAGTCAACGGTTTGACATTTGTATAGTGGCATCAGTGGGCTTAAATGTTGTTCAGATTGACGGGTCGTCATTAAAATGATATGAGTGATATGTATGATTGATATTCGACTTAAAAGTAAAGTACTGTAATCGTGTTTATTTGATTTCTCCAGATCAAAATGGCATTTGGAAATATGCTGAATGATGCTGAGGTCACTGCAGCCCTGGATGCATGCAAAGGTGACTCTTCAAGCTTAAAAAAAAAAAAATCACCTACAACCCAATCATGTCGGCTTTCATGTTTGAATATTTCTATTCATATTGAAGAAGATGTCTCAGTGTGGATCCTGTCCTCGTTGCAGACGCTGGCACATTCGACCACAAGAAGTTCTTCCAGGCCTGCGGAATGTCCGGTAAGCCCGACGCAGAAGTGCAGAAGGCCTTCGAGATCATCGACCAGGACAAGAGCGGTTACATCGAGGATAATGAGCTGAAGTAAGACGTGAAGCAGCACCTGAAGTGATGTCCACACATCAGACCGGACTGAGAGGTCCGTGAACTAACCACTGCGCGTCCACAGGCTGTTCCTGCAGAACTTCAGGGCGGGTGCGCGCGCACTGACCGACGCCGAGACCTCGGCTTTCCTCAAGGCCGGAGACACCGACGGTGACGGCAAGATCGGATCTGAGGGTATGGACTTGTTGCTCATTTTTAATGTGTTTTGCCCCCCCCCCCACATACTGAAACACATTTTTCCCCTCTCTGCAGAGTTTACTGCATTGGTTAGATTATAAAATGGAAACTGACCAACAACACCTGCCCTGATGGAACAACAAAGCCCCACTTCGACCTCCCCTCATCCCCACACCTCTTCTCATCTGAATATAAATAATTTTTATACACGTGCTGAAGAAACGTTTCTTCCACCAACACACACTGTCCAAAACTGATGATTGTGAATGTAGCTCGGTTTGTGTTCATGTCTTAAATATGAATTTTGCTTACTGTAAAATCTATAATGCACTTTCCAGGTACGAACGGTAGAAAAGAATAAAACATTCTTTGGCTACAATCTTATTGGATTCATGATCGGATTATTGGATTTGTGTGTGTTTCAAGTTCATGATCATAACATAACACAAAGTCAAAGGTGAATCAGTATCATGAAATTAAATTTCAACTGTGTTTATTTTTTTGATGAGAAATATTAAAGAATAGGCTTTTAATGGAATACTGGACGAAGAACAAATAGCATTACACACATTAGTTGTAGAATATCATATATATTATTATATTATGCAATAAAAGGTGGGTTACTGTCTCCCTCCTAAACGCGTGCCTCGAGTTCCAGCTAGTCCACCATGCAGCCACTAGATGGCGACACACCCAATTATTTACTGACACAGTCCAGACAGGGAAAGTATTTCTCCGGTATAACTTTAAGATATTAAGGTTAAACTGACCGATTTAAACGGCACCTAATTTCCAAAAGCAAATATGGAGAAGGGTAGTAAGACTGAAGGGGGAGCTACACATCCAAGAGTGAGGCTCGAAAATAACCTCAGCAAATGTAAATGAATAAATGATCAGCCAGTAACAGTATCGTCTGCGGGGTATCAACATAACACATGACATCATGCATCAGTTGTGGGTAAACCCGCACAGCCTCTTTTTCACAGAGATGATTGAATTTCTCTTTACGCTCAGGCCTCCGGCTTCAGGAGGACCTCACAGCACTTGTTGAGCGGCCCCATTAACAAGTTGGCACTTGGATTAGGTTTAGGAAACGTTGACGACGACAAACCACCGGAGACATGAGCTTTTATTCAATAATGAAGGAACCAGGATGCTGCCAGAGTTAAACAAAAAACAACTTGCCTCATACGCCCAAAACACTTTTTTGTTCTCATACTTGTAATGCTTTTTAAAAGAACACAAAATAAAGATAATTATAGTATTTAATAGGCAAAAAATAAGGCCTGGTTCTTACGCCACAAGTACTCCAAGCCATCAGGAGGCAGATATTTTTGAGACATTACTTTGGACTCTGATTGATTCCAAAGTAATTGAAAAACATCGGTGAGATTAATTATTGATGTAAGTCAAATAATGTTTCTGTGGCCAGCTTAATTGCGTATAGAACACTTTGAAATGAACTCAAAAATAGTCAGATTGGTCAGAATTATTCCAGTTTCTGTCAAATCATCATCATCATCATCATCATCATCGTCGTCGTCGTCGTCATCATCATCATCATCATCATCATCATCATCATCATCATCATCATCATCATCCGGACCAGGGTCGACGACAGGAGGGTGATCTCGGCTTCCTCCATCAGCAGCTGACAAAGCAATTTAGTGCGACTTGTCCCCTGTCCCTGACTTTGAGTGACAAGTGTAAGTGTGTGTGTGTGTGTGTGTGTGTGTGTGTGTGTTTGGGGTTACATAGAATCTGAACAACATCCGTTCTAAATGTAAGCAATTAAACAGACTGGTGTCACTCTTCAGTCCACTTTGAAACGTGATTCTTACACTGAACCTCATGACGCGGTACCTTCACATCTACAGCACAAATGACGTGGGAGGTGAAATGTCAGACGACGTTTAATTCTCTTCACCCACTCCAGGTGTAATTGTGGGTGTTGGGGAAAGGAGAATAGGATGAGGGTCGTTTTGGGATTGCTACCTGTAAAATGAGATCAGCATGAAAGGGCTGGTGGGGTACAGGAAAACGGGGAGAGAAGAGAGAGAGAGAGAGAGAGAGAGAGAGAGAGAGAGAGAGAGAGAGAGAGAGACATAGACAGACAGACAGACAGACAGACAGAGACAGAGAGAGAGAGAGAGAGAGAGAGAGAGAGAGATATAGAGAGAGAGAGAGAGAGAGAGAGAGACAGACAGACAGACAGACAGACAGAGACAGAGAGAGAAAGATATATATATATATATATATATATATATATATATATATATATATAGAGAGAGAGAGAGAGAGAGAGAGAGAGAGAGAGAGAGAGAGAGAGAGAGAGAGAGAGAGAGAGAGAGAGCGAGAGAGAGAATCCCATTGCATTCACCTTGCTCCATCATTCTGGAGGTGGGAGGAGAGGGGGGATGACCAGAGGGAGTGGCGGATGTGGGGAAGGTTGCGCCTTTTAACTTAATTTGTTATTTACAGGGGCGTTACAGATGTCCACGGTCCAGTCCCTCTTGTCCCTGGGCGTTATAAATAGTAAAGGTTAATTAGTTAGCTGAGAAATTGGATCAGGGGCGGGCAGTTAGAATTCGATCCATAGACAGGTAACTCAAGCAATCCCTATTGTCACAGCAATCAGACCTATATAAATCCGCCTTGACATCCAGCAGTCACCACATAGCCTTACCTCTCTGCTGGATCACTGACCGGGCGAGAACATCCCTCAACACGGTAAGTTCCTTAGTGGATTCAAGGAAGGTGATGAAAAGTGGCTGCTTATCATTTCATCTATAACATGTCTTAGATAGTAATGGTAATGATTGATTTATGTTCTTCTTGTTTTTGTTGAATTTATGACACCACTGGAAATAATTAGGATTATTTCTGACACTTTGAGATTTAAGTCTCTTCCTCTGAAGACCAGTGTCCATCCTCCTCATGTTGAGGACTGTCCCTTATTGGACACTTTTTCTCTCCATCATTGTCAAGTTAGACAGTTTGCTGCTGTACCTGGTTACATATGTTAATAATTCACCATGGTTGTTCCTTCTACAGGAATAAAATGTCACTCTCATCTGTTCTTTCCGCTGATGCCATCGACAGCGCTATCAAGGGCTGCCAAGGTATCAGCTTCCAGTCCATCATTACTGCTCTCTTCATTCAATTTCTTAAGTTGTACACAGTTTTTTTTGCCAGACCCTCTGCACTCAGTAGCCAACAGCAAAACCTTGACAGTAAAATATGCATGTATTCCTCTTAAGGCTCAGTATAGTGTAGAGAAAATAGTAAGGTATTGTGTAAGGGATTTCAGCAGCATCAGTTGGGTACAAGGTTACATTTAATGCTGTCTTTGATCGAGATTCTTAATCTCCTTTCGGCTTTTCCCTTCAGGGGTCGCCACATCAAATCAGTTGCCTCCATCTAACCCTGTCTTCTGCATCCTCTTCTCTCACACCAACTACCTTCATGTCCTCTTTTACGACGTCCATAAACCTCCTCTTTGGTCTTCCTCTAGGCCTCCTGCCTGGCAGTTCAAAACTCAGCGTCCTTCTACCAATATATTCACTATCTCTCCTCTGGACATGTCCAAACCAACTCAGTCTGGCCTCTCTGACTTTATCTCCAAAACCTACAATGCTGTCTTTGATGGAGATTAAAGATCAATAAAAATCTAACTACTGCATCGCAAAATTCTGAAGGACGCATTTCCCTCTCTAATTTATGTCTTTGTAAAAACCTGCAACACAGCTGACAACCTAACCCAATATAAACAATCTTTTATCATCTTGTTTCTGCACCTTCAAATGACATATATTGCAGATATATTTTAATGAATACTTGTGTGGCTTCTGATGTTACTCTCCTCCCTCCTCCAGCACCAGACTCCTTCTGCCCTAAGAAGTTTTTCCAGATGTGTGGCCTCACCAAGAAGTCTTCCCAGGATGTGAAGAAGGTTTTTTCAATCCTGGACAACGACGCAAACGGTTTTATTGAGGAGGATGAGCTCAAGTGAGTGATGTGCCTCTCAACTAACTGCATACTTTGATTGTATTTGCTAGTTTATCATTTAGGAGAAGAGATTAGATTAGAAAATTTCCATTCATGATAGAATGTGTAAAAAGGAATCCAAAAATTATGACTTTACCCAAATTTTTAGGACTGACATTACAGTTTTCAGTCACACTCACATTGGCTGAAATTACACTGGAATATACACTGACAGAAATTACATATAAACCTAAAGATGGATTAGGCAAGTGGTTCGAATGACAATAATGTGAGTTTGTCTACCATCGACTCTGAGTTGTAAAAGCATTTTGTTATCTGACATTCTTCCTGTGTGGGTTTTTTTTTTTATTAAGAGGGACTGGGCCTCTGTACTTCTGTACTGATGGCTTCTTTTAACATGGCTCCTCTGTGTATGGCAGGTTATTTCTCCAGAAGTTTTCTCCTGGCGCTCGAGCCCTCACAGACAAGGAGGTCAAGGACTTCCTGTCTGCTGCCGATGATGACAGTGATGGTCGGATTGGAGTAGATGGTAAGTGGATCCATTTTTACTTGTATTCCTATTTCAAAGACATGCATGTGAGTGATGACACCCTTCTTCTTTATATTTATAATCAGAAGTCAGACTGATCAAATTTGGTGTCGTACTCCTTGAATAGTAATTTGTCTAAATTGTCAGCTACAGCCGTAACTCTGAGTCCCTAAAAACTTTTTCAATATGACATTTGTGAATGAACTGACAAAGGAAGTGATGTCAATAACATGATGTTAGATTGAGACTTCAACATTGAAACCTCTCATAAGTATTCCATTTGTCAATAAGTTTCATTTCTTTATACTGTAGAGTGTTGCCAGCTAGATGAGGTAAAGGCTGAATCTTTTTATTCTGCAGAGTTCCAGGCTGTGGTCTCATCCTAAACAACAGGACCCCATCACCATTCTTCTGCTTCAACAGATTTTTTCTTTTAGTCAGTCCTTTTCTTCTGGTTAAAAAAACCTATTCACTCATTTTATTTTGACTTGCTCTCATCCACAGACACACACATTCTCATCCAACCACAAACATGCAAATACATGTACACTTCAAGAAACTAATGATAAAATAAAAATAATGAAATACCATACTGGTGTGGCTTTGCATTATTTCTCTTCTAAGGGAACATATTATTACATGTGTATGTGATCAGAGAAGGTTTGAGACGATATTAGGTGTCTTTACATGACAAAAAAAACAACATCTGTGGTAATGTTTAATTGTCAACAATGCTTCACTGAACCTTTGAGAGCTGGAGTATATTTATGTTTCTGTGATGCACTTAAATCATCACTTACCCATGTCTAACATATAAATAAACTATGTGGAATATGATACGGTGTTGATATGACACATATGAGAAGTGAAACTTGCTGAAAATACAGGGCTTCCAACTGAGGTGTGTATCTGATACAGGTATGCGTGTGTGTGTGTGTGTGTGTGTGTGTGTGTGTGTGTGTGTGTGTGTGTGTGTGTGTGTGTGTGTGTGTGAGAGAGAGAGAGAGAGAGAGAGAGTGTCTGATTTTATACAGCATTAGAGCTAACGCAGGGAAAAAGGAGGTGACCTTGATGACCACCCGAGAACCACCATGGTCAGATTGAGTGACACCTGACCTCAGCTTT
Organism: Antennarius striatus; assembly: GCF_040054535.1. Taxonomy (NCBI): domain Eukaryota; kingdom Metazoa; phylum Chordata; class Actinopteri; order Lophiiformes; family Antennariidae; genus Antennarius; species Antennarius striatus. The sequence continues at coordinate 11,279,655 of NC_090791.1, read as the reverse complement.
GTACGTATATACAGTCCACTAAACCCAGATGAACCTTGATACTGCTCGGGCTGCACACACACACACACACACACACACACACACACACACACACACACACACACACACACACACACACACACACACACACACACACACATACACTTGATCACAAATCAAACATGAAAAACAGAGTGTCGTCCATGCAACTGTGTATAGAATGCAGATAAAAAATATGCACATCACTATCAGTGGTGATAAATGCATCAGTGAGAATAGGAGTTGCAAACTCAGCAGAAAGCCATATCCAAGGATGCCTGTCTGACATGGATTCCTGCAGGCCTCCATGGCAGCTCAGGATAGATTAAAGAAGACTCCATTTATTACACTTACCCACATTTTGAGACAGAAGATTGACCATCTCAGAGACTTTAAATAGCACAGTGTTTCATTCTTCTCACCTACAGGATTCAGGGGATTAAATTTAACAACTACCTCACTATTCGCCAACACTCCAGAGGCACCAAAATACAGAGTACCACATACTCCTCCAGTGGATCCACCTCAGTGCCAGGTTAATTACCTGGGAGAAGCTGACCATTACAGCAGACACCTGGTGCTATGGGGCATACCCTGGTATTAGCATGAGGTCAATGTTACAAGTGCAGGTTATTTAGTCAGATCTATTCCAGCTTGATTAAGATGTTGTGATAATGATACAGGTTTTAGCAGTGTTTCCTCTCCAGCCAAGCCTCTCTGTGTTTTGTCAGGTCATACATTTCAGTATCACTACAGGGTGATTTGGGTTTGGTAAATATAATTCACCAATTCACCACATTTGATGTTAAAATATCACTAAGGAGTAGAGATGGACGTATTTTCTTGTTTAAGGGTTTATTTTGACCAGACCAGAGTTGGTGACGGTCAGGACAGTTTAGAGCAGCCCAAGATATTTTTGGAGAGTTTTACTTTGTTTGAATGAAAATGATTTTGACATTAAAAGGAGAATCTTGTAAAGCAAGTGTCATTATTATGGCAAACACAAAACAATGATGTTTGCCTACATGTTGTGTTTATTATCCCTGTAATGTTGACATGTAGTTGAGAGTCTGCATGTTTATGTGAATCGAAAAAGTAGACTAGGACAAGTTTGGACAACTAAAGATAGTAAACTATTGGAGACTATAGACAGTGCCCAACTTACTAACACAATAGAGCAGTTTCCCAAGATACTAACATCCCACTTACGAACAGTTAGATGTCGGCATCTTGGGGAACTATTGTACTAAATTTGCATAGTAATAAAGATACAAGTGTCACAGGCATCAAAACTTGGTAAACAAAAAATACCAAATTTATTGGATGATCACAAAGTATCAAGAGTATTGGTGCACCATTACGTGTCACTCTTATGTATCACTCTCAACTTTTAATTGATCCGGATGTGATGTCAACCCTCATGGCTTTTTGCCACATTTTATTTAAAAAATTTTCTTTAACCATTTCTTCCCCCCTTCAACATTCTACTGTATTTGGCTTTTAGCTTCATATACTTTATATTATTTATTTCTTTTACTTTCTGTATTTATCTGTAATGCAGTCCTACATGGGCAGAAGCCAGTATCAACTGTAGACCTGTCCAAAAGCATGGATAAAAGCTGAGGGTTATGGCAGGAAGGGCATCCAGCACATAACTTTGCCAAACAAATATGAGCGTTCTTTAGAGAAGGATACAGAAGATAGACTGACATGGAAAAGGATGACACGACGTGGTGACCCCTAAAGGTTCAAGCAGAGAAGAAAAGAGAAAAAAGACTGTATTTATCGTACTTATTTCTGTACTTGTGGTAGTCTAACTACTAAATTGAATATCTTATTATAGTACATATTACATGTTAGTCAAATATATTTACAGACAACATGTTGTCACCCAGGGAAATGAAAACACTAATTAGCACATCGCGTATCAGTATCTGTCTGTGCAGACATGAATTGAAGCTCTGTGTGTGTGTGTGTGTGTGTGTGTGTGTGTGTGTGTGTGTGTGTGTGTGTGTGTGTGCGCGCGCGCATGTGTGTGTGTATGGTGTGCAGGGTAGGAGGGCAAGACTGAAAGTGGGACTTGGTTGGGGAAGCCAGTAACACAAGACAAGGGACACACAATGAAGCCGTGACCCCTGCGGGTCATGAGGAGCGAGCGGTAAACAGGAAGGAAATGTGAGCCAACAGGTCGATGCTGACTGCTGGATGTGCTGCTGTTGGACAGTAGTACATGATAATGTGCTCCAGTAGATTACCTGGAATCAAGGGGGGGAGACTAAAAGAGGGAGAGATTGTATCTCCATTTCGTGATGCGAGAGCTGAGTCTGACAGGACAACAATGTCTAACACTTCTGGTGAACCGATAAACTGAGATAGAGGACAAACAGCAGCAAAATATTAGGCTGCAACACAAAATATTGAAAAGGGCATTAATACTCTCATAATATTAACCTCAGAAGTTAAGTTTTTCATTGGTCTGCCAATTAGACGTAAATGCTTAAATTGTGAAAAACACAGACTACAGGCTCGGACTGTTTAAGTGTCCATTTAAGCAGCAGAGTAAAAAAATTAAGGTACAAAATTTTATTCCTAAAAATATAAGAAGAAATCTTGTCAGGAAAAATACATACATTATAAAACTTACATCAAATTAAATCTGAACAGCTATACCATTATACATATGCAGCTATATCAATGTTATACATTGAAATCAATACAGTGAGAGTAAATAGCAGCTTTTAATGATGCTTAATATGACTTTTATCATGAGATATTGGATGCAAGGATTAAAATACAGTTTACTTACTGTGAAGATGAAATTTACTTAGAAAAATCATAACCAGTGCTGTGAGTACAGTAAGTTAGTCCAGGCTTTGATAAAGGGTTATACTAACCAGCACGATAGCCTTCAATGGATGAAATAGCAGCACTGGTACATGTTAGGAAGCAGCATTGACTGAGTTAGCAAACAGCTGTAACTTCACTTCTACACTGCTTTGATATCAAAACGGCCCCGTACCGTTTACATGGATGGACCCCAGTTTAGACCCTTTAGGATGGACACATTGGCCTCGTCTGCTCGCCCTTTAGGGACTTCAATAATTGATGCCTTCACTGTATTGTCACCAAAAACTCATATCAAGAAAGGAGTGTCAGGCTCACCTTACTGATTAAGCCTGTGTGAAACTTTAATGCGTGCCCCATCTTAAACTGATAACAAACTTGAAGTGCTCACTAAAAGAGGTAATGGAAGCCGAAGCATTTTGGAAGTTTGACATACTCCCCTGTGTCTACTTCCGACAAGCACTTTAGAATTTTATATTCATTCTCAACGTTTTTGGAGCATGGACGCATTGGAGATGTTGCTACCTGATAGTCTGAAGAGGGAGAAACATCGTGAAAGATTTAACTGCCGTGTTAGGATGAATGAATGGGCTTTGTGAGCTCTGTGCAGGAACTCTATCCATAATGCAGGAGATGACAGCGCTGCCACTGTTCCCCAACAAGCATTAGTCCTGAGCTTCTACGTATGATGTCTGCTTGCATATTCCCTTCATTAAAGAATGATAGGTCATACACAGACTGATGGTTGTCTCTGACACTCACAGGGTGCCACTGGTAGGTGATGTCTCAAAATCTCTTTCCACCCTGCTCGAGTCTGTTGTTTGTGTGTCTACTAATTGTTAGGTTTCATTCATCTTTATATACATTGACCTGTCTATTAACTAGAGTACTGCAATTTTGCAATTTGATCTAAATGCCACACCCTTTGTAAACCCCTGAGCAGCTGCTATATGTGCTGACTCTCATGTGCTGACTGAGTAATGGCTGGCGCGGAGATCTAGAGAGGTACTTTGCTGTCTTTTCCAAGTGAGAAGGCCCAATCAGATAAGAAGGGACAAGACAAACTTACTTCACCTGGCTGAGTACAGGAGGCACGCTGTCAGGTGGGAGAAGTGGGGACTATTTGTGTCTAGGTGGCGTTTGGCTGATAAACAACACATCATATCCATAAATGTTAAAGCAGATTCATGCAAAGAGGTTTGGATCACAGCAACAGCTAGTTTAATTTATGTGTGAGTATTCACATTAGTTTGGCCTTTCTTTGCTACTTTACTTTCTAATACTATATTTTACAATCTATTAAGTCTTTAATCCTCTTATAACAGCTTAATAAATGCTAAACCAACTGGCCTTGGGCACTACCTACCCACCACAGCCACAGACTAACAGAGGCTAAATGTTCCACATATGTGCTGATATCATCGCATTCCTATCCTTGTCAATAGATTTCTATCAGTTTAATGCACCTTAAATGCAATATTGATCTTCTAAAGTAAGAGTGATGCAACAATCACCAAATTCCCATTTATCTTGGGATGATTAATTGGTGGGATTGTCCTGCTGGTGAAAGGGCCGTCAACATCGAGCCACAACACCCAGCCGAGAAACAATCCAGAGCAACCAACTGAAAACTGAAATGTGTTGCTTTGCATTGTGAGATTTCTTGAACAAGAGACATCCTTTCTCCATTGGTTGTGATGTCTGAGGTGTATGAGAACATTATATGTATTTTGCACCCTTGTCTGGCTGGTCATTTGTCCAGAAAAGAGCCATGAAGATGAGACTGAAACCAGCTGAAACTTTGTCTGCAGTTTTGTCATCTGAAAGGAAAATGATCAGTATGTCACTGAGGAGGATGTAACTTGCCGTGAACCCTCTTCAAGACCCAGTAGGGAGCAAGAGAGGAGTTCCTGTCAGGTATATGAGGGTCCCTGTAGCTCTTCAGAGGAGGAGGAAGAACAGATAGAGGCAATGGAAGGTGACACCTCTCCATGGAGATGAAGAAATGGGGAAATCCAGTGGTCTCCCACATATGAACAATCCCTGCCATTCTTTTTTCCCCTCCTACTTTGACCTAGGGCCAACTTCCTGCACATTGCCAATCAGCAGCCCTGAGACTGGATTTCTTTTTTCCCAGAGGAAGTCCTGCTACTGGTCCCTTTGAGTGGCCGCTACTCAGTCAAACAGTTACCTGGAAAGTATGGACTAAACATTTGTGCTCTCTGTCATGTGCAGTATTCTTCTGTGAAGACAGTAATGTAAATTTTTCCATCACAATGTTTAAACACAAAATAACATAAACAGTGAAAAAGGCCTATAGCCCTAAATATTCAACTCTTCATGGCAATATAACAGGAATAGTATTAAATACCATCTAACTGTTTCAACAGTGTTTCCATATGTCAGTACCCCTGTACAATCTACTCGCCCACCTTCCCATAAAAAGAGTATGTGCTCTTTGTTCCTGCGTGATTTAAAGAACTGCTCTGAACTGTCAGGTTTCAGCTCCTGCTGTCATCTCAGATTCTTAATCCTGGCCACCAGATCTGTCTATTCCATCAGCTGAGCTGCCATGCTGGCTCTGGTCCACACAGACACCGTACAATCCTCTGTCCCTATCTCTTGCTAGACTTTAGCAAAGAGTGAATTATTCAGGGTTAACAAGCTGCGGAAGAGCTAACTCTAACGAGCATTTTCATTAAACTTATGTTGGCATGTCTATTGTAGATGAAGCAGGATGCGTTAAAGAGTACTGGGCTAATTCCTCTGACAGAGAGGTGCCAGAGAGGAAACAGATATGTCAGAGTGGTAGGCAAAAGCACGGTTTCTGCATCTGCTTCCCGGTAAAGGGTTGTGTTGCCCACTTTTACTGTGTCAAAAGATCACTTGTGACTGTTAACAGTTGGTAAACTAAGCTTGGCTGATGCTGATTAGAGTAACAGGTTGAGTGACGTAGAACTGATGTGAACAGGGTGCTGGTGAGAAACCCAAAACAGAAGGCATGAGTCAGATGATACAAAGGTCCACTATATGGCTATGGTTGTTTGAAATATATCAAGTGAACTCTGATGTTTACTCCTTCTAACATATCTCATGCATCAACGACTGGGAATTCTGAATTAAAAAGATCTATTATTCTATTTTTAAAAAATAAAGACTAAATGTCAAATCACTACCATTGAATTGCAAAAATAAATAAATAATAATAGCCTTGTGTTGCAACATTACACATACGGTATGCAGAATTTGCATCTGTACCGTTTTCAAAATATACTCAAGCCTTCGTTGGCCTCTGAACCATCTGCACATAATATTTAATTGACGCTTTTTGTGCTATCATGAAGACAACCATACACAGGTTTTTATAAAAACTTCTCCAACTTGTACCGATGAACTCTTTCGGAACTTCTCCCACTAAACTGAGCTTTCATCCACCAGTCAGTATTCATGCTGGACTGACTCCCACGGTGACAGCAGTGAGAAAGAAGTTGTACTATGGCCCCCTCTAGTGTTTAAAGTAAGAAATGCAGTGAGAAACAAAATGGCAACATGTACGTTTTGAAGTTATTATGAATAAAAACCCGAATAATTCAGAAATAACACATCTAATAAAGCTACTACTTAATCTCAAACGTGAGAAATAAATTACTCACTGCCCCGTCGCTTCAAACCGGCTTTTACTTTCACCGGATGTGACGTCATGAGGTATTTCCTGTCTGACCGGGTAGCCGGCCCGCTGCTGCTGCCTGTCAACGTCACACAACCCCAGAACACGCCGGGATTTTGTTTTCAACCGTTTTTTTCCGACAGTCCTGCGTTCCACTGCCTCCAACATGCCCATGTACCAGGTAAAGCCCATCACCGGGGGCCACATAGAGGCCGAATTACCAACCTGCATGTACAAGTTACCCCACATCCACGCGCAGAGAGGAAGCTGCTGCCCCTCTGAACACGCGCTCCAGGTAACTTAACCGAATGACTCAGAAACTAGTCACTTATCTCCAGCTAGCTAGGTTGTGTTTGGCTGTCGTGTCACCGTGTTTCTGCTGTTCGTCACGGACACCCGCAGCTCACGCGTTGTGCTAGCATTAGCTGCTTTTGCCCAAGCTAGCTAGGAGGTAGCTAAGTTAGCTTGTTTGTCCAGTGGGTAATGTCACTTCTAGATGACGCAACAACAGCGAAACATTAATACCCCACCATCACCATCCTAATACTACTAAATGACATCATCTGGTGAAAATATTTAAGTATATTCACCCACCATTTGACGTATTGATTAATAATGTCAATACGTAGGCGTTAGATTGTACATTAGTGACACTTCCGGTTTGCAGAAGTGGGATGAAACAACATTAACCCAGGGAACTGTAGTTTAATACAGCCTTGGTGGTTTTACTTGCATTTTGAAGTCAGCCCACCTCGTACACGTCGTAAAAAAGCAAATATTAAAATTTTGTTCTGTATTAATTTGACTCCAAAATTTTGAATCACCTATTAACAAAACCAAAACCACAAATTGTTCACATAGTTAAATCATATCATCTATTACACAGTCAGTAATGGCTGTACCTTGCATCGCAGCATTGCTTGCAGCAGTCTGCCTCCTTGTGGACTGTAATTTCCTCCAGATGTCATTTTGTGCCCACTCTTCAGTCAGCTGTTTGGAGCTGGAGCTCAGTGTGTTGAGGATGTTCCTGTTGTCACATACAACATAGGTCCTGATTATGTCCCTCTATTAAACAATGAGCTTGAAGGCCATCATGTCTCAGAGGCTTTCGCATTGCTTTATTTTGTATAGACCTTTAATCGGTACCAGTCGTCTCTCCTGCTGTCGATTTGAGAACCTATTTTCGAGGTGGAACAGCTGAACATGATCACACCCCTCTTTATGTGTGGTCTTGGGTGAGAAGCGTTCATCACCCTGGTGACTTGTAGCATGCCACTTCTGTCAGCGTCATGTTTTTGTTTAACACTACCCAAAGCATTTGGGGTCCGTTTGATAAAGTAATTGTGACTTTTTCTCTGAAAATTGTGTTTTCAGATTTAAAACAATTGACAAAAATATGTTATGTGCAACCAAATCAAAAATGATAATTAATGCAAAACATAAAATTCTCAATGGTTGGTAGACATTATTGTATTATCTTTTTCTCTGTACTGCAATCCAAACAGCTGCTGTGTCTTCACAGTTTAACCTTTATAAAGTTTATAATAAAGTGAGTATTAAATTATACAGCAGTGCAAATATTGTTGTAATACAAGAGCAACATTGTATTTATACAATCTACATAAGTAGTTTCACAGCACAGCACTTGCATGGTTTGTTTTTCTCTATGTACTGTTTATGTATATGATAGTGGTGATACTTTTAGTGCAGAGTATGAATTCTTTGACACTGCAGCATAATTTTGACTTCCATCTGGGACAGCATTGTGACATGTATTACCAGTGTAAAATCTAATCAGATTTACTGAATGAAAACATATATGCCTGAAGTCTGTTAATCTGTGCACAGGCAGTCAGAGGATTTCATCTTATTTATGTTGTATCATTGTTACATGGTTGTTTATTGTTTGTGTGATCATTATCCTGTTGGTGATATCAGTCCAACTGATGGTCTTGTCGTCTCAGAACGGTGAGATGGACCCTGGGGTCAAAGCTCTGGAGGCCAGGCAGGATGAGATCATGAGAAAACTGTATGAGCTCAAAGCAGCAGTGGAGGGCCTGGCCAAGACAGTGACCACCCCAGATGCCGATCTGGACCTGACAGTCAGCAGCAGCCTCTCCTCCCAAAGCTTCAGTTCCACAAGTTTTACAGGTGCCACTGACCTGGATGCAGTACTGGGAAAGGTGAGGAATTGGGAACCGGTGGACTATCCATCAATGCATTAGCATTATTTATTATTAGCAGTATGCACTGAAAGCATTCATACCTGTTGAGTTGCAGTTTCCTTGTGGTAGAATCAGCTCTAGAAGGATTTCCTGATCACATCTGTCATTACAGGCTGCCATTCATTCCAAGTTATAAATAGCACGCCTACATCCACAACCTGTTCATATTGAAGCACATATGAGGGTGTGGACTGATGATAGGTTGTGCATGTAGACCGGATGAGCATTATTCAGTTTTGTTCTAGATGCTGTAACTGTTTATCTTCCTTTTTATGTTTTATGTCTCAAGGACCTCGGTGCTCTCCGAGATATCGTCATAAATGCCAACCCAGAAAAGCCGCCTCTCTCTCTGCTGGTGCTCTGCAGTCTGCTGTGCCAGCGCTACCGCGTGCTCTCCACCGTGCACGTCCACTCCTCAGTTACCAATGTGCCGTCACAGCTCTTGTCCTGCCTCGGTCCACGCCATGCAGACAGCTATGCCCGTCAAATGTTTCAGCTGGGCTTCACCCTCATATGGAAGGATGGTAAGGCGGAGTGAATAACATACAATCATGCTCAAATGTATTCTGTGGAATCGGTCATCGGTGTGATACTATTTGGCAATCTTTGTATTCATATTAGGTGGGTGTAAATGCTTGAATAACAATGACACATTTATCTTTGTCCTATTCACAGTTCCCAAACTGCAGATGAAGTTCAGTGTCCAGAACATGTGTCCCATTGAAGGCGAGGCCAACGTGGCACGCTTCCTCTTCAAGTTGCTGGCTCCCTACCCAAGTGACCCTGCTCTTGCCACATTGGTGGACAGCTGGGTAGACGTGGCTTTCTTCCAGCTGGCAGAGGGCAGCGCCAAGGAGCGTTCTGTTGTCCTGCGGTCCCTCAATGCCACTCTGGGGCGCAGTCCGTGGCTGGCTGGGCCGGAGTTCTCCCTGGCTGACATCACCTGCTACTGCTGCGTGCAGCAGAGCGGCATGGCCTCCTCTGCTCCTGCTAATGTGCAGCGCTGGCTCAAGTCCTGTGAGAACCTTGGTCACTTCAGCCTTGTCAAGCTACTTCTACCCTGACTGGGACCAGACACCAGGGGGAGGTGTGACCCACACAAAGTGAGAGAAGGGCATTAGAATAAAAAAGTAACGCCAGCTATGTCTGGAACATGCGCTGATACTTCCCTCCTTTCTAGACTATATCACCGATTTGACAAAGATGCAGTGGAAGCCATATGGTTGACGGTTAAAGTAATCTGTTTGTCTTTGCCGTGCTGCTTTTGTATATTCACCAGAGAGTACTTTGGGAAGTGAATTGGTGGTGGATTAAATGAAAGGTACTGACACAAGTTGTCGATCTAACACACTGTACACCTTCGACCCACTTTGTGCCTAACACGATCCTGTTATAAGCGTGTGGTAATGTCATCACAGGTATTACTGAGTGTTTTCAAAGTTATACTTTGTACAATTAGATTTTCTGAACTCATTAAAACTTTGGATCAAACTTTGAACTGGGTTTTGTTTAATTCAGTCTGACCAACTGGATTGTCAGTTATAAAACAAAACTTGTCATTGATTAACTTTGTTCTGTTGGTTGTATCCAGTGTCTCAGCACTGCACCTCCACCCACTTAGAGGAAGTATCATATAAAGAAGTGTTTATTATAATACACAACAGGAAATTCATGGTTGCTGTGATTTAGGGCACTGAAGCAATTACCTGAAACTCGCACACCTTGTGTGATGACGTGTGATGACAGAAGGTAAATCCAACATTATGAGGAAGGTTGAGTATCTTACATAAGGGCTATTTTAAAATCAGTATTTTAGTTTGACCTTTTTTGTACCGAATGTGGATTTAATGAAAAATAACTCCCGATATAAAGACATCTTTTCATATGTTCTGATGATTTCTAAAGAAGGATGGAAAATTTTTCATTCGTTTTCAACCTCAATTGGAAATGATATCAAATATAGCTATGATCTGGAACTTTTGTTTTCATGGGAACTGTGACTTAATCGTTCATCAGAACGTGTTGAATTTGTTGAGCTATGCCCACTTTCCACCTGTTCCTACCAGTCAGTTCTGAACTGGTTGCTGTGTTCTGTCTTTGCAATCAGTTGTTCAAGCTGACTTTTATCCTTGTTTGCTGACATGTTGAAGAGAAAAACCCAGCACTGATTTCAGAGAGCAGCCTCACAGCCGTCCACTAGCAGGTAGTTTTATATCTAGTAGTGGTTTGTCTTATCTCTGGCTGCTGCAGGCGATAAGAAGACATGAATGTACACACAGAACACATGCAATGATGTTGTAAAGTAGAAGTAAATCCCAGAGGCTTTCCTCTCAGGGTTGGTTTGCATCTTCAGATGTGACATATTCTTGACAGCTTGTGCCCAGGCCTTGTGTTTGCAAGCTCTGACAGCCTGACGTTGGTCTCCAAGCAGCTGCCTGACGGGAGACAAGCTCTTAACTGACATCTGGACACATAGCAAAGAAAGACACTTGGGAAAAACACTGTTGCACTAGATGTGTGGTGCTTTGTGTACTGTGTCCTCACAGACCGGTTTAAAAAAAACAACATTTATCTGCTGATGCAGTCAGGGCAGCATTTAAACAAGTCAGACAATCCACTCAGACATGCATTTGGTTTTCATAAAGAACGACCGATCGCACACAAAGAGGTTCCCTATTCTTGTATCTTTATACATAATATAAAACACAGACAGTAGGTGCATTTGTGTTCAAGAGGTGTAGAAAAGAAACTACCTTAACTGAAAGACAGTATAATCACTTCTGTTTAATCCCCTGTGGCTACATAAGATCACAACCATAGCACAGATAAGATGCTTTCATCAGTATATTCAGATCCAAGTGCCATCGCCTATGATTGTCAATTAGATAATTCCATTAATCCATGGAGGAATAGAGGATCTTTGCATTCAAAACAAGGATATGGGAGGGTTATTAAAAAAAAATCTGGGCTGCAGTGTCAGATCAGTTTTTCTGCAATGATTTTATCTTAATGTGATCGATTCTTCAGGGAAAAGCCTCAGTGATCAGCGTACACACGCTGCTATTGTATCTCAAAAGCTGAATGCGTTCAAAGTAGTCATCAGTCAGAAAGTTTCTCTGCGAGGTGACCAGGTTTCCCTTCTGACTGAAGAGACGTTGGACAGGGGCCGTGGACGGCAAAGTGGTGTTGTATTTTAGGAAAAGCTGCTTCACCCTGGGGAAGTCCTGCAGGCACTCGAGGCTCTTTCCCGTTCCTTCAACATACTTGCGAATTTCCTCCATTACTCCCCGCTGCTGGATCTGGATAGAAGGCTTCACCGGCCCGTAGCTGAAGAAGTCATCTTCGGACTCGATGGTGGAAAGGTTGCGACTGGTGTTCGCCTCTGTCACGGTACAAGGATCCACTTGAGAGGCTTCTGTGGCCAACAGCGTGCACATTTCTTCCCTTTCAGAGGCTCCCATCCACCACAGACGAAACTGAGGAGTCGTGGCGGTCGCGATCTTCGCTTCTGTGCTCGCAAACAGCTCCTGAAAACGCATGTCGATCGCAACAACAATGGCATTGATGACATCAGCAAAGTAATTTGCAGCATCTTTCTGTTCATTTAACTTGTTCTTAAGACTCAGTACAGTTGGGATGACCAGTCCTAGGTAACATTTCTGCTCCGCTTGGAAAAGTTCAAGAGCAAAAGCGAGTGGGTGAAACACAGTCACGTATTCTTTGAGGAACGCCATCTCCTCAGGCTGCATACGCGGGACCTCCAGCCGCGCACACAGCTCCGTTAACTCCCGCTCCGTGAGAGAGACAATTTTCTGCACAGCACAGAACTCCACGTTCCATCGTATGACGGCAGGGACCACCAGCGCCATCTTTCCTATTTCCTCCGCCGCATCCATGCCAACTTGGAGATGGTGACATTTACTCCATATAGCATGTACCTTAGCCATGGCGCTGTAATGTAGCTGACACATGGGCCCCTGCGACACAGCCTGCCAGAAGTCTTCAGTGACAATCAGCTCCAAGGTGTGTGACGCACAGCGCTGCACAGTCGGCAAAAACAGAAGCATGTCCTGCTCTGGCTCACCCTCGAGGACTGCACTCACGTTTTCATAGAAGCCAATGTCATCGTCACTTTCTGCACTGTCCACTACAAACTCTTTGAACACGCTGACAAAAGGGCTGCCATTATCAGTAACTGTGGTTTGGACTTTGCTTTCAATATTGTACGCCACGTGAATGTCATGTATACGTCCAGCAATCGTGTCATACGTGATCCGACCCTGCAGGCGCGCAAAGCCCAGAGTGGCGGACTTCCTCTCCAAAGACAATGCATCGATCCAATGACAGGTCATCCCGAAGAAACTCCTGCTGTTGGCGGTCCAGATGTCAGCCGTGGTGCACACATACTGGATGTTGCTAAGTTTTGCCATCAGTTCTTCCCGCATCCTGGAGAAAGCATGGTCCACTTTTGTAAACAAGGTCACCCTGTCCATGGACTTAAGCCCATCAGTTAAGCCTGCAATCAACTTCCTGAAGCCAGGCTGCTCTAGCATGTAAAAAGACTGACAGTCTTCCACAATGAAATTGAAAATGAGATCATCAGTCTTTGTTTGGGTCATGCATTTTGAGATGATTTCCGCTTTAAGTTTTTTGAGTTGGCAGTGTCTACTTTCTTCCCCGTTGTGCTCTTCTTTTTTCCTTCCCCTCTTGGCATCAGGCCTGGCTTCACAGCCCAAATGTGTTCTCTGAAAGGCAAAAAAAAAAATCAATAAGGATCGGCATTACTTGTTGCAAGTATAGGCGTTTATTTGGAATAGTTTATAAACTTCAACTGGAACAAAGAACATTTTGATGACATACATGCAAAGTAAAAGGATTTCTGGAGAGAATATCACACTGAGCCTGCAACCACGAGTTAGTAATCAGCAGGCAAGTATAATGTAACGTTATGAATCGAGAGGCAGCTTATTCATTCTCCATTTAAACATTAACTTAACGGGTACAGGACATTATTACAGAAGGGGGAAAAAACACTTTCTGTGACTTACGTCTAAATGCTTCTTTAGGTTGGATGTTGAGGTTTTCGACGTGGAAAGCAGATTAACCCTTGGCAGACACAGATTACATTGAACGATGATATTTTTCCCTTGATCTGCCTTGTACGTGAAATGGTGGCGATAACGCCAAGTATGCATAGCCGATTTAGCCTCGCTTCCAGTTTCATTTTGTTCCACATCCATTACGGACCCTAACTCTACCGTTATTTCGGTCTTGAATATTAATAAAAGTATCGTAATCCGATTTAGTAATTGTGATTACACGTAAAGTAACGATGGCGGTAGAGAAACCCTCATGAAAAGGGGCAGGCCTTTGTTTAGATGTAGCTCAGGAAACAGCCAAGGATTCGCTAGCATCGTCACGATCACTAACGCACGTGCGCGCTGACACTCTCTAAACTCTTGAAAAATAAAGTAATACGCATGCGTATTAACCAACAGACACGCCCATATATGACGTCACTGTCCAGACCATGAAATATGTTCCTGCATCAATGGTAGGTCTTTTTCAGCGTTTCCCTTTCCTCCAGCGTTCGTGCGAGTTGGCGCCGCCATCAGGCCATAGTATTTACCCAGTTAATGTAAACAGAGACTTCTAGTTAACGATTTAACATGAAAATTACATCCAACCATTTTCTTGTAGACCATGTGATAAAATTACTGAAAATACATACATTAATAAAACACAGCAAAAGTAAGACAAACAGAAGGAGAGAAGGAGCAATTACCATTTATTATTTTTATGTATGTGTCCCTCTTCCAAAATGTAAACACAAATTATAATTAATGAGGTAAAAAAAAGTGTGAAAATTGAAATAGATTCAGAATAATAATAAAATTAACTATAAAATTAGTTTCAATCTCCCACAAGAAATTTGGAAAAGCTGTCAACCAGTTTTGAAGGTGTTGTGTGCATGTGAGGATCCTTAGTGGAAGAACAGTGAATCAAATTTTAAAATAGATCTCAGTATAAATGCTGATTCTGGATCATCCTTTCACGTTATTCCGTTGTTAGAAAAAATGTGACAGTTAATGATCATGTTAGCTACAATACTGTTAAATATGATTCAGTAATCTTATGAAGCATGTCTGGTTAAAGACAGTTACAAGTATTAATATTGCATATTATTGTTTTTGATGATGTTGATTTAATCTATGAAATTATTGTTTTATTGAAGTACACTTTGCTCTGAAATCATTCATCATTCATCACTACCGAATGATAATAAATTTACATCAGCCTTGTTATTATTTGACATATAATGTATAATTTTCACAACATGAAAACAAGTTGAAACTATTCACAATGCTTATCTGAACAGATACTTTCATAAATACTTCACTGGATGCAGTACTGGTGTGGCAACGATTGTAAAATTGGGGACTGTGCTTTACGAGGACTCCACGGCCAGCATCACCCAGGATATAACCCATGTAATGTGAGATTGTGTTCATATATCATGAAGTTATGAATTTAATGGCCATTACATATCATTTGATTGTTGTTCTGTCCTGATGGTGACAGCTAAAGACTGTCAAGTTCACACGATTGTGGTTTGACCTTCCTACTAATTTGACAAATACCAAGTCAGTCAATTAGTTTAACAGGCTTACATTCATTTATATAGAGTTCAGGGAAGCATCTATGTATTGATCGAATGATTGACCAACCAACCAATCGACCAACCGACTGACCTATCTATCTATCTATCTATCTATCTATCTATCTATCTATCTATCTATCTATCTATCTATCTATCTATCTATCTATCTATCTATCTATCTATCTATCTATCTATCTATCTATCTATCTATCTATCTATCTATCTATCTATCTATCTATCTATCTATCTATCTATCTATCTATCTATCTATCTATCTATCTATCTATCTATCTATTGCTGTCCTGTGACCCTCTTGGGAAATAGGACGAACATGACTGATGTACTGTGTAGTAACACACGCTCACTGAGCTCTTAATTGCTTTTTTAATGCTTTATTCAGTGGGGAATTTGTTGGCGTTAGTGATTCACGGAGAGGAACCGTGGTGTCAAATGGTCTCATCACTTCTGTCCCCCACCCCCATTTTCTCCCTCATGTCGCCTGGTTGAGTTTGGTATTAAAGCTGGTTTGTAGTGGATGGAGTTGTGTCCAAATGTCTTACATGAGAACTTGACCTTTGGGCTGATTAATATTCCTGTTAAGACATTTTTATATCATGAAGTCATTAATGACCTGGATGAAATCTCTCCTGTCACTGGGAGTTTTGTATGTTTTTACTCAACAGCACATCTCCTCCTTTAGAAAGGTTTAGTGAGGGTGGGGTTTCACTTAAGAGCCATTGACGTAGACTAGCCCTCTTTGGCAACGGGTTTTAGCAGAGGCGCAGTCTGTGTAGGAGCAGACAAAAGTGTTTTGAAACAAAGATAAACGGAAGACGAGAAGAATGAAGCACTGAGGAGCTCTGGAGTGATTTGATTTTGGTACATGATGCTGCTATCGCGCTGTCCTGCGCGCGTCAAACCTCTGTGGAGCATCCGGAGTGGACACAACCGGCAGTCATCAGCAAACAGTTGGTTTTGAGCATCACGTCAGGTGATCGTTTCACACAATAATCTGATATCTTCGTACTCGTTTTTCTGGGTGACACTTTGAGCGCAGGAGTTGAGTGAGCGGCCGCACCTAAATAAGTATGACCGAGGGATCCGCGCCCTGACGCGCTCTGTTAACTGCATGCTGGACCGGTGAGAGTGTGGATTAGTATGAGGCGCAATGGCTTGGTGTGACCGCGGGGTTCAAACGCTGCTGGCCACAGTTGGGGCTTTCGCCGCCTTCAGCCTGATGACCATCGCCATCGGAACGGACTACTGGCTGTATTCACGGGCGTACATTTGCAACAGCACCAATGCCACTACTGACGAGACTCAATCACAGCCCAAAACCAAGAAAGGCGACCTCACCCACTCCGGGCTATGGAGAATCTGCTGCATAGAAGGTAAGCCTGTTCCAAAAACACAGGAACATATTTAATATATTCGGAATAATACAGAATAATATAAAGTGGACTCCATGGTTCCAGTTCTTTGCAACAAGTAGTTTAAACGGTCTATTTTTTCCACGAGGATGAGTCTTTTGTTTGAGCGCACAACAGGACGCGCTCCTTTTACGCACGTCAAAGGGCTGAATCAGAACATAGATAGGAATGAAACAACAAAATGCAAATATAATAATAAGTGTGAAACAACTTTTAGATGTCATAGATCCTATGATCTGATAAAGATCTATATAAATCACAGACAAATGATCTGCGTTCCGTTACGCGCTCAACTCAAGCTGTCTCCAAGCGGTTACAACGCATTGTCCAAACACAGACGCACACAGTGGTTAGGGTTGCCACTGTATGTGAGTCTCTGTAACGGAAGACGGTGCCAAGCTGGTGCGTGTCATTCATTCACTTTCAGCCCGGTTGCTGACAGGAAATGTGCGCGCTATACTTTCATTCATGTCTTCATTGTATCCGATGCTGTTGCTTGGCGACTTCCCTGAAATCGCTATGGAAACATACCCAGTGACATTAAAAATGGATAATTCTGACTTCACGTCATGCCCAAGCAAATTATAAAATATATATACATTTTATACATAAAGTAAGCAACACATGTTTAATCCTATCCTCCATTTGATGGGTGTTTTAGATCATTTTTACGCGTTTAATTTTGCAAAAAGAGCTGCGCTGGCTGTGACGTCTTGGTTAAGAGGCAGACAGACGCTCATTCATTGACCGATTTTCCTTTCGGCCACCTCCCGACATCTCGCCTCAGCTATCAATGAATGAGTTGCTGTGATTAGATGAATTTGTCACAAACGTCTTCAACAGAAAGAAAAAGATCCAGATTTCCAAATAGACATCCTGCTCTACGAAAACATTGAAATACAACAACAGCAGACGTTTTACAAACACAAAAACCGATACAGGTTTCATTATAAGATTTTAAAATGACCACCACTACTACCATTTTTATACGTAAAAGTAGTACGCCACTTTGTTTTATATGAAAGTAATAATGTAGGTCTGATTCATTAACAACAACAACAACGACAACAAAAACAATAATAATAATAATAATAATAATAATAATAATGATAATATTTCTTCTTATTATTGTAATGTTGGCATTGATCACATGCTGTAATCCTCCTCCACATGGATTGGCAGACTCCCTGGACGTGATCCTGCTCAATGGTTTCCACTCCAAAACTTGGAATGCATACCAATGGCATTATGATTATGTTGCATTCATGCAGGTTTTCTTTGTGTGTTGGTATGGGTTAGTTTAACAAGTTAACAACAGCTTAGTTGGATAAAGACATTGTGGCCATTTCTCCAAAAGAAAAGTGTTTTCAGAAACACAATTACTTAGAAAATGTGACCAAAATTCATGCTGAGAATCATTATAATGTCTGCCCCACAAATAGATGTACCATCAGATATAAAAAATAAAGCAAATGTTCTCTTGAATTAGAGCAGTGGTACATTTTTAAATCTATTTAAGTACTGTACATTTTCAGTCCATAAATATACAATGCAGACCAAAACCTTTCAAAAATGTTTAAATATATAAACTGTGGAATTATTGCTTTGTGATTGCTTTTTAAATAAAACCTACACAGCATCAGTCACATTTTGCACAAACCCTTTTCATGGGAAGCAAACCAGAAAGTTGTGTAATTAAAGAAAAATAATGCCCTGCAATGTTTCTTGATGCAGGCATTTTTGATATATCTAAGTTAAAATTAAAATCTGTCAACCCAAAGCAGTTAAATATTTGACACTATTCTACCTTAAATAATTTTTTTTTTTTAAAAAGAAACACAACACACCTTTGTTGCTTTGTGGGAAATGTTGGATATAGTATTATCAAAGGCCAAATACAGAGAAGATTCAGCTTTTCATCATCATTTTGTCTGTCTCTAGTCCTGTCCTATTGTGATTATGGATGTTTTAGACACACATAAAGAACATCCTGGTGTGTTATGACGTGGCTGGGTGTCTGCCTGCCGCAAACCTGCACTCTTCATTAAAACCTTTAAGAACTTAAAAAATAGAAATAAATTGCAAATGCTTGCCAACAATTATGTCAAGCAGGATTTCCCACCAGTGCTTTGAAATAATGAAAGTGGATTAATGACAGTAGAGGCCAAATTGATGTTGATGAGACTGGGGACAAAAACCATCTTAAACAGTCATCCTTTGCTGAACCTAATACTTTCACATCTGTGCCTCTGCTTGCAACTAAGATGCTGGACAGTGTCTGTGTTGTCATGGAGACTCATAAGTATAGAGGAGAAGGCAATGAAGGGAGACAAGAAGGAAGACTCAACCCCTCAATACACACACACACACACACACACACACACACACACACACACACACACACACACACACACACACACACACACACACACACACACACACACACACACACACACACACACACACACACACACACACACACACACCAACCTTTGGCTGTAATGACTAACACTGGGTTATTGACGGGGACAGGATGGTGTGTATCACAGCTATTGGGGAAGGCATCACCACATTTGGCTGAACAGATTGCAGCCACTAAACATTGCTGTAACACATGAAGCAGAGGCCTCAGCTCTTGCTCTTGTCAGAGCCAAGGCCTCATAAGCAAACAGACAGATTTAAATGAGATTTAAAGGTGTGCATCTTATCACTGGTTTTCTTCAGTTGGCTTTTTTTTAGTCACTTTTGCCCCTGTGTCTTATTTTATTGCAGAAAGACATGAATGCTTTTAACTCCTTTACAAAGGTAAAGGGAACAGATGCATGAGGGAGGTTGTAAATGTAATTATGGATTGAAGTGACTTACGTCAACAAAGACCTGACAACCTTGAAAAAACATTTTACTCTAACAACAGTTAAGAAGTTAGATGAATGTTTGTTTCTTATCATTGAAATACTTCTTCTTGAAAAGACGTGACTGGATTGTATTTTCAGATGTTGATGAATGTTTATCTGTTCACTCTATCAATGTTTGTCACAAAAAGAAAGACGTCTTCCTCCGCTGTCCTTTGGATAAATGCTAATTTAGTTAGTTATTTATTTCAGGCAAGGCAAATTTCATGCTACTTTGCAAAAATGATTCACATAGTTGTTTTTATTATGGATCAATTGAGCCTGACTAGCAACAATTCATTCATTTTAAGGAAATACAGCTATGTAATACGACAGTGTACAAATACAGATGCAGGTAACTGGAACAGTTTCCTTTGTAGCTGCATCACATTTAACTTTTATTACATTTGTATTTGACTGTTTTTCCTTTTCAAAAATTGTTAGTAAATTGTGCTGTGTGTAGTGGTAGAGGTTATGGTCTATCCACATCAGTACAAATAGAATTTTTCCCAGTTATGTGTGCATACAAATTTTCTAGTTTCCTTTTTTGTTTTCCAACATGAATCCATTGAGGCCAGAGCACGGAGTGTTCCTAATTGGCAACCGAATCAACGATGCATCAGATGCTGCTGCCTTTGTGTGACGAGTGAATAAACTAACATTGACAATGAAAAATGCCCTGCTGACTAATCCAATCAGCAGTTCCATATTTGCATTGAGAATCAGAGCTAGAGGTGATGTGAGTGGCAAAGAAGGTGTCTCCATTAAGCGGACAATAGAAGTGTTGGATGGGGTCACTTCACCATTCCTCCCATGTACGTCTGTAATTAAAATGTGACAACAGAGATGTCTCATTAGCCAAACTAACCCAAATTCAACCTCAGTCACTCTGACCTCTTCTCATCTTCTTATTTCACTCACTTTTTTCATCTTTTCAGAGGTTGTCTTTTCATTCTTTTATCCCTTTTCTCTTCTGTTTCCTACCTTCAAAATGAGTCCTGTTAATTTTTTCATAATCACGGCACCTTTAAATTTTTGACTAATTTCTCTTCACATCTCTTTCAAACTAAGTTCTACTTTCCTTTTCCTGTCTGTCTTGCTGGGGGTTTATCAGAGAATTGATGCTACTCTCACTGTTGTATGATAAATTCAGGTCAAATGATCCACTGTGTAAAAAATGTCAGTCTCTCTATTTATTCAGCAGGTAGTATGTTTAATATGTGCAGGGGTTTTATCTGAAAATAAGACAGCAACCTTGTGTTCAGACCTGTGTCACAGTGGAGACACACCCTACCCAAGGTGTGGTTGCCTAACAAACAACCAGGTAAACAGAGTACAGTATTTTCTGAACTATAAGGCGCACTGAACTACAAAGCGCACCTTCTACGAATGGTCTATCCTGAAGCCTTTTCATATATAAGGCGCACTGGATTAAAAGGTGCATCTTCAATTAATGGCCTATTTTAAAACTCTTTTCACATAGAAGGCACACCGGATTATAAAGCGGGATTATAAGGCGCACTGTCGGTTTTTGAGAAAATTAAAGGCTTTTAGGTGTGCCTACTCAACAGCATCTTTGCAAAAAGCTTTCTTAAGTTCGTGTTAAGTGGCATTTGTAAGGGCGGACCAATAGCCCAATAGCATGTTGCTCATGGAAATTCTCTCAAGATTGTTCCTTCACAGCTCAGCACAATCTCACTATTACAGCGCTCAGTTCTGTCTGATTGAAGGAAAAATATTCTGAAAGATTCTAGCCGAGCTAAGCTAACTGGTTGCAAATGGTAGCCTCATAGACACCATAGTGGTATAAACAATTTTCAACTGTTTCAGAAGTGCAGGCATTTCTTTCCTTTCTTTTCTTTAGAGAAACTTCACATTCATCATTGCTCTAAGATGATTCTTTACTTTGCCCTTCTTTTACTTCTAAGTTGATGGCAGAAACAATAAAATGTAGGCAAGTCAGTATTGCAGTTGTCGATGCATACACTATATCTATATATTATAACATTGTTATAGCATATTAATCTCAATATTATTTAAAAATGTATTACTTTTACATATTTATAGGAATAAACACATGCACAAAACCGTTCAACAACAAACACAACTTAAATGTTACAGGAAAAGACTGGGAAAAATTTATTTACAAATTTATTCATAATCATAGACGATATCAGGGTTCCACAAAAACTTCTAAAGTCCTATTTAGCAGTAAAACAATGGCATCTAAAATAAGCTGTTACTTAGAACCGTTTTATAAGATAAGCACCCTTCAGAACAGGCTTTGAGCGACAGATCTCTGCTTTCTTCAAACTACACGAAAACACTTGCAAAGTCGACTTCAAGCAGAGCTGCATTTGAAGAAATCGCTGCCCGGTGACATTTTAATTAACTGTCAGTCATATCAACATTGGATCGCCAATATTTCTCTAAATTACTTTTGTTTCATCCTCAGTTGGACTGGGGGGAAAAAAAATCAGAGGGGCTTTGTTTGATGACTCAGGTGCTTTAATGTTCTGCCCAGCTATTCCCCGCTTCCAGAGCTAATAAATGTGTGTAGGAGAGTCTGAACAAGTTGTGTGTGCATGTTTGCGTTTGATATCAAGCCCTGGTAACAGTGCTCTATCTGTTTACAGCGTCATAAAACCCAATCATCCCACCTGCCGTAAAACTCAGAGTGTTCTCCCTCGATGATCTCCATGCTCTCTGTCATGGATCTAAAAGCAAAGTGGAACGAGAGAGGAACACTGTGCTGCAGCTCAGTTTTGTTGTGTAACTGTCATGTGCAGCTCTTCTGAAATAATATCACCCACTGGAGGCTATGCAGTTCTGTTGAAATTCAATATGAAAGACAATTTTGATTAGTTTAATCATCAATCAATTGCAGAGATATTGCCGTGAAAACGGGGATACGATAAAGCACGGAGCTGTTTGTCATGATACACCCCATTCCCAGGGAGTGAGGACTCAGTGTGAGGATGCTGTTGGTGTATTCCACTGAGGTCACCCCCTTATTGGCTGAGAAGTGTTAATTCAAAATAATGACAACTTGTATCATCCTGTTGCTAAAGGCATTACAGCTGTGACAGCTGCTACCAATGCAATTTGTGTGTTTGTACACCCAGGTGCCCACTGGTGTCTTGGGTCATATGCCATTAAATGGTGACAGATGGTTTTTGTTTTTTTCTGTCCAGGAAAGTTGTCTTTTTTTTGGATGTGTATCAATATAAATGTCAAAATGATCCATGGGGATTGTTTATGTAGATTAGGTTATTAAAGACTAACACTGGTTGCCATGGAGAGGAAGAAGTGATGTTCGGCGAGGGGTTTAGCAACTCCAATCAGAGTCACACTACCCATTATTTCCTGCGTAATATGTAGACAACATATAACTGTTTTGTCACAACATAACACATAAGCATTCCCCAGACATGAGGATAAAACCGTCTTTTCTTCACAGCCAGTGACGTGTGTGTGACCAGCTGTGAGTCTGGCTGGCCGACCTGAGCCACAGCTTTCACACTGGACCACACTATCAATCTGATCTGTACCAGGTTCTGTCGCGCCTGTCCTGAGTTCCTCCTCTCTGATTCCTGTCTCCTCCTCTATTTGAGTTCCTGAAGCTGGCCACCTTTCTTTTTAGTCACCTCTGTCATTCCTTTTCTTGGTGTGTTTGTTGTTTAATTTCCTTGTACCTTCTTCCCTTGTTTAATCTCGGACTCCCCCTCCTCTTTGGCCTCCCAGCTAGGCAGTATTCAGACTTCATCTCATTTCATGCAACTGACATCGGGCGCGCACACACACACACACAAACACACACACACACACACACACACACACACACACACACACACACACACACACACACACACACACACACACACACACACACACACACACACACACACACACACACACAGACTAAGTGTATACATTGTGCTGATAACCGTCACTCATAAATCACCAGCCTCAAGGCCTCTGCTTATAATCAGATTCCCAATCAGTTGCAATATTGTCTTTTATTTCTTCCATTCTGTCTCCCTGTCTCCATCTCTCTCTCTCTCTCTCTCTCTCTCTCTCTCTCTTTCTCACACACACACGCACGCACGCACGCATGCACACACACACACACACACGGGTCTGGACTACAGCAGAGGATGGAGATGATGATGCACTGGAACTCTGCGCCGCAGCGGCTTCCGCATTCAGTGGTCACGTGGGTGTCATACGTCACTGGGGCCAAACGTAGCTTAGCAACCATAACAAAACAATGCAATTCTAGACGCGATTAACACCAAAGGTATCATGGTTACGTTAGCGGTGAACGGTTGTGTCAACAGAACAGCAAAAAGACGCGACTTTCAAATAAATTCACTGTGGAATTAATAACAACTAGAGTTGTTATTAATAACACACAGCCCAAAAGTAATAAATGGCGGTTAGCTCAATGCTAATATAATATGGATAATCCCATTGACGGGCTAGCGTGTTAACATTTTTCCCAGAAGGTATTCTAAAGAACGACAGGTCCTTGTCTTTGCGTATTTTTGCTGTTCTGTTGACACAACTGTTCACCGAGCAGGTAACCATGATACTTTTGGTGTTAATCGCGTCTAGAGTTCAGTGAATCACTATTTTTATCGAACAGACAGAGGGAATAACCTCAGCTGATGTTGTCTACCTCTGTGAGGAAAAAAGGCTTGTATTCATCCTAGTTAATGATAGAGAAAGCCTCCTTATACGTATCTCACGCCTCACAGGCTACACAGATTAGACCTGATCTGTGAACGTATTCATTTCAAAGGTCCAACCGATGACAGACAGGCACCTGTCAACCCCATTTCATAGACGCCTGAGTCTCAACAGGCATCACTGCCTGTGTCACAGCTTTTAAGGCCATGCTTGCTTCCATTAACTAGGTCTGCTGCTTAATAAGGGACATCAAATTAATTAGCGTCAAATCAGTGAGTGGAAATGGAGCACAAGTTTCTGTGTCTAGTCGCTGATGGAAATAAGGACTACGGACTATTTTAAGCAGCAATGGGAGACTTTGTGCCTCGTGAAAAATCACATCTGGCACCTGTAGAAAGATCAAGAGCTGTGAAGATAAGAAAAATACTGACACCTTTGCTGTGTTGTTAATTGCTGTGTAAACACTAAATTATGTAGGCATGTGGCAAATTTTACACGTGCATTTTTCTAACAGATAGAGTGTGTGTGCTTGCGTGTGTGCGTGCGTGCTGTGCATGGGTTTGCGTCTGTGTGTGTGTGTGTTGTAGAGAAACTTAAAGGGACAGTCAAGTTAATTTTAAGTGACATACAGTATATACATATATGTCATTCATCATTATGAAAAATAGAAGACAAAATAAATTTTATATGTGTAGCATCATCCGTTTGGATGATGTGTAGCATCATCCAAACAAACTCTTGATACTTTTGTCTTGTGCCGTTCCTGGAATCAGTGAACACTCATACATCACCGGTCAGGAGCTGTTCTGAGCAATAGTGGCTTAGTGATTGACACCTCTTTGGGATGCAGATAAATACAAATACATAAAAACTATTTAAATCTTGTCAGTGTTTATAGGTGTTTATAGAATAAGGTATTCAGAGTCAAAATGGTGATTGGATTGCTAAAAATCTCACCACTGGCTACATCCATTAAACCCTCCCCCACTGTCCTTCTCACTAGCTAAGGTGTTGTTTACACTCCAGCTCAATTTCAGCTGTAGGCTTCTCTCAGCTTTGACCTTTCTCTCTCTCTCTCTCTCTCTCTCTTTCTCTCTCTCTCTCTCTCTCTCTCTCTCTCTCTCTCTCTCTCTCTCTCTCTCTCTCTCTCTCTCACACACACACACACACACACACACACACACACACACACACACCACACACACACACACACACACACACACACACACACACACACACACACACACACACACTCACACACACTCACACACTCACTCATTGTCACTTGTGGCATTAAAAGCTTCCACCACATGCGCTTTTGTAGTTGAAAATAGGCTTTTTGCCCCCACCCCCCGTAACTCAACCATGCACCTGAGCTGGATTTGGACACGCGCCACAGCCTCTTCAACCCACCAGGCAATGAATTCTTAATCTTACCCCCATCTCCTGTAGACACTGATCCCCAAAACACAAACGGCTTAAATGCCATCTTAAAATTGCAGGATTTATGTTGGGCATGAGGAGCTGTGAACAAAACCTTATTGGATTTTTCGAGTGTAAAATATTTAGGTCATAGGCCAGAGTCTAAATTGCAAGACAGTAATGACAGTAATGAATACCCACGGATAACATTTGTGTGCTACATGCAGGTGTCTAATTTATTTCATCCCCAAAAGCTGGGTGTTTTCTGAGCTTTCACGTTCTCACATTAAACAATACAAACAGCCGCTGCTTGCCTATGAGTGCTGTTCTTTTCTCACAGGTGTCTGACGTGCAACCCAGTTTAAAATTAATCAGAAAGACTGTTTTCCTTTCCTTTCTGTTAAATAATGAAAAAGGTTTCGTTAAAAACTACTATATGGCTGGCCTGTGAATAGCTAATGCGGTTGTGAGTAATTGAGGAACGTCAGCGCATCTCTGTGAGCTTTTTTGGGACCCATTAATTTTGAAAGGGCAATGGCTAACAAGGAAGCTTGTTTTGCAGGGGTTCAACCTAAAATAGCCAGAAAAATCCTGTCCCTTTTTGTTAGAGACAAAAAAAAAAGAATGTCATATTCCAGTGGACACAGCTTTGCTGGGCAGCATCTACGACTCTGCCTCCAGCTCCTACGCATCCTTTAACCAGTTGAGACCAAATGGGGTTTGATAGATTCACATCAAAATTACAGCCAGCAGCATTTTTTAAATTCATTTATTTCAGGCAAGGCAAGGAAAAAACAAAAAATAGAAAAATAAAAAAATAAATAATTAACTAAGCAAATAAATAAGCAAAGTATTACAAAAATCTAGTCAGCCGTCTTCACGGTTGACTCCAGAATCCAGTCCTGATCTCAGAAACATGGTGTGTAAGTGTCACATTTGTGTGACATATAAATAAAACATGTGTTTTCTGTTTGTCTGTGTCCCACAGGTATCAATCAAGGCAGCTGTTACAGAATCAACCATTTCCCTGATGACAATGACTACGACACAGACAGCTCTGAATACCTGCTGCGTAAGTGCTCCCTGCTCACCCTCTTAAGTTTTACATTTTTGAAAGTATCAGCTTTTTTGCAAGAAGCCCATTGACCATCTTATTGTTTGCATTTGGGTGCAGTCTACAGACAGGCAATCCTCTGAGATGGATAAAGTTCTCGAATGTCACAGGATTCAACGAGGCTTTAAATAAATCCAGGGATACATCTCTCACTATCTCCTACATAACCCACAATACGTTTCATGTTTCTCAGTTTAATATTCTCGCAAATCATTGTCAAGAGACAAATTACTTGTCAATTAATGGGACAATTAAAGATAGCTACTGCAAGTCAATCCTGATGAGACGGGGCTGTGACTGTCAAGTCATGTTCAAGAGTCTTATTTTTCTCTCACATTTCAACAAAAGAACCTCATTATTATTCTTATTTTCATAAAAACTCATTTTATTAAGGTTATAAAATATGAGAATATTCATTTCTATTTGCGATGCAGTTATTGCGTTTTATGCCTTCATTGCTTTGAGTCATGCTGGTTCATGATCAGCATCTTATTTGCATTTCCCTCATTTTTATTCTTTTTTTTTCTGTAATTTCATTATGTGAACCATGATGCGAGCTGCGCTCTCTGCAAGAAGAACTTGCTTACTTAAACGGTAGCGAAGAGTTTTCTCAGTTTTATGAGGACATAAAACCTTCATTTAAACCCAAGTGTGCAGGAAGAATGGAAAACTATGGTGGGACAATCCACATGGTGTCTGGAGATCCTCCACCGACACAGATGCCATTTATCTGTGTTTAGGGTACTTTTCACATGGGGTATTTATCTATGATAAGGAAAACTTTGGGTACATGTTCTAACATCGTCCAGAGGAGGTGTCTGGCTCTGCATCACATATCTGAAGTTATTAAAAAGCAATTGTCTCGACTACAAGAATGAATGGATTCATTTCCGTATACAGAACCAGCCAGTTATATTTGTTTACATTGCGGAACACTCCATATATATGGAGAATATTTCATGTCAAATGGAATAAACAGAGAAATGATCTACCAATTTCTATTGAATGTCCCTGAATTCTTCAATGATTTTAAGAATGAACTAACCCATACGCCAGCTGGCCATCTCATGAAACATCCAAATGAATGTGACACAGTTAGCTGTGGATGAACTAAAGGGATAAATGCTTTTGCTGCTTTTTCAAATGGTAAATTTCAGAACTTAGAACATCTATAATTTAATAAGTTATTGCAGTAACAATTTTTGTCTTCTTCATTTTCATTTCCTAAATGCGTGCTTTTTGTAATAAGTTTATTCCTTACTGTCTCATGTTTTGCACCATCTACTATAAATTACTGTCTTTGCTGAAGGCTTATTGTAGTGACTTTTGTGCATGAGTCACATGAGCTCAGCTTGGCATCTGGGTATCAATAATCAGCTAACATCAGAGGCATGCTCCTGGGTGTAGACACCATGTGATATCTAACTTGGTGCCAGGCTGTGTTGTTAGACGACTGCAACTTTTATTAAACAGTTTTTTGCCTAAAAATTCAATATATAATTTGCAGCTGGTTCTTCATGCTGCAGTCAGACTCTTATCAGTAACAAGGATTGACTTGTTTTGCCCAACACATTATGGCATAAACTAACTGCTGGTTTATTTTAGATTTATTTCTTAAGTTTCCTTTACATGATATATGAAAGTTTGACTGATCTTGCACCTCCCTACATTAATTTTTTTCTTTTATTTTACATTCCTGCCAAGTTCCTCCTCAACTTTTCTTTAGAATTTTACCAGTATGTTCCATGAAAGTACTGGTGAGAATGTTTTTGTCTTTTTATCCTCCTAATCTGTCAAACTCACTAACATAAGATATGGAAATAAATACAAAATTTTTTTTTAGAGGAAAAGACTTATTTTTTTAAAAATCTGACATAATTTGCGGGAAATTATTTTAATAATCAAGAGAAATGGGTTTGATAATGAGGCTCTGACACAGCGATCTAAAACAAGAACTCAATGTATGGAAATTCTGAATATTCACCACTACAAAAATAGGACAGAATGGACAAAGCTCCTAATTTTTAGAAGTGGGCACCCCACAATGGTTGCACTGTCATGAAAAAAAAAATAGTTAAAACTAATCTGCATCTTTTCAAAATATTTATAAAACTGGTTTTTAATGATAATTAGAGGTTTTCAGATATTCATTTAACAAAAGAACTTAAAACACATCCAACTTAATATCTCCATCATATGTACAGAGGAGCAAAGGAGTCTTTGGACAGAGTCCAGAATCCATTAGCCTGGAGGTTTTATTGAACTTTACAGTTGAATGTTTACTTTTCTGTTGAATTAGTTCAACCGTCTTTGGTAAAATGACAAAGTGATTCATTTCTGGGAAGGTTACAGTCACTGAGAGCTCTTGTTACATCCCACTGCAGATTAGCAAAGCTTTGTCACAACAAAGCCTGAAAGTATGAAAAATAATGGCGGTTTCAAAGGGAGAAGAGGCGTAGAAGTGGATAGTTAAGGTTTAGGAGGGTAATGGAAATTCCAGTTATTTAACAGTCACTATACACGAAATCACAATGTACTGTATACGCAATGATTTATAATTTTAACTATTGATTATTGGATTAACTTATTATTTACTGTCTTTTAATGGTGGGTTGGGTTTTTTTTTTAAGTGTTGAATAGCAACACGGTTGTTAATGAATTGTGCTTAAACTATGTATAGTGAGCTTCTCTGACCTCCCTCTTGTATCTCTGCAGGCATAGTGCGTGCCTCGAGTGTGTTCCCCATCCTCAGCACCTGTCTGTTGATGCTCGGCGGGTTGTGTGTTGGGGTTGGTCGTGTCTACAGCAAGACAAACAACGTCCTTCTCAGCGCAGGCATCCTATTTGTGGCTGCAGGTGAGCAGGTTGGATTATATTGTTAACCATACTCACAGTCACAGCAATCATGTTGGGGCTGAGGCTTTATCTGGAAAACAGGCATCACATGTGGCGCCTCATGAATGGTGAAGTCATTTAATGGACTTCATTCTTCACTGAAGAAGGTGTTATAGGACAAGACTCTATGGCTAATGTTACTCATTCATATACTGACATGTGTTCAAACACACACACACACGCACGCACGCACGCACGCACGCACGCGCGCACACACACACACACACACACACACACACACACACACACACACAGAGAGAGAGAGAGAGAGAGAGAGAGAGAGAGAGAGACTAGCACAGCCTTGTTTCCAAGCACGTTTAGATTTAATATTAGACTGTCCTGAGAAAATGACAAAAAGGGGAGGCCAGGTTGTATTTTTATGACAAGATAAATGTACAACTAACATTTTAAAAACAGTTAGAATCATGTTGCGATTTGTTCCGTGAAAGGAAGCAAAAGTGTCTTGGAGAAGGGTCGTCATTGAAGCTCTACTGCAAAGCTGTTGTTTGCTGATAAATAATTTGGGAGGTCATTGATTTCAGATTAGCCTTTATTGTCATTGTATCAAATACTATGTATTAAATACAACCAAATTAGAGAAGCATTGAATTTCCTAATTTGGATTGAGAAAGTCATTGATGGTTGTTCAATTTGAATCTTTATTATGTCTCGTCTTTTTTCGTTTTTACTTGTTTATTTGGTCTTTTTCTTTTTGTGTCTTGTCCATCAGGTCTGAGCAACATAATTGGCATCATTGTCTACATCTCCAGCAACGCAGGAGACCCCAGTGATAAACGAGATGATGACAAAAAATACACTTATTCCTACGGCTGGTCATTCTACTTTGGTGCCCTGTCCTTCATTGTAGCTGAAACTGTGGCAGTCCTTGCCATCAACATCTACATTGAGAAAAACAAGGAGGTCCGCTGGAGGGCACGACGTGAATTCATACGTTCTCTCTCTTCCTCTTCTCCGTACTCGAGGATACCAAGCTTCCGTTACCGCCGGCGGGCATCCCACACCAGCTCTCATTCTACAGAGGCATCACGGGAGAACTCACCAGTTGTTGGCCTGAAGGGGGCGCCATCCTCTGGCGGGGCCCTGGATGAGCTGTCCATGTATGCCCTGGCAAGAGACAGCGTGACAGAGAACACATACAGCCCTGAACACGAATCAGCCGCTGATTTCCTCCAGGTCCATAACTGTTTCCCCAATGATTTGAAGGATGGGGTGAATCGCAGGACCACACCAGTGTGAAGGCAGCATTGTGGGTCCAAGTGTACAAATGGAAGTAGACCTAGGCTCATCTGTTGGTGCCTAAGTCCTTGTGCTAGCCTAACATCATAGAGGAACAGTTTTAGAGCTGTTCTTTTTGAAAATACCCAAGAACAAGGAAGGGCAGTCCATTGGATTAAAGATGCTTCAAGAGATCATCAAAACAGAATAGATATACACCATCTGTGTTGTAGCCAATTCACAGGTACTATTAAAGAAAATGAAGTGAAGCATGTGGATCATAACCCCCAAATGACTGATCTCCAAACATTATGAATGAAGTGAGTGAAGCCATGAACTGTGCCAATCATCAGTATTCTACTTATAAAGTATTTAACAAGGTGCTAATTGAAATGTGCATTCCAACATTTATGTGTGTAATTGTTTTTGAGTGTGAACGTCTCTGCAGAGTTCATATTGTGTCCCTGTAAGCAGTCTGATCTTGCCTTATCCTCTAACTGTAGGTATGAAAGAGACAACATGGGCTCTATCTCTCAGCACTGTCCTTTAGAATATCATATGGCCTTTTTAAAATAAGCTTAAATTAAACATATTTTAAGGCATCCTTTTTGATGAGAATGTGCTTTTGAAAACATTGTCTTTTGTGTTTCAAAATTACTCACTGACTTGTAATGTACTGAATGGTTTAGTGTCTTAGCAGGTTATTCAAGTTGATCTAGAATGAAAGGTTTCATTTTGCTCACTCTCTCTTCCTTAATCCTATTCTTCTCCGACATTTGTCAGTGGCGCAAAATGTCCGCTTCGCCAGTGGAGCAGAAACTGCTCGTATTTATTCACTCCCATATCAATTCACCATCCTTTCATCGCCCATTGATGGATGTGACATTGCGTACGTGCCTATCAAAAGAGAGGAACAGCTGACATATTGTGTGTGCCCAGAACTGTGAAAACAAAACAGGCCAGGACTTCCTTTTGCTCTGGACAATGACGTCAGAATGCTTAATGGATAAGGATCAGAGCCAGGCAGAGAATATTTGTCTGTCTGTCATACCCCCCCCCCCCTTCAGTCCATCTGCCTCCCGTTTTGAGCAAAGCATCCACACGGATGCATGGGGAGCTGTCTGTGACTGCATCCCTGAAGGATTGGGCTCAAACAACCAGACATTTATATGTGTGCCGTTGTCCTGAAAGTCCGTCACCACTCTGTCTTTTGGTTTTCTCAGGAAATTTTGTGCTGCTGTGGCAGGTGGAACATTTTGAGCTCTGCTCTGTGCTTTGTGGCAGTGCCAGGAAATGGATCAATGATAAAGATAACCTGGTTTGAGAGGAAAGAATGTCATTAATGTAATTTGCAAATGCTTAGTGTTAAGGTTGAGCTTGCTACAACAACCAGCAGTGGTGGGCTTTTTCAGTTTTAGGGTCCTGGTTTGGCAACTGAACCAATTCAATGACAGAATATTATCTGACTGTGTTTAATGTACAGTGCGCCCTTGTTCCTTGTGGTTAATGCGTTCCAGGAACCACACGCAATTAATGAATTCTGTGATAGAGCGAAAAAATATTTATCTTATTATTTACAGTAATTTAAACTTTCATGAACCCTCCTTCTACTGTTAATAAACCACCTTCTATCTGTATTACCTTTTCCCACACTCTGATAGACTGTCAAGCACTTTTGTGTCTCACGTAAGTCTCACGGAACGGAGTGCACTTCCGGATGCCGTCAGCCAATAGAATGTGGTATCACGTGACTTCCTACCAAAAATCCGCGATGAGGTGAAGTTGCGAGGGTTGATGTGCGAATGCGCATGGGCGCACTGTGTTTGATATTCCCTCAGAAATACCACTGCATATGCCACTACTGAGTTTTGTGTAAAAGAAAGCCATCAGCGCGATTCCTTCTGAGTGTATATCTTTTATATTACATGGGAAAATTAAGCTATGTTTGTATGTAATGTAAAACTGTAAAGATGCATAATAAGGTGCAATAAAAAATAGTAAAAAGAAAAAAAAAATGTGTAAAGATATGGATAGAGGATTCAAAAGCATTTACTGAAATGTCTTAATAATTCCTTGATGCAGTCTGGAATTCGTATTGAATTGAAGTTATCATTTTATTTTCAGGTAAAGACACACTGGTTTTGCTGTTGGTTCAAAAATGTAAATCTATTAAATATTCTGTTTTGTATGGTAAACTCCAGTAAGTCCATTTAGCAGACAAAACTATATTTTTATTCCTTGTGTATGCAGCAACTGTACTTAATGTCTGTAACATATTGATTTATGTCTTACTATTGTTGTTCATCAATCATATTCTTGATTTCCTTTCAAGAAATTAACAAGAATCATTCAGCTGAGGACATCCAGAAGAAAGAGACTAATTAGATGAGCTGCATAATAAAAGTTATGAGAGAAACTAAGATTCTTGTTGTGATCTAAGTTGTCTTTCTCTATGCTACAGTAATTTCCAAGACCAAACACTGAAAATAACATCACTACTGTAAACATCTTCTCATTTTTAGTTATTGAATATTAGAGTGCCTTTGTTATATTTATAATATACTGTATTTCCTGCTTTTAGTGCTACAATAGACATTTTAATAAGGTAAAATTAGTTACTCTTGGTATCCCTTTTTAGTTATAGATAAATAAACTAAATCAGGGTTACACTGTTGTTCTCTAGTTGTTATTTCTTTTGCTGGCGGCTCTTTGAGGCAAGATTGTGCTGTCGGGTAATTGCTAAAAAGACAAATAAACAATAGTCTGCGTGTCTGTGAAGGTTCTCAGTCATCCGGGTCAACGTCAATTAAAATAATCATCTGGACTTGCTTTTGGTAGTTTGCTTCAGGAGTTTTCTTCAGTTCCAACTGAGTGATATAGCCAAGATACTTAAAGTCCTGTTCAAGCAGAAAACAAAAGACAACTCCTAACAAGACTCATTATCTTTGATTGTTTATTTCGCTCTTATTGAATACATTGGTCATTATGGTGTAAAATGGGCTAAAATAATTTATTCTCTGGGAACTATTCATTTCTGTATCAAATGAAATTTCAATCCATCCTCTGATTGTTAGGAAATGTCAGTAAGTGGTAAATTAACAGATTTCTGCACTTGTGAAAATATTCCACATCTGATAATGTGGTCAAATATAAATATGTGTACAGATATGTAGGATTTACAAACCACACATGTTCATCACAGTAAAGATTCTACTATATTACTGAAGTTCTTTGATAGCAGGGCATCATTCAGTCTCCTGGGGTCGGCCTTCTCAGTCCTGAATGCCTCGTCGTATAAACTGCATCAGACTAAATCGGTGTAATCTCTTGAGTAATCTATAGCCAGTTCATCCTAGGAATCTTTGTATCGTTTGGTAAAGAAATAAATCAGTCAACATCCAGCTAATGGCAGCAGTCTTTGAAAAGATGTTGAAAAGCCATGACAATTCTCTCATTCAGAGATATGCCACCTAATGAAACAGACATTTTAAACCTAGTGACCCAGCAGATTCAATCAATGAGCAAAAGAACCTTTTGTATTTCAAAATGTGTGAGTCATAATTACAGTGGCAGAAGAAAATGCATGCTTATAATAATGGTTGAGATTTATTTATCATTTTTATAGGCACTTGAAGATGCTTTACAGTGGATCCGTTATTCATTCACTCCTCATTCATACTTGGTGATGTTACGTAGTTACGTGTGTAGCTACAGCTACGTGTGTAGCTACAGCTGTCCTGGGGCAGAATGATGGAAACCTGGCAGCCAATCTGCGCCAACGGCCCGTCCGACCACCACCGAAACATTCACACACATTCACACACGAAGGAGGAAACAAGGTAAAGTGTCTTGCCCAAGGACACAAATGACTAGACAGGAGCGGGTATGGAACTGCCAATCCTGCGATCATTGGACGAACCGTTGAACCAACTGAGTGACGGCTCTTCAGTAGAGGCTAGAATCTTTTGCTAAGTCAAAGTGTTACTTCTGCAGGCTGATGAATGCTTTCTCCATAATACCTAATTTTTCTTCATTTTGCCAGTCATTGGCAATAGACTTATTCATTGCTTTACATATGCCTTGTGTGTATTGGTCATACGAAGGCATGACCTTACAAGGATAATCAGTATATCACAGGTACTGCATGTCCATTCTATAACTCGTGGTTCAGATTTAAAAAAATACAGGAAAAAGAAACAAGAATGTGTTTACTTTCGCTGCTTGCTATAAATTTATCACAATGACAGAATAGGGAATGTTTTCTTTAACATTACACCAACAACACATTAAATACATCAAGACAGGAACAAATGAAAATTGCAAATAAACTTGAGGAAATCCTCAACAAACATTATGGGATCATTCCTCGGGTCCACTGGTGACAGGTGATTGTATAATGAGGTTTCTTTCAGAGGCGAGCAGAGATTAGGTGAAGACTATGATTGCATAAAGGATATAACAATATGGACTTCGGAGTACTTGTAAAACTTATAAAACAATGTTTGTATTCTGTTTTCATTTGTGTTTGATGTAAGGTTTTTGGAATTGGGATTGTAGACACAGTGTAAGGTTTGCTTCAAAAGAAGAAATACAAACCACATTTCCCTATTTGATGTATATATAACCATTCTAGCGAGATTTCATTTTGGTGAAATAGCAATCAGAGCTGTTTATCTAGCAGGGGAAATTATCTTTTGATGTTATCATCTGATGCTGTAGTACAACAGCTAGATGAGCCCCTTGTAATTTGCACCTAATTTCATTTTTCTTCTGAGTGTTCTCATTAACTCACAATTTACTGTTCCACATCACTAAACCTCCTGCTACATGTAGATTGATGGCCAAAGCTTTTTGAAAGAACAGGTCAAATGAGCGTTCACATTGTACTTAATCCTGCAGTTTCAGAGAAGAATATTAACATGACCCTCATAGAAATTGCTTCAGGCGACGGGCAATCTAATTTAGCTTGAATAATGTTGCCTGTCATCAGCACGTGAATATGATTGGGTCCCTCTGAAAATATGCAATCTACTCTGCAGTGGGTAAATTTAGCCACCAGTTAAGGTTGTTTTTCATCCTGGAATACAGGTTATAACAAGGAAGGCGGCAGCCATAATTGAAGTTAATGACTGCGAAGGTTAGATGTGCCAGTCCTGATTTCAGCAGAACTGATTCTGCATGTTCCTATCATTGTTCAGTTATTCTGCTGAGAGTTTGTCAGCGATAAAGCCAGGTTGTTGTTTTTTTTTTTTTGGTCTACCTTTATGTAACTATATTCAGTATGTATTAAGTTGCAGTTGAAGACTCTTACATGCAAAAGTGAAAGCTGTATCAACACCTATAAATGACATTAACTTCCCTGAAACAGTAAACTCACCTCCAATGGTTTTGTTGTAGTTGTTGAAGGAGTTCAAGCGCTCAGGGATATTTTTGTATTGGAGAACAACAAGTAACATTAAGCCATG
Source organism: Antennarius striatus (assembly GCF_040054535.1). NCBI lineage: Eukaryota > Metazoa > Chordata > Actinopteri > Lophiiformes > Antennariidae > Antennarius > Antennarius striatus. The sequence continues at coordinate 11,243,095 of NC_090791.1, read as the reverse complement.
TTCTCGATTTGATAACAGCTTTAGAATTAAGATGCGTTGGTATGAGATTGACCTGACTGTTGCCTCCTACTGATAATGTGTGGCTCATGAAGAACTGATCGCATCAATCCAATAGCGGAGCACACATTACCATAACATGTTGCTCCATTGTTCTCATATGATTCTCTCTGTGCCAGTCCTTCATTCACGCTTTCGTCTTATACATGTCCCACCTCAGCACCACTTCCCAGTCTTTGTAGATTTACCAGTTTCATCTTTTCATCAGGAGAGTCATCAGCCATCATCACCGCCAGTGTCTGAACACCATGGGGAATGTGTCCTCCTGCTGCTCAGAAGCCCATCATTCACAATGCGTGACTTTCTTTCAGACTAATTCTCATCATACCATCTGCGGCAATGAGCATTATGTCTCTACCTTATTCACTTGACTTTCCTAATTACTATACAACATTAACATTTCTCTAAACTTCCATTAAACAAACATCTAATGTATTTTGGACCAGTGTCATGGTGACGTTTTAATGTCCATGTAAAAAGTCTATTTTCCGTGTTTGTGATTCCTTCCATAATCCCTTCCTTATTTCACATGTGTATCATTGATGTCCCGCGGTGCACTGGCGTCGTGCCCGGAGTATCCCCCGCCTCACGCCCTATGCCAGCTGGGATAGGCTCCAGCTCCCCATGACCCGCTATGGCGGATACAGCGGTGGTACTTGAAAATGAATGAATGAATGAATCATTGATGTTATGATACAACAGTTGTCCAAACTGCTGGCTCGGAACATCTGCATCTGTGAAGTGTTCTCTCCACAGTCTCTAAGGAGCAGCAAGCAAATAAAACAGGTTTGAGGGTCAACCACACTGTACAAAAAGCACCATTATTACACACAAACAGTGTCTCTCGCCTCACAAGAAACGCCTCTGGGGGAAAGGACAGTTTTACTGCAAATGCATCCAGGTGGACTGTGATAATGAACAAAATTGTCTCCCTTCCCCTCTGCACCTTTACTATGGGGCTTTCTTTTTTTCGTAGGCTACTGAGTGAGATGATTTATCTTTAATGATCAATTTCCTGGTTCAGTTAGCAACTGCTGGTGTTTACAGACAGAACTTTCTCTCACCTTACATTTGCTTTCCAAAAGTGCCAGACAAAGGGATTTATTGTGGTATTTTTGTCCAACTCAATCCTTTTTTTCCCACAGATATGAGTAAAGACCTTTCAAAATTGTCAAAAATAGTATATAGATGATCATTTCTGTTTCTGTTTTACACAAACATGTTTCTGGACTGCTGTTGCCTGTAACATCTTGACATTTAGTGAGATAAAAACCTCCACCTGTTTGAGTGCTGCCATTGCTGAAAATGGGCCAGAGTCCTGTCTCAAGTGGGGCACAGTAGTTTATAAAAAGCATGCCCATTTTACTCAAGCATTTTATAGGGAAGGTTGATTTTGCCTTTGAGCACTTTTAATCTTGTTTCTATCCTTGGAATTTTTTAGTAAAGCAATCAAAATCATCAGTGTGCTGAATCAGTCAGTCAGTCAGTCATCTTCAGATTACCACCGCTGTATCCGCCGCAGCGAGTCACGGGGAGCCGGAGCCTATCTCGGCGGCATAGGCCGTGAGGCGGGGGACACTCCGGGCACGACGCCAGTGCACCGCGGGTGCTGAATCAGACAATCTTATATGTTAAAGATGAAAACAGATATATCAGGTATTAAAAATAAATTACTTTATAAAAAGGATATCTGCATGTCAGTTGGAGAATTTTTACACCTTGTCTCAAATGCTCCAAAAAGAAGTTAATGTCCTTAAACTATATGATCAGGAATATCCAGAAGGCAACTCATCAAACAATGATACACAAACTCCTCCCTGCTGTGCTACCAAGTATATTCACAATTAGGAAACTGAACATCTAAATTCAGACATCCTTGTCAAAGCAGCTTTTCTTTATGATTGAATCTGGATCAGTCCTGGCACCAGGTGGGACCCTGATTGGCTGAAAAAAATAGATCAGCTCTTTCAGATGACAACTAATGAAGGAAACCCCCTGGGAGCCTACGGCGCATGAGACAACAGAGCTGGAAATGGATCGGACTGCATAGAGACATGAAAGAGATGTGACAGAGCATCTGAGATATGCAGTAGATTGATAACATCAGCAGCTGATGGTGGAATGAAATATTGAACAAGGCTGTCAGAACTTGTATGAAGTTTTCATCACGTTGATTTGTCTAATCTTGACCCGACTTGCCATCACTAGAATGGTCAAGTAACGTTGGTAATAGGTGTAATCTCTTTTCAGTGTAACTTCAAATCATAGCTGAATGGCCTCAGCTCACCAAAGGCAACTAGGGAGAGACAGAAAAAGAGGAGAGAGTTAGAAACTAGGGCACTGTTATCTGGCCCCTTTTCACCAACCGCCAGACACAAGGCTGAGGAGAAAGAAAGCGCTTTGGACAGGAGTAGCAGTGAGGAGAGGACGTTGGAGGTCAGGTGGAGCTCTGGACAGGGTGTGGAAGCCATTGGATTTTACAGTCGAGGCCAAGGAATTGAGGAAAAAAGCCACCCAAAGGCAACTTTTTGACTGTCCTACGCTGTCTTTCACACACCCTTCATCTGCGCACAGCTACACACACTCACGTTCACTCACCTACACACATCCATAACTTTACATGCACATTGCGCTGCAACATGTTTGAAGAGCAGGCAACCAAGGTAAAGATCACATCAGTGGTGATCTTGGTGGGCATGTCATCCATGCTGGCGGCGATAGTGACCGACCACTGGGCAGTGCTCAGCCCTCGGGTGGAGAAGCTCAACGCAACCTGCGAAGCGGCCCACTTTGGCCTCTGGCGGCTCTGCAAGAAGACCATCTTCATTGTGAAGGAGGATCCGCAGGGCAAAGGTTGTGGCCCTATCAGCTTACCTGGAGGTATGGAGCTACTTGATCCTATTTGAATTTGGTGAGTTTTGTTTCTGTGTGTCTTAGCCTGAAATAATAGTGGTGAGTATTTTTTTTGTCCAAAAGATAAATCTTATGTTGATATGCTGCAGTTTTGTTTTATGTGACTGTAAATATGCAGGTCAATGCAGACAAAGACAACCTTCAGCTCTAGCTCTCACCTACACAGGCTTGACTTTGATGAATGCCGTTTAAGCTCTGCACAATGCTGTTTTTGCCATCACATCTCAATTTTAATTAGCACTTGTACACCAAACCCCAAAATATTGTTGCTTTGACATAAAAGAAAATCTTTCATATAGAAGCTGAGGGAGGATGTTGGAGTCTACGGGTGTAAGTCACACCGATTCTCTTCAGTCTTTTCTTCCGTCTCTCGCTGTCCCTTTCTCTTTTTTTGTCCTCCCACACACAAAAGCACACCAGATTGTTAACATGTGCATATGTTTTTGCATATACACACATACACAATATGTGCACGCAACACACACACACACACACACACGCACGAACACAGACACTCGCATGAACGGGTGTTTGGTTCAATTGCGTGACAGTTCAGAGCCCAGCTTCTTAGTCGACAGTCATTATCATCCACAGAGGAAGTCTCTGAACAGACTGGCAATTATGCCCAGTCAAACAGCTGAAGTCAAGTATCACTGTAATACTTCTCAGTCAACACAACAAAAGCAACAATCTGTTCCGTCTGACCTGATGGGTTCTCAAAGTTCAATCCATTTCACCGAACAGCAAAGTTATGGTTTATTTCAATTTATTTTCTTGATTTTTCAGATCAATACAAGACATTGCTTCCTTTTTGTGACAAAAATTATGAAATACTTGAATTTATATCTTGTATATTAATGCTGACAATGTCACAGTCGAGCTAAAGATAACTGGTTTAAATGAACCATACTGTCAAAAGTTAAATCAGTTTCAATTCAAATAACCTAATACCAAAGAACTTGGGCAACATCGTCTATCCCTAGAGTACAGCAAAAAACTCTTTCCTGAAGTTTAAGCTCTCAAGTAATCTAAAGTTTTAAAAGAAAAAGTCGGGGAAGCTGCTTGGTGCAGAATTTGTGTCCAAAAAGCCAAATCTGTGTTCAACGTTGAATCAATGTCCATTTGAAGTTCCGTTTCATGACTACTTTGATTCTGAAAAGACATGTCAGAAGCATTTTGTGTTGTATTTACAAGTCTGCTTGTCCAGAATACCCGGCTCTGAGGTGAAACATGTCTCACTGGATGCAGGTTGTGTGCACCTGACTTGCTTCCTAACAGAAAAATTTCACTCTGCCTCAGTCATTGACTTTAGCCTTCAGCTCCAGTACCTTTGGATCGGTACGGGTCCTAATGAGGTGTGGCATTCTGCTCAGGCTCATGAGTTAAGGTGCACCTGGGAGACTGGGGAAAGATGAAGGAGGTAGTGTGGAAAAACACATGAGCCTGTGTGGGTGGATACAAGCAGGGATGCCTCAGTTGACAAGCAGATGGGAACCCATGTATATATTGTCAGTTGGAGAAGAGAGGGCATTCGATGAGGGGAGGTGATGCTGTTCTAAGGTTCATGCTTTACGTGCCATGGGAACCAACGAGAGATAACGTGTGACAGCTGCAGGTTATGAAAATGTAAAATAATGCAGACCATAAAACCTCTGACAAAATGAACCATCATACAAAGACACCACGTAACAACAGCTACAATATGACAGCAGTAAAAGAATGTTTTATCTGGAAGACTGTCTTACATCTAACAACACAAGTGGAGGAGTTTAGCTCTGTATTGAGGGCTTCACCCACTCTTGACCTGCTGCCCCCAGTCAGAGTATGTGTTAGGAAATATCAGCTATTTTGTCTGAGGCCCCCTTGACTGTGTTTCCATGAACACAGTGACATTTCCACACTTGGCTTACAAGAGAAAATGAGTCATTCTCTCATACCTGAAAAGGTCTAGTGACTGGGGGGGGGGGGGGTGACTACACAGCTCTGTCATTTGCTCCCACGCTTGGTTTCAGAATTTAGTGGTATGAGCCTATTTTTTGACCCGGCTCCATCAAAAACCAATCCATAGGTGTGGTGGTGTCCCTAGTGTGCTGCCATTTAAGATAACAGTGAAATCCATTTTTTAGTTCAGAAAGAGATTTTCAGAGAACTTATTTGGCTTTTGTTAGTCCACGAAAAGTTTTTCTTCTCAACTATCTAGCTTCATTATTTGGTTTCTTGATTGTATCAGGAAGGGTAGTGTAGCTGACTGCTGATTGGTGGGATTGCACACTGATTGATTGTCCAATCTCAACTACCCCTTCAATTTTGACTTGCTCCTCAAAATAGAGGTATGAGGGGTAGTGGAGGGAATTTTTACCTTGGGAATGGGATGTCACTCGTCTCACCAGTAGAGGAGTTACATTAGGGTTTAAAAAACATATCACAGACATTTCTGGTCACTAGCTCCCACAACTGTTTGGCAGCAGATTCTTTTCTGCGGTAAATCGGATTAATTGTCTGGTTTGCTCAGGTGTCCATTGAAAACATTCATTCATTTCATTCATTTTCTTGTACCGCCGCTGTATCCACTGTAGCGGGTCAGGGGGAGCTGGAGCCTATCCCAGCTGGCATAGGGTGTGAGGCGGGGGACACTCTGGGCACGACGCCAGTGCGCCGCGGAGCCACATAAAAAGACATACAAACACGCACACACACACTCACTCCTATGGGCAATTTGGGACCAGCCAATCAACCTGAAGGACATGCTTTTGGAGGTGGGAGGAAGCCGGAGAACCTGGAGAGAACCCATGCGGACAAGGGGAGAGCATGTAAACTCCACACAGAGCAGGACTCGAACCCAGAGCTACTGTGTTGTGAGGCGACAGCGCTAACCACTGCGCCACCGTGCCACCTAAAAAAATCCAGTTTCATGTTATTTCTCTTCTACATTAATTTGTATCATTTATTCATAATTAATCTACATGATTATTTGCAAACATATATTTATGGACTTCTTTTAAGGGAAAGAGAGTTAACTTTCATTTATGTTGCTTCTATTTACAAAGCATTCTAGGATTTTTATTCTATGAGTTTGGTATGTCTGCATCTGAAAACACTTACTTTCGAGGGTCATCTAAAGGGCTAGATGACCACCAACCCCTGATTCCTTACACAGACAGGACACACTAAACAAAGCTGAAGGACCACTGGGGGAATTGGGCAATATTACCACTTTCATGAACTTATTTCATCGTGAAGTGCTCAGTATAAAATAAAATTCAACAGCTTCGGACAAATATCTTAGTCATTTTTCAGCAACATGCAATGATGCAAAAATCTACACATAGTGGGATATAGTTCTTTGCTGAAAAAGATCTATAATACATATCTAGTTAGTTGTGCAAATTGTAATGGACACTGAATTTGGTGTATAATTGAATGTCTTACTGCCTTTACACCTCCACACTGCTGTTGCTTTGTCTACCTCTCAAATCAAACTGTGTTGTAGTGTTTAATGGCATTTGAAATTTTTTTTACTTTGACTGCATTAATAGATTACTACCTTGATGAACAATATACCCAAGTAAACAGTGGTGATTGAACGTAATGACACACATTTGCATTTACCCAAACAGAGGGGGAGTTGGTTGTCAAGAGGCACATATACAGCTGCTTTTTCATAAAGGTATAATAACACTGTATTTTTCAAGGGGATGTATAATAACAGAAATGTAGCACTGAACCCAAATGACTTTGGAAATTAGCTTTCCACAAATGACGCATGACAGCTTGAGTGCCATAAAAGTCTAACAAAGCCTTTGTGGATCATACCATGTTGTTGCTCAGTTGGGAAATAAAGATCATAATTTGTTGCTTTTGTGTGCATATGTGTGTTTCTACATATGTGTGCGATGGATACCAGCAGACAAATTCATTCTCATGAATGTAAGTGGTTGGGCATTTTGTTTTCTAGTCCTGCAGAGGAAATATATTAGCGACAGAGCATCTTCCAAATATTGCCTCCCCCTCCACTTTCGAAGCTAAAAAGCATCGCTAGTACCCTCAATTCAACCCATTAAGAGCAGTCATGTCACCTTGAAGCACCAGTTCTATTTCTACATCTTCCTGTCTGGCCTATCAGATTCCTACAGAACCAAAACTGTTGAGGTGTGTGGCTGAATGAGCAAATCAGATAAAAATGTAATCATCAGCTCACCAAATGTTCTAATGAAAAAGGAAATGCAAAGTAATTGTACAGCCATTATCTAGAGACTGAGATGATTGGATGAAGTCCGTGATGACAAAGATGACAGTGAACTTAATGATAAAGGTCAGACCACACACACACACACGCATGCAAGCACGCACGCACGCACGCACGCACGCACGCACACGCGCACACACACACACACACACACACACACACACACACACACACACACACACACACACACACACACACACACACACACACACACACACACACACACATTCTGCTTATGCACACGCAGGACCAGGACTTGGGGACTCTCCTGTGATGTTGTGTCCCAGTTACCAGGGCTCCTGCTGGAATAGACATTCAAATTTTACCACAACCACCAGTATATCATTTTCACATTGACCCAGAATTTTTCGGTCATTCTGCAATGATAAGAACAGAACAGTTCCCATGCCATCATGTACAGTAGACAGTAATGTATACCTGACTGAAATCTGAACAAACAGAAAAAAGCTTTCAGGCTAGGTCCAAACAATATTCTGTAAACTAATGCGACAAAATGTACTGACATTATCAGTTGTTGTATCCTTATTTTCAGAACTTATCACACTCATGTGAGCATGTGACTTTAAAAGTTATTGACTTGAATATGATTTTCATAATGGTCTATTTTTTAACACGGATTGTATGTCTCAACCACAGAACATGAAATTCCTTGAATCTATGTTACATCAGCTACATGATGGAAGTAGTGCCATGTCTCTATCCTTCTCCATTACTGTACTGTGACCTAATACAGTACAGTCTGCTTACCTCAAAATATATATTGAGCTCATCTCTCAAAATCCATTTGCGCACAGTGGTGGAACATCGTGAGTTATCTATCCACATTTTTTCATTGCACATCGCTTATTAACAATTTTCATGATAATGGCAAAAATGTTTAAAACATGTCCGTTCTGTAGCAATGTTCAAGAAAGTAAAACATCATCAGTAATCTGCATCAAATAATCCACTGTCGCCTTCACAAGACATTTTTGACGATCACATCCAACTGTCATTAGCAGAGGTAAAGAGTCAGTTTCTGCAACAATCATGCAATAGATGTAGAAGCTAATTTCAAGATGAAGTGATAATTGTCCGCACAGTTGTCTTCATAGGGATATGGATACCATAACTACATTAAATTAAGTAAGGTTTTAATGAATACATTTTCAAAACTTTCAAGGATTAACATACGTACGTATATTATGAGCACAGAATTAAAATAACGAGACAACATAAATAAGAGTAGAATGAAAGAAATAGTTGAAGTAGAAGTGAGAGTGATGAGTGGAAAGTGGATGGGGAAGAAAAGAGTAAAGGAGCTGCATATCAAAGAAAAGTAAAAATGACAGGCGATACGTCGTGATAATAACTGTCCACCCCGGAACTAAATCTCCCCATTAGCCAGACTGCAAGGTCAATTATGTGGACCCACATGTTCAGTTTCTAAAATTTACCATCTAAAGCAATGAGACAAGCCAGATTAGTTTTTAACTTCTTCTGACTAAAATGTTTTACCTTGTATGTATGTATGTATGTATGTATGTATGTATGTATGTATGTATGTATGTATGTATGTATGTATGTATGTATGTATGTATGTATGTATGTATGTATGTATGTATGTATGTATGTATGTATGTATGTATGTAATTATTCTACTTGATAGAAATTCCACCAGAGTATTATCTACTCTTTTTTTTAAATTTACTCTTAGTTTACTTATTCTTTTCCCATTCCTATTCATTTGTAGTTAACTGCATTAATAATGTGAATTATTCAGTTATTGTAGAACACACATTTAATCAGTTAATAAATAGAATTATTTACCTGATTAATAGCTCAACTTTTCATCTTTAGATGAACATTATTTGGTGAGAGTGCTACAGTTTTGGGACATGCATTTTTAGCCTCAGGCTTTCAGCATCTGATCACTTGGGTTACATCAAGTCCATATAAAATTGATTTAAACAGATTTAGCTGTAGAGTTCAAGTTCAACAAAGTCATAATATAGCATTAGTGTAACCTAGATACAGGTGCTACAAACAGGTTTAAGGAAAGCAAAATTGATATTTTCACGATAGAAAAGAGCTCTCCTAGCTTCCCTCAGCTTTCACTTTCTGAAAATTAAGAACAGTAAATCTGCCTCTGTTATCACTATAAACTAAATAAACATCATATTTGAAAGGAAGAGGCGGTGCTTGGAAAATGGTCTTTCACTGTTTTCCATATTATCTCTTCGAATTTATCAGGATCAAGCAGATAACTTGGCTGGGTCTTTTGGGGCTTTCTTCAGATAATTTAGGTCTTCCTGTCTTGTCCGTGTGTGGTTAGCTCATAATAGTCTTCACACTGACTGGGGTAAAAAAAAAATCTGCACCCAAACAAGCATCATCTTAGATTAGCCGAGGCCCAGAGGTGAAGTCACCTAATAAGAGAGGACAAATGAAAATAATATGTTTACAGAGGCAGGATGCAGCCTGTCATTCCCTCACACACACAAACACACACACACACACACACACACACACACACACACACACACACACACACACACACACACACACACACACACACACACACACACACACACACACACACACACACACACAGAGGGAGAGAGAGAGAGAAAGAGAGAGAGAGAATCTTCTTCTTATACCTTTACATGGTTAAATTGTTAGAACCAGGCAATACATGTGGCAGCCTGTTGCTAGGTTACCTCTTTAGTGATTCTTTCTCATCCTAGATAACAAACACACACACACACACACGCACACGAACACACGCACACACACACACACACACACACACACACACACACACACACACACACACACACACACACACACACACACACGCGCACACACACACACACAGTGCATAAACATGGACCGTCTCTGTGTGCACACAGTGAGCACCTGTCTACTTTATGGGTTTAATCTCAGAATAAAGGACAGGGAGTTGAAGAAAGATGGAACACTCGCTTGGCCTTTACATCCTCCCTGCCCCTCCCTTTCAATCCAGCTGCCCTCAGAAACAGCAAACAGATAGGCAGATGTGTGGGCAATGACTGCACCCATCATTCATTTTCCTGTACAGGGCTCTAAGAGCATTGTGGTAAAAAAACTAGTTTGTGTGAGAGAAGTCCAGAATGGTATCATTCCCCTGCAGACGAGCGAGTGAACTGACTTCTGAGGAGTAAACACAAGCAAAGAGAAAAATGATGGATTTGGATTCAGCACACTTTATTTTGGGATATCAAATCACAGAATATCACTGTGATTGAGGAATGTGTTACAAATGATAAAACTAATGAGAACGTGTGATCAAAACACTAAATATACACTGGCATGGGAATTCATGATTAATTTGGGGCGTAGTATGGATTGGAAAATGTTCAATATATTTCTTTTATGAATATTGGGCCCACACGAAACGTATCATTCAGGTTAGATTTATAAGGGTTAGTTGTAGGTATAGATCTAGCTTTTCTGATTTTGCAAAGTTTAATGATCGATTAAAGCGAGCGGAAAAGAAATCTGTAAAAACAAAGCTGGAACTCAAATGTAGATCTGATGGGAAGTTTAATATCTGACTGTCATCACCCTCTTTGTTTCACTCTTCCTGTCCTTCTCTGCAGCAAAAAACTGTTCCTATTTCAAACACTTTACCTCGGGGGAAGAAGCTGAAGTTTTTGAAGTCAAGACCCAGAAAGGTGGGTGTCTCCTCAGTGTCATCAAGACTACGAAAAAGAAATCCTTATTTTTCAAGCCTGACTTTCTGTCTGTGATGGGAACAAAACAAAGGAGAATCCCATAATGTAAGAAATAAGGTGTGTAGAGCAGTTTTTGAATAGGATGCATCCTCAGACAATTACACAGTCTAACGTGCATTTATGTCACACTTACGACCCCTACAACAAAACAACACTTCTCTACCTGTTTTTCTCTTGCAGAACTAATTCACAAAAGTAAAAGCATCATAAAAAGAAAATTTAACTACTGCCTGGCTTATTTTCCATTTCAGTGTAATAAAAGAACCTCAAGTACAAACGCAGTTATGCAGCAAACCATCCCCCTTTTATCAGATGAGAAAGAAATTTGTCGCAATATCCTCTGATTTTCATCTTTTATCTTCACTACTTTTGAAAAATTGGTGTTTTCAAAGCAAATGTATGCAGAGAAACGGCTCCTCGTGCTGGTTGACTGTTTGAGCTCCCGACTAGATAGAGAAACACACATGGAAACATCGGGAACACACAGCAAGACACTTCAACGGGAGGCAATTATGGTTCACTGCTAGAGTTTTAAATAAATTGCACATTGTGACATCCATGAAGACACATATTAAAACAATAATGCATAATATGTTTCATGCATCAATATTATTGTACAGTTTGTCACATAAGATACAGAACATCTTCATATGTATTTCTTACAGCTAAAGCAGGAACTTTTTATACTATACCTAAACAGAATGCATGTTGCTGTTTATGTTGACTACATTTTGCAGAGGTCAAAATGAGAATAAATAGATTGTATGTGAGAATAGAAAGCAAAAAGCAAATGTAACATCTGTATAAATGCTGAAAGCTTAAAGTACATTTAATCAACAAAATCTGACATGTTATAACTGATCCTAGCAGGACAGAAACAGTAGTATTACTTCTTTAATTAGGGATCAGATTTCATTAGGAAACTGTGGAATTAGGCAAAATTCCACCACAGATTTTTTTTTGTAACAAGAAAAAAAACAAAGATCAAGAGAAATTATGAATTAGTGATCAAATCTGAAAAGCTAGTTAACTGGCTGATGAAGCATAGCACAGTGAAGACAATAACAGAACTGAGGACTATTCAACACTCCCATATTTACACCCCTCAAACACAGAATGAGCCATGAGTTAATTTATACCTGATTTTATTCAACAGCCGGGACACTGAAGTGGAACATGATACTCCATGGATCTTTCCTGTCGCAGTCACAGCATTAAAAAGAAGGAAAGATGAGATTATTTGTGTCTCACAAACAGACAGGAGGGGATGCCTGCAGGAAGAGACAGAGAGATGTTTGCATCACGACGAAAGAGGCCTCCAGGATCATATCCGTCATGCAAATGGAGTTATTGCCATTTTGGATAAACGGCTGTTGTTTTTAAAGTGAGGCCAATTTAAAGGCTAATTATCTGTGTCGTAATTCGTCTGAAACTATTATCACGAAACGATACTGCAACCTCCCCTTCTGTTCCTACTCACTTTCAATCTTTAATTGTGCCGGTTTGCCATTTCCCTCCCTCCCATTATAATCTCCCTCTGTCCTCCTCCCTATTTTTCTTCCTGGCTTCTTTCTCTCTTACTTCACCGTCTTTTCCTTTTACTTTATAATTCACATTCTTTGTCATTTTCCCTTTTCTCCTCAGAGTACAATATCTCAGCAGCAGCCATTGCCATCTTCAGTCTGTTCTTCATGATCCTGGGCACGCTCTGTGTTATCTTTTCTTTCGGAAAGGGGCGGGATTACCTACTTCGGCCTGCTGGGATGTTCTTTGCTTTTGCAGGTCAGACATGGCTGAAGATAGTGATGACAGATCAGGCTTTGTTCCTTGCTCCTGCTTCGCAGTTATCATCACGAAACACCTTCAATACAAAAGCTGTTCTCACAGAAACGCCAAAGCTTAGAGGGGGTAGCTGCTGATAGTTGGTGCTGATTTGGACAGAAATGAAATGTTAAATGTAATGTTAAAGTAATGTTGAAGTAACTTTGACTCCAATCAGGACACAGACTGAACATTGAAGTAAAACCATGTACAGTATATAACCATGCAGAGCAAATATTAACCATTAACAAAACATCTGCTTCCCCTAGAAACCTGTTCTTTCTGTTTTGGTTTGCAGGTCTTTGTATTGTCATTTCTGTTGAGGTAATGCGGCAATCCGTCAAGCGTATGATTGACAGTGACGAGACCATCTGGATTGAATACTACTACTCCTGGTCTTTTACTTGTGCCTGCGCCGCCTTCACCCTGCTCATCCTCAGTGGAGTCGTCCTGCTCCTTATCTCCATGCCTCACATGCCACGGAACCCCTGGGAGACCTGCATGGATGCTGAGCCTGACACCTTAGATTAGAAAGATGTGAAGCAATAGGGAGGATTGAAGGATTACATATGTTTTTGCATCTTTTATTCTTTTAATGAGCAATTTCCCAATACCGGAGGCTAATGTCCAAAGCAGTGTTCATCGGTGTTCATCATTTATAATATCAAAGGGCCAGTTTACCCCAAATTAAAAATATATATATTCTCTCTTACATAATGTGGTTTTTGTCCATCTAGACTTGTTTGGTGTGAGTTAATGAAGTTTAGATTTATCACTATCTAAGTCAAGCTATCTAAGCTAGCGAATATCTGATGCTGACACCCTTTTTGTTCTGTGACATGTTGTAGTTCAGAGCAATCATGAGTAACTAACTCAGGATTTCTGGAAAAGATCATTTTTGCTTTTCTAAACATGCAGGTCAGTCGTTTTTATTACTTGGAACAATGTAAGCAAAGTTTTTTCTAGTTCCATGTTATTTGTGAGGTTTCCACAAACATTTAAACACACCAAAAGTATATCTTTTTGCAAATTGATTTTCATACTGTACTGAAACAGCTAACACTAGTTGTTACCAACAAACGATCATGACAAGGAGAAAGTAAGAATATTTTTTTCTTATTTTAAATAGGGATCTCACATATTACAGTGCCATTCTGTAGCCAGACTGTAAATTATCAAAATCAAATTGTCTGTGGTTCTGGATTGTCAACAGCTGTAGTCAATCCTGTTAAATCTGCCTCTTTGTGAAAGTCAAACAACTTTCAGATTTTTTTTTGTACTGGAATAATTAAAAAGCCCCTCAAAAACAAACAGAGGACGAGGGTTCAAAAATTAACTTTTTGTAAAAAGGACAAAGTAAGAGTAAGGTAAAAAAAATGTTTTGCCCCGACCAGACAAAAGGTGAACGCTGTAAGGCTTTGTTTAAAGTGAAGTAGTGAATCATAGTAGGCTTCTGTCACTGCAGTCTTCTCTATTCTCAAAGGACTGTCTAGATCAATCTGAGCCATTGATTGTGCAGAGAGAGACCACCTGATATTCCCTTGTTAACATCATTCATTTATCCCAGCTCATTGTTCAAGACCCACTGACTTCAGTTAGTGAGCTCCGATCCACAACACTGACATAATGTTTGCTGGGCATCAGGGATATGATTTACATAACATCACAAAATAAAACTATACAGAGAAAGTATAGAAAAAATTGATCAGGCTCATTAACCTTTTTTAATATGTACAATTCACTGACAATTATTTGGTATCTTGCAGTTGGGATTTTTACATTGAGTTCTATATGTGTAAATATTCTGGAACAGTCGGTCTGGAATATTACTTGTACATGGATCAGACGGATGTTTGGTGTCTTTTAATGGGGATAAAATGAATCATGTGCAAATGAAGGCCTCACCTGAAAGCTACTCCATGCATTGTAAGCAGTAAATCAGTGTTATGTTGGAGTGAAATAGTCTGATTTCCCTCACCACACTTAATCAAATCTTTATTCCCGTGTCCTCTACATAGATCATTGATGCCAACGGACATGCGCAGCATTAACCCCTGTGACTTCAGCGTCAACCCGCTTTATGGTGCTCCTTTAAAACAAACATTTAAGTCAGTTGGAAGCAGCACGGAGCTAATGTTAATAAGCTAGGGAAAAAATGATAAAATCATTGACATTTATCATTTCAGCTGAAAAAGTTTTTTGTCTTTGCTGGAGAAGAGAAGCCTGTTGTTTGTGTTTATCTAAATTCAGGTACTTAATCAGTGCTCTGAAAGTTCATTTGAATAATAGCAAATGTGAATGCATTTGTGCCTCATTACTGTGTGGTTTGAAACTCATACCCTCTCATTAATTATATTGTAAACTCAATAGAGAAATAATTTCACATTTATAAAACAAGTCTTTTGACGTCCTTTTTAAAAAAAAATTGGCTTTGGTTTATTATATTCCTTTACTTGGGGACCACATATTCCTGAAACTAAAATATTTAGTGGATGACATTTCACTTAAATTTCACTTATAATGGTGAAACGGACGGCACAGTGGCGCAGTGGGTAGCGCTGTCGCCTCACAACACGGCGGGTCCGGGTTTGAGTCCCGCTCTGTGCGGAGTTCGCGTTCTCTCGCCGTGTCCCCCTGGGTTCCTTCCGGGTTCTCCGGCTTCCTCCCACCTCCAAAAGCACGCGCTTCAGATTGATTGGCAGGTCCCAAATTGCCCGTAGGAGTGCGTGTTCGTTTGTATGTCTTGTATGTGGCTCCGCGGTGCACTGGCATCGTGCCCAGAGTGTCCCCCGCCTCACGCCCTATACCAGCTGGGATAGGCTCCAGCTCCCCGTGACCCGCAACGGCGGATACAGCAGTGGTACATGAAAATGAATGAATGGTGAAACAGTATCTTAAAGCTGAAATAAGTTTTCATCCTGTGGACTCCTGTCTATGTTGTCAGAAGAAAACCTCATTCCAAAGTGTTACAATTATCTTTTTAATTATTCTCATAATGGAAATCATAGATGACCTTTTCAGTACATCCAATGAAAACACAAAAGTCAGGTCTCACCTGACAGCAGTCCTTTTTATCTGGCTGTTTCCTGGGCAGCTCTTTCACAAGGGTCATTTGTTGTTATCAAAATAGTCTTCTGTATCCAACATGTTATTTTTCAGGGAGTCACTCTGGCCCCAAAGTCATTCTGCTGGTGCGAGTGCGGTGAAATTAAAGTTCCATAAATGACGCCGTATCGCCGGGGAACATGAGCAGAAATGATTACATCTGACTCAGAGGTCTGTCTGAAAGGAGTATTTCCATTTTTCTTATTGCAATCAAAAGTTTTTGTTCAATGTACAGGTTTGTATTCTCAAACCTCATTTATTCTGCAATTAACAATTTTTGAAAACACAACACTCACAAAAATCCAACCAGAGATTCCTCATTTGTAAACCAAACAACACCATAGAAAATGTTAAATATTTAATATTCTCTCGCTCGCTCTTTACATATTAGCTGAAGCTGGTCATATGTTTGGTGTGTGTGTGTGTGTGTGTGTGTGTGTGTCTGTGTGTGTCTGTGTGTGCGTGCATGCGTGTGTGCATGTGTGATTTGCACTTTTTCAATAGAATTATGATAAAAATAATGAATATAAAATGTAAATAATTCTGTTTCATGTTGTCCACCATAAAATTCATTATTGGACTTCATGGCTTTTATTTTGGCACAGGGTTTTTCCATGTGTTCTCCATCAGTCTTCTAATAGTGTGCTGACTCATAATCAAGATAGGTTCCTGCTGATGCCAATGCCACAGAAGGTTTAATAACATGTATTTAATAAAGCAGAGTGACCCTCATTCCACCACATTATGTTTTTATATGTTTACTTCTAGATTTTGTTCTGGACATAAAAAAACAGTATTTTTATTATGAATTCAGCTCTACTTCTTTCATAGCACACACATCTGGTGTTGTTTCATTTGGGAACTAGAAAATATGGTCAAATTGTGGGCCGAACGAGTTGGAAATGCTCTAGAGACCTTATTCACCGCAGATCAGGGGCTTTTCATGAGTGGATATATAATAGATGCACAGAGCTCCTTAAATCATTCATGAGACCTTTACCTTAGAGAATAGCTTGGGCAGAGGGGACACAGCTGTATTTACTCTCTGCTGCCACTGCTGGTTTTGATCCTTAAAATTCCCTCAAGATTATGTTTCATTTTAGTTTCTCATACACAATATACACAATTTTCATGCATGAAATTTCCTTTAACTTTCTAAAGCTAAGTATCAACTGTGATGCAGGATATACAGTATAAGGCATGCCAAATCCCTTTCGTAATTAAATTTGACACAATCCGGGTTTATTAAAATCAGGTGCAAGATGCAAAAAGGTTACAGTTAATAAAGACCGTGATTTACTTTGTACATAAAGGACTTTTCAAAACAGAGTTACAAAGAGCTTAGAACAGGATTAAACAGGATGGAACACAATAAACAGTAAAGTAATGAACTTAATAAAACATTGGACTGTTTTGATGTGACATAAATTGTACCAATCTTCTACATATCCAAAAAATCACACCCACAGTCCAGGTTCATAATGAGTATTTGGAGCAAATTATCCATCGTGATAAATCCTGATCCTCCAGGAGAGGAGTTCTAATTTCCTCAGGCAGGTTGTTAACACATATTGTGTTCCTGCCTTGTGTGTGCATTTCAGTGTCTGTTTCTCTTTTAATTGTGACCATTAACTTCAGACCAGTTTTTTATTGGTATGAATGGTGCCAGGGTGGCGCAGTGGGTAGCGCTGTCGCCGCACAGCAAGGCGTTCCGAGTTGGCGTCCCGCTCTGTGCAGACTTTGCATGTTCTCCCCTTGTCTGCGTGGGTTCTCTCTGAGTTCTCCTCCCACCTCCAAAAAACACCCCATGCGCTTCAGGTTAATTGGCCGTTCCAAATTGCCCGTAGGAATGAGTGTGTGCGTGTTTGTCTGTGTCTCTGTTTGGCTCTGCGGTGCACTGGCGTCGTGCCTGGAGTTTGCCCCGCCTCACGCCCTCAGTCAGCTGGGATAGACTCCAGCTCCCTGTGACCCACCGCAGCGGATGAAGTGGTGGAAAATGAATGAATGAATGTTGCCCATCACTTTTTGCTGCCTCTAGAGAGCAATGCATTGAAATGTGCCTGACCACACTTCATTTGAAACTAAACACACAAATGGGGACAAAGATGGGTACTGAAAGAGTGCCTGAACTGGGTGTAATAATGGCTGCATTTGCGAGAAAATGGTTACAGAGTATTTCATTTTTGTGCTTAATATTATTTTAAATGCAATACAACATGAAAGTATTTCACCATTGTGAAACAAAAGGTCTTCATCTTTTGGTAACTTGGGTTCTGACCCAGAAAGATGGTAAAACCTAGTCTAGTTTCAATTATACAAGTATGAACACTGATGATATACTGAGAAGCAATTAAATTCTGTGCCAAAAAAAATGTGGCTCTCTATGTACAGGAAAGTAATTGGTTCTGAGAGGCTGTTCATAAACTGAATTGTTTTTAAATCGTTATTAAATTTCAATCTATAACTGCCATTTGAGGTCATTTTAATTACATTGCTCCTCTAAATAAGAAAGTTCTATTCCCTATGTAGCTTACCTTTAGAACGAAGGAAGAGCAGGAGGAGGGGGAGTTAGTGAGAGGAAGAGTTGTTATCAGAAGGATCCTCAACACTACCACTATCTTTGTTTTATCATCCATGATAAACAGTAAAGTATCCAAAGTACGAAGCCAGACACGCTGAGATGCTCACAGAGACAACAACAGACAACAAGAGGGGGAGACAAATGTTGGAGCTGTGTGATTGTAGTGGTGCTGCTCGGCGGGTGTTGTGGTAGAAAGCAGAACTACGAAACAATAGTTGCATATGGCTACATCACCCATCACCTCCTCATCACCTCTATTTCCTTCCCCAACATGTCCATTAAAATCTGCATCAAAGACAAGTCCTTTTTTCTTATACATAACACCCTCAATTTCAAGTTTCCCCCTTATCACTCAATCAGACACTTGTTTAACCTCCAAGACACTCTCAATTTACTCTTCTTTTAACTTGGCCCCTACTCCATTTCTCTTGCTATCAATACCACAGTAAATTAATTTAAATCCTGCTCCTAAGCCTCTCGAGTTACTTTTTTTCCACCTGCTCTCCTGCCCACACAGAAAATCTAACTTCCTCCTGTTCATCATTCAAAATTACCCTTTTCAGATTCTCGATTTAACAATAGTTAACATCTTTAGGTTTGACTTCAGACATTAACAGATAGGGACGTTATCTCAGCCTGCCTTGTATCATCTTTGTCTCTTTTTGTCGATGAAGAGAGATCCAGTTTCTGAGTCACTGCTGTGAATATGAAGCTGTCGATCCCTTTTCTGACCTCTGACTGAGTGCTGTCAAAACTGTTACTATTCTCAACCCACAGCAATACCTCTTCTTCTTCTTTTTCTTCTTTTTCTTTTGGCTTTTCCCTTCAGGGGTCGCCACAGCGAATCAGTTGCCTCCATCTAACCCTGTCTTCTGCATCCTCTTCTCTCACACCAACTACCTTCATGTCCTCTTTCACTACATTCATAAACCTCCTCTTTGGTCTTCCTCTAGGCCTCCTGCCTGGTAGTTCAAAACTCAGCATCCTTCTACCAATATATTCACTATCTCTCCTCTGGACATGTCCAAACAACCTCAGTCTGGCCTCTCTGACTTTATCTCCAAGACCTCTAACATGTGCTGTCCCTCTGATGTACTCATTCCTGATCCTATCCATCCTGATCACTCCCAAAGAGAACCTCAACATCTTCATCTCTGCTACCTCCAGCTCTGTCTCCTGTCTTTTCTTCAGTGACACTGTCTCTAGACCAAACAACATCGCTGGTCTCACCACAGTTTTGTACACCTTTCCTTTCATTTTATCTGAAATGCTTCTATCACACATCACACCTGACACTTTTCTCCACCCATTCCAACCTGCCTGTACACTCTTCTTTACCTCTTTTCCACACCCTCCATTGCTCAACACAGCAATACAAGCATTTTCCATTCAGCCATGCCCCTCAGAATGTAAAATGTTTTAAATCACAGGCTTAGATTTTTGCTCTGAAGCCGAGCACACACTGAAGAGAAAAAACTTGACTTGATTGGACATGGTGTGGGGCAGTGATGACAGCAACAGAACTGCGAGGTTGAATACATCCCTGGCCGTGGAGAAATACTAACAAAAGACATGATCCTCCAAAGAGCTGCTATCATTGAAAATAAAAAGGGAAGGTAGACAGACCGATCCCAAATACATTTAAACACCATGTTCAAAGTAAAATATTCTGACAGGTGAAAACACAAAACTTCCAAAAATTGTTTTCTTCAGCTACATCCCTATACACACACTTTCAGTGCTAATATGTAGTCAGATGCTGACTTTTTTGTGATCTGTCATTGACTGCAAGTGCATGCATTGCTTGTACAATAAATCTTGAACATTTTCACCTCAAAAACGTCTCAGAATGTCTTATCTAAACTGTAGAGAAGCTGAAACTTGACTCTGAATGGGCTTCACTCCAGGCTGAATTTGCTCATGGTGAGAAGTGATGAGCAGGTATGGATTTACTTGTAGCCCCCCTTCCCTAGCTCAGCACTGGTGCGTTGGGTTTATCAACATCAGAGAGACTTTGGGAGACAGACCGTCAAGTTAGCCAGAATTAAAATCTTCCTTCTGTTCCCATACTGAAGTGATTCCATCCACAAATCCATTTCCGCTTCAGCCGCTGTCGTGGGGAACTGAAGCCTATCCGAGCTGGCTTTGGTGTGAAGCATGGGACACTCCGGGAGAAACGCCAGGGTGCCACAGAGCCCCTGATTTCTTTAAGTATAGCTGCATTTCTCTTCCTTCTAGTCACCCTGGCCTTTCTGTTCTTCTGACAATGGCCAGCCTGTCACTTTCTTCCAGTAACTTTTTCTTTTTTGTCCTCACTCTTAACTACATTTACCCAATCCCCTCCAAATTAACCTCCTTATTTCTGCCGTGTAGTGTTTTTCTGACATTTTCCTTTACATTTTTGTGTTCCTTCATTGCCCCCTTTTCCTTTTTTCTCCACTTCATTAATCACCTTCTTTGTTTTTCCCTTTACTGACTCTCCTCTTTTCTCCTCCTCCCCTCCCATTCCTCTGTTTCCTTTCTCTTTTTTGACACTTTCCCCTGCAGGCAGTGACAGTGAGCCATTGGATTGTTCACATCCTCTTTTTATCAGCTTTTTTCTCCTCCTCCTTCAGCTCTCCCTCTTTCTCTCTATCTCTCTGCCTCAGTGCCCTATCGAGCAGGCACTCTGCTGCCTAATGACTTGGATCAGTAGTGACTGTTGAGAGAAGATAGACCTGTAATAAGGCATTACAAAACTGCACTACTAGTGCTTCATCCACATATACTGTACACCGAACACTCTGTTTCAGGAGGAACAGGAGCCTGGATGAGAAGATGAAATGTCATTTGGGTTTGTAAATGCGTTGCTTAATTGCATATAACTTAACTTTAACCACGTTAAATACTGGAAAGAGACTTCTTATTGTAACATGATTCAACAAATGAATTCTGGGGAGGGTGAAACAAGGAGGTAAAGAGGTGTTCCTCCAATATTCTAATGAGCTTGGGCTGAAGAGTACTTTTCTTTAATCAACATCTTCCATCTGGTCTAAATTGGATTAAGCAGTTGGCAAACTGGAGTAATAAGCAGTAGTAGATAGATTAGGAAAGAAAAAACTCCCATTCCCTCCCCTCAGGACTCCATTCAGAGCCACTTCTCTGAAACACATGAAAACCTGATTTTGCCGACCGCCTCGTCACTCCAGCTGGAGGTTAACAAACACATTCATGAAGGTCTCCTTTAAAACTTCTTCTTCTTGAAAAAAAATAGCAAAGAAATGTTAACCATTTATCTAGTGACTTTTTTTGTCACATGATTTGACTTTACAATTTTTTGAAAAATGGTACAATAGAAATAAAGTTTTGTTGTGTCCTTCAATAGGTTGAATTTTTGAATTTCAATGAGTGCTCTATAAAGGGTTAAATGTCACAAACCTATAGTACCATTTTACTGTTCTTTCTCTTCATTGTCTCACACATATCTGTTTGTTTCCAGATTTATTTTTAAGACCTGTTGTTATCTCTGTTCAGTTGATTCTTCATCTTGTGTCTTTTCCAACCTGTGTGTTCCTGCCTGCTGTATGATCACCTGACTCCTTTCTTCTCCTCCTCCACTGCCACCTGTTCCCTATCTCCCCTCATTACCCTCTGTATATAGACTGTGTGTTTATTTTATTTGTTTATTACTTCCTTCTGCCCTTGTGAGATGGGTTTTTCATCACAATATCATAATTTCTAAGTTTCAAGTTTTTCTTTGACTTTGCAAAATCTCTTGCTGTGTGGTCTGCATTTGGATCCTAAATTTGAACTAAAGAGTAATAGACACAAGCAGAAATAGCTCAGTTGGAGATGGCTATCTGACCTGGCATTTACTTCTCACCACTCCGAATATGTGCTTTATGCAAATGAGATAGCAGTTGAGCCTATTTTTGTCACTGAAGTGAATTTTCACTTCAAGGTTTTTGAGCACCGTTAGTTTGAAGCCAACTGTTGAATATTCAACCTGAAACTAACTTCACCAAGGTCTTGACTGCAGGTCTCATTGCTAAATATATCCAACTGCTTAATGTCATTCAGGTCTGTAGAAAGTTTTTTTTATTAAGTACTTAAACAAGACGAAAACCACTGAAAAGAAATTATATATCAGTTCAGACGCTGAAGCCTAGATCAATATTTGAACACTTAAACCACGTGTCTT
Organism: Antennarius striatus; assembly: GCF_040054535.1. NCBI lineage: Eukaryota > Metazoa > Chordata > Actinopteri > Lophiiformes > Antennariidae > Antennarius > Antennarius striatus. Next base: position 11,220,416 of record NC_090791.1, on the reverse strand, counting down.
GCATATTAGCAGACCCATCAGAGCTTGCTGTGTAATGTCATTTGTGAATGTCACTTGTAAAAGATAATCCTTAAATCTATATTGAGATTTGTGAATGTGGGTAGGAATCTGCAAATATGCATTCTGACTCGATCGGTGGATAATAACATTTGGAAATGTATTTTAAAAAAGCTTCAAATCAAGTGCAGGTGGATTTAAATCTGAAATGTGCATATTTTCCAACCTATTCCTTGAATAGCATTTCACAAAAAGTGAATCTAGGATGACAGACAGGAATAAAAAGACTTCCACTGACCCACTTTATGCTGCGTTTGCTTTAATAGTATTAATCAGCTGTGGTAGCCTACAGCTGTAGGCATCAGATGGTCTGGGTGCTATAAAACATTTCAAATGCAAGAACACCTGTAGGTGCAACACAAGTACAAGCAAAAAGAAAGAGATAGGCACATTTCTTGCTGCTATGGGCAACTGGAGTCGTAAAAACCCCCACCGTCATTTTTTTGAATTATTAATCCAAGTCTGCTTTCACAATCAATACAGCAGAGAGGTGAGCGATAAGGTTACGTAGACAAACACACACAAACAGGAAACACTTGTTGCCAATGATGAGCATGGAGGCGTTTATTCTGCCCAGCCCTGGTGGAATAATGGATTTAAGCCCTGCACATAATGGGTTTTCTATTATGTAAGAGAAAAACAGAGACAGGAAGAGAAAATTGTGCTAGGAATGGGAAAAAATGGCAAGCAATCACAGAGATGTAAAAGCACTTTCTAAAAGGGTATTTTAGGAGGTTTGGACAAAATAATGACTGTAAAATAAACAGAATTTCTGTTTTCCCTTCTTAAAGTTTTTCAATATGTTTCTGTCTGTTACATTACAACTGCCATCATTTACTTTTACCTTCCAAGAAGGAGCAACAGCAGACAATTTCTTGGATGAACCAGTTAATATGGGAGCAAATACTGTAGAAAAAAAGCCTCATTCAAATTTTACGATTTTAAGTCTGTTTTTAATAATCAACAGAAGAAGCTCGGTTGTGTGATTAAGAAAGTGAAGAACTAAAAAAAAAAAAAACACACCAGAAACAAATAAACAAAAAAACCCCCCAAAAAACAAGCAGACTAAATCCACTCATTCAGGTTATATTTGGATTTTTTTTTATTAATAGGGGGGTGGGGGGCGCAGCATCATTCAGCTCGTGGGTTAATTGTACCTTTGAATGACGCTTGCAGAATGAGAATATTTCTCCCGCTCAGTAAAAGCTCTCATCCTGTCATACAAGCCTGTGACTCACTCGCAGGCAACGTGGGAGGAGAGTGCAAAAGTACGGCCAAAGTTTTCTCCATCTCGGCTGCAACTTTTATCATCGCACAATATATGCTTGCTTTATAGTCTGAGCCTCACAGCACATACTGGAAAAACAGAGAAGGACAGAGAAAGAGAAAGGAGTGGGTGACGTGCCGTGTTGGGTGGAGAAGAGTGCACGTTTCACTCAGGAGGATTTAATTTGCTAGGTTTCTGTGCCTGTGGATTTCTAAAAGAGCAACACTGTGAATCATTTCTTTGCATATTATTTCCCTCGTAAACATGAACAAACAAAAACCTGACACGTCTTCAGTTATTTCCGGTGCTTCCTCTGTGCCTTCCGCTGATCAGACTTACTGGATCTGACGCTGCCAGTCTCTTAATGATCTGCACTGATTCAGCTTGACGTATTCCCATCACATCCATCAGTCGTCCCCACAGCCTCCGCTGGTTCTAACAGCAGAAATGGCAACCGTGGCCAAAGGGAATTTCCTCAATAACAAGCGTATCTCTGCTCCAAGGTTGACAAAAGTTGTTAGTGGTATGATAACCAGTAAAGAAAATGTGAATCACTCCTCCATCGTGGTGCGTTATCCTGTTAGGCTGTCCACCCACATATGATTAATCCTGTTTTGGCACTGGTTTTATTTTTACTTTATCTTCATTTGCATCAACTGCATCATAGTTATTGGTGCTGAATGTGCTTCTTGTTTTACATGTACGAGATTCTTTTCAAAGTCATTTTGCCCTCTGTCTCTGCACTCGCTCCATTTTGCCCTTTCATTTGCTAACAATCCCAATCCTAACCTTGAAAGGAAATAACTACAACATTTTGCCATTTAAATTGGTAGCTGTCAAAGAAAGAAATTTTTTTAAACTTTAGGCAATAAAAGGGTCTATTTTCAGAGTTATGATATTTAAATAAAATGCACTGAACTGGAAGATGGATGTGACTTTTTGTACATCATAGATACAGGTGGTCAAAGGTGAGAAGTGAATAGTGGTATGTTTTTGCCTGTATATGTAACTCTGAAGTGTTTGTACTTAAGTTTTACATTGAAAGAGCATACATGATAAACAATGTATGAACATATATTTCTAATTTTAAGGGGCATTTTTAAAAAAACACAAAAGACACAAACTCAAAGTTTAATGTCAAGGGGAGATGATTGCTGGTTGACCCTCGGCTGCTCAGAGATCCTGACGCTGACTGGCTGAGAGGGATGTTGTCATTCTAGGTCACATCTATACAATGACACACCAAAAAAACCTTCTTTTGTACAGGTCTTTTGTCATCTTGCTGCTGTCTTTTTAAAAAAAATATTATTCTCTCCATTCCTGCCATCCAGACATTTTGCTGTTATTAACAGAGCAGATAGCCTTAAATCAAGTCCATACACCAGAGTTTTCTCGATAGAAAAAATATCACATATCATCTATTGCAATATGGAATAACTTAATGACGTTTATTTACATGTTTCTCCTTCATGAAATATAGTTCTTATTTACCAAGGATTTTTACATTTCTACATTACAATTGCAGCACTTTCACGCATGAAGTTAAGCTGTTTGAATTGTTCACAGCTCATTAAAGATGGTGGGCTTTCAGATTTGCGTAAAATTTAAGGACTGCACGGCTATGCTCTCGTATCATTTCATGTGTGACAGGGTGAAGGATTTGCATTGTGCAGCCACAAATGATTCAGAAACCTCTACTGCATGGTAATATTCTGTGTTTGCCAGTTTCTTCTGGAACATTTGGCTTTATGACAGCATTCATCACCTGATGCTGCAAAACAACAGCATTGTTGAATCTGTTAGCAATAAGATGGTAAACAGTTACAAACACAAGTGATAGACTTTTTTTCCACAGCAGCAGAATAAAGCGCTGTGTCTGTTCCTGACATCCTGTGTCAAGTGACACCTTTAAAGTTCTGTTATGCTTTGTTATTGTTTGAAATTATCGTTTGACAGGCAATGCATGGTGATGTGGAAAAAAAAGACTTCTGTGTCATTTTTCATCAAATTATTTCAATGAAATGGACTTCACAAATGAAGAGCACACCCATATAGAAGCCAACACCCATCAGCGACAGCAGGAACGCAACATGCATGTATAATTGTCTGTGTGTGCGTCTGTACATACGCTACGTTTCATTTGAGTGCCACCAGTTGCAGCTTTTCCATGAAGGAGTGAGGCACTGACATTATTAATCAGCTGTAAGGAGATGAGTAAGCACCAACACTGAAGGCAACAAACCATCTAAAACGAGTAGACAGCTGCAGTGCATCACACCTCTACCTCCATTACTGCCCGGCAACCACCTCTGCTCTGCGTGTGCAAATGTAGCTTCAGCTGCAATTTGGAAAATCAAGGTTTCTTAATCTTAAATTCAAAAACATATGTTGATTGTGAGGCTTAGATTATTTTCTTTGTAAATCAATTGCAATTGAAAATGAATCTCAAATAAGGTCCACCCTTTACAGTTAGACAGGGAAACAATAAAAATTGAAGAGGTGGAACAAAGTGAGAAAGATTTATTGTGTGACACAAACATTTATTGAGCAGAAACGGGTTGTTGTCATTCTTTAACTGGAATTCTCTTCATATGGAGCTGCAGTAATCTTTGCTTTAGCCTGAGGAGTGAGAGACAAGCTGCTAACACCAGTAATACAGGAGGAAGAGACTCATCGGTTGTCTTTATTCCCACTCCACAGGTGAGAAGCGGAAGGGGGGTGAAGTGTGTGTGCATGTGTCTGACTTTGATCACAGTCTAGACAGCACCTTACAGCCTCTCAGATGAACTCATTAGCCACCGTTTGAAGGATCATTAACTCAACTTTCTCATCTCTTTCTCTCTCTCACACCTTAACTTGTTCGAACTCCTCCTTTGAACCCACTCCTTCTATTCATTCCCTTTCCTCCTAGTTTCTTTCATTTTCCTTTCACCATCTCCCTGCTGTGCTGTTGTTCCCCGTCACCTTGGCCACCCTTTAAAAATATCTGTAATCCTGCTCAATTAACGTGTGCTTATTTACTGTCTTTATTTGCTTCTTTTTTTTTTTTTGTCTACTCTTCGTTTTCATTAGCAACACTGTTCTAGAAAACTATTTGTGGGAACAGCTACACAACATATGGGAGGTGAAAGTTGAACCACAAAGTCACACTGTGAATGTAGTTTGGGTAACACACTCAGGTTAACAGACACACAACATGAAACTGACTGAAAATAGAACACCGACAGAACCCCCCCCCCCCCCACAAAGCACTCAGAGGATTCAAACCTCCCCCCTACGACACTATACGAAACTTGGTTCATCCATGAGCATTCACAATCTCTGTACTGAATTTTTTAATCACCATGAGGAGATTGTATCACCAAACTCAGCAAGTAGCGCACACTATGATGTCCTCACCATAGAGTCATTTCACTCGGGTCTGCCTCATACAAAATGAGTTCATTCATTTCATTCCTTGACTATAAAAAACAAACTCTCAGTATTTTGATGCAAGTGTTTTATCATTTCATCAGTCGTTTTTATTAGTTTTTAGATCCTGATCCACTTTTGATTGGTTACAAGGTTACATCTTTGATGGATACTGTACAAACAATTTATTAGAATGATTCTGCATCTAAAATATCTAAGCTAACTGCTGGTGGCAGTACAACCTCTCTAGCTCTACTGTACTGTGACTTTTTAATTTTTTATTTTACTTGGCATTTCATTATTTGTCATGGATTTGGCAAAATGTGAAAAAAAATCTCTTATTTCACAAAATCAGAGCAGCCTTAACAACTTTTATATATAATGGTCAGAACACTGTACATTATGCTATGTCTGTGTATCAGTGGAGACACAGACCAACACCACCTGAGTATACAGGAAACAAAACAGACAACCCTCACACTGAGAAACTTTTAACATCCCCCCAGTCTGCTCTGATTGGCTGATGTATAGCAACCAGTGTCTCCATAGTGACATGAAGGCAGCAGCATGGCTATGAGCAGAGGATGATCAGGAGTCCGTAAATGCTCTGCAACCACAGTGACGAGGCAAAATCACTGCATCTGAAATTCTAGCACACACAGTGAAGCACAGAATCATGGCTAGTGCACACACACACACACACACAAACACACACACACACACACACACACACACACACACACACACACACACACACACACACACAAACACACACACAGGGACACATGCATGTATGCACACGACTCAAAACACTCTTCTCCTCACAAACACTGCATCCTAATAGCTGTGATATCGAGCGGCTGTCATCTAATTTTGAAAGAGAGATTCAAGCTGAGCCCTGAAAATGGAATAAGACACTACATCTCTCACACCAATATCTCTACTGGCAATAAGTTCAGATTTCATTATACATTATGCAAGAGACAATCTTCTGCTCTGAATGAAATGTGCATGACACCTAGATGGATGTCTGACCCACCAGATTGGGAGTTGGGAACTTTAAATTGCTTGGATAAAAAGACACATTACTGGTGCCTCTTCTATTTTTTTTTTCTTTGTGTCGGTTCTGAAACGCCACCAGTTCCTCGTATACATGTTGGGGTTTTAGGCTAGTGACAGGGAGAAGCCAAACGTGGATTGGATCCCCGTGTATCCATGGAAACAGTCTTGACATGCAAACATCAATCTCTTCTCTAAAAGGTTGCATGTGTGTGATTGATAATGATAAGTACAGATGTGGCTAAATTAGCATTTGTGAGTGATGTGTGAGTAACATTTCATCTTCATTTTGTAAATGGTGTTTTTCTCTTTCTAATCATGACAAATATTGCTGCTGCTTCTTCCCAATAAGATGTTCCTGTATTCATGTTAAACCAACATTTTTGCCACAAAACACTTTGCAACTGAAAGGAAAACAGAGATACTGAAAATATTTTTTTATAAATACAGGGTTTTATTTTTCTAAAATGAGTAACAAGAGCACTTGTCTTTTAGACTTGAAATGCCAACTCATCTATACATTATGCTATTATGCAATACGTACTCTTCCTCATATATATACTGTATATTTGTGTGTGTGTGTGTGTGTATGTGTGTGTGTGTGTGTGTGTGTGTGTGTGTGTGTGTGTGTGTGTGTGTGTGTGTGTGTGTGTGTGTGTGTGTGTGTGTGTGTGTGTGTGTGTGTGTGTGTGTGTGTGTGTGTGTGTGTGTATAAACAATAAATCTTTTCGTGGAAAAACTGTACAATTGCTCCAAAAAATCACAATCCCTGGGAAGCTAATATGTGGGATCAGGTGACTGAGAGAAAAAAACAGAAGAAAGCCAAGGATCGCTGGGCCTGAAGAAGATGAACTTTGCCTGCCCTTACTAAGTTGATAAAGTTAATACCAGAAGCAAAAATAGGACAGTCAAAAGGTTGATGTGCAAGAAAACAAGAAGAGAATATGATGAAGCCTTTCAGGTAGCCTCAAACTCCACACATTGTCAGTCAGATTTCACTGGGACAAAAAAAACAACCTTGTATTTGTATTTGTATTAAGGTCCCTTAAGAGTTTCGTCAGTAACAGGCGTAAAACAACAAGCAGCAGGTTTTACTGCAGGCAGTGCTGTTATGTCAGTCCCAGTGAAACAGTGAAGAGAGACACCAATTTATCTGCAGACAAACCTCTCTGTCACCACACCTCATGAAATCCCTCAAAGGTGCATTGTCTTCAAATTACTGTCAGTGTCGCTGTCGCCATCTTTCAGCTGTGGATTGCCACCTCACTGATGTATGTTTGACAGCACACCTCCAGGCTCTGTGTGACTGTCTGTCCAGAGTGTGGGACACACACACACACACACACACACACACATACACACACACACACACACACACACACACACGTATTGCATGATGATGAGCGACAGCTAGATCTATGTGTGAATACCTGCAGTGAGGAGACAGCTGAGAATGGAATCTTACATGTGATACAATCGTATCAGCAGTCGTCTCGCTGTAGGCTAGTGATTGGCTGACTGGCTGAAGAAAACATCGTGGAAAGATTCAGTTGATCTGAATTGTTCTAGAAGGGGTACAAACATCAGGTTCCTAATGTTTTTCAAGTGTGAAAACCCAGTGATAAAAATTAAGCAAAAAATTTCAAACATTTTTTTTTCTGGCTTTGTGTCAATCTCACTTTTCTGATAATCAATACCCATACTCTCTTTTTCTCCTATATTTAAATGAGCATACCTTACTGTCCATCACAATCATTTCTGCTACATTAATATTTGGTAATGTGAAGTAACAGATATCCATGGTACATCAATCTCAATAGACAATAGCTCTATGGGCCTTACAAATTGCTATAAGCGGTTTGGCATGATTTTCATCATCCTCCAGTGTGTTCTCAGCCAGAGCAGAACGAAATGAAAAAAAGAACCTGCCCACCTTGTAAGAAGATAATCGGATCAGTCTTCATTTTGAGTTAGCTAGAACAAAACCACCGTCATCCACAGGGGAGTCTGCTTGTGACCGGCCACCACTCCATTTTAAACTGAACATGGATGAAATCATGTTTTTCTAGAGAGGCAAGAAATTAACTGTGAACCCAAGTGAGTGATGACCCCACCACACTCCCCAGAGACCCCCTCCCAGTCTATTCACCTGAATGTAATGCACTCATTAAGCTGCCTTGTGGCGCCATCAAACACCAGTAGTTTTTCCCACAGACTGATGACTCCAATAAACCTCTCATTAATTCTGGCTCCAGTCTATCCCCCTATTCAACCACCTGAGGAAAAAAAAAAGCTCCTTTCTTCACAATAACAGTGGATTGACTGGTTTTAGAAGTTAGGGAAATGACAGTAAAGGCCAACTAATGATGCAGCAAGAGGCGAGGAAGCCAGGTCTCTTAGCAACAGTTTCTCTTCATTGCTAACACTCTGATACTGGCTAGAATAAACAGACTTCTGTATGTCTCTAGGGGTGTGTGTGTGTGTGTGTGTGTGTGTGTGTGTGTGTGTGTGTGTGTGTGTGTGTGTGTGTGTGTGTGTGTGTGTGTGTGTGTGTGTGTGTGTGTGTGTGTGTGTGTGTGTGTGTGTGTGTGTGTGTGTGTGTGTGAAAGAGAGAGAGAGAGAGAGAGAGAGAGAGAGAGAGAGAGAGAGAGAGAGGCTACATCATGTTTAACATTATTCTTTATGATAACTCAGACCTGAAGAAGCTTCTTGGATTACAGGTGAAACATCTTCAAGTCCAGTTGACTTTATTCCATGTAGATATATTTTGCTTCCTTAGTTAATATTTTTAGACATTTATCATCCAGTATTCCATGTTCTCAGATGTTTAGATTCAGTTTGAATCATTTCACACACAGTAGTCGTATTCACATTCATATTGCTGGTTGTGTTTCGCCTCAGATGTCACTTAAATTTATGCTGCTGTTTTGTTTTGTGGCCCCTGGAGAGAGGAAACACAGTACTGTACTGTACTTGAGTGCATTGCGCCCTCTTGAGTTGAAACAGAGGTATTTCTGGAAAAAGTTTATAAAACAAGCTGATTTACACAGAACTGGTGTGTGGTTATGATCTTGTTTTTTCTTAATCTAGTTATCAATTATGTGAATTATACATTACAAGGTTCATTATGTAGTCACTTACCATTGAGCTCACATATTAAGTAAGTCATTTTAATTAATTTGATGTAATTTATTTCAAAGGTTTCACATAAAAATCCTTGTGCTCTTGACCCATTCTACAATTAATAATTCATATTGCAGAACCAAACAGCCTTATCTGATTGTACGAAAATGAAAATACTGTATCCTGACACTGAAGAGGGTTTAATAATTTAAAATGTCCTCTTCCACCACTAATTAATGTGGACAGGTGCCTGACAGTCACTAAGAGTGGTCTCTGGTGACATCTCCTGCTTGAAACGAGAACTACAAGATCTAGTATGTATTGTACGCTTAACCTCAAAAACAAAAAAACCCCACACAATTAAAAAAAAACTTTTTTTTGGATAAAAAGCAAATAAACAAGTAAAGAGATGACAGACTACACACATCGGTAATTACATGCATTTCATAAATGTGCTCTGCTGCAGACACTCACCAGTCTGATCCAAGAAAAATTCAAGAGAATTTATATTGAAACCCTAAAAGAAGCAAAAACTAACTGAATTGAGTCAAATATTCCAAATGACGGGATTCTGTTTGATTGGCTGTGTCAAAATATTATGTTCTTTGAGAAAGTTTGATTATATATATTGATTATTATTATTATATTGATTTGAAAGTTGATTACATAATTATATATTAACCATGTTGTTACTTTGTGTTAATCCTCCCGGCTGGTTGAGACAATTTATGATGCACTCTAAATTCTTTGCTTAGACACCCACGTATACTTGTCATTAAAGATTTGCTTTTGGATTATCTTTAATCTACTAGGTGTTCATCTGTTTTCTCTAAAACAGCAAGTCATTTGTTGAATAAAATAACCAAGCAGCGTCTTAGTTTTCTAAGATTTTATTCTCGATTCAGTATTTGTGATTATCCAAAGAAAATTTTACCACGACATCGACAAAACCTCAAAAGAACACAAAGTGCTCACATTCTGATTCATTGTCTTAAACAGTTGTGCAATGCAATTGTGTTACATCACATGTAACACTGAATGTGCACTGAATGGTTAAAGTGGATTTTTCAGCATCACGTGTTCGTGAATTGTAATCCTCGAAGAATCCAGCGGTGCGTCTCCGTGGGAGAATCCGAGAAACACTCAGGACTTCCGATCTATTTAAAAATATAATTTATTGATCGTTTTACGAAAACATTCATTCAAATCAATCGTTGCATTCAGATCCATTATATACTACTATTTCATACAGTCTATAAATGGTTGCGCTCTTATTTTATTGTATTGCCATGCTTTTAGACTGAGGGTCATATTCTCGTGTTTCCTGTCTGCCTCACTTTACGCAGCGGCTCCACACACTGCTGCTCATCCCTGGACGGAGCTGTCAGGAGGAGGACTCCCAGGGGCACTAGTCTCACAGATACGTCCACTGCCCTTAAGTTCCAGCGCGTAAAAGACGAGCTGAGGAGGCGAGGTGCGACGGACAGCTCCTTCTCCGGGGAAACAAGACTGCGTGTTTCTAAGTTTGTTGTGATCTTCACACTTTTCCTCACTGCAGACCTGATCCACTGCAGCCGTAGTTTATGAAACGGATTTTTGCAGCAGGCTTATCTTTTCCTTTTGGTAGACCTTTGTTGGATCTGTGAGTGTAGAGACTCACGTAGCACTAGCGGAGTCGGTGCTGGAGGTTCTGTTGATGCAGAAGTGAGGGAGGAAATAAGTGAATTACCAAATTGACCTATATAGTTTTATTGGGGTAAATATTTTAAATATAAATCACAAGGTCGACCAGAAACCTATACATTCCTCTGTGCTACCATCACCGGAGTGCAAGGACTATGTTGATGAAGGAGTACCGCATCTGCATGCCCCTCACAGTGGAGGAGGTAGGTGAAGTTAAACGTGGGGTTTTAAAAGATGTTTTTGCGCCCTGCTCGCTTTGCTTGTTGTCATATTTCCCCTCCCCCGTAGCTGCCAGAGCTGCAGCTCATGCTGTTTGAGTCGCTCCAGGTCCTTTTTTTAAAAAAAAATCCATTATTTTCATTACTAATGAGATGGTTATTGCAAAGTTGTGAATGATGCGCTTATTAATTTTGCACCGTAGCGCAAACAGAGCTCCTACACCCGAGGTGGGGTCATGCGGCCACCGCGCGGTGGAGCTGCTGTTGTCTGTCTTTCAGCCTCACGGTACTGATCTGACACTGACAAGTCGTGCATTTCACCATGGTGCACTGCAGGCACAGTGACAGATGCGACTTGTTTTATACTATTTATACTATTATTTATTCAAGATGAAAACACGTGGATAAAAATCGAACTCCTGTTTCGTTATTTCCCTTCCTCACCTTCTTTTTTTTTTAGTTCAGGAAATGATGCTTATGCAACCCCTGCTTGTATTACAGTATAAAACTGTGAAATGGGCTGAAATACTGATTTCATGTGTTATGTTGACATTTAATTTGCAGAAATGCATTCACTCGAGCTGGGTACGTTCAAAGAAGACAGGAGCATCTGAGTGCTGAAGTTCCCCTCAGGTCACAGTGGAATAGAAACAGCTTCATGGTTAAGCAACGCTGCTGCAATTTGTTGTGATCCAACTCAGACACAGCTTTTCTTGAACATTCAGTGCTAAGCTCAGATGTCACTGTTTGATTTCTGCTCAGGGTTTCTCCCGACTCTCCTCCATCTGTTCTTGAATTGGCTTTATCTTGTTTTTGCAATGCCTGATCATATGAATTAACACTCACATTTTAGTGCACTTTTTCCATATACTGCATTGGATATATGTGATGTTATAAAATAAGTGAAGCGCCTGGATAGTCTTCTGACGAGTCATTCCACCGTTGCCTGCACCACAGCAACAGATGTTCCAGTTAGAGCATTTTATAGAATGTACCTGTCATAAAGGTTTAACGCATCATTTAACAGTTTATGAGGCAACATGAGTAGCCGCTCCTAAACTCATGTCTCCTCTGAATATGTGTGTTACCTTAGTGGCGCAGAATGTCTGTAACGCAGGTTCATCACAGTTAAAAGTGTTTGTAAAGATGCAGTCCTTCAGTAAGCAAAGCTCATTGTTGCTTTCATGGCTTTGATAAGGATGAAATAGGAGCCATCTGTATTTATTTAATCAGACACTTGAACAGTCTACCCTGAAGCTTATTGATCCTGATCAAGTATTTTAATGTTACCTCATCACATCTCGTCCTAAGGCTGATTTCTGTGTTTCGCTCCAGCAGTGATGGAAGACGATGTTGTCCTCTGTGGCTGACGGCTATTACATCTGCCGTCGTAATTATAATGGGGACCAACCCAATCTATTGATTTGTCACAGACTTGACTAATGAACATCAGTAATTGGTTAAATCTTGCAGAGATGCCGGCACACAAAGTCAAATAAAGTATAGTGTCATCAATAACAGTGAACGGAATGAAAAAGTAATTGTAAGTGGTTCTCTCCAAAATAAAAGGAAAATCATTTACATTCTGCTTCAATGCAGCAGCAAGCAGCCAATGAAATGTTGATTACATAATCTAAAGCCTTACATAGGACATGTGTGCTGCCCAGGAGAAAATTGAATGCATGATAAAACACATCTTCATTTCCAGAGTCGGGACTTTGTGTTGGACTCATGTTGAGGGGTGATTGATTTAGTGTTCTGGTGCGCTGTTCAAACCCATCTCAAGAGTCATGAATCAGAATCTATCGACTTTTGCAGCAGGAGGGTAAACACGCATTTCTTCAGATGAATACAGGTCTGTTAGTGAAGTGGACTGCTCTTTTGTACAGACATATTTACTTCTCGGGGGTCTGATTTCTAACCTTACCTTTACCATTTAGTAGAGTGTAAGTGAGGAAATTATCAGCAGGGCATAGAAGTGATAGAAATATGCTATATTCAGTATACACTATGCTCAAACTCACAAAAGATCTGAGAAACAGATTGGAGATGCCGTCATGATGATGTCCTGAGGGTCAGAAGTGCAACAAGAACATTTTTAGTGAAATAGTCGGTACAGAAAATTTTATTGTGTGACTTTAACACTACCAGAAACTTAGACACGTTCACTGGTGTCAACGATTTTCACTAACTGCAGCCTTGTGTGTATAGATGTGTGATTACCAATACCAAGTTTGATATTATACAGTCAATCAATAATACCAATAACAAATATATACATTTGCAGGCAAAAACAAAGCAAACAGTTTCAGTGTTTTGGGCTCATAGAATGAATGTCTGATCAGACAATCAAGTAATCAGTACAAAATAACGTGTCCATGCAGTATTTTGTACTGCACTATGCAGCAGACCAGTCATATGAATGATGTGAGCTCCACAGATGGACAGCACGTACTCTATGTTCTAAGCACTGCATAATCCACCACTGCTTATATTAAATGTATTGTAGGCAGTGTCTGTTAAACAGGTCAGCTTCTTTCACAGGAAGAGAGAGACCATAAGTTGTAAACAGTGGTTTACACTGGGGGTTCAATTCCCAAGGTTCGAATCTCTTGGGTTGTTTTTTATTATGTGTTTTGTTTTGGTGTTTGTTTGGTTTTTTTTAGGGGGGTATTATTCATTACTGTTATTTTTCTTAATTTTCACTATTATCATTACCAGGGTTAGGGTTGAGGGCCTCAAATCTTAAATGACAACCTCAAATTTGGAGGACGATCGATATTAAGGACCATTGAGGACACAAACCCAAACACTGACACTGTCTATGATTGACATCTAATAGTCACAGGTAGGAATTTCATCCCAAAAATCTCCATCAAAACAAAGCAACTTCACAGCATTTAATCTCACATGTGGGGTGTCTTACTCTCATTATCATCTCTGCATTCTTTCTTGAATGAAGTACAGCATATTCGTATTCTTGAAAACTTCTGCAAGATGCTTACTTCAACTGCAGTATGAGAAACTCCTGTTTTGATTGCAAAACCTTCACCCAGTGAGAGACACGTCTATCCTTGGAGGTTTCTTCTGTGTTTGTGTGTCTCTACATTTACACACTACATTATGATGCCCCACAGCACCTGGAGGCCCCAGCGCCAAGATCTTGTTTACATCCCCAGAGTGAAGACTCTGACTAAGTAAAATCCTGTACCTCCATTTTTACTCAGCCAGACAGTAAAATGGATGAGACAGAAAGAGAAAGAAAAAGAGAAATAGAATGAATAGATGAGCGGTTATACAGTTATAGTATTATGCAATCCCTTTACCGTGGCTACCATTTACACTTATAGAATACACTGAACTGTGCTTGTACTTCATTAGTTCCCCTAATTCTTCATTATTATTAGCAGGAATGAGAGGAGCAGAAGTGTCATCAGTATTTCTCTACTATTCCTTATGTTCGTATATATCTGTATCTGTAACTATGTAACTGATCCTGGTCATTTTCTTAAAACACCAGTCAAACAAATGTAACTTACAGCTACTGAAGATCCGTTCTGTCAGATCACACCAAGCAGAACTTTCACTGTGTTATCAGTAACTATCCAATTTGGATTCACACAGAAACCTTGACGACCACCTCTGGTGTCTCTTAGAGAGGTTTAGAAACATCACAGAAAAACAGAGCTGTTATAGCTAATGCAGGGTTTTTATTCAGCTGTAGGAAACATCATTCATTCATTCATCTATTTATTTATTTATTTATTTATTTAATGGATGATAACTGTCTCAAGTTGTGTTATGAGAATGGAGATGAGGATGATGATGTTTCTTTCTCTGTTGGACTGCATTCAATTGAATGTGTTCAGCTTTACTTGAATTGAATCAATTTGTTTGATTTGTATGGTTATCCAGCTGCCAGCCTCCTGGATCGCACGGTGCTGTGAGGATAATTGAAACCCTTGTGGTAATTCTGAGGTTGCAGACTCTCAATATGACTGTTACTTTTTTCTCTGTTGTGCCCTATTATGTGATCATCTAGCACTAACATTGCACTCATTGGTGCTTTTAATGGTGGTTATTGAGGGTGTAGAGGTAAAATAAAATATTAAAATCCAGAATTTAATGCAACTTTATTATTTTTCTGGATTTTTGTTGCTCCATCTCTGTGTTTCTGTGTTGGAAAGCAAAAGTTCTTATAAGGTCCAGATCGTGTTGCTTAAAATATTAGCTGATGAGGAGCAGAGGAAAGACATCCAGGATGTTAACCGTTGTAGCTCAGACAGGGTCATGCATTGCTCCTGGCTAACGTCTGGCCTCAGAAAACAGATAAAATAAGACTGGCCAAGTGAATTAAAATCAACTGTGATGTGGGCACAGCAACCATTAATGAACAGCACAACATAACACAGCTCCCTTCACACACACCTCCTGCTTGATTTAATCAAAGCTGCTAAATTTCAGTTGCACCAGTGCACGCAATAAAATGTTTACAGCATTAAATGAAAATTTTGGCAAATGTTTAATAAAATTGCTAAATAAGAGTCGGAAATGCCCAGAAAGAAGCAGAACATCAAGAACACTGCCAATCGTATTTACATGATGTGGAGAAAAGATGTCGAGGAAAGTTAAGGAGCAGGTTTGATATAAACACAGACAACTCGAAGACTTTGGGAAGCAGGTAGTCTCATGGCGAGGTGATGATGGCCAGAAGAAGGGGAAGTCCAGGACCATGTCTCCATGACAGAGCATTTCAAAGTAGAACATTTTGGCATAGAACATTTCACTCTAGAAACGCAACCCAGCTTTAACTTGCCTCGTTCATACAGCGGGCATTCTTGGACTTCTGCACCTTTATTTGACCCCAACATCTGTCATTGCAACAGGAAGTCAGTGATTTGAGGAATACCCACAGAAAAGGCCATTAAATTGGTGAAACAGCGAAATATACTTTCATGCTGTCAAGTACCTTACTATTACAGAATGCCTGTGTTCACTGTAAAGGCATGTACTGAGGTAACAGTGTGATCCCGATGGCTCCAAAGGGTCAGAGAAGGGAATTTGTTTCTGTGTGTTGTTGCTGCTATTGAAATGCTTAATAATTGTTGTGTTTTTTGGTCATAAAAGACACTTTGTGGCCAGTATTTAACCTCATAACCAAGGAACGTAGGATTAATCAGGTCACCAAATACATGTACATACATGTCAATAACGCAACCATGTCATTTCTTGTTCACTGACATTGCAAGACGCTGTATGACGACTAAAACAAATTAAGCGAAAGACACTGAGATCCATATTTTTAGCCGCATGATGCAAAAGGAGACTCATGGTTGTAATTTTCCATAGCTTATCCACATTGGTAGAGCAGGATTCACTCTGGCTTAACAATGATAAACCAGTTTGTTGGTAATAAGTGATATTCAGTGTTTCTCAGAGCCGCCAGTGTTGTTTGGCCAGTGAAGGAGAGATACACCAGCTCTATCTCTGGCATTAGTGTGTGGTTAAACTAAAATTCAAACTTGTTTATAACTTCTCAGTCAGAGTTTCTCCAGAGTTTTTCTTCTTTTTCTGGTCACAAACTTCGTGAACTGCTTTGGGGAAACAAAATGATTTCTTACTGGAATGAACTTTGGGTCTGTTGGTGAGTCGCAGACTTTCACATTCAGCTCAGTATTGCTTTGCTTGATTTTGGTAAACCTGTTGAAATCTGAATGAGGTTATGATCTATGTAGTGTTTGCAGATGTCTGCATTGTATATTCCATTCCAACTTCCTATTGACTTTACTGTTCATTTTATGATTTAAAGGAGCTATTTTCTTCCATCATGATTAGTATTTATTAAAAGTCGTCTGATTCAACCCATTTTCAAGCCCTCTTGTGAAAAGGAACATGGAATTATTTTCTTCTCATATTACAATAAAAATTTGAGAAATAAAAACATTACATTAGTTTTTCCATCATCCTCTACCCCTAGTCTGTCGGGTGTTCTTGGGCTTCAGCCCAAATAAATAGATACTCCTATTTTGTTTGATTCAATGAGTCTGTGATACATTTGCGTTAAGATGGACTTACACATCAGCTAGTGACTCTTCCTGTTGGCATTTCACATCAGAGCCTGACATCTGTCATGCCCTGTTGCTGCTGTTTGTGGCATCACTTCAAACCACACACATCACAGCGCTCAGCTTCAATCAGTGGACGTTTGGACCCAGAGAAAGTGACACGTTTGTAAAAGTCCTACACACACACACACACACACACACACACACACACACACTGCAAACTCGCAAACAACACACTCGCACCATTCAGGCGCTCCGTGAGAATTGAGGCATTGCTTTAATTCCAGAGAATCATGGCTTTGTTATATATTATTCATTTTTACAGTATCTGCAGTAGTGGAATGTGCGTCAGGAGAATGCAGCTGAAACAGAGGTAAAAGAGGATAATTGTACAACACAGGATATTTCTGATGTTGGATTACATCATTGTTAATGTACTTACAGTAATCTTGCAAACACTACATATTACTACACATGATCACAAATGTTTCCCAACACATTACCACTTTTTAAAAAATTAATCAGTCAAAAATTGCCCTAATACAACAACTAATGCTGATGACTATTGTCAATATGTTTGCTCCTCATCTTCTTGTTTTTGTCCTTCTTCATCTTGAGTGAGTCTTCATCATGTGAGTGAGTCATATTTGGACATTTGTCACATTTGGACATTTGGTAAATGGTGTGAAAAATAGATGAATGTGTTTACGTGTTCCACATAACAGGCTGCACTCGCACTGGTTTAATGGGCGTCAACATTCACTTATCAGAACAGGAAACTTTTAATCACCGGTCCCTTCATTTCCCCCCGATAGTATTCCTCCTCTCTTCTTATCCCCCCTAAACCTGACTGACTGTCAACATCCTGTTTAAATAAGGAGAAACAAAAAAAAAAAGCTTCTGAGAATAGAAGCTGTGCTGACACATTGTGAATGTGTCAGGAGATTTATGGGACAGGTGTTAGGAAAGATGCGGTATGAAAAGGGGAGCAGCTGGGCGTGCTGCACTCTAATGTGATCACCACATATCAAGATGTATTGTGCACCCTGATTGGTGATGGCTAGAACATGTGATCAAACTCATGTGAAGATAGAGATGCATGTGAGCCAGTCATTTGTGATATTTTTAATTACTAAAATTTCCATTTAGAACTGATCATACCAAGATTCACCTGAAAAATATATTTGTCTCATATTCAGCCAACAGATTTATATTATATGAAGAATTAAACCAGCTATATTTACTTGTCATAGGCTGATGTAGACATAAACATGATTATGAACCTACAGAGGGATGTTATAGAGATTTGCAGAGAATCCGACATGCACGCCTCTTAAATCTCAACCTTTTTACAGTGCTTCATCGTTTTGAAGTGCATTTCAGCACCGCTAAGTGGTCCACTGACAGACCTTGGGAAAAGAAACTGCTCTACAAGGCACTTAATCTGATTGCCCATCTTGTTATTATCCCGTTCAGTGATGTTGGCCAAATTCTTCCACATTTGTTTCACAGATGTTATTTGTTCCCTCAGGTGAAATGACTAATTTCCCCCCCCGTTTTCTCCACATTGTTATGGGCTAAATGTAACCCTGTTAATTATAACTTCAATCTGTGCAAGACACACGTTGAAAGCTTGTCTAAAATAGACAAATATATCTTTACCTTACAGCGTGGAGAATCATAAATGGAGTATGGACCCCTGGATCTGCCTTTAAATGTGATCTTCAGATGCAAATCAATGTTATTATTTTATTCTGGTGTGGGTGGATGACAAGTATGTACTTCACAAATTACAGTGTTTTGATTAGCAAATCAAATGAACAGGTCTGACCAATTCAGACAAAGAGCTGCATAAATATCAGCCGATCAGTTGAAAAGGTTCTCTTTCAAGTCTAAATCAGGAGGCGTTCACTCTGTGCTTCACGGGCAGGAAGCTAATGTACCCCCAGCCTGATCAGAACATGACAAAGGTACAGTCATGTGCAGATCTCACTCCACAGCTCCATCACATTCACCTTCTCAGCATTTCAAAAAGCTACTTCACCATAAAATGGTCCTGCACAATTCTGTATTCTTTTTGTCAGCTATTTTTAAATTTAGTATTCATGTCAGTCATTCGGCACTTCCATATCATTTTTATCAACACATGTTTGTTCAGGTTTAATAAACTAAAAGACTTTTTTTTAAAAAAAGGTCTTCTTTGTGTTAAGTATTTAATTCTACTTTTTATCAATTTAAAGCATTGACATTTAGTCTTTTCACAGACAGTTCATTGAATCTAATCAGATGAAAACAATATTTATGTCATTTTACTCTTACTGAAGACTTAATTCTTCATTTACTGATGAAAAACAGGTTGAATGAATCAGAATGCGGCTTTGCATTAATAATCTGGCCGATGACGTCAGTTTAAGGAACACACCCAGACATGATCATTTGCATATTTATTTTCAACCGCACTGGATTCTTACTCATCTTAAGGTTGACTATAGATCATTTCGGCCCAGAGATGTTTGATCGTTTTTTTGCTTCGCCAGATGAAACTGTGAGACTCTGGGCACCAGATGTCTTTAGGGAATCAGTAGAGGAACAGTTTGCACAAGGTCACAAAAATAATAGTAATTATGATCTCACTTTCTGTTGTAATAGATACATTAACGAACATGCAATGACCTTAAAGTTTTTTTAATGACTTGAAAAGCTGGCAACAGGTGTTGAAAATGTTGGAAATTGGTGTTTGAATATGTGTTGTAGTTATCGGACATGCTTCTGCATTCATGAGACAAAAAGCATCCCTTCTCTTTGTCCCCCTAAACTTGCATCACTCATCAGAAAACCCACAAAGAGTTAGAGAATAATGGAGAGAAAAATACTTTCCCAGGAGATCATCTGGGACTGATCTCATAGGAGAGTAGAAGTGCAAAAAGGAGCTGTAATTGGAACATTTTTTTAAACTGTCAACTCCAGAGGAATGGAAAATTATGTCAACTTGGGTCAGATGACAAGAACATTTTTCACACTCCTTTTGTATGAGTGTCTGATTGTAGAAGATTTGAAATGGAGATTCTTGGTCTGGAATGTGCAATGAATGTGGAACCTACGATATTATGGGTTCAAAAGGAATTCCGATTTTATATAAGCTTACAAGAAAATGACACTTGATTTATTACCTCAGTAAATATTTTCCTTCTAAAAAGTTATGTTCCTATTTAGATGAAAATAGATGATGGATAAGGGTGCATTGCTATATCCAATCAATCCCCCCCGGCTGCTTGTCTAGATACGATCACTAGCCTACAAACCAACGTGTGACTTCACAGAGGATTTACACTTGTTCTTACGACACAATTATCATCTGCTTGTGTGTTCCTGTTGGCCACTCACAGACAGACAGACAGACATTACTGTGGTGCAGGTGGTGAGCAGCACGGATCCTCTTCTCTTTCCGTGACATCTGTTGCTTTTGTGACTTCTTCTCCGCTCTTCAAATTGCTTTTTAATAGCTGGGATGTGTCTCCTTTCAGTTACATTGCCTGTCTAAATTACCTCCCTCAGCATTGATGTGAGGCTCCAATATTTCTTTAGACAAATAGAGCATGTGACTAGCCTGATTTCTGAATAATTTTTTGCTTGTATGGTGAGATTTTGGAGACATTTCCATGGATGTATTTGGGGTACTTGTGGCAAATCAGTGGCTTATCATGAGCCAGTTTAGTTCTAATAAATTTGCATGTTGATGAGTGCCACAAAAACCTTGGCAAGAAAACAATTGTTGGCAAGGAGGTCAAATGCTACCCTCATTGTAAAACCATCATTGTAAGAGAAAGTCGTGATTGAATCTGGTTTGTTGATTTGAATGGATGCTATAAAACTTTCTGCACCTGTTGTGATGGAAGCTACAGTAAAACTGCTTCACATAATTATACCCGTGTCTGTCACGTTTCTCTTATTCAGCTATAGACGACTGATTTCTGAGCTGTTTAAGGTCTCAAAGTTAATGTTATCCCATGTTATCACAAATACATGCTTTGTTGTTGTTGTTGTTGTTGTTGTTCTTTTTTGTTTTTTTGTTTTGTTCATTAGTCCATGTTTCTGACATCGATGGTGTTAGTCTAACAGGAGCGGTTTGCTTTCTGGGCTCCATCTCAAGGTTTATGGTTGTAAGCACAGCAAACATGTAATTATAAGACGCATTACTATACTATTCTGTTCATTCTCGCTAACAGGATGACGTTAAAAATTAAATGAACTGGTAAAACAATAGGAACAATTAAAAACCCCCACAATAAACAATTTACAGAAGAAATGAAAATACAATATTATGAATATGTACAGTATGTGTGTTGCATGCGATGACTTATTGATTGAAAAGACTGATTGCTTGTGGGTAGAACTTTCTTGCCAGCATTGTAATCCTGGAATTCAAACTCCTGCAGAGTCTGCCCGATGGTAGGAGTCTAAAGAGTGCGTTTTGTGGATGTGTGCGGTATCTGATGAGAGTGTGTGTTCTACATGGGGACCAGACCATGATAGACTCTATGGTACATCTGTAGAAGGAGATGAGGTTTTGGTTGACATGCCAAACTTTCACAGTCTCCTCAAGAAGTACAATCTCAGTTAGGAGTTCTTGATGATTTGTATTGTGAGACCAGGTGAGGTCCTCGCTAATGTAGGTGACAAGAAACTTGAAGGTTTTCGCCGTCTCCAGCTCACTCTCATTGATATACAGGGGTTTGTGTGGCTCCTTTTTTATTGTTCTTGGGTTGATGATCATCTTTTTGGTCCAATGTAATACTCATACCTCAAAAAATACCAAATTAGATGGTTTTATCACTGTGCTTCACTGTACAGATAACAATGCAGAAACAGCATGATGGGCTTTTAAATATGCTATCACTGAGGTCCATGAAACAACCTCTATTGCCATGCACTCTTCAATTATACGAGGCTGACAGCGCTGTCAGAAGCCTGGCGGTGGAGACAAGCCGTTCATTTACATTCTCTGATTGTGTGGAAATCCGATGACTGCTGATATTAATGAGCTTAGATATAGAAAAAAATCTTTTAGAATGCTAATCTGAAATAAAAGGAAATGTTCATAGAGCCAAATCTCACTTGGCTGATTTCAGCTATCAACGGAAAAAATAACACATGATCATAATTACATCACAGCAGATATTTATGTCTGTAGTGAGGAAAGAATATATAAGCAAATATTTCGTCTTAAATTTAATCAACCACAGGCATACATGGAATGCAGCAGCAACTGCATGGAAAGCCGAACAATAAAGACTGAATGTGTCAGTTCATTTCTATCTACTTGTCCTTGTGTGTGTGTGTGTGTGTGTGTGTGTGTGTGTGTGTGTGTGTGTGTGTGTGTGTGTGTGTGTGTGTGTGTGTGTGTGTGTGTGTGTGTGTGTGTGTGTGTGTGTGTGTGTGTGTGTTTGTGTGTGACCCTGTCTTTTAGTTTACCTGAGTGTCACTGTATAATCAGAGTTATTGAACGGACACAAAAAACTTTATATGTGTATGCGTTGTCCTGATCGTAACATCTACAACTCTACTTTGGACCACGATTCCCTAGGGGCAAATATTTGGAGTGAGAATAAATAGCAATTCTCAGCAACACGAAAACAAACTCACAGCCTCTTTAACAAACTGAAAAACAGTTTGATTTGCTGAAAGAGAATAAAGTTAAATACCACAATCGTCACATGTAATAAACATATATGATAAATAAGAATTCATAAATCCAAAATAGTGCAATACAGAGAAAATAATTTACCACATCGTTGTTCATACAATAATATCATGGCATGTGTTTGTTATGGTCATTACGCACATACACATTAACACATTAAAATGTGTTACTATCTTACAGTGGTGCTGTTCAGCTGAATTCAGTGAAGCAGCTCTCCATTCTTTAGTGCAGTGCCCATGACTTCTCCCTTAATCAAAGTGATGCGGATGCACAACGGGCAGGAAGTGGCTTCAGCTGTCGCTTTTTCTGAAATGAGGCTTGATGGGCAACAGCTCTTCCAGATTCAATCTTAACTGGAATACATGCCGACCCCCAAGGAACAAATTACTTGCATGGTTGAACACCTCAGCCGATCAGAACCAGAGCTTCAGGTCTGGGGTAAATGTGCCACTGTGACAAAGTCAGGATAATATTATTTAAGATACATAAATTATGTAATTCTATAGTATTCCCTCAATTTCTATAGAAATGTCTCTTTTAGCATCAGAACAGATTAAAATTATTGTAGGGAAATTTTCAATCCTACTTGGTTTTATCTTAGTGAGCACTGGTTTTATCTCCTACATGAAACAGTCTGGAGCAAACATCATGCTCCTCCGAGGTGATGAACATCTGTGACATTTGTTGTTTTTCTTATTTACTGTTATTAATGTTTTATATATTCGCTCCTGCAACAAATCTTTGTTTTTATGCTTATTTCAACAGGATGAACTATGATCCTCATGGAATATGCAGCTGAAAAGACGTGGGAGTCAGAATAAATAATTATCAGACGCCATAACTTCTGGTTAAAATGACACTGAGCGCCAAATCCTGTGGTGCTTTTAAACTCACAAATTAAATGTATTGTCCAGTTAAGAGCAGCTTGTAGGAAACATGCATACCACAGCAAGAGCTTATAACCTGCAGTATGTTAAGGGGCTTTAGGTGTGCTGTTATTTCTACGTTTCTGCAGTTCTACAGTTCAGTGGTATGAACCGATGATTGGGGACAAATTCTTTAATCAACGTCTCTGTCATATTAACATCTGTGCTGTTGACATACTGGGAGAATAGCTGACAAGAGGGCCGTAATGCCTTGAATTATTTTTCTGTCTTAACATATGAGCTCCATAGCTGGGCTCAGCAGCACAATGTTAAGTTTACACTATTTATCTTGATAGTGATCATTATTATTTAAAATAATGGGGTGTTTCTGCTGAGTAGTGTTTATGTAAACACCATTTACCAAAAGCCCAAGACTGACAGATTAACCAGTCAGGACGAATCTGGTGCAATATGACAATGTAAAACACTTCAATTCTTAGATAATAAGAACAACAATATACAGTATGTACTGCTGACTGTCAACAAAATCAATGACAAACAAAATATGAAGCAGTAGCTGGCAAGAAGTCATATATTTACACATACAAACACACAGATTAATGCTAAACTTTTCAACCTTTGTACCATGTGATGAAATAAAGCATTTGGTGAAGTCAGATTGTGCAACTCAAATGATATTCAGTGACATGGGAGTCTTGGGACAAGTCAGAGGGATGACTCTAAGGCTCTAAGGAATTTATCTGTCAGTCAGTTTGGCAATTTTGCTTCAGCTATCCAGAGTAGTCCACAGTAGGAATTCTAATGACTTGAGAAATCCATGACTTTTCATCTAGGATCTGTGCCCTTACTTTAATTTCATGTTGGTCTCATTGAGATACAAGATCTCTTCTTCAAGGGAGTCTTTAGTCAAGATGGTAACCCTTTTTTTTTTGTAAAAAAAGTTTTTATTGAAATGTAAAAACAAAACGGATCATTTGCCATCAGGAGGCACATTCACCATATAGAAATTATACGAAAGAAGAGTTGAAAGAAGAAAGGGCAGTTAGACTATGCCAGAAATATTCAGAACTGACCTTCAAAGATCAGTGTTTGTAAGATGTGTAAATGAAGGCTCCACGCTGCGGGTGCGTAGGTGGATAGGAAAACAGATCTGATGCCCTCTGGATCCCTGCTTGGAAGGATGGCTTGCTTGCCATCATTTAAAACGTGTTGAATTTGAAACAGTGAGCTCTGTCTTGATTTTGATTGGTCTTAGCATGTTGGTGTCTAGATGGGTGCAAGGACAGGTAGAGCGTGAGAGAGGAAATAATTTCATACCTGCAGTGAGTGATGGAAGAAGTTGACTAGGAATCACACCTTCCCATTGGATGACTGCAGCTGGATCTGTGGTGCTGTCAAGCATAATAGAACAGAACAGGGGTTTGAAATAGTGGAAAGCAGGTGTGAAGCATTTTCTCTCCATAAAATCATTGAGCACACTTTTATAAGCCAACTAGACTTCTTTCTGTGTTTTACTCCCATCTCTGTTGAGGATTTGCCTTGCCCTTTTCTATCAACAGTGTGGCTGCACAGCTTTCCCAAGACACAGGTAGGAAAAGTAAGAAATGGCATAAAGAAGACAAAACCGCTTTTTATGCAAGACCAAGCCTTCATATCATTTGTGGTCAATTCTCTTCTCTCTCGTTCTTTCTCCATTTCTCTGCTTTTCAAGCTCACTTTTTCCCATCTCTCACTGGCAGGCCTCTCAGAAGTACGCCGCTCTCTCGCTATCTATGCATAATAAATGTGATGGCTTTTCCCCTAGCAACCACAAATTTCAGTTGTACCAAAACACTCCAGAGAAGAGCTGAAGGAAAGGAAGGGCTTACGTAACATAAAGGGACTCTTGTGCAGCAACCAGCTGACAACTGACATGGAAACAATGACCTTGTTCTTGATCTCAAAGAGTAAGTGACAAAAGTCACCATTGGTGTTGCTTGCAGAGTAAATGATTGTGTGTTTGTTTGAGTTCCCACACATGAACAACATCTTCCTATCACAACTAGTCAAAAAAAGACATTGCTGCTGATATAAAGAATGTAAAGTATGCCTCACCATATCAGTCATTGGATCGTGCTTTCTTATTTCCCTTAGAGGAATAAGATGTTTGGACCAAATCAAATTGACCAATGCTTGTGATAGTTCAGTGGAAAGTTGTTTGTTTATAAAAATATATCCTTAAAAGGATCTTGAGTGTCTGTATTTAATTTTGTGTTAATCCATAACACACATATTTAGATATTTCTTGAAAATCAAAAAAATACCAGCCTCATGTTCACTGGATCTATATATATTTCTTCCATATAAACATTCTAGTCTGCCCAAAAGGGTTGCTCTGACAGGTCGACCAGCTGACAGACACAAATTGCTGGCCCTACTGACACGCCTCTAGCATGGCCACAAATCACAGCAGTCATATTCCTGTGACAGAGTGTGTTTTATGACACATGTGAATGCCTGAAAACATTTTCCGCACCGAGAAAGAATAACAAAAGGACACGAGTGTGAAAGCAAATCATCCAACATGACTTAAATGACATTCGCACCGCAACACCACCACATTCCTGGCTCTCTACCCTCTGCTGCAGCTCAGAATGGACGTTTATTGTCCCATGCTAACGTGGGATCCAAATGATGATGATATGCCAGTCTCTAGACTCCATCAAATTCATGTTCTGTAGATGAGCAACTGCTCTGCTTCTTAATAATGAAAACTACAAGGGGGTTGATGAAGTTGTGTGCTCACTGAGCCATGCTCTCAGCTTGAGTATCGACCCCTGGGTTCCTAATCACTCCCATCTCAGCAGGACTTGGTTCGACCCTTGTTCAGTTCCTGGCAATCAACCCTCTCTTTGACCCATTATTATCCCATCCAGTATACAACCCTCATATCCCAATCAACATACTTAGCACAACTCTCATACATATTTTCATTCCAATAAAATACTTTTGAACTTTACAATGCCGAGGTCTTTGTTTGCAAAATTGTAAAATCATAGAGATAATTTATGATCCAATTATACTTCATTGTGTTGTTATGAAATATCAGCAAATATCCGATTTGCAGGGCTGGAGATAAGCAGGAAGAGCTTAAATGCGGTGTGGGTTTCTCAGACATTACAGCATGATAAAAAAAAAATCAGAGTATGCTGCTCTCAGTCCTGGCTGATGAAATCTAGTAAAAGAAATCGAAAGCAGTAAAAGCTGTGTGTGTGTAAAGAAGCAGCTGAAGGATCATGTTGGGTAAATGGGAGAAGAGCAGGTATATTGAAAGTGTGAAAAGAGAAAATTAATGAAACCAGGTTACGTAATGTCTCTGCATTAATCATTTCCCTCAACATCTATCTCCTAAAGCTCTACCTTCTCCAGTGACTCCTGTTCATCAGTTCTTCCTCTCTTCAACTCCCAGTCCCTCTTCTCAACATGTTTTCTCCTGATACATGCTTATGGTATCCCTGTTTCACGGAGCACCCAAGCAAGGAGCAGAGATGAAGCATTGGGGGTGATCTCGACATTAGGGTTGGGTGCAGTGACCTCAGACACTTCATAGATGGAGAATGTGAATGGATGAGTGTAGAGGAAGAATGGGAGGCACAACAGGAAAGTGCTCTCTCCCTCCTACGGTGGTCAGGATGAATAAATTATACCTCTTCAATCATCAGGACATAGATTACGTAATCCCTTCCTTTCCTCAAGGTCTGTGCTTATGTCATATCATATTTATTCAGACAAGCCGTCATAATTTTTTTAAGCAATGAAGTGCAAGTGAATATCAACCGATAATCTTCAGTTTGACCCTAAATGTGAGATGCAGACTTGAAACTAATCTTAAAACTTGATTCTAAACAGACACCGTTGTGTTTTCCATTTTTATCTATGATTTCCTTCAATTGTAAAGAAGCACAGATGTGGTTATGTGTAGCAGCCTTGTATGTATGAGTGCGTGGTGGATTCTACACATGCTGTCAAAACTAGAGTTATCATTACAAGTAGTCCTCAACCTACAAACACAATTGGTTCGGAGGTTGTTTGTAGGCTGAATTGTTCACAAGTTAATAGTTAATAATAATAATAATCACTATTTTAGGTCATTTGAATGCCATTACAACTCTAAATATGAAAGGACTGTTCCCCAAAACTTACCCAGAACAATTACAGGATATAAAAACGTCAAATAAATGAAATAAAGTACTGTAATACCGTAATGTAACCTTTACATCTCTACTTCTGCTGAATTAATTTTATCCTCACAGTGTAGAAGCTAAGTCAAGCTTTAACCACTGAGGTATTCCACCTTCCTGATGCGCTTCCTGGTCATCAAAAGTCCAACATGCCACACATGATTACTCTTTTTTTATTTAAATTAAGTCTCAGTTAAGTTGACGAATAGTTAAAATCAAATAGCAAAACATTCAGTGTTCAGTGATTAATTACTTATTCTGAGATTTGCTTATTTTGACATGACATGTGAAATCTTAATCAATGTGCTGTTACTATTACACTGCTCGGTGGGGGTTGTGGCTGAAAGGGGAGTTGTTCGAATGTACAAATGTTGGTAAGTCAGATGTTCGTATCTTAAGGACTACCTGTATATTTTATTTTTGTTAGCAAAACACACAATTTATCAATGACCCCGTTGCTATTGAATTAAGTAAATAGCTTAACACAGCTTCATAAATGAGTATTTTCACTACTGCAGTCTCCAAAATATTCCAACCACTGAACATCCCCCCTCCTAAACATACATTTGCAAATCAGATCTTGTTAAAAACACTGAGATGACCTTCATAGACTGACTTCAGCAGTGGACTCATTTTGTTTTCTCTTGTGGTCTAAATTTGCATAAGGTCTCTTTGCTTTGACTCCAAAATGATCACCACTACTGACCCAAAACCATGAGTAAAGGTCAGCTCTGGTAACTTAAATCCATCTAGATAAGACAGAAGTTTTGGAATATTGTTCTGTGGAGTGCTAAAAAAATAACTTTTCTGGCCTGTGGATCAACAATATGTCTGGAGGAGGAGGAATGAAGCTTATGCTTAAAATAAACTCCTGCCTACAGTGAAACAAGGCAGTGCCTTAGTGACACTCTGGGGCTGCCTCACTTCCTCAGGCATTGGAAACCTGCAGAGGGCCGAGGGTAAAATGGGCTCCATCAAGGATCAGAAAATCCTTGGAGAACACATTACTTTATCCATGAGGAACGTGAGACTCAGCCTCTTTGGACATTCGTTCAAGGAAAATGATCCAATGCATGATTTAGATTCCACCAAGGCTTTGTTTCAGAAGAGATTCACGATTGTTAGGGAGAATTTCAAGTTGACTATTCCAGCATGTAAACCGAGGAATATCCCAGAACTGGAGGCCTTTGTCCAAGTGGAATGGGCTCAATTCCTCAGTGAGGCTGCCAGAAGCAGTTGTCTGGATAAGCATCACGTTTGAAGATTATCGCAACAATAGGATCTCTACAAAGTACTAGAGTTCCATCTCATTAATGGCTTGAATAATTCTCTGACTACAGTCAGTTAGATTGATTTTTTGTTTTGTTTTATACACCCACAAAAAGTGAGAGACAGAGAGAGAGAGAGAGAGAGAGAGAGAGAGAGAGGGAGAGAGAGAGAGAGAGAGAGAGAGAGAGAGGGAGAGAGAGAGAAAGGTTGTACAACTGAGCTGCTGAAACTGTTCGAGTATTAATAGCATTAATGCAGCTGATAAATCTACCACTCTGGGGATTAAATTATTTTTTGCTGTGGGTTTTTGAATGCTCCATAGTAAATCCAAAAAAAAATGACTCTGTTGCTGAGAGTGAGAGGCCAAGCAGACAATGGAAAATGTAAATTCAATCTATGAGCATCTCTAGTGGGATGTGAACCTGCTGCTCATTCTGAAGAGAAGGCTCTGACCCCCGGTTTACCATCCTGTCAGACCGGTCAGCGCCGCTGCTCCGGGGCTCTGACTGACATCAGGAAAGGCAGTTGTCCATTTACAACAACATCCCTGAGCTGGCTGCCATCCTTGGCCTCCTGCCACGCCGCTCCCACACTGAATCCATCAAACCTTTACATTGACACTCACCTTCACTTTTTACTGACTCATCACGAAGTAGAGTAATGGCTGTTGGTGAATCTGTATGCACCAGCACACAGTATTTCTGCTGAATTAGCAGTGTGTGTCTATGTGTGTATGCATGTGTGTTTTATACTTGAGTTTTTGAGAAAATGAGATAACGGCATCAGCGTTGATGTAAAATTACTGGTGCTAGAGTTGGTAGTTAGGTACAGTAATTCATTTCAGTGCTCTCTAAGCACAAGGCTTATATTTGATTATGTCATATTCTGATAGATTGTCATTATTGTGTTCATCTGGCTAGATTAAGGACCTATTATTTGGAAGTGCAAAAGAAATACTTCACAACATCCAGCATGTAAATACAGTCAATCTGTGAAAATATTCCTCTACTCATGCTGGTGTGTTTGTCTACGAAAAAATATCTGCAAAAGCTGTTAATGAATTTTGATTGATTGTTTCTGGATGCAGTGGATCTCTGGCAGAGGAAAGGATGAGTCAATCTTGAAGCCGTTCTGGACACAGAAGTAGGTTTTGGATTTCACTTTCCTCAACATTGTGAGGTCTGGTCTTTTCAGCATTTTGATAATATCGCTTCAGGTTGATTGGCCGGTCCCAAATTGCCCGTAGGAGTGAGTGTGTGTGTGCATGGTTGTCTGTCTTTGTGTGTGGCTCCGCGGTGCACTGGCATCGTGCCCAGAGTGTCCCCCGCCTCATGCCCAATGCCAGCTGAGATAGGCTCCAGCTCCCCGTGACCCGCTATGGCGAATGAAGCAGCAGATGTCATGAAAAATTATAAAAGTCTAATAATAATAAATACACTAACATAAACAGATCATGATGTTCAACCACTATGGAATAATAAAAAAAGGATTATTGGATTATATATAATTATATGTGTTATATTTTCTCAGTGTCCTCTTCACGTTCCTTTGAACGAACTGAACCATCAGTTCTATCCTCTGAAAAACACTACGACTCAAATCCCTTGTATAAAAATAGGTTGGCTTCATTACAGTTATGTTCTCTCGTATACTAATTTACAGAGAGCCCCCGATTAATTGCAGTCTCAGCATTTCCATCATGTGATGTTTACACAAGCCTTTTCTAGAGATTAGTTCTTTTTAACAGTTGTCTTATTGGAGGCTGGAGTAGCTCTGTGTCTTTATCGCTCACCTTCTTCCTCTCTTTCACTTTTAATCTCCAAATGAGACTTTCTTAAATTTTGGTGTTCCCATGTTTCTTTACAGCAGAGGTCATGTCTATGACTCCTCCACCGCAGAGTTCAGCCCAGTAGCACAATGTAATCAACCACATCGTACGAGCTTGTGAACCTTTACGCCGCCCATCAGGCCCCCACACTTTATTTTTAATGGGGTTCTGTGATCTCTATGTTTGATATTTCTGTTTACCATCAAGTTATTTAGTTCCATTACATGTGGAAAATGAAGAAGAAAGCAGAGCTTTCTCTCTCTCGCATTGCCTGAAGGCACAATGCACTCCAGCTGTAAGTATTTTTCTTTGCTCTGTTTTATTTTTGCTTCATGTGTCGGATGAGTTTCATTTGCAGCTGAATTCACAGACCTGTCTTTTACCTGCAGATCCCTGCGTAAAACGTCTTCTGATGTCATCATCCAGTATGTCAGCACAGGGTTTGCTAACTCAGGTTCAATTTTTGTCTGTAATATGAACGTCTGTGTTTACATTTGGAAAATTATATTGTTTTGTGCTTCTACTGTTAGATGTTAGAGGTTCATATCTGTGCACCTTCTCATCTGTGAATTATTCATCCACCATATGGGGAGATGAGATAAAACAATATGGATGTACTGGATTTCACACAGATTTAACAAAAATTATATAAGAAATAACTCAGTCAGAACCTCTGTGTTTTACACATACTCTTAATTAAACTCCTGGCACTTAAACCACTTTTTCAAGTTGTTTTATGAGAGTAATAAACATTGTAATAACATAAGATTGGATGATCTGCCACAGACTCTCCCTCTCTTATATTTGGACACCCGCAGCCTAAAAAAGGAACATCCCAATGCACACACACCACTTATTTCCACACAAACAAAGTCATTCATCCAAGAACACAGAATGCTCACTGTAGTAATTAATCTGTCTGTGATTGAATTCTAATTACATATTAACATGCTGCCCAGCATTGTCTTATGTGTGTGCGCTCTGTCAGGTTTCTTATCTCACACTCCCACCAGCACACTCCTTGGATGAAGCACAATGACCACAGCTCCCCACCACCTGCTGTTGTGTTAGAACAGAGAGCCAGAAACAAACGAGATGGAGAGAGTCTGATCACAACATTGCCCTCCTGAATTAATTTCTGCATTTTTTTTGTTGCAAATTGTGGAATGTAATCAAGAAATATTTTTTTTGCATGTAGTGTGAAAATAATTTCTGAAGATGAGGACAGCTGTCATTAATTCCTACGCGTGGTAGGCTGCATTTAAATGTAATTATTAAATAAGAGTTGCCTATCAAACCAAGACTTCAGCTCTATGGGAAATGCACTTATTGATGCAGTGCCGGAGACAGGAAGCTGAATCAGGAGAGTGTGCTGCACATGACACATGAATGTGGACGTCTGGGTTATGCATGACAGCACGAAGCCTATATTTAAAGTTGTGCCTACTTCACTGCAAGTCGCTATAACCTGTTTTTTCCTGTAACACCTCCTGCGTAGAATTGTATAGGGAGGCGTTTATCCCTTGAACTGTTGAATTATGGAGGTGGGCCTATATTTGAAAATATAACTCCTGCCTTGACAGAGGACACGATAGAGGACAAAACACCTGAGCCTATAATTTAGCATATTTTTCTTCTTGTTCTCTGCCCTTGAGAAAGAGAGATATAGTAGGAGATTATTTGTGACCTCTCTAACCTGAGGAAATTCAACTTTCCCACATGCTTATTATAACAATCACTTTAATGACAGTAATGAAACCAGCCTTTTATTCATCAACCAAAGCTCTCACGTGGATTGCAGATAGTACAACAATGGCAGGTAGGAAGAACGTTACAGCTGAGGTGTTAACACAATATGAATAAACCCTGAATGATCCATGGGAACCAGGAAATATTGTGTTTAGTGTTAATGCATTAATGTTACGAGCCATCAGTGTGACCAGATGGCTCTCAGGGGTCCTCTTGAGTGGGTACTCTGCCTTCATTCTTTTATCTAGCAGGGAGATTGATGTATGTTTTTCAGCATCCAGTGGTCATCTTTGTTTTGTGAAAACAGGAATCTCTGTAAATGTAACTACTGATCACCATCCTTCCATCTCTTACTCATCCAGATGTCCTGAACTCCTCCACGATGCACCCTTAATTAAATGGCATTCACAATATATATGAAGCACACTCTGTGGTGATCCTGGTGATCTGTCACTGCTGTTTATGACATGTCATTAAAGCTAACATGGTCCATCTGTTTGCTTTAAGTAGTTTTAAAACCCATATTACTGGATGTAATGGCTCCCATGGAGACAAGCAGTAAAAAACAATCAGAGAAACAAAAAAGCGTAGAAACAATAGGATGAAACAGGAATAGCACTACATCATCAACAAAAGCAGTCTGTTAAATAAGTCGCTTCTGGTTTGAAAGAGCTGAGAAGCTCCATGTTATGACAACTTTGCTAAAGGGCGATGGTTTGATTGGTAGGATTTGTTAGGAGGTGATGAAGGACTTGAGGTGGGTAGACAGATCTTACCTCACTGTGATACTACCTGGATGACAGCAGAAAGAGAGAGAGCATGTTTGAATTTTGACAACTTGCAAATGTTGATGATTGGATAAATGGATTATGAGGTACTTAAGCCTAACAATGTGGAACACCATTTATGATACAGAGGGCATGTGAAAAGACAGTCTGGACTTTCTCCATGCTGAATGTAAGTATTCTAGAGTTGTGTTAGAAAACACTATATTAACACATTCAAATTTCAAGAGGCAATTTAGAATTGTTTGTATAGAAATATTTTGGGGTCTTGACAAATGTAACGCCAGCCTTCAATATCATTTTATCTCCTTTGGTCGTCTCCAGCTGATAAGTTCTCCACTGTTTTCACTAGCGGGTCGTTCGTCAGCATGCAGTCAGGTTTCAGTTTTTGGTAAAGAAAAAAAAAATCAAAAATCAGAAATTGCACAATTTTAAAATTTAGCATCAAAAGTCTAAAACCTGAGCCAAACGACCTTGAAGAAGGTTAAAGTCAGATTTAGGTGTTGTCTTATGGTTGTTGTGCTCAATCAAATGCAGCTCACTTTCTATTATGACTGGCCTGTAAACTTGTCATTGTGACAGAAATCTAATACGGGACTCAGTCAGAAACACACTGCCATCTCCACTGGTGCTGGGAAGACTGTCTTGGTCTCTTCTTTCTGTTGTGGTCAACAGAAGAAGAAAAAACTAACGGTGTGATTTAAGAACCTCCACCCTGAGCTTGTTAAACAGCACACACTGGCTCTGTTTCTTTCCACTGCACTATCACGTTTCTCTTCTCTCCATTCCATTCATTTTGTGGCTGGACGTAGAGACACAAGTCAAGAATCCCAGGCGGTCCATTTTTCCAGTAGCTTAGCAGAGCTATCCTTGGTTGGATCACTGTTTGTGTGTGTGTGTGAGACAGTTGAGTCCTGCATGAACCTTTGGCATACCAGCAGAGCCCTAAGTCACCATCGGGGCCAGATCGTTTTCCTCTGCCCTGGAAATAGGCATCACAAACGGTCACGGAGATCTCTGACTCCCTAGTTTTCCAAGCGTATCGAAAATAGTTTCCATGTGACACCTCAGGCCGGCCTTTCAATGCAACCGAAAATGACATCATTGCCGAGCCAAGTAGGTCAGTCAGCGATGAGTGAAATGTGTGGGTGTTGATTGATGTGTCACATGTGGCCTCCGGACAGAATCGCCCAACTGGCTCGTGCCGCTGCCGTTGCTATTGTTGTGCTGCTGGGTCCTGACCTGAAACAAGGCCTTTGTAACTGCGCTGCAGACGGCGCCTAATCCCCTAAATTTCTTCAGCTATGGTGACTATCCCCAGGTGTGAAGACCACACAGTGAGAGTGGTAATCCTGGTGTTTTTGTTTTTGCATTTATTTTTATAGGTGCTATAAAATGATACTATTAATTCAGCCATCGGGCTTCAACCAGGAGCATTTTGTTTCCATTCAGAGATGAACTATCCAAATGCTTACTTATTTTTATCTCCCTGCATTTACTGTTATCAAGCCGTCTAAAATAATGCACCTTTGTTTGTGTGTTTGTCTCCTGTCTTGTCTTTCAGTACCGGATTGGCCAACTGTATATGATTAGCAAACACAGTCATGAGCAGAGCGAACGTGGGGAGGGGGTGGAGGTCGTCCAGAATGAGCCGTATGAGGACCCGGAACACGGATCAGGACAGTTCACTGAGAAACGAATCTACCTCAACAAGTGAGCACCTTCCTCTTCTCCTAACGTACATGTTTGGTTTCATGAAAGACGTCTTTATAATTTGTATATAGATGTGTTTCATACTGTTGGACGTGTTCACATTGAATCCAGCTTGTATTACTAATCTTAAACTGTGTTTCCACCATGTGGCACTCTCTCTACTTGGTTCAGCTTTGTTATCAGGTACTTTCCAAGAGGTCATTTTCCATTAGTGGATTGTACCACATCAGTGGAGCAATTCGTCATGGCGACATCTCGTGAAACTGCCGCAGCGTTGTTTCCAAATTGACACACAACTCTCTCCATCTTTTGTGATCCTGCCATCGGCAGAAACAGAGGAACATCTGGATCCCCTCCATATAGCAGCTGGACTACATGATTATGAACATCTGTTCAAAAGCACCTCCACATAATAATTTTAAAAATATAGAAACTTGTAAATCAATAAAAATCAACACACAAAAAATGAAAATTGGAGCCAAAATAAAAGTAGATTTTATTGCAAAACAGAGGTGGCCTGCGTTGGGCTGCACAGGTATGTGTATTTCCATGGCAGAACAGACCTTCTACTCATGCAGACCTCTTATTTTTCAGTGTTTTCCTTTTTTCCCACACACATCTCTTTCTAAACATAGCTGCTTCTTGTGCTTGACTTACCTCTCACACAATAATTTGGTCTGCTTATGGCCAGTCATATTCTGTGGGCTCGTCATTACCTGGTCGATGAGATCAATAAATACACACTTGGCAGGAGAACAAATCCATCACTCCAGCCGACTCCTATTGAAGTAATATGATTTGAAACTATTGATTTTCCATATATTGGAGCACAGGGTCAGCTGTGCCGCACTTCAGCCAGAATGGATTCAACAACTCACTTGAGCACGTGTGGACGTGGGGGAGCGGACCGAGGCAGGTTGTGTGGATATTTAGAGAGGACTTGAGTCCACAAGCGGGTTCGCAGAAAATTCTGTGGAACCACAAAAGAAGTTTTAGTACAAAATATGTCTGAATTTCTCTTTACCCATTTTAGGTGCTATCTAATTATTGTTTAAAAGGTCATTATACACCTATCCTGATATTAGAAGGCTTTTTTTGGTGCACCGTTTACCTCACTCATTTGATTATGGGACGCTGTTCTCACAGCAATAATAGAGAATTGTCTTTTTTTCTCCTGATTTGATCAGATGGTGGATAAGATAGAGTCCACACGGTGCACAATGACTCACTTCAAGGGCGAGAACAGCAATGAGTGAATGTTACAGTCCGTGTTCACACTCCCCTCAGTTCATTGGAGGGAACTGTCCACCTCATCCCCCGAGTAGACTCCAGGCAGTATAATCTCCACTGTCGCTTACAGCTAGAGGCAAAATGAGGAATTCAAGTAAGAGTGAAAAATATTGTCAGAAGATCGAAAGAAAATTTTCCTGAGAGTGAAAATTCTCTGCAACTCCATGATAGATCTATTTAAGTACTGTCCTATACAGTATGTTCTCCTGAGCCCTGCAATACACTGGCG
This sequence comes from Antennarius striatus, assembly GCF_040054535.1. Lineage (NCBI taxonomy): Eukaryota > Metazoa > Chordata > Actinopteri > Lophiiformes > Antennariidae > Antennarius > Antennarius striatus. Next base: position 11,183,862 of record NC_090791.1, on the reverse strand, counting down.
ACAAGTCTGTTGTGTCGCCAGTGTATTGCCTGTAGCCAGCTGGGATAGAATTCAGCAACACCTGTTACCCACAAGGTGGAAAACCGGCTATAGACAAGACGATTATGGTCGTCTGGATGAAACATCCTCCTTATGAATTTTTGCACGTCTCCTATCGGTGGTTCAGGATTTTCTCCTCCAGAGAACAAAATGTTCAGTTCCTTTCGTCCCCCTTCCTCCTTCCTCAGCAATATTTGCATTTTGATTGGATGCCCAATAAGATGCCCAGGTACTCAGCTCTAGCTGGCAGCATTTAGAAAATAGCTGGCTGTCAGGAGTTTCTGGCTTCTAAGTCCCTGGCTGCATCCATCAGAGTTCAAGCTCTAATGAAACTTCTCAGTGGGGTGTAGGGCACAATCAGTGTAATCAACTCCTCCGGGGGCCGTCATGACTGACTTGCATACCCAAAGCTGTGGCTTCACACAGCTGGTTGCTTGTCAGAGATTTTTTTGTGTAAGTTGACCAAATGCAAAGAACAGAGGCGGGACTACTTTGACGTTACAGTGCACAAGAGATCTGATTAAAAGGTCCTGTAACTTATTTTGTTGTTCTTCTCCTTCATTTTACAATCCATCTCTCTTCTATCTCTGTGTTTCAGCAAACTGCCTAGTTGGGCAAGGGCTGTCGTCCCCAAAATCTTCTACGTTACCGAAAAGGCTTGGAACTATTATCCTTACACCGTCACAGGTAATGGTGTGATTACACATCGGTGTGCCTCTCTTTATAATGTGCAATTCACAATCATTCAGAGTTGTAGATGTTTGTGTTCATCTGTCCCCTGAGAAAACTTTGATGAAGAAACATTTTAACTACTTTTAAAAGAAAAAAGCAGACAACCTTGGTTGTGATGATTTCTGACTGCAGTAGAAGGGTTTCTGTCTGATTTGTACTGAACAACATTAACACACATGTGCACAAATGCCCATGCATTCACAGACACACACATGCATGCACAAATCCCCTTTTTTTCTGCAGCCCTCTACAGTCATTGACCTCCCCGTCTGCTGGCAGTCATTTTACGTGTTCATGTGGAAGCCAAAAGCACATGGCAGCACATGGTGTTCTTTCAAAGATCTTCCACAGTGAGCTGAGAGGAGGCAGGGATGGAGACGTAGGGGTGATGGAGGTGATGGGGAGAGAACATACAGGGTTAACTGGAGGACAAAGAGCCCGTCGAGAAGCTAAGCCAGCTTCTTACAACCATATGACTGTTGTGAGAAATCTGTCATTTGCAGCTCTCCATATATTACTGCGGCATAATGAAGACACCTGATCTGTCGCTGTGGTGTTTCTATTATGTGGTGATTCCAACCTGAAATATCATTACATTGACGATTCTGTCATTTTAAACACCAGTATTTACTTGTAAATCATGAAAAAAGAAGATCAACAGGTATTCATTATTCATTTCAAACTGCATCATCTTAACACTACTCTGAACCAAGACCTCTTTTATCAAACTGTTCTATTTACCAGATATCCACAATATTCATTGGTTTTTAGTCATGAACATTAAACCTCATTTAGGAAAAGAATTCCTCTGTGAGGTTAGGAGACTTAGAGTCACTTGGCGTGAAATTGAAAATCTTGATAAGGTGGGTGGATGTCACAAATTGTGGTTAACTATTCAGTTGTAACTGTGTTTGGTTGTGGTAGAGTTCCACTCAAAACAAAACACAGAATCGTGCGGTTATTCTGCACTCACAGAATATCCATGTGGCCAAACACTGCATGCCCTCGGTCAGACAAATAGAAAAATGATCAGTGTCACACAGATTTAAACAAATGGAGCTGTATTTTAACAAAATGGGCTTCTCTCATCCCTTCTCTAGGACCAAAGTGCTTTTATTGAGACTTAATGGTTCTGTTTCCATTCTGAACTAAATGATTTTTCTCCTCTACTCTCTTTTTATCTCTCCTGAATTGTTTCATTCCTTTGCTGTCTTCTGCCCGTCTGTCCCCATCACACGGCCGGCCCTGATGGCCTCTGCTGGGAATATGGTCAGAGTACACAGTGAGTCTGCAGCCGCCCACGCACACACACCACACACACACACACACACACACACACACACACACACACACACACACACACACACACACACACACACACACACACACACACACACACACACACAGTTTCCCTCCACATCGCTGGCACACAGACTTTTGCCAATTTATCTGATAAAGCTGGTAAATATGGGATCTTGGTGCCAAAGTTATTTCAACCCATTCCTAAACTCTAAACAGGTAACAAGCCCAGCGTTCTGGCGTAGAGCCCAGTGTGGTTCAAAATAAATATCTAAATCAGAGTGTGTTCCACTGGATGGATTTATTCCTTAATCTAACGTCATCGGTGCAGACACTTCCTGAAATGCCCCATTCTTATTCAGTCAACCTGGTTTTCCATGAGGTAATGGTGCAATGAATCTGATCTGACATAAATTAAATAAGGGGAATAATAATAGGGAAAGTTGTGTGGTGTCAGAAATACTGCAGTCTAAGGTTTAAGATGGGATAGAAATGAGGAAATTGTCCTTTTGAATTTTATTAAACTAGCTCACAGAACATAGGTACACATAACATGTGACAAAACAAAACGATTTGTTTTCAGCGAGGTGCAACTAAATGAAATGTTAAAAATATCTTGATGTCTCAGAAAACACTAAAACCATGTCAACACTGATTTTGTTCAACCAGAATAAGACATAAAAACTCCAAAATTATAGTGGATTAAAATTTGACAAATAAGAAACAGGGTAATTTTGGATTAATACGATAAAAACAAAGAAGGAGATCTGACACCGATTTGATCGGAACAATAATAAATCTATGATCAACCTACCATAAGAAAGGAATCAAGCTATTTTCTTAAAAATGCTAAGATGCCCCACAGCTCTCTACAAGATTAACTGGTTAATTGTCTGTCACTGAGAAATCCACTAATGATGATCTCCAGGACATTAGACGGACATTAGCCTGCCCACCTCCTGTCCACCGCGGCAGGGAAACATTTTCCCCCAGAGACTTTTCTCATGAAACATTTGGACAAGGTCACACCAGCTGGCCTGAAGGAAGCCTTTTCTGAATATTGTCTCTCCTACAAAAGTCACTGACAGTATTCTTAAATCAGCCAGCATTGTGATTTTGGTCCACTGAATGAATATGTGCATCACTCCTTAAAACATTGAGGACCATATTGTGTCATTTCTGCTAATGGTCTCCTCAACACTGAGGAATCTGAATAAATCAGAGCTATGTCAGTCTCCAATGACAGACATCATCTCACACAGACAGACACATCCGTCTCTCTCCGAAAGTTGAATCTGTGGTGATTTTATCATCTGTGCTGGTGGATTAAAGACGTGTGGGAAGTAGTTATGTAATGAATTTGCAACTTCTTCCTGTCCCATCGGATTTAGCTTTAATTGGCAACCATGTAAAGACACACAAGGAATTTGAATGTTTCTTTGTTTTATTGTTTATCTCAAGTAAACTTCCACGATAGACAAACAGCAATAATCCACAAGAGTCTTGTTGTTCCTGCTGCGGTGTGATAGTTAATGATGATCTCTTTAAAAATAGTTCCTGAATGAGGACAGAATATTTCTCATTTAACTCGGTTTTGTCAGTCTAGTGTTAGCTTCAATGTGCTGAAGTCTGCAATTCAACAACTCTGAGGTGGTGCTTCTAGTCCTTTCTGTTTTCACACATATTGACCCTCTTGTAACTTCCAGTGATCAAGAACTGTTTCCTCACACGCAGTCCAGCTGCGCCACACATAAACACACATTGACTCCAGAATCAGCCTCTTGTCTAACCAGTATTCCAGGATTCTGGGTATATTATCTGGTTAAGATTAAAGATTTAATGTTCTAACAGTCATTTTCTATTGGTCGTGAGGTTTGGGCAATGAAAGAAAGAAGACAAAGAGTCGCATAATTGATCTGACATTTCCCATCAGTTGGGATCACATGATTGGAACCTTCAGTTTTCACCTTTCATATGGATTTCACACTGTCTTGTATTTTCTTACCTCTCCAGTGTTCCTTCCTGCCCAAGTTTTCCATCCACATAGAGACCAAATACGAGAACAACAAAGGGAGCAATGATAATGTGAGTGGATCTCAAGGCGCCGTGTGGCCTGGCGTGTCTGGTGTGAGTGGATCTGATCTGCATTGGTGTGCTTTTTGTGTTTGTTAAGCCTACCTTGGCTAGTCCATTGTTATGCACCTGTTTGTCTATTGAATTGTCTCACTTTTCAATAATATTTTATTGATCCTCTTGTTTCAGAGCCTTAAGTTACAGCTAATGAATTCAGCCATTGTAACTAAGTGGAAACTGTTAATTGGCGTGGGTTTTATACTGCTCTTAATCCCTTTCTGTACAAGTATTCGATCAAGCATCTCAGTAACAGTACTACTGTATAACTCTTTTCAAAAGCTACTGTAAGGCTACTGGTTTCAAAGTTTGGATAATACATAGAGCACTAAGGCACAATTACAGTGTAACAACTATAGAACTCGAGAACACTCAGAAACCTCCAACCTGGTAGCTCAGTTCCTACATTATGTCTTTCCATCAACCCAAAGTAATCTGCTCAGTAATCTTAATTAGAAATTAAATACTTTTCTGTAATCCCTATATAATACTGCATCCTGGATTGTGTAGTCTTTAGGATCACTGGGATCCAAATCAGAAGTGGAGGATCATATTGGATTGTCATTGTGTGGGTAGTGTCCAAGAATTGTGTATATTATCCACGAAATTAACAAATATCTTGTGCTTTGATTATCTGAATCAGCAGTAAAAACAAAATGGGTTATCAGTTTACCACTCCAAAAAATGTATAATCAGAATTCACAGTTCAGAATGTTTTTAAGCAGTCTAACAGATAAACAAAGTAACATCAATGAAAACATGACATGAACATGATTAATAGCTGAGAAACATTTGAGAAAATTGCTGCATTAGAGGGAATAAATATTGACGTTCTTCTACCAAAACATATCGAGTTCTACTTGGTTTTGTTAAAACCTCCATCTCAGTTAGAAGCACTTCACCTGCTCTCCACCTCTCCTTCAGTGCCACTTTACACTTGAGGCATCAGAGATAAGTCTGAAGGTTATGCAACGATGCCTTGATGTACTGAAACTTAAATACCACAGCGCCCCCTAGTGGCAGCTCGTGGAGGTTGTAAACCCCATCGAATCGTTCACAGATGGCCATAATTTCACATTTGAAAATGACCGAAATGAAAGGAGAGGGTTGAAGCGTGGGGGTGGTGTAGAAAACGATTCACTCCATCCGCTCTCAAGTTTACACTTTTACCCCATCGCCTCGGTCGTTTGTACATTCTGTTCTTTTTCTTCCTCTGTTCTTCTTCTCCACCTTCTCATCCCTCCCTCTGCCTGCTTACTCATCTACCTCACCTGCATACAACGGTAAGTAGGGTGGAAGGTCAAAAATGCAAAATGCAAAAAGACCACAGCAGAAGGTGGATGAAGATGCTGCTTTACTGCTCCTGTGTGAGTCAGACACACTAAGAAACCATTGACCACATGGTGTGAATCACAGTCACCCTCACTGTTTGATTGTTTTATTATCAGAGGTTAGAGCCAAAAGGCAGGGAGGAAGCTCATCGTGGAATCTGTGCTCTATACTTTAAGAACAACAGGAAATAATCTCAATATCAATCTCCTTTAGCTCTCTGAACCGTGCTGTTCCATTCCAAGTGACGGGAGACATACGACCCGTCATCCAGCAACATTTTCCAACTTCAAAAGTGTTATTGATTTCACAACATTGAACTCTTTCCCCGTCTTCAGATCTTCAGCAGCGAGCCCAGAGATGAAGAGACAGAGGTGTGGGTCGTGGACATTGCCTATGATGAGATCCCTGAGCGCCACTACAAGGAGTCAGAGGTGAGATCACAGAATGAACGAATGGATGGATGGATGGGTGGATGGATGGACATAACAGAGATAAAAGAGGGTGTAACAACTAGAAATGAGATAATGAAGATGAGCAGAAGACAAGATGCAGTATGAGAAAATGAAAAAGTGTGTTATCTTTCAGCACCAGCTCATTTCTGACCGCCATCTGCCTCTTCAGTAGGGATGAAAGTACATATAGGTGTGTGGGGGAGGTAATGGCATCAGCTGTGGTGATTTGACATCTGTATGCACGTGTGTGTGCACCCATCTATCAGGGTGCGATGGTGATAAAAGAACAAACTATTTATAATGAAGAGGGGTCATGGTGCCACGGTAACCTCCTGTCGGCCTTTACGGTCTAAAAATAGCTGGGGGATAAGAATGGACACGGCTGATGTAAATATCATTGGATTTTAAAGACAGATGCACAGCGTGACAGAGAGCAGTCCTATCCGTGCATGAATAAACCCGGTTACCAGGGTGTTCAGATACCAGCCCCCACAGGGGATGGATGAAGGAACAGATTCTGTAATGTTTTATTTGGATAATTCCTTAAAAGCTGTTTAAGGTTTTCTCTCAAATCTTGCTAAACAATATAACCAAGTACCAAGCTGATGCATTTTTATCTTTATGGATATTTATTAGTATTCATTTCCATGGTTACAGGCTGAAACAAGCAGCACTCTGTGAATGGGATCAGTCTCAGTTCAGGGTTCCTGGGCCATAACTCAAGAATTTGATTTGATTTTTCAAACTAAATGACACTTTTTGTAATTGTTTTTACATCATTGGTTATAATATGTAGTTTCTGTGCTTAGGTATGCTTATACAGTGAAATATCACTGCATATTTTCACAGAATTTGTCTGGAGAGCTATATGAGATAAATTGTTAGATTATGCTGAAATATGTCCTCATTAATTTTTATTCTCATTTCCATCTTAGCCTTCCATGCTTAGATAGATGCGACAGGCTTCTCCCTCCTCCACTTTTCCTGACTTGTGTTTTGGCTCCACACACACTCACAGTCAGACATATCGCTTCATCTGCTTTAGTGGGTCGTGGGGAGCTGGAGCCTAAACGAGCTGACTAGGGGCGTGAATTGGGGGAAACACCCGGCGCGACACCAGTGCACCGTGGAGACACAGACAAACACAAATGCACACACTCACTCTTACGGGCAATTTGTAACGGCCAATTCACCTGAAGTGGATGTTTTTGGAGGTGGGATGAAGCCGGAGAACCCGGAGAGAACCCACGCAGACGCGGAGAGAACATGCAAAGTCCGCTCAGGCTGGGACTCAAACCCAGAACCGCCTTTCTACCCGATGCGCCACCGTGCTGACCTAATCTACAATTAATTATATAATACTCAAATTATAGTATTATAGTAATTAATACACCCAGTTTGTGATAAGGGAATGTATCTGGGTATTCTCTGCACAAAACTTCTTTTCAGTGCAGGCGATCCTGTTTTACAGTGAAATAACAGTTTATCAGACATTGGCTGAAGAGTCTCTGCTTATGCAAATATTTTTCTCCTGACCATCAACTTGTTTCCTTTTTTTTTTTGTGTGTGTGTGTGTGTGTCTCATGACTTCATAGGACTTGCGGTATTTTAAGTCAAAGAAGACTAACCGGGGCCTCCTGCAGGAGGGATGGATCGACAACCAAGACCCCATCATGTGCTCCTACAAACTGGTCAGCGTCAAGTTTGAAGTGTGGGGTCTGCAAACACGTGTGGAGCAGTTTGTACACAAGGTCGGTGTGAAAGGGTTTGATTTGGGGGCTTTTTTAGTGGTTCAAGATTTAGACTTTTATAAACTTTCTGAATTCATATCTTCTGACCTGTGTAGATTGGTGATAGCGCCAGAGGCTAACTGATTATCCACGCTGAATACACACACAACCAGTTGGACATCCAACTTAATCAGAACTTCCATTAACACCTTCTTCCATATCTGCCCCGTTCGTGTCCTATAGATTGCCTATCGCCCCCTCCATGTCCCTTTGCGGAAACAGTTTAATCTTCCTATCTCTATTTCCCCAAATGTGTTTTTCTGAGCCCTCCACAGCGACTGTCCCCGGGGTGAACTGTCCCCATCCTCCTTGCCAGAGGCACACACTCATAAGGCAGCCTCATTGCTCACACGGCAACAGCGGGACAGACTCACATTAATCACGTTATTCCGGGGTCGAAAGGAAACATTTAGAACTTTATGAAACTCTCTGTGGCCTTCAGAGTTAGCTCATTCTCCTTCACATCTTGTCTTCTTGAACTTCCTCTCCACGTCTTTCTCTCTCAACTTTTCTTACGTCTCTAGTCTTATCTCCTTGACTTACTTTTTCCGCCCCCTCTCCATTTTTTTTCATTCTGCTCAGGTGATCCGAGATGTCCTGCTTTTAGGACACAGACAGGCCTTTGCCTGGGTGGATGAGTGGATTGGTAAGTTTATTAGAGGTGGAATTAGTTGACTCAGCTCAAGGTTGCAGGTTGATAAGCACATGACATTTTTATTAATGGCCACTGCAAAGAAATGTCTGTGTAGGCAAGGAGTAGGTGGAGCATTTCAAACGGCATTATTGTAAATGTTGGAGTCGTTGCAAAGATGAGTCACTTTCCTCAGAGTAGCGGCTAAGACTAAAACATGAGGTTATTATGACATTTAAATTATAATGGATACAATATGGATGGAAGGATGGAAGGATGGATGGATGGATGAATTGATAAAAAAAAATCACTGTCTTCTTAAACGTAACTCATAAATCCTCTTCAATACGCATCAAAAACGTCAATGACCAATCCGGTTAATAGTAGATAGAATGCACGAGGGTAAAATAATTCATGAGTTACATGGAAATATTTACAGCAATCCATCTACAGTCAAAATCATTCTAATCATGAAGCAAACAGTCCTGTCAGTCTTTTGAGTGTGTAACGGTTCCATCTCAACAGACATGACCATGGAGGAGGTCAGAGAGTATGAGCGAGCTACGCAGGAGGCCACCAACTTGAAGATTGGCACCTTTCCCCCCGTCATCTCCATCTCAGAGAACCCTCTGCCATCCAGCGCCCGAAACGGCCCAAACAGCGCCCCGTCCACCCCTCTCTCCACAGAACCTCCCGAGTTCCTGTCAGTGCCAAAAGATCGTCCCAGGAAGAAGTCGGCACCGGAGACCTTAACCCTGCCTGATCCGGGCCGCAGGGATTCAATCTTCAAGCTACCCAGCTTTTTCTCCTGGAACTCCAGTCCACAGCCAGAATGAGAGCTGGTGTTCACCACTGGAGCAAGCCCTCAACACGTGGCTCATTGGAGGATGCCTCCCTAGCACACCCCCACAATGCCCCCCCCTTCAGCCAGCTGAAATGAAGGAGACTTTCCAAAGCCCTGGTGATCCCAGCCCCTTCAGCAAATCACTGGTGTTACAACAAAGCCAGCAGCTCCCAGACTGCCTTCATAGGCGCAAAGAAGCAGCTTGATGTCCATGGAAAAAAAAAGGCCTGCAAGGTTGTAAAGATAAAGTGCATCCCATTGAGACTCAACAACAGCAGCTAGAGGCCACACATTCTCCTCTCCTCCTCAGACAGCCGGCGCCATACATCACATAGTATGGAATCTGACTCGTCTGAGAATAGCATACATTCCTGAAAGCGTTATCCTGCAGCGCACCACTGAGCTCAGGTGTGTCCACGAGATATGTTCAAATTCACCACACATAAATCCACATGTACAGAGTTTGTTTTCATCTCCGCTTTAACTTTAAGCACCGGGATTCTCCGGCTTTGTTCACTGGAACTTGTGGTTCGAAGCAAATCCTTACGTGGTTGGGACTTTTTGACATATCCTTGTCAGTTGAGTGATATTGGTTTCCAGTCAGGTGTAGGGTGATCGTGTATTCTTCTATGAAACTTATTGAACTGGTAATGTGACTGTACTTCAAATATCCAGTAATGATGCTGCTATGAAATCAGTCTTGTGTATTTTGAATGACAGGAGTCTATATCAATTTAAGTGTTTCTTATTATGACTTAAGTAGCTGCATGATGGACTCCAGCAGTTTCTTTGATATATATTTGTGTATTAAATGTTCTCTACCTTTTCCTTCATATCTTGATGTTGTGTTTTAACTGAGTTTTTACAGACAGCTCCTGTGATTTGCATGTTTTACATCTTTATTATTTTTCTTACTTACTGTTGATGGGTTTTGTATTCAGTAAAATCAATAAATTCTGCTGTATACTTCATTGTGGGAGGTGTCTTTGTTGATGCTATTTGTTTGAACATAACTTGAACATAAACTCTTACGTAAATTAAGTTATTTAGGAGACAAAAATATGTATTAAAATCTACAGTTCACTCAGAACACACAAACAAAATCTCAAATGCATATTGAAGGCTTAATGCAAACATTTCTGCATTTACAGAATGTAATTCCAACTTTTAACTGCTCATGTTGTATTTCCTAAAACAGAATAATATATCTACAGTATACAGGAATACTATTCACACAGATGTGGCCATTGTTCTGACAAAACCTAGACACCTCTGCTAGGGCCTGGAAATTACTTAATCCAAGTTCCTGTGTGACACACGTGACTTTAAAATAGCTCCGCTCAGGCTCCTGTCACTACAAAATATAATCTGACAACAGGTGTATCAGTATACGACATATCCTCCATCCGCTGAGTGAGCACAGGGTAGTGGATGTTGTTCTGGATATGTACTATGAAGAGGATTTCTTCCCTTCGATTCATATTCCTATGGAAACTACAAAAAAAATTTTTAGGGAATTCAAAATGTTTAAAAGTCACAGCTACTTATTGTGGTTACTATTTGTATGACATTTGTTTCTTGGACAAATAATAAACAGACACCAACAACTGAATACCGTTGTTTTTTGGGATGGATATGAAGTAGAAAGGTGTTCCTGAAGCTCCCCAGTTTCTCAAGGTTGGGGTTAGGTGCACAGCTCCTTCTACGAGATTCACTCAAATCCCTCTGTAGTTTATGCGTAACAGACGGAATGGTGAGAATTCCCTTCGTAGGGCTGTAAGATACTATCTACCCTGTTATGTTGATCTACTGCACTATTTAATGAGTTCCTTCTTACTAAATACATGTCCTCACCACCAACAAAGGTTAATCAAGTAAGTGGCTCTACTGCTAGTACTCTATCTTTACTAGTGCACTATTTGTAAATAATAGTAAATACTAAATAGTGAATACAAACTTACCAGAACTTGGTGAGCTTGTATTCATTCAAACATAGCAGCCATAACTTCTGAGGTGTTGGTAATCATACATCCTATTGATTCACAAAGATTTTCTCTTTTCCTTATAAAAACTTTAATTTACAAAATGAGTGAGCTGGAACATAAAAGTTGGAGTAACATTAAGGCAGAACTACAGCCACATTTAATACTTGATCGCACTACATTTGGCCAACAGCCAGTAGGATGTACACTTTTTGCGATACATGATATAAATATAAAACTCCTTTAAAGCTGCAGAAAGCGACCTGCATTAAAGTTACTTAAAATAATAAAAGACTCATCTGACTCCCATGGTCACATCCAGAGCTCCTAACGCTACTGACAAGACACTGACGGAGTGTCAGTGTCTACTGTGTGTACAATCAGCACCCACTACCCTACTCCTCCTCATCCCTTTTTGTCTCACTTGACCAATCCACTTTGCAGGGTGGGGCTGTGAACCCATTGCGGGTTGAAATTTACAAGCTAAGGGGCCGTTCACGTGACCTTCACGTGTTCCTGTCAGCCGTATTCACATGCAGACTGTAGCACTTCAGTCACGCTTGTGGATCCATGTGAACAAGGAACGTTTAGAAATTTATGCCGCGTGAATGCAGAAACAAAAATCTATATTTGTATTGTAAACAACTCTTGTCTCAGTCTTAACAACTGCAGCTTTAAGTGTTTCCCCTCTGCACATACGAGTACAAAATGAGACTGACTGTATTCAATAAAACCTGAGTCAGCAGTGAAAAAGTTATAAATACAATATTTTCCACACTATAAGGCACACTGGATTATGAGGCACACCTTCAATGAATGGCCTATTTTAAAACAGTTTTCATATATAAGGTGCACTGGATAATTATAAGACGCACCATCGGTTTTTGAGAAAATTAAAGGCTTTTAGGTGTGCCTTACAGTGCAGAAAATACTGTAGTTAATAAATATAAACATCAGAACTTAAAGTGTGCAAAATTCAATTCATTTGAAAATGCAGTACCCATGAACCGTTTACAGCCAGACTAAGATAGGAAATGAATTAATGAAATAAAAACACTTGTACAACACCATGTGTGCCAATAACATGAAACAGAGTATAACATAAAAGGAGATTGTTTTCACATGCTTACATGTAAACACAATACAAACGGCTGAGATGTAAGTTTGGCTGCCAGAGAAGGAAATAGTCTGATACGTCTGTTATTTGAGCGCCATCAATAATCGGTTTCTCTGTCTTCATCTTTCCTCTTCTTTGCCGTGGCCATTTGTTGTCCGTCCGTCCCTGAGGTTACGCATGACATCGAGGAAAAGTTCATACCAGAAGAACATGAAGCCTGTGGAGAGGGCAGCCTTCACCAAGCTTGGGGAGAGTCCTTTAAAAAAGCCTCGCACGCCCTCCTCTCTGGCTATCTGAACCATGCAGTCCAGCACTCCTCTATACGTCCGCACCTAGAGGACACTCATGGACTTAGATACTGAAAATAGCTGCTCCAAATAATGTGAAACATGTCGCAGGAGAGCTTACCTGTCCAAAGTGAGCTCTGGCCACCTCAAAGCCCCCCACCTGCAGCCTCTTCTTGAAGAGGTCAAATGGGTATGTGATTGTTTTACTAATCATTCCAGCTCCACTGCCACAGACCAGACTTGTCAGGTGTCCTTGATGGACATAAAAAACCAGCAAGAATAGAAACATGTCTTTATCACACCGCTAATGCTGTGCAATGAATGATAAGAGCAGGGGTTGATCTCCACTGACCTCCTAGGTTTCCAGTTTTTGTTGCCGGAGCAGTTAGCTTTATAAATATATTGTAGAAGAAGAATTGCATTCCAGCATAAGGAAAAACTGCGACCAGTGTTGGAATCAGGCCTCGATAAAACGCCAACACTCCCTCAGTCTGGTATATTGTAGTCACAGCATGTCGCAGGCTGTGGTACACCTAACAAGACAGATGAAGCACAAAACAGGTCATAAACTGGTGTAGTGACTGGTATGTTAGCTAAACTTATTGTAAAGATATTTAAAAATGTTTCTGGGCAGACTGACAGCTTCAGCATCCTCCCTGCATTATTTCCCTTGTGCTACCTTGGGTTCTCCCTGAGCTGCAAAGCGTGTGCGTAGCATATCCACAGGCTGGCACACCATTGTTGCAGAGCAGGCAGACAAACCGCCACACAGGAAGTGAACTCCAGCTGTCTGGCTGTCGTACGGCATCATCTTGTGGACCATCTTAGTAAGAAACTCAAAACTTGCAAACTGTAGGAATGTGATGCAGAAACACAAAAAAACATGTGAACCTTGCAAATAAAGGTAATTTAGAGGTAATTTGTGTCTATTTGTAGATAACTCTTCCCAGGCTCTACCTGGACGGCACCGAAGCTGATGGAGAGAAGCTGCGCTGGGATGTGGCCCTTCCAGAAAGCAGAGACTCCCTCCTCCGTACGAATGCAGCGGAAAGCCTGGAATAAACCCAAGTACTTTCCCCTTGGCCTCTGTGAAGACACAGGCTCAATCTGCAGCTGAGGAACAGAGAACCAAAACACTTTACTTCCTTTCTGCAATTTCCCAGGATAGCACTTATGTTGAAATGTGCTAAGAGCATTAATAGTAGAGATAATATCCAATCAACAAGATAAATTTGTGTTGTAGGTGGTAAAATCATGTTGTTTTATTGCCTGTTAAAAAGATAACATAATTAAGTGTAAAATTTTCAAAGAGGTTGATCAAAGGATGAGCTGATTAAAATATGAGGTGGATCAAGTTTTATTTTCTTCAACATTGAGAAATACAGCCAATGTTTTACCTTTTTAATTAGAATTAATAGGCCAATAAAAAAATTATACCCAGGCATGAACAACTAATGACGATCCACCACTACGCACAAGTGGGTCCAGATTATAATCCAGATCTGTGAGAGTAAAATATGCATTTTGAGGAGATCCATATGCATAGGGTCACAGTGTGATAAAGGACGAGACATGAATACGTAAACATGAATCCAAAGTTTGACAATATAATACAATACAGTATTAATACCTACACATTGAATATCATTCTTTGATTGTTTAAAACACAAGAGTCCATAGCAGGTCTTTACCTGAAATCTGATTTTAAGCACATCAAAAGGGCTGACAAGGGCTCGGGTGACCATACCGGCACATGACCCCGCCAAGGCTGCCTCCTCTGGAGAGGGGCATGTGCCCTTAGTGCTGGGGTCATAGCCCACCATGTCTTCACCGCCTCAGATTCCTGTTGACAACAAAGTTTATTGTTTGTTTATTGTTATATTAGTTCAGTTTGATGTGAGGTGTTATTCCTGTTCATAGAAATAATTGCTTTTTTAAGAACAAGGGAGATGTGCAGAGTTGTGGCAACTAGAGAGGAATAAAGCTGATGAGCCATACAATGAAGTTATGGGAAAGAGTAGTTGAAGCTAGACTAAGGGCAGAAGTGAGCATTTGTGAGCAGTGGTATGGTTTCATGCCAAAAAAAAGAGTACTACAGATGCAGTATTTGCTTTGAGGATGTTGATAGAGAAGTACAGAGAAGGCCAGACGGAGCTGCATTGTGTTTTTGTAGATCTGGAGAAAGCTGATGACAGGGTGCCCAGAGAGGAACTGTGGTATTGTATGAGGAAGTCTGGAGTGGCAGAGAAGTATGTTAGAGCGTCGCAGGACATGTATGAGGACTGTAAGACAGTGGTGAGGTGTGCTGTAGGTGTGACAGAGAAGTTCAAGGTGGAGGTGGGACTGCATCAGGGATCAGCTCTGAGCCCCTTCTTGTTTGCTATGGTGATGGACAGGCTGACAGATGAGGTTAGACAGGAATCTCCATGTACTATGATGTTTGCAGATGACATTGTGATCTGTAGTGAGAGCAGGGAACAGGTGGAGGAGAAGCTAGAGGTGGAGGTTTGTCCTGGAAAGGACAGAAATGAAGGTTAGTTGCAGTAAGACAGTATATGTGTGTGAATGAGAGGGACCCAAGTAGAAGAGTGAGGTTACAGGGAGAAGAGATCAAGAAGGTGGAGGATTTTAAGTACTTAGGGTCAATAGTCCAGAGCAATGGAGAGTGTGGAAAAGAGGTGAATAAGTGTGTACAGGCAGGATGGTACGGGTGGAGGAAAGTGTCAGGTGTGATGTATGGTAGAAGAGTTTCAGCTAAAATGAAAGGAAAGGTGTACAAAACCGTGGTGAGACCAGCGATGTTGTTTGGTCTAGAGACAGTGTCACTGATGAAAAGACAGGAGACAGAGCTGGAGGTAGCAGAGATGAAGATGCTGAGGTTCTCTCTGGGAGTGACCAGGAAGGATAGGATCAGGAATGAGTACATCAGAGGGACAGCACATGTTAGAGGTTTTGGAGATAAAGTCAGAGAGGCCAGACTGAGATGGTTTGGACATGTCCAGAGGAGAGATAGTGAATGTATTGGTAGAAGGATGCTGAGTTTTGAACTACCAGGCAGGAGGCCTAGAGGAAGACCAAAGAGGAGGTTTATGGATGTAGTGAAAGAGGACATGAATGTAGTTGGTGTGAGAGAAATAGTTATGGTCAACTGGTCAGCTTTGAAATAAAAGCATGGCTCAGAATTATTATGTGAAATAACTTGCTGAATCACTGGGTATATACTATATCTGGATATTTGTAAAACAGTAAGAAGGCAGACTGTGTGAGAGCTGTGTGACTCAAACATCTTATTGCATTAAATGATAATGATTTCTTATTTTTCAAGTAAATGGATGAAGATAATCCAGAAATATCCTAAAAAAACATCAGGAATATTGTTAATTTTTGATGTGGTTAGGATAGATATCATGATGTGGATATGTGTTTTGTTTTTTAAGGGGTTTTTGTATTTTTTTTAATTTTCTGATTGAAAATGTAAAAAAAACCAAAACAGCATCCTCGACCATGAGTGCATTAATTTAGGATGTCTTGTAAGTTTTGTAGTTGGATCCATGACACAAAATTAACTTGATTCGTGCACGTTTTTTTGTTTTTTTTAAAGAAAAGTTTAAATTAAAAATTTCCTCCGGGACTAATAAAGTATCTATCTATCTAAAAAGTGGATATTGTCAGACGACATGATATAATAAAGTAAGAACACCAACCCCGCGCAGAAAACGCTATCAGGAGAGCAGGGACGTTGTAAGCAGAGGACATGCCGTTGGACCTTGGGACAAGCTAAGTTAGCAAAATGTACGGTAACACAAGCTGACGGATACTGACCTTACAGTAATGTCTGTTGCTTCATAAACACACTCACATCCATTATGATCAATACGGACTCCCTCATCAGACACGAACAGGACAAGCACTTCAGGTTTCCGGCACACTCTTCCCTTGATTCACGGAGTATATTACAACTTCCGGGTCATAGGGCGTGTGTTTGAAATGTCAAAGAGTAATTATTCAGACAAGAGAACTACTACCTGAAGCAGAACTCGATTCACACTTTTGATGCGTTATTCTCACCCCAATAAACCAAAATCCCCATGCATAAACCGAACGAACATAACAAATCAAGGTCACAAGTATTAACCACTAAGAGACACTTAGATATTCAACAAATGGATGAGTGTCACACATAGAACAATGTGTTCATATCATATCGTTTTATTGAGTTACAAACTAGAAAATTCTTCTGTTATGTTTATATTTTAATCATGTGCTAGTTTCCCACGTCAAAAATGCTAACTTTTAGTTTTATCACTAAATACTTGATATTATAATTTGATTTTTACTGAACAGGAAGCAGTTCATACCATAATGTAATAACTCGGGGTGTTGCTGTGATGTCAATATCTTGTTTGAATCAAGAAACATCTCCAGAGAAGAAATAATTTGAGGAAAATATCTCATTTACATGTTCACATCCGTTCTTTCTTTGGTTGTGACGGTGAGATTCGGTTAATTAAAGTGAACTGAAAGGCACATTATGACAAGAAATCCCGGCCAATTATATAATGTGAAGGTGCATGTTAATGTCTTCAGGTCGAACAGGCGAGTAATGGAACTCTTGCTTTGGTTTCTTTATTGTTGTCTGAACTCCTTGATTACATTTTTATATGTCTTGCCCTTCATTTTTTAATCCCTAGGGAATTAGGTTTTCTCAGTCCTGCTCAATTAATAAGAGGAGCGTTCTAATAATAAAATGTGTACGTTACAACCTGAAAGTGATTGACCTTTCTTTGCAGACGTGGCAACAATAAAGTAACACTGGAAATAAAACACTAGTGACCTGTTTCGTTCACTTTTACGTTCTCTCTGCACAGGTGAACGGAGGCGGGAACTATCTTGATTTATCATTTCATCTCTGAGAGGCTGTGGCTTGACTGCTGACTACTAACATCTAGACGGGAGGGTGGCTAGCTTAACGTCACGGTAAATGGTGAAGCTCGGCAGAATACTTAGGTAATACTGTCACACATTCATTTTCAAATGTAAGTCATTAGTTCATTCTGATTTTATACATATTTATTGTTTTAAAATTGCTGTGTAGCTAACGATAAAACACGGGCATTTTTCTTCTGTAACGTAATGTGTGTGTTTTTTATCACGTTACATCACGAAGCTAATTTACCATTAACGCTAAACTTTTGCGTAATTTCTGCATTTGGATAAAGACACAAAAACTACACATAAACATAAAAATCTAATTCACTACTAGTTAACCTTTACATAATAATGAGTGTGTTAACAGCAAGACGGAAAAACATGTTATCAGTGTGTTTCCAACCAAATGAACCAAAAAGCCTGACGTCTGGGCTCTCGCTGGTTAAATGTGTTGATTCGGGGTATCGGGTAACTTATTGTCCGGTCAGAGTTTGTTCAGATAATCCCTTCGACCCCCCCCAGTGAATGAATGAATGAGCTGGAAGCAGTCGCTCTAATGACCGGAACAGGGTTTTGCTCTGTTGTCACACACACTGTTCTTTAGTCTCGGTAATATTGTGTGAACCCAGGCTGGACGCGCAGCCCCAGTTATTATTACTATTATTATCACTGAACGAGTTGGACTTCTTGTGAAAGCATTTGTTGTCATTTGTCTATTCTAGAGTATAATGGAAAACTCTACAGATGACTACAGGATCCAGTCGTTTGACCTGGACACACAGATACTGCTGAAAACAGCCTTGAAAGGTGAGCATGTTACTGTTAGTGTATTACAGGTTAATAACAATTTTAGTGTCATTGAATGTTTCAAACATGCTCCATAACACTTAAAAGCTTTCTTGAATAAATGTGTTGCTGAATCATCATTGATAAAACCACTTTTTTTGAATGGTAACCAAGTCTAATAATATTTTTATGCATGTGTTTCTTTCAGACCCAAGTTCAGTGAACCTAGACAAGGTGTCTAACATCATCGTTGATCAGTCTTTAAAGGACCGGGTGTTCAGCAGGGAGGCTGGGCGCATTTGCTTCACCATTGTTCAGGTCAGTGATGTTGTTATTTTGTTATTTCGACATTCAACAGTATCACGCTGCAGTTGTGTCCGTTGCAGGTATGTCTTCAGTGGTGACATAATTTGAAGTAGACAATGTGTTTCATTTTGTGGTGGTTTATGGACCCAGTACTTTACAGTACATCCGGTAGATAACGCTGCTGAAGGTTGTCCTCGACTTGCTTCAAATGTGATCTTTGTGACAGGATCTCAAAAAATCTCCTCAGTGCTTCTGAGTTCATTCAAAAATTTGCTTAGAGCTGTGCAAATGTGATGGAAATAAATGAGGATATCGGGTCTAAATAGAGGCTATAAAGACTTCAACGTCTTATAATCTCTGTCTGATCCTTCCTGGTCATTTCAAGCAGGCCGAGGCCAAGCAGACCAATGGAAACGTTTTCAGGAGGAACTTGTTGACCCGGCTCCAGCAGGAGTTCAACAAACGTGAGGAGACAAGGCAGCGCTCGCCACGGGAGTGGGTGTGCTTTGTCACGTTCATCTGCAACATCTTTGACTACCTCAAAGTAAGTTATGTTTGTTTCCCATTGGGATAATATCAATCTCAATCATGTTATCACAATCTACTCATGAATCCATGACTTTCTTGAAATTCTTTGGAACAAAGATTCTACTGAAAAGTGGGGAGAAGAGACATAAAACACACGTTAGCATTCTATGTAGTTCGACTCGGGTTTCAGTCTTTACAATGGCAGATGTCATTTGCACTGGTTGACCCTTTTATGGAGGCAGTTGTGCTCATTTTGTACCTGTGGGAAATTAATGCCTGCTTTATTATCCTTGTGTCACTCAAAACTCATCTTTTTTCATAACCCAAATTTCACTGACGTTGGAATGCTGTATAAAACATAAAGCGTTTAGAACAGAATCATTTTCTAGTCCTTTTTGACAAGTTCTCATTTGAAAACAGCATAACAACATCATATTTCATTTGTTTTGCTTGACTGGTTTTTGTAAATATACATTTACTCTGAATATTGTGACAATAATTCAAGGAAACACTTATTTGGAAGATTATGTAGGTTCATCAGTGACAGGTGATGGCATCATGATTGAGAATTAGACAAATTACCAAAGGGATCAGTTGTCCACAGTCTGGGACGGGACGAGTTCGTCCACTTCGTGAAACACATGATTGAACAGCAAATTCATAGCCTTATTTGTCAGTGATTGCATTCAGTTTTATCAGCTTTTTGCAATGTCATTTTTGGAATTAGAGTGGTCCTTCATTAACATTCTCCTCCTGTAGTTGACAGCACGATGAATGTCTTGACTTTCAGGTAAACAACATGCCAATGGTGGCGCTGGTCCATCCTGTGTTTGACTGCCTCATGAGGTTGGCCCAACCAGATGCTCTAGAGAACGAAGAGGAGGTGACAAAGAGAATTTTTGCATATAATATGACTCTATTCCAGGTGGTGTTTTTCTTAATAATGCTAAAATCTGTTATTAAAAGAATAAAACTGACATGAAATGTCCTCCAAACACCCCCCACCACACGTAACAGATGGACTGCCTGGTGCTGCAGCTGCATCGCATCGGAGAGCAGCTGGAGAAAGTAAACTGCCAGCGGATGAACGAGCTGTTCTTCCTCCTGCGGGATGGTTTCCTGCTTCAGGAGAAGCTTCCCTCCATGGCTCGTCTGCTTCTGCTGGAGATCCTGGAGTTCAGGGCTGGAGGCTGGACGCTGAGCAACACCGCCCACAAGTACTACTACAGCGAAATTCAGGACTAGGACTGTTGGAAAGACGAGGGTGCTGAGCATATGTCGCTGCAGGTGTGTCAGCCAGCCTTGGAACACTTTGAATACCTCTCCACTGTCACCACTGATTATAAACCAGCATCATCCTGCAGGCATCTGAGAAGAGTTTTAGGAAGAGTACAGTTGAGAAACCGTAGATAGACTCTGCTGCCTTGTTCTTTTCGCTCGATAACTATACTGTAACATGGTGCCGTGGATGCAGAACGTGCAATAGTTGACAAGTTCATGAGGTTAGCCACGTTCAGGAAAACTTTGTTGTTGTTCAAAGATTGAGTAGATTTTGTATTCTTTTTATCTTGCATTCCTGTTCTTAGAATTTTTTATTTTGTAGGTATTACTGTTTTAAGAATAGACTCAATTCAAACGTTTGTTTTACCAAATCTCCAGGACCTGGAACATTCCAGTCAGATGTAAGCTGATTTCCTTTGATTTATGTTTTATTCTTGTGTGACCAATGTTTTTTTTTCCATCGGTGTAGAATTGAAATATTGCGAAACACTTGACTAGTTTGGTTTTCTACCTGTCGATTTCCATCAGCTTCTTGTGTTATTTTGCCAGGCTGTTTGAAGCATTGAGTGTCTTAATTCAGGGATCTTCTTTTGAGATTTGTTCAATATGTAAATGAAAGATGTTGTAACTGTGTTTGTACAGACAAACCAGCCGAGATTTAATCCATTTCTGGATTAGCAGTTCTTCTTTTTCAGTCAGTCCTTTATGAAATCAGCATAATCCAGTAGACAGGATGAAGCTTAGGCTTTTGATTCAGGCAGTTGGGCTGGAGCACAGTGGTGGAGCACAGAGTACATGAGTGAAAGCCTTCAGCCCGCCAAATGTGGATTATGCATATAAAATTCAGTATCTTGATACAAAGTCAAAAACAACTTTGTGTCAAATTAGAATTTTTTAAAACCACAATATCTCATCAGTATAATGATATGAGATGATATTTGTTGATTGAATCATGTGTACATCACTCAAATGTTGTATCCAGTAGAGGAGGGGCTACTGGAAGCAGTTCAAAAACAAATATTTCAGTAATGCAGGCCAGTACTTTCCACCGACGATTGTATTTGCCTCCTATTACATCTGCAGTTGTAAGCATTAATATTAAATCCTGTGTAGGAGATTGGCAAAAAATGCTTATTTTTTTAAATGTATGTTTTGTAAAACCAGATCACACATCTTTAAAAGCCCAGACAACTTTTTTGCAACTTTAATGGACTCAAGATAAAACTGAACATCTTTGAGTGGAATGGAATCAGGTATCCAGAGGAATGCTGCCAGAAGCTGGCATCTGCCTGGGCATCATGTGCAGCTTTAGGACCTACTGCAGATGTTTTTTCACGAGGGTTTGAATCGTTTTACTTCCAGCTGTATAGAATAGAGACTGTACTTTTTCTGTAGTCTTTCATGTCTTGTTAATTCCATTACTTTTTGTAACGGTCTTCAGCCAAAGCTGTGCCTTGGAGTCAGACAAGTATGGAACAGATGCCCCGTGGTGAGCCTGTTTCCTCTTTATTCATCTTTTGCAATTTTGCACCTATAATAATATGTAAAAAAGTTGCTATAAACATAAAATTATCTTCAAGGGCAATTGGATCAATCAGTTCAGAGAAAAATTTAAGCATTAGAAACTAAAATTACCCAGTTCAAACCACATTCTTGGACAGGATTCAGGACATTTGCTAAGGAAGCTCCCCGATTCCTGTTTCACAGTTGCATTTGAAGATTTGTTATAAGCTGAGAATTCATCAACAGTCAGACCTAGTTGATAAATCAAACTGAGGCAAAAACCTATTGTATTTTTATGGTTGCTTGTACATTTTATGCAAATGTATTTATTAATAAAATTTGGATGTCTTTCCATTAAACTTTAATCTTTTTTTTTTTTTTTGATATTTCATCCCAAATTGACAGGTTCTTTATTTTACAAAATGTATTTTCAGTGCTGTACAGTCACGAAAAGATTTTCATGGTGGTCAATGTGAAACGAAGCATCACTCATCACTCCCGTATATCTCTGTGGATGACGTCTGTCTGACTCAGAAGGAACGTTTGATCTGACAGCGTTTCAGTCCTGGGGGGTTCCTCCCTACCACCAGCGATAGTGAGCGTAGGCTCTGTTGGCTTCGGCTGTCTTGTGGCATTCATTCTTCTTTTTGATCACTTTACCCTCCTTCTCATATGCTGCCAGCAGTTCCTGAGAAAGTTTTTCATACATTAGGGTGCGTCTGTGTTTATTTTCCCTGCACTCCATGATAATCCACTTCATGGCAAGGAAGCGGCGTCTTTTGTCCGTAAGGGGGATGGGCACCTGAGTGGCATCAGATTCAAAGGGAATTTATATTAGTGATTTGCTTCTTTCGTTAACTCACAATCAACACCAACAGAGGATTTTTCCACCTCATTACTGACCTGGAAGTTCTTTCCACCCCTCTGTATGTTTTCCAGCCCAACCACAGGCTTACAGTTTTCCAGAGCCTGATGAAAAATAGCATAGGGGTTGCACTCTATGCTTTCTTTCTTCTCTTTTGGAGCTTTGTGGTACTTCTCTACCTGAGTCCTTTTTATTCTCTCCATGGTCTGTAAACAGACAGAGAAACTCATATCTTGTATTCTATTAGGCCAGCATCAAATCTTTTAGCATCACTACATGACAGTGAACACTTTCTTACTTGTGTAAAGATCTCTCGGGACAAAGCCTTGTCTCCATGTTTCATCATCATGTTAATGAATTTACTGAAAAGCAAACATCATGATTAACAGACAGAAACTGTCACGTACATGCACCTGACTGACCGGGATTCTTCTTTGTCCTACCTGAAGGTTGGGTCGTTGAAAACAGAGCTGGAGACGTTACTGGTTGCTGCCTTGATAGGATTGTTCGCCATGAGTTCCAGCTGCTTCTTCTCCTCATCACTCTGCTCTTTTCTGTCTTTGTTTAACACCTCTTTCCTGACCTCCGGTTCCAGATAGTAGGGGTTGTATCTGCTCCATCTCACCAGGAACACTCTGCAAACAAAGAGATTTCTATGATATTTGAAAGGGTTTGTGTGTCTGTGTGGAGCACAGACAATTTGAAGACAGAAAAAAGAATTCAAAACAATTTTAGTTAAAGCCACCTAATTGGACTTTGCTTTTGACTGATTTTTCATTTTGTCAGGGGATACAGTATTTGTTTGTTTCATGTAAGGAAATTGCGTTTTACCCCTTTGTTGTTTACTAAATATATATTGTAGGTATTTGATATATAAGAGCGCATTGTGTGGTGCAGATCAAGATCTGCTCTAAAACGTTTGTGTCAAACTAGCCCTTGATAGTGTGATATTCCTCTAACAGCGTGCGTCAAATGTAGACAACAAAGAGCATTTTGATCAGTTGTTTAAGTAGTACCAAAAGTGCAAAAAGAATAATCAACCAAAAAACTATAATTTGTCATTTTCAGAAGACGCCAGTTTATGGAACTTTGAAGCAAATCACTTGAGTGCATTAGTAAAAGGAATTAATATCTAAACCCAAGGTGAAAATACTGAGGACTGCACTGTCACACATGTGGTAAAATGTTATTAAAGGAGATTTTTTTTATCTTAATTTGGTGAATCATCAATTGAGTGATTATAAAAGAGAAAATGTCATTAATAATCAAAGTCAGTCACAAATAAACAGGTTATTGAAGTCTTGCTTTCAAGTAACGTGTAGCGCATAGCCCAGTGTTGATATTTAGCATGACAACTAATTCACTACGCAGGTAACAAAAATATGAACGAAAAACTGTACCGAAGCTCAGAAACATTAAACTTACACTTATTACCTGATAATTTTTTTTTTGTCTCTAAAAATTGATTACTAGCGTTACCTTGACGTCCAAGGTTTTAATAGTCCGGAGACGGAAGCAGCCATCTTGAAAATGTGTCTCAGGACCCTAAACTAGGCTCTCCTGTAGATGCCTTACTAGAAGAAAAAAACTAAATCATCTCGTCTCATAGATATCAATTTCACTACCGAGATACACCTTTTTTTTATTTATTTACCGTGATAAGAGCTTTTTTCAAGCAATAAATTATAGCAATAAACTTCATTGCGCACACACTGATGACGTCACGCGATGTGTTTAGTGCTATGGCGTACCAGGAAGAGGAGTCGCTGGAATCATGGCTCAGTGAGTGATTCATTCCCATTTTATGAATTAAGTAGCATATATAATTAGTTCGACATAGTGCTCCGTGTGTCAGGGCTTTCTTTTAGCACAGGAGTTGTCAGCGCTCGGATAACCTGTTTCCAGCTGGATGAGAGTCCTGGTCAGTAAATTATCAGCATTGGCAGGATGGGTGGAGAGCTCTGTCACTGACTGGGCGATGTGAGCAGTCTTTATTGATGCTCCACATGGAATACTTACAGCTTCTGGACAGAAACAGATTGATCTGAGTGATAAATTAGCAGCAACACAGCTAACACTGCAGGAGCCTTGCTGAACATACAGATCTGCAGAGGCAGAGCCCTCCTTCTCGTTTGGATGAAATGTACCTTGCATTGTCTCCTATGAACCAGCCTAGCTTAGCCCGACGTGGACACCTTAGAGGGTGAAGTTAGGTTTATATTAAATTACAACATTTCTCTTTACATTATAGTCAATCCAACTTTATAATCTACCAAATATAGGAGCTTGTTAAAAAAATAGATGATCAATACCAAGACAAGTAACACATAGGATATGTTAGTGTGAACTTCTGTTTGTCTGACAGATAAAGCCACACATCCAACAAATAGACAGGAGGACTGGGAGTACATCATTGGTTTCTGTGATCAGATCAACAAGGAACTGGAAGGGTATGTGTGTAACATGTGTCCAAATCATTTTGTTAGTCCCCTGGGATCAGATTTCTCATCTGGTGTTTCTTCTTGCAGTCCGCAAATAGCTGTAACGCTACTTGTCCACAAAATCCACTCGGTTCACGAATGGGAAGCTCTTCAGGCTCTGACTGTAAGAAATACTTCAGCAAAATGTGAAAGTACACTCCCTTGGGACATTGTGATCTTTAATGGTTTTGGTTGCAGGTATTGGAGGCATGCATGAAGAATTGTGGGAGAAGATTTCATAACGAGGTTGGAAAATACAGATTTTTGAATGAGCTGATTAAAGTTGTGTCTCCAAAGGTGAGGAATCTCTAAATAGGTTTATGTTGCACACAAATTAAAAATAATTGTGCTGATTGTGTATCCTTCCATTCAGACTGTTTCTAATGGACTGTTGTTTCCAGTACATGGGTGACAGTAACCCGGAGAAGGTGAAGATGAAGATTGTGGAGATGCTGTACAGTTGGACAGTGGCTTTTCCAAACGAGGGCAAGATTGGTGAAGCGTACCAGACACTGAAGAGACAGGGTGCGCTGAGATGATTAAAATAAGGCATAGGCGCAAAGGCATCCACCTACAAGGTATCTTATTATTCCAATCCTTATGTCTTAACCAGGCCTTGTGACACGTGACCCAGAGTTACCTCTGGACAGGACTCTGATCCCTTCTCCTCCGACACGACCCAAGCATCCGGTGTTTGACAATGAAGACATGGGAAAGGTAAGAGACCAAAGGAATAAGTAAAGGCTTCTCTTGTTTTTGTGCTACCAAGTACATAAAAATAATAAAATACAAGTGTTTACTTAATAAATAGCACATATCAAGTGGCCAAGGTCAGTAAAAGTGTAGCAGAATCATTTGTTTTTGTTGAATAGGGATGTTTATGTATGTGTTATCAGTGTGTACTGACGTGCAGAAATACTTTATAACATGAAAATCGTGAAATTTTACTTTGAAAACTTGGTTTGGAGTTAGAGGAACGGGATGTTCTCACGTGAGAACTGGGTTTAGATAAGCAGAAGCTACGAAGTGATGAATTCTAAAGCAATGCAAATGCGTCCCTAAGTGTGTGTTACTTTTCTTTTAATTTTATAGCTGCTTGCTGAGCTTCTCCGTAGCAAAAATCCAGAGGATCTCCAGGAAGCCAACAGATTAATCAAAAACATGGTGAAGGAGGTGAGACAGGTCACATGTTTCTTAATGTTTACATCTGCCAACAAGAATCAGAGGAGGATTTATTAACCCACATATGTTTGTTGTTTTGTTATGGGTTCGGATGTGGATTCTGGATCACTTGTTCATTTCTAGTATTGTTCATTTGGCATAATTTGTCAATCAAAATTAAACCACCTGAATGACATTCCATCAGTATTCTTAAATGAATCAAAATCATGCTCATAATCTGGATCCAGCAGATTAGAACACACATTACTGTTCTCTAAATATGTTGTAGAGATGTACCACTGTCACAAATATGTAGCTGAGATAAAGCAGATTCAAAGTTTTCCAGATGTTTCAATTGATTTTATTTATCTATGAAGAGCAAGATATTTTATCTAGATGAAAAAAAAAGACCACGTTCAATCATATATTCATTTTCATATGGCCCATAGTAGCAAGCGCGCCCAGGGTGTAGCGGCTCGGGAGCGACTCTCCATCTAACCTTGAAATTTCATTGTACTGTTGTATTTTGACAAATTTCTTTATCTTTGTTTTTAAGTCTTGATATATATATATGATTTCATGTGTTAACAGAAGGTTTCTGAGGTCAAGGAATGAGGTGATATTACTTGATTCGGTGTGAGTAGTGTCCAGTATATCATTTCTCATTGTCAGGATGAGGCTCGAGTGAATAAGGCTTCTAAACGTTCCCACACACTGGAGGAGGTAAACATCAATGTCAAGCTGCTGACAGAGATGCTGTCCCACTACAATAAAGACAGCTCCACTGACTCAGACAAAGAGATTTTAAAGGTGTGTGTCACATGCTCACCCACACAGACACACAAATAATTTTTTTTTTGTGGACATATTGTTAGACTGAAAATGTGAAAGCACAGCAGTATGACTCAGTCACCAAAAAGCCTATGCGATCAGCTGGTGCCATGGTGTAATTTGTAGTTTAATTTGTAGATAACAATTCTTTCACTGTCTTTCCTCTCAGGAACTCTACGATCGGTGTGACAAGCTGAGGCGAGCTGCTTTCAAAATGGCCACAGAGACAGAAGATAACGACACTAGTCTGGGTTTGTCAGTTTGATGTTTTTTTCTGTGTGAGCAGCCATGTTTTTTTTGTCCATTATGTAACATGTGACCTTTGACCCGTGGTTCCTCAGGTGACATCCTTCAGGCCAGCGATGACCTCTCCAGGGTCATCAACTCCTATAAGAAGATTGTTGAGGGGCAGCCCATCAACGGTGACAGTGAAGAGTCTCGTTCCACGGCTGGTCAGACTGAGAGTGGTTCGACATTTTATTATTTTATTATAATACTTGTTTTTATTTTTCATTTAATCACATGGTTACTTAACACCACGTATTTCAAGCCTGTGTCTGACACAGCTAATCTTTCTCTCTGTGTTACTTACCAGAAACCACAGACACACTGATTGACCTCGCTGGCCTTGACACTCCAAGCCCCCCTCAACCCGCAGACCCTCCATCCCAGTCTTCAAATCTCGTCTCCACCGATCTGACGTCTTTCCCTGTCCCTGTCCTGCCTCCTCCTCCTAAATGCTTGATTGGCCCCAATGGCAGTCAGAGCAGCAGCCCAAGTCATCCTCCTCTTGATAAGGCCTCCACTGCACTTTCTCTCCTTGATGATGAGCTGCTATCTCTAGGTAATACTTTCAGTTGATCAGTTTGGGAAATTCATTTGACTCCTGATTCTGTCCAACAAGCTCTCTAAATACATTATATTATTCACCCCTGATCAGTCACTCTTCCTGTCTGGCCCCAGAGAAAGACAATATAATTCCCTGTGGAAATTATATTTAAATTTTTGTTTTTAAACTCAACTGAAGCTGATCAGACCATCACAGGATCTTGAAAAGCAAAAACAATTTGGAAAAAATACAAAATAACTTCAAATTATTTTGTAGTTATCAGGTTTATGCCGAGCTTTTGAATCAGGTATGTTGGAGCAGTGAGAGATCTACAATATGCAAGCTAGAGGGTCTCCTTATTATGCCTAATAAAGTATGTAATATGTTCTTTCGACATGGTTTTAGGATCTTATAACCTAAGACACCAATTCCTGATGTTGATGAGCAACTCCCCCAGTTAGTAACCATTGTTGTGTAATGGCTGATTCTAAGTTTTAAATACTCAGTTATCGCAATAAAAAAAAATTTAAAAATCCTGAAGAGAAACAGTGACTTCAAATGAAGAATCAAGGTCTTTCTTGTCTCGATATGAATGCTCATACTTTACAGGACTGAATGACCCGCCTACCTCCCTGAGCAACCAATCAAAACCCAAATTGGATGAGTTGTCCAGTCATTGGTCTTCTTTGCAGGTACATCTACTGCTATGATGAACCAAAGCTTGCTCATCTGTATGTAATGGCAGAGAGTTTATGATTTAGTCCTTACACTTTCTCTGCAGGCTCCACCCTCCAATGTGGATCTGTTTGGCAGTGTAGCTCATTCAGGTCCGGCCGTGCCCCAGGCTGAACCAGCTGCCGCCGTCACCACCAGCAGCCTCAAGAACCTGCAGGACCTGGCCATGTTGGGCTTTTCAGGCCACCAGAGGTACAGCACACTGGTTTTATTTTCAATTTTCACCTGGAAATATGGTTTATACATATTTCCATTGCACTTGGTTTCAGTATGCCCTTGTATGTGGATAATTTTACTGGTCTGAGGAGTTCTTTTGATGATGGTGCTCTTACTTGACGACACTGTAGTCTATCAATTGTTATTTTCAGTTTGTCCAGCCAGATGACAGCGACAGGAAACACATTTGGGATTCCTGCAGCAGCACATGGCCTCATACCTGGGCAGGGCTCACATTCTATTCTCCCACATACAATACCCGGCTCTCCAGGTCTGACCCATGCCAAGGCCCACAGCCTAGGCTCAGCTCCAGGCACCCCGACATTCAGCTCTCTGTCCCCCTGCCACCCTCCCCTCCAGGGCAGCCCGGCCAGAGCCACAGACATCTCCCTGAGCAATGTCCATGTCCCTCTGGAGGCCATCAGACCCAGTAAGGACATGAAGGAGGGGTTGGCAGCTTAACCAAATGACAAAATGCTGTAGACTATTTAAATAGTGTATGACTGGCTGTTTAACTGGCTGTACCCCGTCTGCCCTCAGGTAAAGTCCTGCCTGTCACAGCCTACGATAAGGATGGTGTTCGCATGCTCTTCAACTTTGCTTCTGACTGTCCCCCTGGCAGACCTGATGTCCTGGTAATGGTTGTGTCACTACTCAATACTGCCCCCCTGCCTGTTCAAAATGTGCTGCTGCAGGCTGCTGTCCCGAAGGTAGACACTGTTCATTCAATCATTTTGATTTTCTTTGCTGCTCCAGGTATCCACCTTGGGGCCCCTCATTTGACATAGATTCATTAGGAATCAGCTTGTTGCTATTCATGCAAAACATTTTCCATACAACTGGTGTGTCTACATAGGTCACTAATTGCCGATGATCCACCACTCTAGTATACACCAGAGTAATTTAGTACTGCAATACTTTTATTACTTGTAAAACTTCTTGGCAATTTTATATTTTATGAAATTTTAAAACTTTATTCTTTATTTATAACATTTCTCAACCCTCAGCAAGCAACCAGTCAGTGGAAACCCAAGAAGTTAAAAAAAAATGTTGGTTTATCCATTTAAAAGGTCACAGAAATAGAGTGATGTCTCCATTCCTTCTTTTTCCAGTCAATGAAGGTAAAGTTGCAGCCTCCGTCTGCAACAGAATTAGCACCATTTAATCCCATCCTTCCTCCGGCCTCCATTACCCAGATCATGCTGCTAGCCAATCCAACAAAGGTAGGTGAAATAGTAACACTGAAAAACATAAATAAACACTCCACAAAACAAATACCTGCCTGAGCCGTGAGCCCGTCTGCTGTGTGCTGTTCACAGGAGAAAGTGCGTCTGCGCTACAAGCTGGCCTTTACACTCGGAGACCGCATGTGCAACGAGGTCGGAGAGGTCGACCAGTTCCCATCACAGGACATGTGGGGTCATCTATAGCAGCGTGAGGCTGCTGCTGCCGCTCAGCCCCAACAGACTGGTTCACATTTCACTAGAGGGTGTGTTCACCCCACGGTGAAGGCAAACCTCTAAAGCACCATTCAGCTGCCCATTCATAGTTGGTAACATCTGCGCTCATTACAGGCAGAGAGAAGCAAACCGCTGATATTCATTCATATAGAGCCTGTGTTCTGTTTCAGCAAAGAGCTAACAAACTAACGATGAACACTTGTGAGTCGGACAAACAATGAGTTTAACAGGTTAATAATATGAAGAAATACTTTCATGGACGCTCCTCAAGGTGAATACAACTTTAAATGTGCTAATCAGGAAAGGATGACAGGATGCATAACGAAGTCTTTTAAAATATACCGGTATTAACCTCTTACTTAACAGAGACAACAGTGGTGCTTCTATTTCTCTACCTGCGAAAAAAGTACTTGAATATATCCAGAAATTAAATTAACTGGAATAGGATTAAGTAGCTGTGTTGGGGTGGAGTTATTGGGAAAAAGCACCATCATGTTGGAGGAAAATAGTTTGCTGTACATTCATTGAAATGTGAAGGAAATATTCCTCAGTGGATCAACAATGTGGAGAACACCAACTACACTGGAGATCATTTTAATTAGTGAAAGTGTTAATTGGTTTATTTCATGTGATCAGTTTTTCTATGTATACTTTAGCAGTGGATATCTGTATTTGCTTTATGTTTGAAGGTATTTCTCCTCTACCATTCTCAGTATTAGGAATACTTTTGTCATGTTTCTTTTACGTTGTAATATTTCAGTGCATCAACAAACCTTGAGCATATGAACTTCAAATTTCACAGCGGTGGCAGGAGAGGAGCCGTCGCTCGAGGGGATCTTATTAGTCTTCTACTCATTATGTGATAAAAACAGAAGCGAGTTAATGTACATAGTGTGTACTGTCTGTTGAACATGTGATGTTGATTGTGGGAGCATTTTAGGCCTGTACATTCTGTAAGTATGACGTTTGCTGCATGGATAAAATAAATGGATGTCTGATACGCTGAGTTTTTCTTCAGTTATTAAATACAGAATTAAAAAAAGTCAGATTATAGAACAATCTGTATTGTTTGAAGTGTTTTATTATTAAAGAGGACATTTTTATCATTTAATATTATGTACAGTACAAAATAAAAAATAAGACATTCACGCCTCCACTGTTCCCTCTTTGACTATGGCCATAGCTAGATTCCGAGCCAGAGCGAGTCTCAGGAGCTCCACTTTGGTCATCTCCATGTCTTCGCCCTGAAATGACATTCATCTAATCAGAGCAGTTGATTGTCTTTGACCCATATTTGCAGACAAACGCAGTGTAAACCTAATGTGTTTGAGCATGTTGAGTACACATCTAGCAGTGCCTTGGCTGGGTCCACACCATTCAAACATCAACTTGAACCAGATATTAAGCACTTAGTCTCCTGTTCAGAATGTCTGAACGGCATCACGGTCTTGAGCATACTATGGGTTGACAAACCTAATGGACGGAATCTATCCATTGAATAAACTGTAATGAGCCTCAGGAAAGATGGGCTCACAACAAGGTTCAGCAATTGTGTGTATCTGGATTGGAAACAATCACCTATGTAACACATGTACAGTAGCTGTTTAAACCAGGAAGTAAAATGTAGTTTCATAGCAAACATGCTGCGTGTGGACATGCACACCTGCATGGGCCTGTCCGAGCCGGGACCTGTGCTGTTCACAGAGGATGTCAGCTCCTCTAAGCAGAACATCAGCTCATGGGTTTGTTCTGCAGAGAAGATCACCTAAAAGGTTTTAACAGAAAAACAAAACAAAAAAAAAACCTTTTAGAAAAAATTTAAACCATCTTCTTTGCAGGTCGTCTTGTTCATACTGTCCGTTTGCGGCTTTCTTCCATTCTGTGCAGCAGCTGAATGGTCACAAGAAGGTCTGATTCTCACTGTAAGTCTAATATCCCGTCTGTAAGCTTTATGAAATCTTAAGAACACCAGGGGTTTCCCAGTTAAATTTCAAAATGAGACAGCAATCTCAGAAATACACAAGTTCAAACAGTTTCCAACCTCTTTCTGCTCCAGCAGTGGCAAAGCATCGGTCATCAAAGTCATCCAGAAGCTTCTGGGGGCAATCTTGGCTGTCATAAGGGAGAGGAGCAGTTTCGCCGCATCACCGAAGCGCTTCTCTCCGTAAAGCCGGTGGAACTCACGATACTTTCCTATGAAAGGCGAGAAAAGCAATCATGTTATTGTTGCAGATGTTATACCATGATATAACTTTTGATAACTGTCATTTTCATTCTTTTAGGATGTATTTACTGTCCTCATCATTAGTTTTCCTCATGTGCGATGAAACTTCTTCTGCAGATTAACATTAAGTTGAGAGTCCAGCCATTTAACTTGACTGCCATGGCTTATCTCCTCATAGATGTGTCATCACACCCATAGAAGTTAAGATGATTCATACCGAGGAACGTGAGCCGGTCACTGAGAAGCATTGCTGGACCCAAGTTGTCAATCAAATCCAAATCAGAGAAGGTCCCTCTGATGCAGTAATCCTGTAGAAACCTGACACACACATGCACATAAACATAAAATACAGGACATGAGTTTCACAATGGAAGAAAAAATCTGAGACAAAAAAATAATAGGAACAAGAAAGAGCAGGTGTGTGGTTCAGGTATCATCAATTCAAAAATTATCCTTTTTGTTGTTTGTGAGATGACATAGAATTGAGTGTTTTCAAACCTGCTAGCAAAAAAGACTCTTCCAGATAGATTATTAGAGCAAAATGTTCCAGGTCAAACACCAACAACAATGCACTGAAATGTCTTCTATGTTATATGAATGAGGCTCACATTACAAGCCTTATTGTTCATCTACAGTCTTTAGTTCAGGTCAGATTTTGTTACCTTGACTGTAAATATTGACCTGTATCCAGTGTGAACACATCAGTATCCCAAAAGGCAGCCGTGCACACATCACAATGTATTAGACGTGTCAACATGTTGGCTGACGATGACTGATGTTGAATGGTGACGTATTCATCACATATGAAAGTGACTCAAATCTTATCTTTCAAAAGAAAATTTGATTTGTGCCACTTCCAGACAAAATTCATAATTGATTATCTGCAGCCTGGTAATAAAAATGTCAAGGGTACTAACCTCTCTGAGATGAGAGTGGCAAAGGCAGCGTCTTTGGCCCTGATGCTCCAGGAGAGAGCCGAGCCCAGTCTGTTGTTCCTCAGGGCCCGCATAGCCATGATCTTACAGATACTTCGCACTTGGAGGAGATGAGAAATTAAAGGTCAACAGCCCACTGTGGTGGACAACAGACAACTGTGGTAAAATCATGAAGTATGAGGATGAGCCATACCTTGCTCTGACATTTGTCTCTGCTCACAGATCCTGAGCACCTTCAGTGCTTTGTGTTCCGTCTCTAAAGGAACGCGCTCGATCTGCAGCTCCAAGTAGACGCGACCAAACTCTGGGCAATGGTCAAAGTAGTCCACGGCCAGCTGCCACAGACTTCACACAAACACACAAAAATGTCCTTCATCTGTCTGGTGTTTCACAACATCTAATAAATAAATCAAGAGAATTTTTAATTTGAGAAATTTGAAGAAATATCCTCCAAGAGATTGGGTTTCTTTTTTTTAATTTGTACTATCAGGTTATTATGTAATAACTATATTATATTATTGTTTTAATTTTTTTCCATACCATAATCAGACTTCATGAGATAACCATACCTGTGATGAGTGAAAAGACCAGAAGCATATTCTAACAGGAGGAACTCTCTCAGGTTTGAACCAAAGCTGAATAGACAGACACACACAGACACAAACAAGAATTGCATGTCGTTAAATTAAGTTTGCAATCTTGTTATATCTTTTTATGTCTGAATTAAATGTCAGTGGGGGCACAAACACATCTAAAAAGAGCCCTTACTGTAGGTTGTGAGATTGGAGGAGTTTGCAATGATCCAACAGATCGGTCAGATGGGCCACAAACCACCAGTTGTTGAGAGCGATGCTACAGAAACCCAAATGGGAGAAAGGTAAAGTTTAGAGACTGTTTGTATAAGCACGTGGTTTGTTGGAAGCATCAATGCCAGGATCAATGTAATCTGGTGCTTCACCTGCAGTCCTTGATGACCTGATGGATGTCAAACTCAAAG
The DNA here is from genome assembly GCF_040054535.1 of Antennarius striatus. Taxonomy (NCBI): domain Eukaryota; kingdom Metazoa; phylum Chordata; class Actinopteri; order Lophiiformes; family Antennariidae; genus Antennarius; species Antennarius striatus. The sequence continues at coordinate 11,149,161 of NC_090791.1, read as the reverse complement.
GCACCAAGTAAGATGCTGTCCAGGGGCTCAGGAACACTCCTCGAGTCCAGAAACATGGTCATACATGACTGCAGCATCCGCAAAAATAAATAACAGAAAATAAGTAACAGTGGGCAGAGAGACGGAGTGCTGAAACAACAGACGGTGTTGTGTACCTGTGCATAATAGTGTAACTCAATGGGTTTGACTGTTGGGTGACAGAAGAGGAGACGAGTGACCAGGAAGTGATACCAGGTGCTCAGCAGCTCCTTGTGCTCCAGCAAAGTGTCCTCATCCCCAACTAGGATCTTTATATAAATATATACAAATTAAAATAACACAACCTTTCCAATATTTTAAGAGGACTGCATGCTTAAACCACTGAAATATCAATACCACATTACTCTATAAATATAATTTATTTGACCTTGCAAATGATCTCCAAGTGTTTGTTGCTGGCAAACGAGTTGTCCTGCAGACATCGATCCACCTCCTCATGCCAGTGTCTCCATTTCACATCGAACTCTGTCAGCGTCTGGGTTCCACCAGGCTGAAGAAGAACCACAGGAAGTTCAGAGGTGAGTGCCTGCGTTGGTTGGGCTATGAGCTAATCTTATTGTTCCTGTGTTTGTGTCCCATTGAAGATGATATCAGGTACCACTGTAACAATCCGCTGAGTGTCCATATTGCGCTGGTATCTGCTTGGTCTAAGTGATAAATTGATAATGGGATATGAATCTACAACAGACTATAAAACGTTTCCACCTGATGAAGAAAGGATATTCCATTTATAGCTGATTCATGAACCATCTGTGAATCCATTCTGGGGAGAAGATTCATAAAAATATTTTCTTACATTGTAAAAGGGCATTTTGCTGAGAAGTGAGTCCATCAACTTGTACATGCTCCTGGCAGCTGGCTGTAACGTGGCTTGCTTCACAAGCATCTGTCTGGCTTCCTCCAACCTGCCCTGCATCACATAACTCACCACCTACACAACCAGACACAAAAAATAAAACTGAGATCTCATACTCAATGTAAGACAATAAATTTATAAACGTATACCTCTCCCAATGCCGTTAATTGGTTCCAGGAGATACAAAGTAAGACAAAAAACTATTTATGTTGAATTAACTTGTCTCCAGACTACACCAAAAATAACCATTTCCAGTCCTGTACTGTACTTTATGTATGAATTCTTTTCAATAATTTATGGTTAATATAAATGTAATTCAGCTTACAAATATTATTTTTTAATCTAGTAGAGAAATTTGGCAATATTTACCATACATTGTGGACACTTTATTTCTGAATGATAAAATAAAAAGTTTTTCAAGGTTATAAAACAAATACAGGAATTACTATTATTTTGAAATAGTAAGAAAACTAATTTAAGTAACAAATGACTGAGAATGAAAGAGTAGCTGATAAACAGACGATATAGTGTATAAACTTCTCTGAATTCAAAACAATCGTGGGAATCACAATTAACTTAGTGGAAATATACGTACGTACTTTATGATGATGCAATATGTTTTTATTCTTATTTATTACAGACTAACATGATATGTGCTTTTAACAGTTTTCTACGGATGTTACGGTTTCAATATTTGTGGTTAATTAAAATTAGGTAAACTTGATTTGTATTTTTTTTGTAAACCGAAGTGTAATCAAGAACAACTAAACTCAAAATGATGTAAGCTGAGGCATACCTGTACAGATAAATGAAATGATGAGGGCTGGTCTGTATGCTGATTTTTGAGTGCAGCATAGATTGAATTGGTCAGAATACTTGTGTCTGCACAGCACCTACCACATCCCAGTAGTCACGGTGTTCAGCAGGGCTCTCAATTTGCAGCACTTGTTTGGCTTTCTCATCCACATCAGCCTTGTGTAATCTCACCCAGTCCAGGAGGTGTAGCAGCAGGGAACCAGCTGAGGACACACAAACACACAGCTGACCTCTATGTCAAGGTTTGTTCATGGTTTCAAAGAAGTTATGAATCATATATTGAAGGTGAAGAGCGATAAACTAAAAGTACAGAATTTCAGCTAACCGGGAGCAGCATCAATGAAAAGCACTTCACACAGATTCCAGATCAGTTCTATGGCCAACAGAATTGACACCTATGACACACAAAAAGAGTCTGAGGTTAGAAAAAAGTTATTCAAAATTAATTTTAGTCAGAAATGAACACATACTCCTCTTCATTGGCATCTCAGCAAAAGCAGTTCCTTCACTTTTTTAAAAAAGTGAAATGTTTTTCTCAGGTTTACAGCCTTTACCTTAATGCTGTGTGACGCTATTGTCACAAATATGATAAAAGTCAACAAAAAGATAACACTAACACAGATACACATGGTGTCCTGTATGACTGCCTTTCAGGTTAGGATGTCATGTATCTGTACATAGTATCACATACATAGATGGAAAATACCTGATTTCCATGGTGCATTGCCACTTCTGCAACTTTTGTGGAAACTGCAAAAATGAAAAAAGATTAAATTCATTACCCCTTATTAGAAAACATTAGAAACTAAAATATCTAAATTAGTCGTGTCTCACCTGCAACTTGCAGAAGCTCCTCCATACATGCTCGAATTACAGATCTGTAGTTTTTACTGATGCTGACAAATCTAAAGGATAACACAGAGACAAAATCATACGATCATTTCAGTGGGAGCTTATTGCTAAAAAGCGTTGTATCAATGGAGAACACTGGATCGTAACATCGCCTTACTGGGGCTTTTTGTTTTTACTGGGGACGTCATCTCCAATTGTCTGCAGGCCAACAAAGATGTGATGAGACTCATTGAAAAGTTTGCGTAAAATGGGGGAGTATATGTCCTCGTCTTTCCTAACTTCGTGGATGATGGGACATCCTGATCCTGAAGCACCTGAAAAACCTGGACAGAAGTAAAAAATGAAAGGTTGATTTTAGCTAAGGGGGAGCAAGACACTGTGAAACTGTGGAATTATATTTTCACACACCAGAATCTTTGTAATGGGTCTCATACAAAAGGATATCGCCAGGACCCCATGAAAATCCCAAGTGCTTTCCAGCACCAACAGCAGGAATATTCTAAATCCAAAAACACACAGTGAGGGACACACAAAGTTAGATATGGGATGATCACACTATCCCCTCAACCTGTTTTCTGGAGTACTGCATATTCCCTTATACTGTATTAACTTACATCCTGCTCTTAATACCAATTTAAGCAGCAAACAGTTCACTAAAATTACTGTATTTCTAAACGTTCTATTATGACATCTTTGACGTAATGGAGACATGTTTCTTTACTATTAACCATCAAATGTTTGACATACTTTACCACGCGAGGTGGGATTTGATGTGTTATCACATTCAGTACAGCTCAATGAGACAGTTCGTTATAGCGCTGCGATGTTAAGCTAACGTTTTAGCAACGTTGCTCTATCAGAGAAAAGGGAAACAACTCAGCGACTACTCACGGTGGTCGCAGGCTCCACGTCTACCTCCTCCATTAAGGAACAAGATAGAGAATACGATTAAATGTGGAATAACTGACTATTCAGCTGTAAACTGCTCACGCAATACACTTCAGACGCAGCACCACTCGCGCGCTTCAATCATTCATTTCTGAGGTCCCTGTGGCGCATGTGTGATGACGTCACAGAAAGTCTGCCTTTACTCCTGCCTGATTTTCCACAACCTGATTCTCTCATTATGGGTTTCTGCAGAGAATAATGGAGATAACCAAAGAATACATCATTACTAAGTTAATTAACGTGTATATTTAGTAACTCTAAGGTTTACACAACAGTAGGAAGTTACAAATCATAACTATATTATACATACTTTTTTTTCCCTGTTATCATTTGCAAAAAAGAAAAACACTATTTTGATGGATTCTGCTCAGAATAAGAATCATATTCTGAGATACAAACCATAAGAAAAACAAAATGTTCATTTGAAGTACTGTACTCCATTGCAACAGAGTAGCAACAGAGAAAACAAGATGGCCGCTGAAAAGAACAACAAAAAGTACAAACACTACATTCCCAGCATGTAAAATTAACTCTATGATCATCATCATCATGATCATGATGACTGAACCTTGGAAAACTGTGAGTGTTCCACAGAGTGATGATATGTGTAGAGTAACGCTGAACATTTACAACAAAAGGAAAAACATCGCTGTGCGCGTTCACGAGGGGTGAGCGTCTTCTTTAACGCGCATTGGGACTCTCCCGCCCATGCCCAGATAGCGCTCTCATCCTTGTGACTATCCGTAGCCAGTCAAAGCCCAGTGTTGTGGACGCGCACTGTTTCGTGGGCGCGCACGTTCACCTGAAGTTATCAGTACGGGAGCGAGTACGTGCGCGCACTTGTATTCTTTGTGCGGCAGCATAGAGAAGCGCCAAAAGAGTGAGTATGGCTGATGAAAAACCAAAGGTGAGTGTCTCTTAATCGCATAAATAAATTTCAGTAGAATTATTGGATATAGGTTGGTGGGAAAAACGAAAGTCTCATCTACTCTGTGCATTTTCTTAAAGTTAAGAGCAAAATTTCAACTACTATCGTTACCTACCTACTTTCATAGACCGGAAGGTTTGTGAACGCGCATTCAGCGGCGCGCAGATCATTTTCTGGTTGAGCGCACATCCAACCAGCCGGTGTCATCCTCAGTGCAGCAGACTGTGTGTGAAGGAAAGTCAGAGCAGAAAGCTCTAATATGCTGCTGAGAATGGCTGTCATTGCATCAAACATGTGAGACTGTCTGGGAAACTTTTTCAGCTTGTAAACGAAGACAATTTCCCCAGGGAAATAGCTGTAATTAAATGTGCAATAGTAAAAATTGTTGTTGAATGACTAACTAATCAGTCAGGCATTATTCCAGTTATGGTTTTATTCATGCCAATTTTAACAGTTGGGGTTTTTTTTTTTTTGGCAGGAAGCGGTCAAGACGGAAAGCAACGAACACTTAAACTTAAAGGTAACGGGGCAAGATGGGTCTGTGGTGCAGTTCAAGATTAAGAGACACACGGCGCTCATCAAACTCATGAGAGCCTATTGCGAGAGACAGGTGGGCATGACATGGTATCAGCACACAACAACCAACTGATTGATTTAATGTTCAGATTCAGGTCTTAATTTAGTGACTCCCAAACTGGAGGAACACAGCTCCAACTGGATGTGCACTTGTGTCATGAAACTATATTTGAATGGAATTTTTACTACAGAAGTTGACAAATGGCACGATCACAGCTGCATTACGATTCTCAGCATGCATCATTTTCTCCTTGTGGATATGACCACTTGAAGATTTATCTGCAATGCAGTGAATATTCTTTCCTCTATGTTGTTATTTCAGGTTGTAATATTTTTGCATGGTTGACTTTGGTTTAATTGCTTTCAATTGAGTGTAGCTTGAGCAAAACTTGAGAACGTTTTTGTTACATTTCGTTTGAACAAAAAAAAACCTGGAAAACAGGAGTTACTGGTTGGATGACTCTGCACATCATCGAAAAAAGTGACATTTACAATGGGACCCTTATGTTTTTGAAAGGTAGTAGCAAGAACTCCCTAAAACCACCCACTGATTTTATTCTATCAAAATGTGAAACTAACAAAGTCACTGGAAGGAGGGGGAGTAAAATAGAAACACAGAAAGCCAAATGATGGCGTTGACTCCCTGGAGGCACAAAATGAGACACTCAGGGATCACCAGCCTCCCTCTGTTACCACCCAGTCGGTCACGAATGAAGCCTGTGACCTAGATCTTAGGATTCTTCTGACTATAGCAATTTGTTGCCAGGTAAACTGGATTTATAACATACAGAAATAATTTTAAAGGTTTGAGGTGATTCACTTTGAAGTATGCATGTTTTTAATGAAAGTAATTACTTCCCTTTTCACACTTTTTTAAAAAACTTTTCTTCCACAGCAAAAATTGAATATCCCATATGCTGTTTTTTAACACTAAAATTATATTTAAACTGACTGCAAATGTTTCTCAAAGGCCATAGTTCAATCCTAAACACGTCACATCTAAACACCCCAAAAGATACTGCAGTATGCCAGACGATCAAAAATAAACACTAACAACTAAAATAAACACACATTTTAATAACCCTTTACAAACTTCTTACTCATTGTTTATTGGCTATGATCCAGCTCAGCTAGAACACATTGAGGACTGCAGCATCAGTATGAATCACAGCTGCACCAGCTCAGGCCTTACCACTGTCCCACTCCTCCACAACCAAACCTCCTTATATAATCCTGTGATTCCAAGTTAATTACAAACTCCTCTTTTTCACAAGCAGTGATGAACTCAATCTCTTTTGATTTTGTCCCACACTAGACTGAATGCTGTAATTCAGATGCAGGAATGCTGACTAAGTTCAATGACTAATTTAATTGAGTTAACACTGGAATAAGTGTCAGACAAGTTCTAAAAGTTATAGTTACTGTCATGACCACAAAAACATCCTGAGAGCTAACAGTCCTCTGCTGGCATTCACTGAGCATTCAATTTTCTGGAAAAGTAGAAGCCGAGTTCCGATTCCGTAGACTGCCAGCGGAGCAAAAGATACATGACTGTTACAGTCAGAACCAGATGTTCTCCATTATTTCTGCTCTCATCATTTCTCTATGACCCGAAAACTTCATTAGTTTCACCTTAAACAATTCTTTCATGGATCTATTTTTTTTCTGCCTTTTCAAGACAGTTTTCTTACATCTTCATAAATCAGACCACATTTTCCTTTGACTTGCCTAGTATATTAGTCATTTTGGCTGGTAGGCTGGTTAGTTATAGTAGTTACTGTAGTTAGTTAGTTAGTTAGTTAGTTAGTTAGTTAGTTAGTTAGTTAGTTAGTTCATTTGCTTGCTTGTTTCTTTGGGGGGTTTTTTGTTGTTGTTTTTTTTAATCTCACAGCGATGTTGTTTGGTCCCTGAAGGGAAAAGCTAAAGGGATAAGAAGAAGACTGAAATGCTTTAAACTTTTATTATATTATATTAACTGTTAAGAAGTTGGTCAACATCTGTTTAATAATGTCTTTTTAACAGTTTATGGAAATGAATGTGGCAAATGTTCTTTATGGCAAATGATAAAACCTTTATACATTTGTATCTCCAGGGAGTTACAATGAGGCAGATCAGGTTCAGATTTGATGGACAGCCAATAAATGAGAACGACACACCAGCACAGGTATGTGTGAAGTCTTGGAACAAACAAACCTCGAAGTTCCCGAACAATGTACTAAATAGGTGTGTGTGTGTGTGTGTGTGTGTGTGTGTGTGTGCGCCTGTGTGTGTGCGCCTGTGTGTGTGCGCCTGTGTGTGTAGATATTATATTAAATGGATAAATAAATCCTTTAATGATGATCATAATAATTGGCGATTTCCGGTCCCCAGTCCAAAACTTGTTATTAAAACCGCCCAAAACGAAGCTGTACTCCACACAAAACCCACTTAAGCTGACTCCAGACACATCAGGTTGTCCAAAAACACAACTAATATTGAGTTGCTGTGGTCTTGAACGTGTGTTCAATCTGAAACTTAATTATAGATTTTAAGACACAGCGAACACAACTTGCAAGTTACTTTAGCAATGCTGACCCATTGTGTACACAACACTCACAATGGGGCCTTTTTGAATATGAAAACAAATGTGGGTTTGTGTCGAGCATACCGTTAGCCTTCAGGCAACATCCTGACAGTAACCCCTCCCTTCCCCTCCATCACCCTAAGCTACACATACAGTACAGTATATCTCTTTCTACTTAGATAATAGCACAAGATTCTGACTAGCTGGCTATTAAACACAGCAGAGATTACACAATTCTTAAAAGTCACATGACATGAGTTTACATCCTTTTGTTCTATCTTAACAGTTGGAAATGGAAGATGAAGATACAATTGACGTGTTTCACCAACAGACGGGAGGCTGGATTTAACTAATCGCAGGATTCAGCATTTTCCTTCTTGACCCAACCAACTGTCCCAGTTTTGCACAGTAGCTGCTTTTTTGCTGGCCCAATTGTTTTGACAGAATTCTTTGTGGAATGATTTGTCATTTCTGTGCTACTCCTAACTGGAATTGATAATATTATTAACATCATTGGTTTTTTTCTCTTGTGTTTTTGTGAAAAAATCACAAGTTTGGCCGGAGTTCAAGTTTTTATTGTCTATGCTACATTGTCAGAAATGTCAAAGGATTTTCCCCAGTTTGAAGAGAATTTTCTAGGGTTGTGCAGACAAAATGGACTGTTGATATAGTGATGATTAACAAAGCTGATCAGAAGTTGTTGTGCTTGGCTTGATCGTTGTCTGGCATATCGCTTCTCATGTGACCTATCATTTAACTATACACCCAGGTTTGAATGAGTCTGAATTGTCGTTTGTGCCATCATCTGAAAATATTTTTGATTTTATACGTTTCTATATCAGAGTGGATGTGTTGAGAAATGTGTTGATTCATTGTGTGCCTCACATTATGGGAGGCATGAAAAGATGTTTCAACTAAACAGCTCTATTGTCTATTAAAGTGTCTGTAAAAATAAAATCTTTTTCCAGATGTTCACTAATTTTATCTATCTAGGTTTTGTGATCATTGTGAACACATGTAGTTTGGACTTGCTTGACTGGTTTGTGTGAGCAGTCTCAAATATGAAATTTTTTTTACAGAAAAGGCCATGATGCCTCTATCCAACTAATCCCAAATGACCACTCCCTTGTCGAACTGACCTGCCTGTACACAAAGGCACAGAGATTAGAGAGAAAATAACATCTACAAGAAGGGCGCAGCTGAGGCAACACAAATGATATCGAGCATCTGGCATTCTTCATGCAGAATATCCATAGGATGAGCAGCCAGCAACAAGTCATCACCGAATCCCTCTGAAAAACGGGATAAAGTTGAAATCAAACACCCATTTAGTCACAAATTCAAACTGTTGTGACTTGAGTTGTTGACTTACATCCCATAGGATGACATCTGAAGGTTGTTCCAGTCCAACAGGGGGAGGATTACTACTATAGTCAGTACAAGATGAGGGTACACAGAATTTACTTGTGTAAAACATTGCAAATAAAAGTTGTCACCAGTTAAACTTAAGGTGCTTTAATCTTTTTCGTTCTGCCTCTGCTAGTAGTGAACATATGAACAGTTAAGGAACAAAATCCAGGTTGTTTTTACACAACACAGACTGAGCAAGTAAATACAGTATACTGTTTTTAAATCCACTCTGCATTTTTTGCGGAAAAGACGCAAAAAATGCAGAGTGGTCAACAGACATTAGATCACGATAGGTCAATGTTTGCCCATACTTGTCCTTCCCCTTCTCGGCATTCTGCTGCTGGTCATGATTCATGCTAAAGATCCGTGAAAAAGCCCACGGGGCTGTGGACTGTCGCATCAACTACATGAAGTCGAGACCTGCCACCAACAAGAGAAGCGAGTTGAGGTTTTGTCCAATGATGAAGGATGTCTGTGATATTTTGACCAATCAAAACAGGTCTAGCGCTGGTGGGCGGGATCTTTTGGGCTGGCACCGCAGAACGAACGGACCCGACGTTCGTGATGTTTGTCAGTGTCGGGTGGAGTCTGTATCCTGTCGCGTTCCTGCGGGGAAGGAGAAGGACTTTTTTTGTGTTAGTTTCCCATTAACTCTTTGTTAATAACAAGATAAAGAAGCACTCCATAAAGATGACGACGACCACCACCTTTCAAGGAATGAGCCCCGGTGCTAAAAGCAGTTCTAGGTAAAAGAAGTCTTCTTTTTTTTCATGGAGGAACAAAAGAAGTGCGATGCGGACGAGACTCAGTTCGCAAACGCCTTTTTCTGCGTTAGCTTAACAGGCGGTCTGCTGCTTTACGTTCGCTCGCTGTTTGACATGGCGAGGGATTTTTCCGGATTTAGCTAAACTGTCAAATCTTCTTGCTAATTACGTTAATCTTACGGGATGACCGATGCGCCATGTAGCTTTTTTAGCTACATTAAGTTAGGCTAGCCTTCACGACCGTTACAGAGTAATTGGGCACAGTTAGGCCAGTTGAGAGAAAAATGGAGAAAACTCGAAGCTGTTTAAGAGTTTTTCCTTGAAAACAAAACAAAACAAGGCATTGTTCAAGATAGTTTTTTTTCCATTTAAATGAATGCGGGCCTCCAGCAAAATAACTTTCGTCTTTCAAGTTCGACTCGTGTTTTGCGGTGATTTCTAACGTGCGGCTCTGGAGTTGTGACTAAAGCGCAATCCAGTTGCGGGTTTTGTGGCAGTTCTCCAAAAAGGACCGAAGCTACGGCTCATGACTCAAGTATGTGATTGATTACAGGAAGAATACCAGACTAGACTTTGTCTGCGTTTGTCATTATCACCGATGTGACTCATGGTTATAGTTATAGAGGGAATAGGAGTTTGGATAAACTCATATAATGTATGTTTAATAGATACAGCTGCTATCAGATCTTGATTTTTTTTTAAATGGAAAGCCGCGTTTGGAGGGCCACTCATCCTCCAAGCGCGCAGTCATGGCTCTCCAGTTCGTCTCCTGTGGACGCATTCCTGTTCCTTTACGGATGCACAGACTTCACATCGTGGCACATTCAAACATGGTTCTCCGTTAGTATCGCATATAAAACAGATGCTAAATAGAACCAGTCCCGCTGGCCTTTACTGAGAGATCGCGTCAAAGCTCAGGCAGTCATTACGCGTCGTGGTAGACGCATGCTGTTTTTTAGATGATGCTGGGGCTTGGGTGGGGGGCTTTGTGCGAGTTAAGCTTGTAAATCTTTCCTTAACTCTTTGCTTTTGCCCCCTAAAGCCCCTCTAACGAGTGGCTGGCCTTCTCTGCTGCTAGCCGACCAAAGGGGATCCGCGCAGCAGCAACTTGAGCGGAACTGGGCTGAAATCTTACTAGGCCATCAAAAGCCTGATCAGACATGCCGTCTTAGGCTTTGGAGCTCAGCTGAATCAGCCATAGCTTCACCTAACACAAGCTCTTCTTCAGCTTGTGAACATTCATGCCTTTTAGGTGATATTTGCTGTTTCATTCTAGGGTGGGGTCTGCAGCAAAGCCAGCTAAAAGCTTTTTTTCCCCCCATCACAATTGGTGTGGAAAGCATGAGCTCATCCTATCTGGCTGGGAGGCGAAGTCTGGTCGAGACATTACTGTTAAAGCCAAGTGTGTCAGACACAAGTACAGAATCGCCACGAGCACTGATTAAGAAAGATTCTTACGGATGCAGTCTGAGCTGCATGGATTTCTCTCCGTGTAGTTCTATTTCAAAGGCGAAGTTGTTTTTTGGACCCCTGTCTGTCCGCCTGGCCCTTGGACAGCTGCATAATGTGTCAGCTGGTGGCTTCATGGACACCCAGGAGAAGAGCATTACAGTATTTATCGCAGTACAAGGCACACCTAAAAGCCTTTAATTTTCTCAAAAAGCGACAGTGCCCCTTATAATCCAGTATGCCTTTATATGTGGAAAAAGATTTAAATTAGACGATTCATTGAAGGTGCGCCTTATAATCCAGTGCGATTTATAGTGCAGAAAATACTGTAACTGGAAAATAAGAGCGAGGGGTCCAGTAGGGGTTTACAAACAAATCACTTCAGGTGTTCTTCAGCATACCCAGGCTACTGGGAATCTTTTTTCAATATTGTGTTGCTTTTGTTGAGCTTGTCGTGAGAGGAATGTTGTGTAAAGTGGTCTTTGTTTAGCATGCATTGGTCTACACACATGTTTTCTGTATTGTTGTTCTGGCACAGTATATTTATTTGGTGACCTACATTCATTGTGGGCCTCAACCTTTATCTCTGTCATAAAATACTGACCCCAAATAATCTAATTGACTATTGTAATGTAAGAGTAACAATGCTACTGGACCCGTTTGAGTCAGTGGACAGGAATGTGCGCTGAGAAGCAGCACCTAACCAGCTAACTGATGAGGTGTGACTGGGGTCAGCTGCTGGACAGAACTGTCTTTTTGTGATACTCTGACAGCCGGGGCTTAGAGAGCAGAGACCTTGTTGTGTTTTTGAATGTGTGGTATGTGTATCAAAGCATTTGGGTGGAGTACAGAGGAGTCTTTATTTTATTTTTGACTTTTTTTTTTTTGTTCAGTCATGTGAACAAAAAAAAGTACATTAACTTATGGAGTAGGCAATGGGAGCAGGTTGCTGATCAAATCAAGTTGTAATTTGTCATTTGTTGTTCCTCCAGAGTATTACGACCACCAGGTGGGGAGTCCAGCTTCTCCCTTGGCACAGATGACAATACGACTCCCCAGCGTAAGAGCAAGATGGCCTCCAGCATTTTTGCAGAACCTGAGGACCCTCATGCTCATCGGAGGAACAATCCACCCAGTAAGTTCGTTTTAACATCACTCAAACTTAATTTGGTTCATCGTCATGTTGACGGATCAGCAGCAACACAGATAAGATTAACACTAACTTTAAAAGTGATATGTTTTGTACTGGAGAGGGCCTATAATCACTTAATGTAAGGTAAATTGAATCTTAAAAAGTCAGAGGGATCCAGCAGGCTTGAGTAAGCCAAAAGCACATGAAACTAATTCTTCAAGCATGAGCTAGGAAAAGATACAAACTGCTGTTATTTAGCATTTTTCCATCTAGTTTGTCAAAATGAAGAACCCACAAGACTAATAGCCAAACTATGTGTTATACTGGGCTAAGGGTAATTTGAAGCTAGTCTTTGTTAAATATGCTGAGGATCAGCCCTCAATGGTAAGAAGTAGGTCAGATGAAAATGTGTTAGTTGGTGAATTCTGTGGCTTTATAGGGTATCTGAGGCCTGTAGATGTCTCTCAGTTGTCAAGGTCACTGTAGGCACACAGCCACAAAGTTTTAAAAGAAACAGTTGATCATCTGAGGTTAATGAATCTTATGGGAGTTGATGGTTATTGTGTTTTCTTTATCGCTTCTAATGAAAGAGGAATTTTTACACATTTGATTAAGATTTAAATATTAGATCAAGTTTTTCAGGACGGTGGTTCAAGCCTGCAGCTGTAGGATTCCATTTCAGTTTCTCCCTGGCTAAGGATCACATGTTTTCACACTGGCCGCTTTGTAGGAAACTGTACTTAGTGTATCAAATTTCATGAGTGTGTGGACAAATGAGGAATCTACCCTAAAATCAGACTCTACCCTCTGACCTCTAGGTCAATTTCTGAGGATTTCTGGCCTTGTTGAATGGATATGCACGGATGAAGACATTTAGTGTGTGAAGGTCTCTATTTTTAAATTTCTTAGGAGCGTCAGGAATGTTTGTAACATGAACGTGAAGTCTTACTTCAGATAAACAGGTTTTCTTTCTTTGCAATCAGGTAGTACTCAATGCATGTCTCCAGGGTTTTGTCTTTCCTGACCCATTTTGGTCTGGATTGAGTCCTGCTGTGCTGTGATTGGCTACTACTTTATTCTTCTGTCTTTTTTGTTTTTAAGCCACTCAGCAGCCTCACAAGAATATTGTAATATTTGCTTCGCTGAAAATATAGTATTTAGAATTATTGTCATTGTCACGGCTTTTTAGTTATTAAATTGTGACATGTTTTTATAGGAAACAGATGTACAATCTGTGGTGTGGTACAAAATCCACATTTAACCAGTAAACTGAGGATGTGGATGATGCACAGCACTCTCACTTCCTATGGATAAAAACTTGAGGTTGAACAATTTCACACTTTTTTGTTTGGATATTTTAAGAGAAAATTATGGTTATGTCAAAACAGAACCATTAAGTAGAGTTAAGAGTTCAAATGGATCTTGTCCCACTGATGTAGGAGCAGGGAGTACTATCCAATCACAGCTCAGTAGTATACTGACCAATCAGGATACAGCAAAGCAAAAGTTGAAGGAATTGAATTAGGAAACAAAATTACACTTCTCAACCACAGCTCTGCACAACATATCCAAGCATCCAGCCTTTTACAAAACAAATATGCAAACAAAATGAATCATAATGATTTTGTCCCAAGATGATTTGGAATCCCTAGATTCCACATACCAGAGTTTACAATTGGTTCAAGTTCCCTAAAGCTCAAGTTAATGTTAACACGGAGAGCATTTCCAGCTCATCTCAGTTGCTTTCTTGAAGCTTTTGTCACACATCACACAGTTGATCCAAAGTAGAAATAAGAAAGGAAATAAAAGAGGGAGCAGACTATAACAAATGCATAATAATAATCCAAAAGATTCATAATGTTAAATAGAAAGCTGTGTTTTTATGATGATGGCCTAATGCATCACTGTGTAGACCATGAATTTGGTTTGATCTCCTATTTACTATTTGTTGCTCACTGTCCAGCAGATTGATCAGTCTCAGAAATGTGGAGCCAGTAATGAAGGAGCTCTTATGGAGGCTCTCAACAGTATTGATTCACATCGCCCCTTCCATAACAATGTCTTGTCTTAAACCCCTTCAGCAGCATTGTCCTCGTCTTGACACAGACTGTCTTTACCCTCATGGGTCACTGGAAGAGCACCACGCTTTTAGCTTGTGAGGCTTTGGTCAGCATGCAGCACCACATGGTTATGAGTTTTGGCAATTAGTTTGTCTGCCTGGAAGCTGTCCACTGTATGTCTGCTTCTATGACTGTCAGCCAAGCGGATTTGTTGGTGTTTACTGTTGGTTCTCAGTTATTTTAGCTGATGTTACTTCAGGCCAATTCCCAGATTAAGCTGATGTTTTGTCAAATCTGGGAAGATGAATATTTTGCTAAGTACAGTTAGGATTTCAAGTAGGAAACAGTAGAGTATTTTTTAGGTAATTGGATTAATGTCCATTTGGTGTGACTCTGCTGCTGTGAGGTCTGCGTAATAATGTCATTTTAAAAAGAAAAAAAACTTGGGTGCCTAAAAGAAACAAATAATTTGTATCAAGGATAGTTATTTATACTTGATCTAGGCTTTAATTAGTTTCTTGCTATTTACATTTGTCTTTCCACCTTCATAGCTGGTGCACCAACAGGAACCCTTTGTGGAGAACCCTCAGCCCCACTTAGGCGGTGCCAGCAGCCCCTCCTCTTCCCCAAGAATCCTCAACCGGAACTGACCACCATCCACAACTCTGGAGCAGCCATGGTTTGGAACCAGAGACAAGAGGTATCTCTCATTCAGTCTGACGGGAGCTGTTTCCAAAACAGAGCCACAGCCTAGTTTGGGGCTGAAAAGCAGTCACAGATTAAATATAATTCCAAGCAGCTCAGTGGAAAATTCATCGGGGGAAGGACAGCTTTATCCATCAATGTGAAACTGACCCTGGATGTTATTTGATAGATGTTCCTCACTGACATTTTGTAATCTGTGTTTTCTACAGAACTTTATTCATTCAAATTATTGGAAAGGGAAGTTTTCTGTCCATCTATTTTAGCTTTGAGACATTGATCAGACTTCTTTTTTCTTTCTTTTTCTTCTTTCCTTTTTACAGACTTGCTGTTTTCAGGTCACTATGTTATGAAACTGCTGAGATTCAGATATAGGATTACTCAAAGGTATTTATGTCAGTAACAGTATCTGATAGCTTTGTCTTATGTTTTCATTGTAGGTTGAAAATGGCCAAGAACAGGCAAACGATGGTAAGTATTTTCATTCCTGAACTGTTTCTAAAGAGGCTTTTAAGATTCTGCCACTCTCAAACCAGCTGTGCATGACTTCGATTTTTCAGTGAATAGCTCTATGTTTCACTAGCAGATCTGGTAATTTCATTCTCCTGTCTCTAACATATCAAATTGTGGAGACGGGTCTTATCCCACATTCTCCTGGTATAGGGGGAGGTTATTTTCCCCAATATAAAATCTCCCTTTCGAGCCTCACATGGTTTCTGTAATGTGGTTTCTCTCTGTCATGATGTGGTGTTGGTTTGCAGTCAAGCGACTGTTCTTTGATGGCAGACTTCACTTAGTTCGAAAAGCTTTTTATTAACCTCCAGGTGCATGTTTATAAGAGTGGCTGGCTCTGCACATAATGGAGGGTGTGACCGCACATCTCATTTAGAATTTACTCTCATTTGTCTCAACATTGAATCTGACTGGAATGCAGTGCCCTCTGAAGTGTTTTTAAATTTTTTAAATTCATTTAAAAGTTGAGGGGTATTTACAGCGTGACTAGTCAACTGCTCTGTTTTTTTCTTTTTCTTTAGTACATGGTTGGCAATGTACACATTCACAAAAAAGATAGTCTTACTATGCATAGTGACGAGAGAACTACAAATTTAAACATCCATATAAAAGAAAATGAAAATTTATTGATTTTCATAGTGATTTTGACTTTCAGATATCGTAAAATATAATTTAAAAATTGCATCGATTTTTATTTGTCAGCAGTTACAGATCATGTGACCAGTTAACACAGGTGGAATATTTAATCATGCTCTGTTAACTTTTCTCTTCATTTTGTTTGCACAACCCTTCCTGAAATGCATATTCAATGAGGGGAGGAGCACACCTATCCGACTCACACACTTAAGTCAAAAAATGATTCCAGCCTACTGGGTGTTTGATCAATGGAACACATGTAGCAATTGATATTATGTGGGACTGGAAAACAGCCGTCAAACCCCCCATATTTATTGCTCTTATTATATTTAATTTTTAAAATTTCCATTGCCAACAAACAGCGGTATTAAATGCAGTGAGAACACGTGAGATCAAACTTGCGGTCAATATGAAATTCTATCTTGTTTATAAAACCTAGATTAAATCCACTCAAAAGAAAAGACCTATGGTAGCTAAACCAGTAACTTGTAGTTGTGAGAAAGATAGTCAGCCTTGCTAAAGAAATTAGTTTCTCGTTGCGCACTCTCTTCTTTTACTTTATATAAGCTAAGATCTAGAATTATTTTGAATTCCAACGATAGAATTTGAATGGTTAAGTAACTGTTGTTGAAAACTAGCAAAGCTAAACAAGCAGACCAGCAGTAACTCATCTCAGTGTTTGAATGTGTTAGGTTGAGCTACTTATACATCTAGTATTCCATAGAAATGGAAGCATTTAATCAATGTGGACTACTTCCTTGTAGAATGTCCTGACGATGAAGAGCAAGAGCAAGACCAGAAGGAGATTCCACAACCCTCTGAACCATCGGGAGGTGCCAGTGCCGCTGCGAACCGAAGAAACCCACCTGGTGGAAAGTCCAGCCTCATCCTGGGTTGAGACTGCTTTTTTTCCCCCCATTCAAACGCTTTATTTTTTAAAGATAAATACCCCCATGACTCCTTCCCCCCCATCATCGATCTGTCACCTTTTTCCATCCTCACCTACTTCGCACGCACACTTGCTGTCACATCGATGGACCCTCAAACCTTTTGTTTTGATTCTTTTTCTATTAAAATAAGAAAACTGTTGACAAAAGCACTTTATGTATCTCTTTCCCCCTTTCCATCCAGCCCATCCTGTAGTGCATCGCGCCTGCTGGGAAAGGCATGACGTCTAGCTTGTCCCTCATTCTTCCCTGTTGTAAATGTTAAAGAAAAAAAATGACAAAAAAGATTTGATGCGTGTATTTCTAAGTACAATAAAGATTGATATGAATTTCCTGTTGCTGATTCTTTGGCTTTTTTTCTTGTTAAGACATAGAATAGTGCAGATAAAGTGTCAGTATTACTGTATATCCATTTAATTATTTATTACCATTCTTATTTTTCCTGTGCATACATGGTTCGGTACTTGTAGTTGCACAGCGACATTAACCTGCAGACTTAGAACTTGGAGAGCTGAGACAGGCTGGAAATCTGCCCAGCTTAAATTATCAGATAAAGCTGCCTCCACCTCTGCCAAAATGAAACTGCATTATCTTTTCATGACATCACATGTTTGATATTTGGCTCTTTTTGCATGATAACTGATTCAAGACAGACATCTTAATTTTGTTGGTAACCTTAGTTGTGAAACAACAGTATAAATCAAAAAGTGAAGTAATGTTACTTTTGAAACAACCATTGACAGCGCTCCTTAAAAAAGATGGCTTTATTTGGAAATTCTGGTTATATCTTAAATGTTGCGTTCCGAGCAATGAGGAGAATACTGAGTGGGTTCTGAACTTAGGAACACTGCCTGGTACCCAGTGATGTGACAAATTAATCAGAGCTTGTACAAATACACTGCTGGAACTGGAGTCAATAATTTTAATCATTATATTGTGAAGTACAAAAACGTTTTTTGACAAATTATATGTAAATACATATACAGTATATGAAACATTCAAATAGAAAAAAATCTTAAAAGCAATGTTTTACTTGCTTTACATCTCATAAAATCGTTATCAGCCCAACCTTTCAACAAGAAAAACATGTTGAATTCATCCTCCCTGTTTGTATGAATTTAAAAAAGGAAATGACATCACAGCACACCATGAAATACAAAAAAATATTTGGAGCTAGAAATGTCCTTTCTGATGAAACATTACTGTTTTAAAAATGAGAACAAAATTTTCTTAAATCTGGCTGAACATCTGTACTCTATGTGGTGCAGGTAGTATGAAATTTGTATATTTGTAATAAGTGAGATTTGGTTACATTTGTGAGAAATTTGAAGTCTGAAAATACAATTGTCATAGAGAAATTGTCAAAAATAGCCAGCTTCTGTCTGAGCATGTTTCCAGGTTTGAAATGTGTGGGAATCTTGTGTATGGCGTGTGGTTCAAAAGTTTGTGGTTGTTTTTTACAGATTAATTATAATCACTAAAAATAGAAAAAAATCATTTAGTAATTTATTCTATTAGATAAACTATTCAAGTAAAATCTAAAAATAAACACTGTGGCACATTTTGTAATTCCTTGGAATTTTTTTAACCTTACAATCGTCCCATTTTGAAGGCATACTGTCTTAAACTGTTAAGACTTTTGATGACGACTATTGTTGACTTGACGACATCTTTAAGCTTGTTACTGCAAAGCTTAAGGAGACTAGAAGGCAAGTCCTCTTTAAGCAAGGGTAACATGGTGTATTGTGAAATTAGAGGGAATGATGGATATGATCATTTTGATCATATCCATAATAAAAAACCTGCAGAAATTTCTGCATCTCTCTAACATCTGTGCTCTGTGTCTGCATACCAGACAACAAAATGAAAACCTAGTTATGATCAGAATAGTTTCTCTCAGACTCCCTATCTACAATTCATCCTCCTTCAAAGCATAAATCAGCCTGTGTGGCACACGGAGGTGTGTTTGAAGCCCTCATCTGCAGCAAAAAGCATGTAGAGGTCACTCAAGATCAGGAAAAGAACTTCCTGCTCTGGCAGAATTCCAGGATGTTGGAGCGGCGCAGCTGCAGAGACAGCCATTTGTCTTTCATTATATTTTAAGATACAAACTCAGCTTGAATCTGCTCTATTTTTGATGTATCTTTGGAAATATATTTTGCTGTGCAACTGATTTTTTTGTTTGTTAGCTTGAAACAAATGCAAAAAACCCCCAAAAGTTTTTATTTTTCATTCTGGTCAATGGCTGATCTGTAACTCACATTGGAAACAGACTCTCCTGCCTGTCCACCTTGATCATGCTTCTAATCTTTAAAGACAAGAGATTAGCATTTTCCTCCCCCCAGCCATATGCTGAGTTATTTAACTGATGAATGTGTGAGTATCCTTTCTCATTTACAACTCTGATGTATTGACAGAACCATTATGCCATGTGCAGTCCAGATGAGGCCTTGTGTGTCTTCTGGGAGATCTCAGGATGTGTGCATGTGGAGAGAAAGTGGGGAGAATGGGTGAGTCACGTCTGTGTGACAACAAGTAAGCAAGCAATCGACCCATCAGCATCCCCATTCATAGCGCACTGACTCAGCAGCTATGCCAGGCAGGAAGAAGCAGGATTGTGGGAGGAAATAAACCATTAATATGTTGCTCAGCATCC
Organism: Antennarius striatus; assembly: GCF_040054535.1. Classification (NCBI taxonomy): domain Eukaryota; kingdom Metazoa; phylum Chordata; class Actinopteri; order Lophiiformes; family Antennariidae; genus Antennarius; species Antennarius striatus. Next base: position 11,129,314 of record NC_090791.1, on the reverse strand, counting down.
TAATGCACTGTTCTGATGATTAAATGATCTCCCTTTGCTCTATTGTTGTTAACTTCCTGTCCTCTTTGTGACCCGATGCTGAGCATCCTGGTAATTTGAAAGCCTTAAAAATGTATATTGCTTCCCACAGACCAGAACCCCTAAACAGGAAGCAGCGGCTGGCAAATGGACAGAGCCAGTTCCATAGTGATCATAAAAAGCCCTCCTCATGGCGTCTGCTCTACCTCTCATTGCATCTTCTTAACTGGATGAGACCGAAGGAGGCCAACAGACGGGGTAAAGAGCAATGGGACGGACAGGGACCCTCTTTATTCTGTCCCACAGGCAAACAGGAGAGACAGCAGGTGGTGAGTGAGGTATTATAATTTGGTTCTAAAGACTATGAAAGCCTTTATTGATGTTATTGACGGGGAGTTTGCAATTCCCTTAGGATAGTTCAATGTTAATGGATTTGCTGAGGTCATTTCAAATGACAATGCTCATCACCTTATATACAGGACTGCAAAAGCCTGTCAGCATTAAATCCACACATATTTACTGTGATACAGTGTGATATTTTCATTCAGTATATTTATATTCAGGAAAAGTAATGAAAATGAGAAAATCAAAATCCTTGCGATTACTTTGATTTCTCCACCGTATTTCTTTTGTTTGAAAGACATCACAAAATATCTAAACAATTAGAATTTGTGTATGGATGGATCTTGAGCCAAAAAATAATAAAAATAAAACAACTGAGGTATGGACAACTTGTGTTTCACCACCAAGCACACGATTACTGTTTACCAACAATATATAGACATATTTTATCTGAACTGGTTCATCTGTGAAGATTTTAGGTGGAAGATCTTGTTCTTTCAGAATTAATTACAACGCTATGAAAGTTGAGTTCATAGGAGACCTAAGATTCTGTGTGTGTGTGTGTGTGTGTGTGTGTGTGTGTGTGTGTGTGTGTGTGTGTGTGTGTGTGTGTGTGTGTGTGTGTGTGTGTGTGTGTGTGTGCGTGCATGTGTGCGCGCGCCTGGGTACTGGGGCTTATCGCCGGCTTTTTCACATTGTGCAGCTGTTTACAGACAAGGCCCATGATTACTACACCATTGGCAAAGATGTCACTAACCTGGTTTTGGTTAGCAAATACAAAGTGGTGGGTAATTTCAGAGCAGAAACAGTTTTTCACCAGAAAATCAAATACAGTCACCATATTGTTGTCTGATCATTGTCTTCCTCCCTCTGTTCTCAGGCCGACCACTGCATGGACCTTCAGGGCTTTCACAGCTTTGGAGGACTATAACAAGAAGTCCAAGCTAGAATTCTCTCAAAGTGTCCACCGCTGTGGTGGAGCTCTACAATTCCATCCTGACTACCGACATCACCCTGGAGCACTCTGACTGCTCTCAGTGGCAGAGATCACCCAACGTCTGCTGGGAGCTATCCAATCAGATAATGAAATGTAACTGTGGCATAGATGTGACTGGCTGCCTACTGTATCGTGGTGATGTGTTGCCCCAAGACGTCAACATATCATTGCTACTAGGCAGGCGGCTTTTTGGTGGGCAGCTCTCATGTGAGGCACACCATAAGCAACTTGTAAGAGGATGGTGCCTTGCTCAAGGGTTCAGTAGGTGAACTGGCACCTCCCACTGCGAGTTCACAATCCAAATATTTTGGCTAACATGGACTTGAAATGGTGACCCTCCGGACCCCAGCCCAAGACTTAGTGGACTGAGCTACTGCCGCCAATTAAACGCTTAAAATGGCCAGAAAAAGAAAACTTTGACATGAAACTCTATAGCCTATTCATTTTCTTAGAAATCAAGGCTATTCCATGCGAGAAATTGCTAAAAAAAACTGAATATTTCATACAATAGTGTTACTACTCCCATCATAGAACAGCACAAAAAGGCTCTACCAGAGTAGAAAGAGAGGTGGGAGCCAGCGCTGCACAACTGACCAGGAAGACTTGTGGGACTTGTGGGAGGGGCTTCTGGAAGCATGGGGAGAGATTTGCCTGTGGTTTCCTGTCTCTTTTGGGTCAAATCAGTTAGAATTATTGGGTCAAATCATCTCATGTGTCAGTGCTTCATGCTCATGTTTGTTCCTCTGCCACAAGAGGGCAATGCAAACACTATTAAACTTCCAATCTCTGCTGAAAGTAAACTTTCGACCTACTTTAGAGACACCCTATCTCTGATGATCTCTTTCCTTCTGTCTGATGTTTTAAATAGACGCTGTGAGTCCTGGTGCTCAAACTCACATTCATATTCCCTGTGAAGTTACTATTCTTGTCATCATCTGTCTGGTCAAAGCTCATGGTCATCATCTGTCAGACTTGAGTCTCATGATCAGACTGATCTGAAGTGAAATCCTTCGAAGTGTCTAAGGTTGTGGGGTTTTTTTCATCTTTTTGAACCAACTCTTTAAATGTACAGTATGTTATGCATCATCAGACAAACCAATCATTCAATAAGATGACTTCCTCTTCTGGTCTTTACTCAGTCTGGTCTCCTCGGTTACTATTGAAAATCAGTGTTCTTTCAGCCTTCACTCATGCTAATATTGCACTCATGCAAGCTTTCTCATGAAACGAAGGGTAACAACTCCAAATGAGACTTATTGTCTTGGTGGGTTTGACAGTTTATTTGTTATCTGCTCCAACAGGAAAATAAGTATTCTGTGCTTTCTACCAGTCAGTTAGAACAGAGGAAGCCTATTGGATGAGACGTGAAACATCTTCAACCAACTTTCGGTCCAGCTGACTCTTCCTCCCCCCCTTTTTCTCTCTTTTTGACAAACCTGGTGCGACAGGCTCTAAGCATGTCTGCTATCTGGTTGAAGCTCGTAACCATCCTTTGTCTCTCCTGCACAGCCCTGACTGGCCAAGGTAAGACTGATAACCAGCTATGAAAGACATGTGTGATTTACCTAATGTAGAGTGAGATGCTATAATCTATCTGTCCAATTCAGAGAATGGTGGAGTGGTGTGGAGAGATATTGGAGGAGCTATAACCATACAGTGCAGACCTCCTGATCCAGATCAAGAGTTTTTGATATTGAAGCGAGGTCTCAAGGAGGAAAAAGTTTGCTCCATAGAGAAAGAATCAGGCAACAAGACCCTCTCACCAAAATTCAAGGGCAAAATTAAGATGACTGGACATTTTGAGAGCCTGGACATCCACATCCAGAACCTGACCTCTGAAGACACAGGACCATACCTGTGTGTTTACACAATGTTTGACTTAAGTAAGAGTAAATACATAGAGAATAGAGGGAACGGTTCTGTGCTCCTGGTGCTTACAGGTGAGCCTTATCCATTTATGTATCATCTCAGAGTTCTTACAGTTGAACTACAGCATCCTTTTCCACACGACTTTTCTCTTGAATGTGAATTAATGCACAGAAGTGCAGCAGTAATTTATAACAGATCACTAACCTAGGCACATAAAATAGTATCACATGCATCAACATGTATTTGTACTCAGTCCAGGGAAAAAAGGAGAATATTTCACAAACTGTCTCAGAGACACACCAAATGTACACAAAACTATCTCTGTTTTATAGCCATTTCACTATAATTGAAAGAGTTTCTGTAACAAATACATTAGAAATAGTGATAAATAGCCCGACAAAGTTCATTTCATACATACTGTGTACTTTTAAGCAGCATTAAAACAGACCTCCTTTAAGCAGCATTAAAACAGACCTAATTATACATAGTAAATATGTACTCCTATGTCCATATTTGATTTTTCAAGACAAAATTGCATAAGGAATCAGAAACACTTAAAACGGAAATGAAAATACACCTCAAAGTAATGACATGATGGAAGTGGGACACAGCTGGACTCTTTGACAAACACATTGTGTGTTAACAGACAAACTGAAGCAGTGTCACCCAGAAGACAAGGATCTGGTTTTGGTGGTTGTTGTGGTCTCTGCTGCTATTCTGGCTGGCATCATCATGGGCTGCCTCATATGGGTCATCCTCAAGGTGTGCGTGTGTGTGTGTTACTATGACTCATAGGTCCTGATTGTAACTGATGTGTTGTTTCCATGTTCCTGTTAACCCCTTATTGGAGGACAACATTGTGACAAACTCACATTGAAAGCTTTTGTGGAGTTTCACAATGAAAGCTCATGTTTATTCTCACTGCTGTTTTACACTTTTCAGTGACGCTGTGGAAAGACCAGAATGTTTTCTGACAAACAAACAGATGAATTGATTGGTGAACAAAGCAGAGTGCTGTTTAATCACATTATTAAATGTACAATTTAAATTACAGTAGTCTGAGGCTTGCTAAAAGACAGAGGGTATCCAGTGAACCCATGTACTTTGCCTTTGTTATTCTGTATTTCATTAGCTTAGTTGGGAAGTTTCTTCAGGTGCTCCAGTATCTTGCTCAAGGATACTTCAACTTATGAACTGGGGGGAACGTGGGTTTGTACTGATGGCCTTCCAATAAGTGATCAATTATCACTTACAATCTAAACCGCAGCTGTTACCGATGTGCAACAAAAATCTAACGTGTGAACATCTCTCATTTCCAGATGAGGCGCAGCACAATTAAACCAAGACGTGTCGCCACCAATGATGTTTATGAAGATATGCGTGGAACTCTGAGGCGCTAAAGGTGTCAAGCCAACAATCTGAAACTCCATCTGTGTATGCGTTACGCGGAAGTGAAGCAGCTGAAGCAATGTAACAGCTCACCGTGTTCTCCGACATCTTCAGATCTGGTGCCTGATATGATGAGTTAGTGGAAGACTAATGAGGCACAAAGGTCCATAAATTACTCAAATGTACAGCCGGGGAACAATTTCACTGAACGGTTTGACGCATGAATAAAAAAGCATAGCACAAGTCCATTGAAAAGTAATCAGTTACATCTGTCAGTTTATATGGTAAACAATCAGAAGTGGACCTACCTTTAACAGGGCTCTGACATGCTACTGCAATGTACATACTTGTACATCTTAAATGTATATACTGTACATCTTCTTTGATTACACAAATTATCTTTTATACTTGCAGGTTTCTTTCATTACTTGGGGTTTTAGGATTAACTTAAAATTCATAAAAATACTGAATATTGAAACAATATTAAGTGTAATTTATCATCAATAAACATTAGTAGCCATATCTAAGTAATTGCCTCAATTTTTTTGCTTGATGGTGAAATATGCAGGTATACCTCGTCTTAGGTCTGAGTCATGTCTTTCTAGATTGAAAGTTGTTTTTTCTGTGTATATTAAAATATAAAATGTAATTGTTTGTAAGCTTTACATAAATTTGTATTAACCAAATATTACTGAAAATGTATTCATAAATAAAGTACAGTACAGACCTGGGAACGTTTGTTTTCTATTTAGTCTGGAGACAAGTTAGTTCGATTTACATCATTTTTCGACTTGTGTTGCGTCCCCTGGAACCAATGAATGACATAAGCAAAAACTTACCTCTTGTACTGTTGAAAAAAATTAAAAAGTGATAAATATTACTTTGATAATACTTTGAAGCTCACTGGTTGATCATCTTGTGTTTTTTGGCACCACCAGGCCAGAGACTCAAAAAAACAACAGAAAAATGTAAAGAACAAGAATGACCAGGAGATGAGAGGATGTAACCGGACCCGTAAAATCACAGAGCATGTGCAGCTGACAAGTAGAAAGCAATAATAAAATCATCAAAGTGAAAATGACATACCTAAAGGAATTCAGTAGATGGGCTCCCAAATTAAACCTAACACTTACAGTCCAAGCCACCACCAATGTGTAGCCATGAAAGATTCCTTATGAGTCTTCATTAGAGAGGGATAGCTGTACATGTACACTTCTTTCAGAAAAAAGAAAAGAAGATTTACAAGATGTGATTCATGAATGAGTCTCATTTTTTCTCATGAACAAGTAAAAGATCATGCCAAGGAGATGTAAGAAGTGACAATTTGTAGACAACAAAAGACTATTCAGTGTCATGAAAAAATATTGAGAACCTTTTGGTATAAACTGCAGACAAAAAATATGTGCGCAAACGAGATCACTTTTTAAATTCTGTATAAAACAAACAAATGAAAGTGGAATTATTCACCGACTAAAGCCTTCTAAGTCAGAGAAGGACAAGTTAATCTGCACAGGTGCACTGGAATTGTGTGTGTATCATCAGAGGGTTTAGGCCATCAAAACACCACATAGATAAAACCCCTGCTTTCAGAATCCTTTGCTTATAAACACAAAATAGATTTAAGTCTAGCTTTTAGGGGGGAATTAAATCTTTTAAAATATATTTTAAACCCTTTTGTCCTCAGTCATCTCATCCAACCACAAAAGGAGCAACCTTTTTGAAAAACAGCACAATAATTTATTGCCAGTTCCAAGTGCAGCCCAGTGCCTGGACTCACTAATGCAAACACTGAGCCCTCAAACACTGTAAATCAAGGAACAATTCAAACAATATAAGTCAAGACAAGTTGCACCAAACTGCTGTTAGAGACAAGCTGGATGAGTCAGCATTAAAGTCTTGCACAGAGACAAGAAAAACATCATGTAGCGGCACGCTGGAGAGGACAGTGTTTACTGGTGTGTGCAAGTCTGTGTGGTCAAAGCTGTGACTTTTTTTTCTTCACAGAGCAGCAAAGATCAGCCAAAGCGGTGAAGTGTGAAAAGTGTGTTTATACCTGGATGTGTGGTTAGTGTCAGGATAAAACACAGTGTGTGTTTGCGTGTGTGTGTGTGTGTGTGTGCGTGTGTGTGTGTGTGTGTGTGTGTGTGTGTGTGTGTGTGTGTGTGTGTGTGTGTGTGCGTGTGTGTGTGTGTGTGTGTGCACGTATGTGTGCGCATATAGAGGATCACTTAAGCAGTCATAAAAAGACCAGCAAGGAACGGAAACTGCTTTGAGGTGACTAAGAGCACAGAAATGGAAATTGAGACCCTTGTTAGGAGAAAAACAAATTTGACATCAAGAACTGCTGCACTATAATGTCACTACAGTATTATAATGTTTAATGTTCCATTAAACATGGAACCAAGTACGGCGGTTTCCATGCCTGTCATAACTTGTAACAGGAAAGGCCAAATGATACGGTAGAAAATACTGTAGGACATTGTAGGAGAGCATCACCCACCACAGATGTACAGTTTTAAATACTGTGAGAGGAAGGCCATTTTTACTTTGAAGCCTTATTGCAACAACTTCAGTGTAACAACTTCAGTATCAGGGCTGATGTTCCAGAAACATCCACATGTGCTGTTGATCATGGTAAAAAATTAAACTGTTGGCGAAATGCAGTTTTGTTTTTTAAGTTCAGAATTTGTTAGAAGTTATTTTGGTTGGAGAATCAGAAACTAGTACATTCACCTGGTGCTTTCTGAGTGTGGGAAGGTTTCGAATGGAAGAAAAACAAGATCTTGACTTAAAGAGATTGGTTTCAATTTAGTTTTTGTCACGAAAATCATGAAAATTACAAAGTATCTCAGTAGAATTTAGTTCCTTTGCAGAAGTTTCCTGCTTAAGTCGTGAGATGAGCGGCCGAGGCTCAGGTGTTTCTGCTGCAGTTACAGGATGTGGTTGTAGCCTTAAATATAATAACGGAGGTTATTATGCATTCCTCTCTTTGCTCTTAAATGCCTCACTCTCCTTTACAGAAGGCAACACTCATGTTTTGCACATGTAGCTGTTTTGCCTTCACAGTGCAAAATATCAGCATCATTGAAACAGTTTGTAAAGTAAATGACTTTTTGTTAATGGTAGGTATTGGGTTACACTCATGATGTGCATTGACAACACTAGGTATGTTGTTAATCCAATTTATTACAAGTATATTAATATAAGTTGCACACTGTTGGCTTTTTCATGCAGCTTCCTTCCTCCTCTCACTGGTTTTGTGATGTTTTCATTGTGCTGATGAACCATATGTTCGTCCTCTGTGTAAAGAAGGTGAAACTTCTTGCCTGTTGTTCTTTACCCCTTTATCTCTGTTGTTGTTTACCATTGACAAAGTGGAAGTGCTTCATTCACTAAGGTTGATTAATATGTGTTAACTACATGTTGCTGTTTCAGCATGAAAGTAAGTAAGAGCAAACACACAAAGAAGTTAGTTTCTGTTATTGAAGAATGCTGAAAGTTAAATAAAGTGTAATTGTCGGTGTTGTTGCTCATTCTTACTCTTGCCTTTCTTTTGAATTCAGACCCACCATACAGGATTATTATTATTATTTACAGTACATTGTTTAATTTTTCCTTGGACATGCAAAAACTGCAGTGACAAAGGGTTTGACATAAATACAGTTTTTTGGGTAGTCTGATATTATTGTCATTTTCTTACCAGGAAATTAGCATGTTTTTTTTTAACTTTGCTACATTTTGATGTTTAGGAGAGAAAGCTGAGGATAGAAACGTGACAGAAATCACTGTGAATGTCTTTATTCTTGGAGTCTTAAACTAAAGCCTTCAATTTTTAATACAACAGAACTTAAATCTTCTACTGTGAGAAGCAACCATTCAACCCACATCTGGCTGCTGCACAAGAAGCTCATTTATTTTGTTTCATGAACAAAGGGGACTCAGTTGACTTTTCTGCACCACCTTCTTTGCAAAGACGGTGTGGTTTTTAAAGATGCATTGCCTCTGTTCTCTTACAAATGAAAAATCCTAAACAATCAAACCTGTCTGAACAAATTTAATACATTAAGGGGTTATTGTTGCCACATTCGGTGCAGAATGAGTCATAGCTAATGGTGGCTACTGTTAATGAATCTTATCAGTCACGGATAAATATATCTATATTGCTGACACAAGTTGTTGACTTTTGCTACTACTGTGCTTCATTTAGACTTTCACTTGTCGGGCCCTCGTCCTGGGTTTAACTGGGTCTCAGTGTGAGATGTTAATTGAGTGTCACAGAAAAGCAACCATAGGATGAGCTATGACACTTCCCCTCTGTTCATGTCTATGTCTGATTCACATTGTGGCTTATGTGTTTTTCTGGGTCAGACAGCTTGTAGGTCCACCCCCAGTCGTCAGCGCTGATGGGTTTTGCATCAACAGATCGCTTTTTCTATGTCAAGAGTAAAATGAAGCCCAAGAAACACAACAGTGGTGTATTTTTTTGTAAACTTGAGCTAACATGTTAAAAGTCAAAGTAAAAATTAAAATAATACCATCGATGACAAGAAAACCACTTAATAATTTTGTGTGTGTGTGTGTGTGTGTGTGTGTGTGTGTTTGCTCATTGCTTTTTATTTGTTTTTAACTACTTAATTTTGTTCTACATCTGCTTTTAATGCCTGCTGTTTTATCTGTTGCAAATTCATTATAGTTGTCTGTAGTTATTTTGTTTGATGTTCTACTGGCTGTACAATAATTCACCCCTTGGGAATTAATAAAGTTATCCGTGATTTAATTTTGAGGTATTGCTGTTACAGTTAATAATTGATGCCAGGTAACCCGTGTTGTGTAAATGCAGTACCGAGCAGCGGCCACTAGAGGTCTCTGCAGCTCAGGACAACGGCTCCTTCTGTCGGGACGTGACTCTGGTGAAGGTGAGGCTGACGGAGCTCATCGCTGTGTGAACCGTTTCAAAGGTTTGAATGTTGTCCGCTCGACTTACTATTGGAATGGATGCGAGCCAACAACATTTAAACAACACCACGCAAAACATAGAAGTCCACAATAGTTGGTGCGGGGGTGGTGGGATGGCTACTTCATATAGATTTAAGAATATCCATTTGATATTTGTTATTATGATGTATGATAACGTGTTTGATCAGAGGGATCGATATGTGCGCGCATAGCCACGTGTTGCGCATGACGCCACACGAACCTATCTTGGCAGTTTTAATTTGTTTTAGTCTTCTAAGGAGGCCAGTTCAATAAAATTCAATTAATTTCAAAATTGCATGTCTGATTGACCCCCCAACCCCTACCCTCTGTATTCCAACGACAAGTTTTCATAGTTTAAACTCCAGTTACAACAAACCACTCCCGCTCCTGGACTGGGCGTGCATTTGGAGCGCAGGTGTGACAGTATCCACAGCCGACTGACTGTCTCCTCTGGAGTGGCTCGACGTGGAAATTAAGAAGTTCAGGAAGTTGATGAAGAAGTGAATTTACCTGCGCTCATTTACATTTGGAAAAAGCTGAACTTCCAGGACTGGCAGAGAGGCGCCGCGCTCAGGAAACACCTGGAAAAGTTACGCATGCGAACGTCCGCTCGACAGACACTAAACCACCTGAACAGAAAGAGAGGGAACATCTGCAATCATGAGGAAGTCTTCCAATACAGGTGAGTGGATGTGGGGGCATTAATAGAATTTGAACAAGTTTTATAAATTATTATAAGGCTGTATATCTCGGCTAAATCAGCTAAAAGTCTCTGACTGATAAAATGTGTGGATGAGTAAAGAAGCACAGATGACTGATTGTTACAGTTTTTATGATTTCAGATAAATTCTTATCACACATGGATCTGCGGGTGTGGTTGTAAAAACATTTGAGGTTTGTTTGGATTCTTGATATTCATTTCACCTCTTCAGGTGATGCCCTAAAGAACTGAACAGAAACCACTGAAAAACGCACCGCAGAAAACAAGGATTTATTTGTACTGCTGCTCGGGGTTAACCTTGATCATTTGTCTTGAATGACAATGTTGATTTTTTTTAAAATCCTGCATTTCCTTCACTCCTAGATAACATGTGACTTTCTTTTTATCATGCTACATCATAAATACGACACACAGCGGGGGGAAAAAATATCCCAATCAAAATTAAAATACCCAATATTTATTGGGTAATAGTATGGGTTATAAGATCAACTTTTACTCGATGCTTCCTCAGCCTTTGAGGGTTAACCCTGTCATGGAAGAATGAAACAGCAGCACATTCAGGTATTTGTTTTAGCCCAGTTTGGAAACTATTTGATCATTTGTCAGGTTTCAAGTCTCTGAATGCTTTCTTCTTGTGAAGTTGCATTTTTAAGATGCAAGGATTTTGACAGCAGCGCCCCATCAAAGATCCGTGGGTGATGGTACTGATAGTGTGGGTGACGTCTTACGTCTCCCTGCTCAAAGACACTCAATGGAGAAATAATTGCTGCCTTGAAGCTACACTGGTTGTGTGATGGTCTCCTTAAACGCTTGGGCCGCCTTGTCACAATTCATCACTGTCCTCACTGACACTCCTCACATCCCTTTATCTTCCTCCTTCCTTTTGTTGCTGCTCCTCCAGCTCTTCCTTTCTCATTCCCTCTTTCTTCCCAGCATAACTTCTATCACCTTTGAGCCTCCTGCCCCCCACCCCCCCACCCCTGTTCTTTCTCCCTCCGAGCTTCAACTCAATCCAGTGTACACAACCATATCCCGCGGAATGCCGGCGTTCTCGGCTTCTCTTCCGTGAGTCTTTGTGTGATGGAGCGTCCGACGGTTTTCCATCGTAGCCCAGTGCGTGTTGGGTCATGTCGCCTCTCCTCCTCCTGCGTGTGTGTGTGTGTGTGTGTGTGTGTGTGTGTGTGTGTGTGTGTGTGTGTGTGTGTGTGTGTGTGTGTGTGTGTGTGTGTGTGTGTGTGTGTTCTGCATCCACATTGGGATGTGTATGGAGCTGTCACATTCTTTGTGCAGAAAAGTCTAATAACAAAGTGTGTGTGCATGTGTGTGTGAGTGTGTGTGTGTGTGTGTGTGTGTGTGTGTGTGTGTGTGTGTGTGTGTGTGTGTGTGTGTGTGTGTGTGTTGTGAATGGCCTTTCTTTCTAATGTGTAGGGGTATTTGGATAAACATCAGAGATTTGGAGGGATGACTTTTGGTGAGGAAGGTCGACCTGTATTTTGTACACAAATATCCTCACACCACACATACACACGCACGCACACACATACACACACACACACACACACACACACACACACACACACACACACACACACACACACACACACACACACACACATTGAAATACAAGGTTTAGCTCTCATCTATAGAAACCTGGATATTTGTCCTATTTTGGGAGGAGGGGTTGTTAATATGAATGTGTGTGTGTGTGTGTGTGTGTGTGTGTGTGTGTGTGTGTGTGTGTGTGTGCGTGCGTGCGTGCGTGCGTGTGTGTGTGTGTGTGTGTGTGTGTGTGTGTGTGTGTGTGTGTGTCTGTGTTCACTCATGCATCCACTTGCAGCTGAACCCTCCTCTGGAGCCAATCCCTGCCTTGTACACCACTCCCACAACTTGTGTGGATCAATGAGTAACCTGTATGAATAACAGCCCACTCCAGCACACAGAGTCATTATTTTTCAAGTATACTCCTAGTATACTCTTTCATGTCCTGTTTCAAATACAACCATACACACCTAACTCTATTTGTACCTGTGTGACAAATGCCTCTCACTGCGCTGCATTTGGTCTCTTATCCTGTTTATACAGGACAGCTTTGATACAGAGCCTAAAGGTCTTGTTAGATGGTAACTTGAAAGTCAAGCTATAAACTGTGTTGAGAAATATTTGCCCTGTCATCTAGCAGCACAGGGTCTAACCTTCAATTTGGCTTCCTAGAAGCCTGTGAATAATGGACTAATAAGGTATTAGAACAGGTGGACATTTTCACACAACACTCTAGTAAGTATGATTTTAAAAAAGTGACGTCATAGAAAATACACATTTCAAAACAGTTTCATCTAATCATGTATTATCTGTTGAATTAAACTATTTTTTCTACCTGAAGCTGTAACCACATCTTAGCATTCACTTTGGCACTTGGAAGATTTTGCAAGGCAGTTGCCTCCATCTAATCAGATCAATTGGATTTTTTCACACACAGAAGCAGTGGGTGTGTGTGGTAAGAGCACTCTCTAAATTAGACAATTATGTTTTTATAGTCACCCAAAAATGAAAAGTACAAAAGGAATATGTGTGGAAAACTATTTGACCTTTTAGAAAGTAAGTTAAAAAACACCAAACTGCATCGAAAACTAGTTGCAGCTGGAATGGACACACCCATGCCTGATCACTGCCAGCCCTGTTTAAGCGAATCATCGTTTAAAATAGACCATTTCAGAAGCATGAATTTGGTTAGAAGGTCTCACCAGAAGAACATTGTGGTGCTGTGGTAAACATTTTCCAACCTTGTATTTTTTTTGTTGTAATAATAGTTTTTGGTAACTGCAGTAGTAAAAGGTTTCTTGTTTCTGAGTCGTCTACATGGTTCATCAGGTTTTCGTTGTTGGAAACGTGTACATTAGCATTTAGCATTTGTGAATTTAGCTGTCAGGTGTATATTTAAAACCTCCTGACAGGGTTTGTATTTGAACAAGTCGGCAGGAGATTTAAAGTAAGAGAGAGTAGACATCCATAAAGTAAGGCTTATTTAACCAGCTAATTAAATCTAGTTACACCTGTTTAGCGCTCTTTTTTTAATTTCAAGCGATATATGTTTACTGGAATTATCAATACCAACAATAGTTAAATAACTTGTTAAAGCTGATAAAATCTTTTAGTTACAAATTTTAATTTCAGATGAAAACAGTAACTAAGATTAACTACAGTGCCTTGCGAAAGTATTGGCCCCCCACAAGAACTTTTTGACATTTTGCCACATTTCAGGCTGAAAATATTTTTCAAGACTTTTTTTCAGCTTAACGACTCCAGAAGTTCCCTGACGACTTCTGAATGATCCAATGTGGACCTAAATGACTAACAATGACAAACAGAGTTCACCTGTGTGTCATTTGGTCTCACATTTGCACATCCTACTTTTCAGTTTTAAAATGTTGAATAAATTTGGTTCCACTTCACGATTGTGTCTCACATGTTGTTGATTCTTGAACAATAATTTCATTTTATTATCTTTAAGTTTAAAGCTTGAAATGTGGCAAAATGTCAATGAGGTTTTGGGGGGGTAATACTTTCGCAAGGCACTGTAACAACCTTGTTAATGTCAATAAAATCTACTTTCAATTTCATTCATTTGATTTTAAATCAACTTTCACTTTAAATCCCAAAGTTAGCTGTCGCGAACCTTTCCGGTTGTGTGAAAGGCTTCAATGCAGTTTGCATTATCAATGACTTAACTGCTTTGGTCTACAATCCATTGATAGGGGTTGTAACATGGTGCCATATATATGCTGGAATGTTGAGTTTCCCAGATTGGAGGAGACGTACAGTCTATGTCGTCTCCTGTGTGTGGACCTCCCCTCCCAGCCTGGTGGAGCCTCCCCTGGATTGTCCACTCGGCTAAGTGTTTATCATCTGCAGCCAAGAATGCAGCTCTGTGAATCTATCTGCTGCCACTACTGTTGCTGCTGCGGCTGCTGGGGGTGTCGCTCATACAACAGACCGCCTGTGTTGAGGGCCCGGGGCCAGGTGAGAGCCTGTAAAACTGATAATAGCAGGCTCACCATGGTTCTGATGTTTGGAGCAACATGTTCACTGACGTCTGTCTACAGCACTGGCAAATATGTATTTTAAATTTTGAAATCGCTCTATCATTTTAAATATCTTACATTACAGTACATTTGTAATATATATAATATTAGGTGATTTTTTTTTTTTTTCATTTGAATGATTTTATGCCTGGCCCTGATAGAAAAGCTTAATATGTGCAAAGTTCATTCAACTCAGCCGTTTAACAGGAGCCACCTTGTCCTGTTGTGACATGAATATAATTTTTTTTTTTTGCAAATCGCAATCAGTTCAAGTGTTAGTGATTCATATCTGTTCAGTGAGCATATTTGATTCGAGATAACGCACCTGAATTAGCAAGAGAATGCATGTCTGCTGACTGCAGGCCTGGCTTAGTAACATAGTTTGATCTAATTTCTAGCAAAGATGTAGCCTGGAGACAAACATTCATGCCTTTTTAAGTATACATGGCGGTTGGACTGAGCAGCCAGTCAGTTTTCATGCACACTGACAGACAACCCTATGTATAGAAATATGCTACTGTGATACTGTTGGTGTGGATCCAGATAAAGATTCCGGTCCAGAAAGTTTCTTAACAGTTGCAAGATTGTGCTTTATTCATCACATCTATTTATTACCCATGAACAACCTTATAAATAATGACAGCAATTTATCTAGCAAAGGATTAGGGATTTTTTTTTGCAATGGAAGTCTGTCAATTGCACATAAATTACTTCATTCAACTGGATGAAGGGATGTCTTTTGAAGGTGATCCGGGAAAAGAGGAAAATCCATCCAAATCTGTCAGTATTTCTTACACCTCTTCCAGTATGCACATAGGTCACACTCATTTGTTCATCTGTGACATCCAGTTACTACATGTTTCCTGGGGGAGCTTAAAACCATAAAGCTCCCTTCACTATTTTACCGACACCGTGAGTTTTAACAGCCTCACAAGGAGGAAGGCCGATCCTTATCTGCCACACCAGTATTGTTTTATAGACTGATGTGGTATCCGGTCCAACCCTGGCTTGAAATGCCTTTACATATTTGGACTCACGTTTGCATTGTGAAGAGTAAGAAAGGTGACGGCGTGTTTGGCAAAGTGGTGTTGGTGTTCAGTGAGCGTGGCAAGTGAGGAATAGGTTTTCATTGAAAAGGCTAAGGTGGGAAAAGGTGTTGCCGGTTCATACCTTTTGCACCAGAACAACAGCTATTCATTTGGGTGGAGTGCAACTAGGGGTCACGGTCAATGTCTTTACTCAGCTATACTTGTGGCCACGTGTGGTTTTGAATGGCCTGTTGGGTGTGTTCAGTTCAGTCATACACGTCCAGGTAAAGGCCCTCTCTATGCTGTGCAAACAATCATGAAAAATGGTCGTCTAGCCATTCAGCTTGTCTCGCTTTCATGACTTTTTCCACTCCTTCTCTTTCCCTCCACCCGTCCATCCACTCCTGGCTCTTTGACGGACGGAGTTGTGAAACACTGTGTTTGCGGCATACCCTAAAGGTGTAATGAGGGCCGTAAAAACACAATGGAAGAGATGGGTGAGGAGAGCAACAGATAAGGGAGAGATTCATGTTCTGATTCTGACAGGCCAATAAAAGTGTGATATTACAACTTGTAAGAGAATTGGATGTCAGATCCTTCTATTTGAGTAGACCGTCGGACCAAAATAAGACCACTGATGTATGTTTTAATATTCAACAAGACATTAATTGATAATGTAATTGATTGACTAGAATATTTCACAAAGATGTTCACTTTGTAACTTATAGAAACAGTTGTACAGCTGTTTATTTCTCTTGATTTCTAATTAAATAAAAATCTAAATTGCCACCTAGTGTAATAAATTTCTATTTTCTAAACAAAAAATCTCTATTTTTTTACTAATCCAATAAATATGGTTTAGAATTCTTATTGTTTTACGAAATATATTATATTACCTAACACTACTGACAATTCAATTACTGTACTTCCTATTTTATTTGCAGAAGTTTACAAAGAATCATTCAGAAATGTATTTTTTCTTGTTTTTATGTTTCATCATAAACAGTTTCTTGGACAAATTTATTGGTTGTCCAAATATAAACTGACTGTAACATCATAGATGGTATTTTTGTGTGTTTGACATGTATGTTTGACATGCCACAGTCACTGCCAAATATGAGATAATAAGGAGTTACAATATAAAAAAGCAGAGCTCCTCAGTATCTGAGAAACATGTGCAGTATATTCTGTATATATATAGATTATTTCAAAATAATGTACTTTGACGTTGCTGAGAGTAAATATTGTTCACCCTCTACTACCCTCCTCTACACACAACACAGTGTTGCTTCTATTTGGAAAAGCAACAATCACAAACATTTGCGCTGGCAAGAGAGACAGGGCATTAATTACAGATTGTTTTAAACATCACGCCATGCTGGTTTTGCACATCTGTTAGCAGGTCTTCATCTGTGCATTTGTGCATGCAATTGTGTTTGAAACATGTTTAAGTGCTGCAGCCTCTGCCCACTGTTTGCCTTCCTCAGACATCTGAGCCTAATAACTAATCAGTTGGTGTGTCTGTCCAGGCGTACACTGGACCGGCCACGTTACTCAGACACACAAACAGAGTGCCACAACCGTCAGTCAGTAGATACAGTCAGCCTGGTCCACAGAGTTGTGGTTCTGTGTTGTCCCCACTAGCATAAACATAAACCCTAATTATTATTTTTTTTACATGTAATGGCCTCTATTATACAATTTGTCAGAAGACAAAGATCGCTTCAGAATCACAAAAACCCAGGAAGAGAAAACAAGATCGCTGTGTTGGGAGGGAGATTTTCTGAAACCTGTTCAATCAGTGATTCGTGTGGTCTGTGTGTGTGTGCGTGTGTGTGTGCGTGTGTGTGTGTGTGTGTGTGTGTGTGTGTGTGTGTGTGTTTCTGTGGTCCCAGACAAGACTGAGCAGGTGACTATACACAAAGACTCTGCACCCACACACTCACACACACACACACACACACACACACACACACACACACACACACCTATGAGCCAACATAAAGTTTACATTTTGGCTAACTGTAGTTGGCCAATGTGTGTTTGTTCCATGTCAGGACTTTTCCCTGAATTGCATCAAGGCAAAGCCAAATAATTACCATTTACCCGTTTGGGTCGCTTTATTTATGTATTTAACTTTGTGCACTGATTTGTTGAAACACACTGTGTGTGTGTGTGTGTGTGTGTGTGTGTGTGTGTGTGTGTGTGTGTGTGTGTGTGTGCGTGTGTGCGTGCATGCGTGCTTATGTTCATGTGTGTGTGTTCACCTCACCTCTCCCCAAGCTGTATTTCAGCTAAGAGTAAATAGGTGCAGTCATGCTTTTTGGCTGCTGGGGTAGGAAGACGTAACTCAGTCCTATTTGTTCTGTAATTTTTCCGTACACTTAAAGCTTTAAAACACACATAGATACACGTACGCACTCACATTATAGACTGATGCTGTTATCTCTTGGCAGATAACTGCGTTACAAGCGAGACAAAGGGTCGACTCTTTTACTATTACAATTTGACAGCTTGAACGAGCAGTTAGCGTCTTAAAATGAGTCACTATTTCCATTCTGAAATTCTTGTGAAGCCAGAAGCAGCTCACTCACTGACATTCAGATCGACACTGGATTAACATTCATCCCAACTCTACAGTCGGCATTCATTCACTGTGTGGCCTAGCACAAGTCTCTGTTGTCAAATCTGTGATATTCGTTACACAGATGGTTGAACATTGATGAACCTGTTGCTCAGACTCTGACACCAAGTTCAACGTCAGGACGTGGACTTTTTCCTCCTTTTCGAAATGCTCGGACATGCTGTGTTTGTTTTGTTGAGTCAACTGCTGCTGGCAGATTTATCATGAACTGAACTATAACACATAACTGATGTGTTTCACTCAGGAAATAAAGAATTTATCTTTTGTTTGTTTTTTCAACCGTGTGTGTTGGTCCAGTAGAAATGTGTTAATGCTACAGTGATTTTGCTCAAAATTGGTGTCATTATGGGATTTCTGCACATAATAGAGAAACAGGAATGTGTTGCAATAATTATGTTCCCAAAATAAAGGCTGTTTCCATCATTTATATACATTAACAACAGTATTCAAATCCCATTGTAGGGAATAAGCAGATTTTTCACTCTGTCGTTGATGACATGCCAGTCTGACTTGATAATTTTTTTAATCTTATGTTCTGTGTAATTTCAGTGTGATATATATTCTCAGTTAGGGAGAAAGGTGGACACTGATCATCAATTTCAGAGATACATGTCAGAGACAGCCACCCTGTTGGGCTTGAGTCATTCTCATCTACCACATAAATATTCTGTTCCATCAGGCTGGTGTTAAAGAGTGATTTAGATCTCTTCACTTCTCTGAAATACAGACAAAGCTACTAAAATAAACAAAATAAAGCAAAGCATGTGCTGCTCATTTCTCTCTCTCTTTCACACACACACACAGACACATGAATAAATCTTTAGTCACATCAGACGCCCAGTCATAAAGTGGCACGTTCAGTTCCTTTGTCTCAGACCAGCTGTCTCCACCTAAAACCAGGAGCGACGAAGGCTGAAAACAACCGTGTTTGTTGAAGTTACTGAAATGAACGTCATGTTTCATGTTGATTTACAGCAGGAAGTGTTTCTAAGAACCTAAAAACAGGATGGAAAGACTGAGTCACATGCCATCGGATGACCTGACCTTCTCTTACAGTACTGTCTGGGGTGAAGGAAGACATGACAGGAAATAGAGCATCTGGTTGAAATACATCGATTCAGCCCATAGTTATCGTCCACCTACCTCCAGGAACAATTTCACTAATCCGTGTTCTATCAAGCTCATCTCTACATCTTGTACAGTATTTACAAAAAAAAAAAAAAATTGTAAGTCTAGGGCGATAGAGTGCTTAGAATGATAATACAAGAATAATATTTATCACACTCCACATTTTGCTTTAGATTCTTAACATGTTAACATTTGCTAATTAATGTTAAACATGAATTAGATAATCTGAGACGGACGGGGGTATGACTTACAGGTCCAGAAGAAATGTTTATCTGTTGATGGAAACAGTGGAAAGTTAAATTAATGGACCCCTTCACTGGCTGTACTGTGATTCATCCTCACAGGGACATGAAACTTTATTAGTCCAGACATTTCTCTGGAAACAATAAACATGGGCCTGATGTTGGCGTCTCACATCCATGTTAAATTCCACTTTCACCAAGCTAAATTTGTTGACTTGGCTCATCAGGGATGTAACTTGCTGTCTATGGAGGCTTTACAAAAAGGAAAACAGACAATTTGATCTAAAATATGTATTTGTTAATGAACAAAAGATTGTTGATGAAAAAAGAAAGAAGACAATCATTTTTAAAGTGAGACGATCTGTCAAACGTCCCACTGGTAGCACACTCTTGACTAATCAGCACTTTTCATTCTCCCAGCCTGAATTATCTGTGTGGTCTCAGCTACAGGTCAACAGGTCAGTTTGAGTTTTGCCTTGAAATAGCAGTAGATCACATAATTACATTTAAAAATCTATATAATTATTTATAATAAGGTTGAATCGCCAATCTGAGCAAACAATGTTTATTCCTCACAACGGATGGTGACTTAGCAGCATGTTGGGATCCAGACCATTATCCATGATGAAGTCACATTCCTCAGGTTCCTAACCCGTCACCGTCACGCGGGGTCTGGGTTTGACCCCTCAGAGCGTTCTGGACACCAGGAGGTCAACACACAGTCACATCCATCTACATCTATCCACACTTGTTTCCTACAGTGTCACTCCTTTGAAAAGACAAAACCAAAACTGGGAGAGGACACTGACTTATTGATGATCTTTTTCCAGATTATTGTGCCTTTGTTAACTTGTATCGTTCTTTTTCATTTGCTTGTATTGTACTCAATTAAAGATGGATGTATATTAATGTCCTGTTTGTGCCTTTGATTCCTTCCCTCTGCCTTTCTGCTAAAATATTTTTATTATTAATGTAAATAAGTTTGCTTGGCAGTTTCTGTCCAGAGAGGTGCTGTACAGATGAAGATTTTATGGTTTTAATGTTTCAAAAGTAATAGCAGAGCACATGACTGTGGCTGGGGAAGTATTTATCTGAATGTACGTATCAGAGCTTTTTCAGTAGTTCTCCTACTGCTGAGATGTCATGATGCATCAGTTGATCTACTGAATATCTATGAATGTTTCTTCATCTGTTCCCCGTCTTCATTTACAGTGAGGTCAGCCAGCGCTCGGGCAAGGAGAACAGAAAAAGAGGGAACTGGCATTACTGGTCCGAGTAAGTATCCTCATTTTCACCAAATGCATGCCTCATCTTTCATTCGAACCATTTATACCTTATAAGGTTCTTTGTTAACTATAAATGATTATCTTGGGTGGGTGTGGTCTTTTCCTTCAGGATTTGTTTGATATTTTTCTGAAACAATCGTGTTTTCAGGGTAATCAGCAGTATATGACAGAACTTTGAATTTTGAGTATTCTATCTGTGTGTGTGTGCGCGCGCGTTTGTGTGTGTGTGTGTGTGTGTGTGTGTGTGTCTTTTACTTCTTTTTTCAAATTACTGTATTTCACTGTAAAAAATAAAACACAAAGAATTTGAAAAAGTTTGTGCACAAACTTTTCTATAAATAATATTTTCTGTCATTTCCAGAGATCCTTTCATGCCATGAAATGTGAAATTTCACAATATGAAGAAACAAAGGTAGATGCTTGTGTGTGCTACAGTGGCCAGTTTCAGCACATACGAAGCGTGAAAGTTCTGATCGGTTAGTTTAACGTAAAGCGTTGCAGCATTTCACACATGCTCTGCAGGGAACCTAAAGCTAGGGATCTAGTAATTGTTCATGAATGAGTCTGGTTGTACATTTTTATTACTTAGAAATATCTAATAAATATCTTATATTTGGATGTAGACAATCTTTGTCTAATTTTTATCACATTTTTATCATCAATCTGGCTATTCATGTTTCTTTTTTGTGGGCATCAGAGCAAGTAGTGTGTAGATTCACAGAGACACACCAGCAGGCTGACAGAAACGCACACACAAATGTTTATAAGCAGAGACACGCTTAAGGCTGAGGATAAGGCTCTGCTTGTCAGCAGACCTCCCTGACATTGATATAGATGCCACAGGCTACGTGAGTATATATGTGTGTGTGTGTGTGTGTGTGTGTGTGTGTGTGTGTGTGTGTGTGTGTGTGTGTGTGTGTGTGTGTGTGTGTGTGTGTGTGTGTGTGTGTGTGTGTGTGTGTGCTTTCACACATTTTATTTAAACACACATGCTTGACTGTGCCTGACTTCTCATTACGCTGTATTGATTTATATACAGTTAATGCTAATCTGACAGCACATCCTGTGGTACAGGACACTGATACTGAATTAGTGGTGAACACACTCTGAGGTGTGTGTGTGTGTGTGTGTGTGTGTGTGTGCGTGCGTGCGTGCGTGCGTGCGGGTGTGCGTGCGTGCATGTGTGCGTGCGTGCGTGCGTGCGTGCATGCGTGTGTGTGTGTGTGTGTGTGTAAGGCTCACACCAACGGTTGCAAATTTTGATTTCGAGAAATTTATCTTACATTCTTTCTGCACAGTTCTGCACTTAGATCCCATCAATGAATTACCAAAATAAACATCAAAGATTAATGAACATAAACTTTGCGCTCTTCATTCATGCTGACTTGATAGTTTTCACTGACATCCTGTGGCCATTAGGGGTAACCAAAGCACAAATGTGTCTTATTTCACTGTCAAATGCATGAAAATTAAGCTCCGGGTTTTAATTCAAACTCCTTATTACCATAGGCGTCCATAAACACAAGCAGTTGATACTATCATGTTTGGTCAAACATGTTACACACACCAGTCAACACACAACCCGTTAAGTCACCAGAGAGGTGTGTATTGCGTGAGCTATCATCCTGACATGTCTGTGTGTGTGTTTGATCTCTCTATCGGGGCTCAGAAGCTTGCCATGTGACCTCTGGTTTCCAGTGCCGTGTGAGGGACATGCCAAAGGTCACAGGTCGTCTGAGTTTCCTGAACACAGACACACACACCTAGCAGTTGTCCTTCTGGTCTTGACTAGTCACTCCTGCTGTCATTTTCCCCACCAGTAACATGCTAGTGCAAACAACCCCTGAAAACATTTTTGTGAAGTGTGCTTCAGAAGAGTTCCCCCTTCTTTCTTCCGTCCTGTTTTGTTTTGGATGTCATTATTATTCCAACAGGCTGTCATCCCTCCTCTTATTTACAGTTTGTTATATAACAGTGTACTTGTGGTTTAAGGTGTTTCTGTTGGTCGAGTATTAAATTAATAAAGGCCACCACACGCACACACACATTATAAGTTAGCTGGCAGAAGAGTTTGAAAGTCCAGTGGGTTATTTTAGTCTGGAAGGATCCTGTCCATGTCACATGGTGGAGCTAATGGTTTCTATTTTCAAGATACAATGCTGCTTCAGTCTTATGGTCTCATCAGAGGAAAGAGGGAGCAAGAGTGTGAAGCAGAGGGAGGAAGTGAGAGAGGGAGAGAGAGAGAAGCAAATTCAACATATGATCAGCACATGGGGATGTCGTAATTCTGAATTCATTAGTAGGACACACTGAAGGAATCAAACCCTTTACAGAGAGGGAGAGCAGAGAGAGCAGGGAAGGAAAGAGAGAGTAAGAAGAGGAGGAAGAGGAACAGAGGGAGGGAGGGAGGGAGAGAAGGAAGTCCAAAAAAAGACAGAGAGGCAGAGAGAGAGAGAGTCAAAGAGCAGACACTACATGTGGATGTGGAGGGAATGATCTGGATATGGAGGGAGACAAATTCTCAGGTAAGGCAAACTTTCCGGAAACTGTCAACCGGGATGAGATCACGCTTGTGAATGGAGAAAAAAGTATATTTTAAAGCTTTTCAATCAGCTTTTTCACTGTGATCGAGTGTCTATTCTGTAGAAGCATGCCTCTATTTTCCCCCTCTGTGGTATTTTCCACTCTCTCATTCTGTGCTGTTTGCTGACTGCATGTTTTCTTTGGGGTTTGGACCTGGAGCTGGGAGCTGTGCAGAGGTTGAGAAGCAGCTTTGCAGACCCAGTTAGGTTATCTGCCTTTATCGGGTGTGTGACTGTTACGTTTGCATTACTGTCTGGTTTGTGCCCACCATCTCCGCCCCCTCTGTCCCATTGTTTTCCAGTTCAGTGTCTTTGTCCTCACAGGTTGCAGCTCGGTCACCTCTTTTCCAGTCCCCGTCTCTGTCTGTCTTTATGCATGTTCATAACTCAGGTTCCGCGTATGGACCGGAGCCAGACAGAAAAGTTCTGAAGGTCTGCAACATAGAACCAGCCTTTAATTCTTAGACTTTGTTCTTCCTCTGCATTCTCCCCTTTTACTTTGGTGTGAAAACAGGAAAGGGCTCTGTCTGAACAGTACTGCTCTTGTCCCTTGTGGCTCTGATTGTGAATCGGCCATCAGTCGGTCCCTCCTTTAGCTAACAGGAGAGTGAAAGCCCAGCTTCCGTCCACCAGAGCCTACAGACTGCAAATAGAGGTTCTTAATTACTCTGTATTCTCCCAGTCAGACGTTAATCTCACTGGATGCCACATACCACATATACCAAGGTGTGTGTGTGTGTGTGTGTGTGTGTGTGTGTGTGTGTGTGTGCGTGTGCCATACATTATGCTAAAGTCATTAGTGAGGCAATGCTGTCTGCATTGTAATGATATGTTTTATGAGCGTTGGTGTGACTGTTGTTAAAAGGCCGAAAAAAAAGCATTGCCGTAGTGGAAATGCTGAAGCGCCCCCAGTGACTTGTGTGTGTGTGTGTGTGTGTCTGTGTGTGTGTTTGTGTGTGTGCGTGTGTGTGTGTGTGTGTGTGTGTGTGTGTGTGCGTGTGTGTGTGTGTGTGTGTGTGTGTGTGTATGTGTGTGTGTGGTTGAATTTATATGTGACCTAGCATAACTTGTAGCACGTACACGGTGTGTTAAATCTGGATGTAGGTGAGACCATTGACAAGTGAATGTGTCTGTGTGTGTGTGTGTGTGTGTGTGTGTGTGTGTGTGTGTGTGTGTGTGTGTGTGTGTGTGTGTGTGTGTGTGTGTGTGTGTGTGTATGTGTGTGTGTGTGTTTCACTAATGGTGACCCCTCGTCTCCAGGTGCTTCCTCCAGGGAGCTGTAACCAACACAGCAGGACATACTTTCTGTGTGTTTCTCTATGACTGGAGTATTTATGCGTTCATACACACCTTCACAGTCGCTGCGCTTTTGCATGTGTGTGTATGATATGTTTGTTTTTGGATCAGTGGGATTATCTTCTATTTGTACACGTTAAGAGCGATAATTCTGAGCGTGTGACCAAAAGCTGTGTGCCTTAAACATGTGTGTGAGTGTGTGTTAGAATGCACCACACAAATTCTTCAGTCCCATTTGTCACTTGTGATTTGTTGTCGTCTTCTTACCCAAATGTAGATTAAATTTTGAGGAGAACAAATGCTATCCTGTGTTTAGATGAGGAACTATCTCCTCTGTTCAGTTGTAGCAGATGTTCTTCCCTCTCTGGCGTTGATGCGGCGTTCTCACGTGACTCAGCAGTGATGACGCTGCTAATCAGCCACACTCAGATTCTGAATAAAGGCCTTTTATTCGACCCATTTATTTGACTCAGAGTGACATCAGCTGATGATGCTTGATGAGAGTCTGAGGAAGCCATCGTCTGATTACGATTTACAGAGCTGACCGTCAAAGCTTTTTATGAGTTCAGCGGAAGATGTCAGTCGTTTCTCTACCAATGAGAGTTACGACAGGTCATGAGATCAGTTTAAGGGGGTTATATTGCCTGTGTGCATTTGTTTGCTGTTTGGATTTCCTGCAGGATTACACAAAAACTACTGAAGGGAATTCCATGAAACTTGAAGAGAGGACGGGTCCTGGTTCTGAGTACAAACCACTAAAGTTTGTCGCAAATTCACATGAAGAGGTGGATTCAGGATTTATTATTTCACTTTATTTAATTTTTTCTCAATATTTTATTTTGTATTTCCTTCAAATTATCAGGAAATGATACACGGATCTTAATTTTTTTTAAAAATCCCTTACTTGAGAAGTTGGTATATATGAATGTGTGCATTCTTTGCAGATCCGCATGAAAATCTAGATCCCCTAAGATTAAATGTTTAGTTGTTACCAACCTAGTGAGCATGTAGTATAGTGTAATGTTAATGTATGTCCCATTCAGTGACATGACACTACCACAAAAATACAGCTGTAATTATGCAGATTCAGTCATTGAGAAGGAATTTGTGTGCTGATAAAAATTATGAAGTTATGTCTGAACAAGAAATAGATCCAAACATAGATTATGTTACTTATGTCATGTGATGTAATATGCATCTTCGCCACAAGGTGGTGGTGCTGAGTTGAGCAATCAGAATTCCCCTGATGTCAACCTCTCAGGTGTGAACACTCACTCAAACCAACAAATATTGCATTTGGTTGCTTTATGTGTTATTTTCTTCATCATAGCCTTTTTGTTCAGAACATGACCTACAACAAGTTCAACGGAAACTGTAGCCACGTTACTTCCTGGTGAGACGTGATTGGTGTTGGGACGGTTGCCATGGCTGACCAGAACAATATGTGGGTGCAGTGGAAACAACAAGGACTGCTATTACAATGGTGGCTTGTTGACGCACTTAGCAGCTTTATTACTCAGTGGAGCAATGGAGTCGAGGGCAGAGGTGGGAGAGAAGAAAGAGCAAGAGAGAAACCTACGGAGAGTCATCTGTGATGGAGGACAGCTGCTCTCGCTATTTACCGAGCCATTCCATCCCATGCATGAAAACACACACACACATGCAGGCAGCAGCATGTGTGACAGTCGATACATACACACACACACACACACACACACACACACACACACACACACACACACACACACACACACACACACACACACACACACAGTCAAAGCTCGCTGAAAAAGAAACCATCGAGCAAAAGTAATTGAGGGGATATGGCAATGCCTCTGTGTGTGTGTGTGTGTGTGTGTGTGTGTGTGTGTGCGTGTGCGTGCGTGCATGTGTGTGTGTGTGTGTGTGTGTTGTTGAGCCAAGTTTCCAACAGGTGCTGTATTTGATTAAAGTTAGCAGAGCCTGGCTGGTGCTGCTGTTAAACATCGGTTCAGGGCAGCTGCTGTCACTACAGCTGTGCATACACTTTAGACAAAGCTGCTTCGTCATGTGATCTCTGGGGCCTCGTGAGGGGTTTTCATGGTTGTGTTTGTGCCTGATCTTAGAGTGTGTGTGTGTGTGTGTGTGTGTGTGTGTGTGTGTGTGTGTGTGTTCAGTTTTTTAAATTTTAAGACACGGGGCTGCTGGTGATTGTCACTGCAGTCCTCTGGAAAATGAGGCGACTTTCCAGTTATATTAACCAGAGCTGCTGATTCCATCAGTTGAGCACAAGCTACTCTTTCTGCTTTTCTTCCTCCCTCACACACAGCTGGAGAAATATTCCAGCTGTTTAGGGATACAGTGCATCTCTATCTTTCTGTCCTTGACACGTCTTTTCCGACCTTCCCTCTTGTCTTTCTCTCATCCTTCTGTCTCTCTTCTCCCCCTCTCCCTAATTAAAGCTGCTTATTGTTCAGTCCGGTGACCAGCCGGCCACATCTAAAGTATAGATGCATTAACACGGATCAAACCTCTTCCTGTGACTCAGGGGTGAGTTTACAGCTTTGAGGTCAACAGAGCTTTTGTTGCTTTCAGATGAAGTCACCAAAGTTTCCAATAAAGACAACCAAACTTGACACACTTCTCGTAATTTGATATAAAATTGGTTGGTCTTGGTTTCCTCTTAACTTTGAAGACATTCCATCACTCAGCTGTTTGACATCTACTCAAAAATATTCTTACTAGAATTTTAGACCAGCATAAGGTCATCACCTGGAACCCAGCTATCTAAAACTCATCATACATGCTTTAACTTAAAAGTTTTGTATGGACACAGTGATCAACCAACTCCTGTTTCTTTAGGACTATTATCTCCTTAGAAATTAGGTTGTTTTCATTGTAAGACCTTTCCTGCAGTCTTGACCTGATCAGCTAAGGTGTATCCCAGCATCCCCCTTCCCAGTCTTTGATTGATACTGAAGTCTTTCGGAGGACATGTGTTCACAGGCCGGATCATGGTGGAGGGGGCAGACTGGCGCCGAGGATTGTTGTCCTCTCACTGTCTTTGTGTCTGCGCTCGTGTAGATGGACCGCTGACATTTCCAACCTGCTGTTGCCTTGGCATCGCCCTAGCACCTGCCATGGCAGCCTGGCAATAATTTATAGAAGTCATCTTCTCCTCCCATTCCGCTCCTCTCATTTTTCAGCTCTCATGAGGGTGGGCCCTCCTTCGAGTGGTGGTGGTCTCGGTTTCTTGAGGCATGAGGCGGCTGTTTCTGTCTCTCTTCATCCCCCATGCAACACAACACCAGCAGCTGTCTATTCAAATACACTTCAATACACTAATGTACAGGAAGACCGACCCCCCCAAGAGATTAATTATCTGGATTCAATAGACAGAAAAAAACATCCATCTCTACACACATCCATTTTCTTTCTCATATCCGGGGTTGGGTTGTGATGGCAGAAAGCCAAGCGGGGTATTCCTGAAGCCCCTCTCCCTACCAACACTCTCCCACTCCTCCTGGGGGATCCAGAGGCATTCCCAGACTAAATGAGCTATGTAATCCCTCCAGCTAGTTCTGGGTCTACCCTAGTTGCCTGGAAAACCTCCAAAGGGATGAACCCAAGAGGCATCCTCACCAGATCACAACCATATCAACTGGACCGTTTTGAAGCAGCAGTGACTCCGCTTCGACATCTGAATAGAATTGATTTACAAATCCTACCAGTGTCTCCTTATGATGAAGAGGAAGCTCAGAATAATAATGTGCATACGTACTGTTACTACTGAATCATTCATTATCAGTTATGACAAGGGAGAATTTATTTTTGTAGAAGCAACTATTACCCTGTCATAAGGATGGCTGCATGAGTCATCCTTAAAGTTTACAGAGAGAAGAGTCAACATTGTGGAATTCACACCATATTTAGACAAAAGGTATTATTTTAACCTCTCACATAATCATTCAAGGGATTGCATTCTTGATGTTTTGCTAATAGTGGACCATCCTAGCATAGCATTCTGTATCTCTATGACTGCTATGATATGAATGAAGACCAGGATGAGGAAGTCCTCCCCCAGTGTGACAGTTGTTCCTGCAGACTGGATTAGTGCCGTCTGGGCTTGCTGAGGCTTGTAAGGATATGCACTGGAAGGAAATTTGCTTTTCACTGACAGGGTTGGGTGGTGGGCTGAGTTCACTCTGTGTGTGTGTGTGTGTGTGTGTGTGTGTGTGTGTGTGTGTGCGTGCGTGCGTGCGTGCGTGCGTGCGTGTGTGTGTGTGTCTTTGTCTTTGTGCATGCACACAGATGTGTGTTTGTGTCCTTGCTTTAGCTCTGTGTGTGTATGAATATGATTCTGTGCCAGGGAAAGATGGAATCTGACACACATGTGGTGTGCAGGAGTATAAAGGGTGTGTCTGGAGCAGGGTTCTCCCCATGACTCCATCTTTATCTGTGTCCAGCTCACATTACTTTGCAAGTATGCTAGGCTAATGATATGCGCGCACATGCACACATACACACACACACACACACACACACACACACACACACACACACACACACACACACACACACACACACACACACACACACACACACACACACACACACACACACTGTTGCCTATGGTGACGTGTTTTATTTATAGGAGCAATGCTGACCCCTGCTGGAGAAAGTGGCCAAATGGCAGATTGTAGTGAGGGTTCTACCTGTGGGGCCCACTCCTGAACTACTTTGCAGATGTGTGTAGATCTTTGTAGAAGGATGATCAACACGTGTTAAAACGGTATGGCTAGATACTGTTCCCCCGCCACACTCTTCTTCTTCTTCTTCTTTACCTTTCAGCTTTTCCCTACAGGGGTCGCCACGGCAAATCAGTTGCTTCCATCTAACCTTGTCTTCTGCATCTACTGGGCCACAGTCTTTGTTATCTTCATACCTGTTCTGACATTAAAGAAGTTTGGTTTCAGCCAGTGATGACTCCTTACACATTTTTTTGGAGTTGTTATTTCTCCTGGTTCAACGGCCATATAATATGACATCAGGCTGATCTCGAGATTGTAAGTTTTGTTACAATGAAGCCTCATATTTGTTTTAAATTTCTCGCTCACATCTGTGTTTACATCTGTGTATAAATCAGCACTAGCTTTGATTCCAATTTAAACAACAAATTGGCAGTGAGATCACCATATATGTAGGATCTCAGTCCGGACCACTTCATGCTAACTCACACATGTGAAAACAACTGTTGAGGCTTTTTTTTCGCCCCATCATAAAAAAATTTTAGTATAACTTAAAGCCATTCATTTCCTTTCCTGTCATCTGTTCAATTGCATCCTTCCTTCCCTTCTTGCCTTTTTCATTTTTGCCTTAGGTGTGAGTCTTTTTAAAAGAAAACACACACAGAGACACACACACACTTCTACTGCTATAACTGTTCTCATTATGTTCACTTTTGGTTCATCACCACTGACCCTGTTCACCCATCCCCCTTTGCCCACACACACAGACCTCATTCACTCGCTCATTAAGTCATTAGGCAACTTATTTATTGATGTTTGCCTCTGGAGCAACTGAGCGTGTCAAATGATCTACTGTTCACCAGCGCAAGCCGATTGTGACCATATTAGTCCATACTTTGATTCTGTCTCACTTTAACTTTCACTGTTTCCACTTTGACTTATGTTTTAATGGACACGTGTCTTTTTCCAGAGTGACTCTAAGCGAATGGGTTCCTTCGTGTGCTCATAGGATGCTGATGTTGGCACATTCAGGAGAGCGAGGCTTAAAAAAAAAACTTGCAGTGTGTTTTATCAGTTGCCCAGAGTGTGTTAGTCATGAGATCAAGCCCACAGGAAGTGTGTTTGAAGGTAGCATGCATATAATTTGGCCTGCCCAGTAAAAAAATGAGAGCTTTCACAGAAAGGAAACGGTCTGAGAGGACGGCTTTAGAATGTGAGGGAGGAATGGAGGGAAGCCGAAGGGGGAGAGACGTGAGCTAGAAAGAGAGAGAGGGAGAGAGAGAGAGAGAAGGAGGGTAGGGGGTTGTCATCGATTGCTCATTCCAAGCCCTGGAAGTTGAGAAGGAGGAGAAGAGAAAAATAACTTGCTACAATAAGAAAGAGGAGGACAGAGAGAGGGTTTGGATCAGTGAGCAGCTCAACTCTTGTGTGTTTTTACCCTCCCCTCTTCTCTCTTGCACGGGCTCCTAATTTGGGATTTGTTTAAAAGCAGGACTGAGCCCCAGGAAGACTTTTCCTTGCTGGGGAAAGGGAACCCTGCTCCCTCTCTTTTGCTTTATACAAGCCTGCACATACACACTTGCTTTCCAAAATGTCTGATTCCACTGTCAACGCTCACTTGGAAGGGATCATATCAGATTTTGAAGGTTAGTTTTTTTTCTTTTCTTGAGCTCTGCCGCCTTTCTTCTCGTTGTTGCTATGTGGAGCGAGGCGCTCTTTAACCCTGCCATGAGGACACTGTAGATAGTTTCCATATGTTTGATAGGATTCGAGCTGATCTGGAAAACGGACGGGGCGAAGGACTTGTTGACGTCTGCGGAGGGCTGTGGTGTTTTGAAAGGGCAATCGTGGGTGAAGTGTTGCTTCTCGCAGCTCTTTGACTTTTGTTGAGTTGCATGTATTTGTTTTGGAAGCCAGTCTGAGATGCGTTGAAATGTGTGCATTCAGAAGAGGTGATTCAGCCTCTAACCTGCATCATAGAAATGACTTATGAACACAACATTCACTGTGTGTTGAGCTCTCAGGACACGGTGAGTGACCACTGTGAAGCGAACACCTGGCACCACCCACCCTCATGTCAACCTCCTTCCTTTTTATCTCTCTGTCCCTGGCCCAAAGATTCCCCCTGTCATCCCCCTCTTCCTCCTCCTCCTCTTCCTCCCCCTCCACCTCCTCGTCCTATGACTGTGCCTCCCACTTTTCATTTCTCAACAAGTCGTCCATCCTCGGCCCCTCTCTCCATTTGGCCTTGCTGATGCTGGATGCGAGGAAAGTGGTGGAGATTGACGGGCTGACACCTCTCTCCCAACCTGTCTGTCCGTCTAAGTGTCTGTCTCCTGTCTATGACTAACACTTAGCCATTAAGGACACATCTGCACTTGTCCGGAGCTGCTCTTCTGTCAACACTAGTGTGCTTGCGGTATGTATGTTGGGTCTCCCTGCCGCCCTCTCCCTCTTTAAACAGCTGGCTCACACAGCAGCAGCAGAGCAGAAAGGTAAGTGGTTTGCAGAAAAGAGAGGCATCAGGGTAAAAATAAAAGTGTGTTCACCATGTCACTACAAGTCACTGTTTCTGACCTCCTTAACATAATGGGTTGCTGTTGTGATTGCCAGTGGGGTGTTGCCCCCCGGTTGGACTGACGATAAATCTGTGTCACCACCATTCATCGTGATCTATAGTCCTGTGACTCAGAGAGTACAGAAAGACTCAGATGCTGCAGGGGTTTGAATCTCATGGACAACATGCTAAGAATCATGGCTGGAAAGTAAATGCTTTCTTGTTTTACGTTGACAGATTGTCTACGTTGTTCTTTTTTAACCTACCATTAAAACACAACTTTTGCTACTTTATACTGATTAACCTTATTTTGGAAAAGACTAGACTCAGACAATATTCTGAAGTTCAATAGGATGCTCACTTTACCGTCCTTTCTGTTTAAAACATATTGCTATTAATTAAAGACAGACATGATTTTCACCATCAGAATTCCACATAACTCTTTTCGTCAGCCCTTTTTACAAAGAGATTGCATAATAGTTTGAATGACCTCATTGCATGCCACCTTTGTTGGTCCAGTTCAAGTTGTTAATGTAACACACACCAGACATGTATACTCATATTATCTGAGTTTTGATGAGATGGGATGAGCTCAGCTAAGATAAGATAAGATAAGATAGGAGGGCCTCTTCATCTCTATGGGACAAATCACACAGTTGCTTCAAAGTAAAAGAGATATTTATTAATACAATCAATTTATAAATGTAAGTACTAACTCAGTGATAGAGAGCATGCTTTGCATGTATGCAGCCCCAATTCAATCCCCAGCATCTGCAGCCACACAGGGGCACAAGCCAGTGTCAACTGTAGGCCGGACCCGAGCCAGGATAAATAGAGGGTTGCAAGGAGGAAGGGCATCTAGCCTTAAAACTTTACCAAACAAATATGAGCATTCATCTGAATTAAAAACAGGGATGACACGCTGTACAAGTTGTTTTTTTTAAGCCTCGGTCTCAAACTGAAAGGGTGTTTAATTTTCTTAAATATAAGAGTAGTTTTTTTCTATTACTATTTGTAGTGTCACTATTGTTACATGCTGTGTGTTTTTCACCCTGTCATGCCTTTAGCCAATGACGTCAGTGGTCTGGGAGAGGCAACTGACAGGATGTTTCTTGTCCATGAGGTTGATGACCTCATCTGTGACTTCACCCCCGCACACTGATTCAGATCAGTGACCACGCCACCAAGCTTTCTGCACCACAGAATGAGCACATATTCCTTTTCTGATTTTTTCCT
Organism: Antennarius striatus; assembly: GCF_040054535.1. NCBI lineage: Eukaryota > Metazoa > Chordata > Actinopteri > Lophiiformes > Antennariidae > Antennarius > Antennarius striatus. Next base: position 11,096,196 of record NC_090791.1, on the reverse strand, counting down.
TCCACAAGAGTCCCTTGTGTCATCTCAACTTAAAAATATTTGTGGGACATTAAATAACTCACGATGCGTTTAATTAGATTCAAGCCTTACACTGTATCCAGCCGATGATTATTCCTATCTCAAACCTTTATGTCAAATGAATTGCATGGGATCTCGGGAGGTAGATCAGTGGCCATCTATTGGATGATCTGATATTCAATCCCATATGTGTGTGAATGGGTGAATGCTGGCTTATATTGTTAAGCATTTTGTGTGGTCGGTCAAACTAGAAAAAGGCGCTGTATAAGTACAGTCCATTCACAATTTACTGGTCTAGTGAAAGGAAATTCCAAGTAAGTGGATTTCTGTGGTGGGTGAAAATGTCAGGGTAGGCAGTGGAGAAGTGGATCTGAGCACAGCTGGATCTCTCTTCACAGATCCATGGCTCTCAATAACCTACACTAGCAGTTGATGAAAGTTGAAGATCTTATATGTATGGACGTGACTTAGTGATCACTAAAACAAAGAAGAAAGTACCATACTGGAGATTATTTTGATGCCTGGACTTGATGTAGAGCTGCTGTTAATGTCAGAGATGCTGCTGTTTTTAGTTATTGTGTAACTGCTGTTTTATTCTACATTCTAATATTTTGTAAAAGCCCAAATAAAAAAATTATCTCTGAAAAATTTTAAGAAATCATCAGGACAACAACAAGAATACTTAACTGTAACTAATTTTCCACTCATGAATCCAAACTAGGTCTGTTCTAAATCTAAATGTGCTGTTAAGCGTAACCATTAAACTCCAGTCTTGTGACAAAACCTCAACAATGAACCTCATTGATAGAACATGTGTGGTAGAGGGAGGAACTTTCCCGTGACAAAGACTGATGACAGAGTCTCCACGCTTATCAGCATTATCAGTGTCCTGCTAGGACAGCTTTCCTGCTAAGGCCTGCGACTGTATTGGAGCTACTGGAAAACACAGGTTGCCAAAGCTGCTCCCAGGCAAGCCCAAAATTTATCAACAGACTCAGTGCTGCAGCTAACTAGCCTGCGATGACAATTTTAACATTTTGAAGAAAGGATTTATTTGCCTCAGAGAAAGCGAAGTGCTTTTGACGAATATAATTGACACCTCCAGGAAAGGGAGTTTGGCTGCGAGCTTTGATTTGAGGGCCAAATGCTGTGATTTAAGTGGTCCAATGCACATCTTGACTCACAGAGCCTTTTTAGTCTGCAGTGATGACTAACACAACCTGTGAGAATGTTTGAACATGACTGACTTCCATTTTGAATGATCAATGTGTCAAACTTGTTTTGTTTTAATCTGACATTGTGAAATTTTGGTTTAATTCTCCAACATCCACTTCACAAGTAACTGCTGGTGAAAATATTGCAAGGGGTATGACTCAAACGAAACCTCATGAAGCTATGGAAGAGTGAACAGCTGGTTTCAGGCATTATTTTAGTTTTTCAACTTTCTAATTACTTTTTTTAATGTATAATTTATTTAACAGTTTATCATAAACTTTGTTGTATAGTGGGGCATGTAGCTAGGAAGTAATCCTTGAACTTTTTCCAGACAAACGGGAAGATTCTGGGTTATGTTCCACTTTTTTTTAGCAGATATTTTGATAGCACATGTCTCAGTGGATTTTGGAATGATTCTTTCATCTTCTTGATTTTCAACATCGTCTTGGCTTCAGCTATTTATCTGAAATACGGGTTGTAGGTTGTGTTGGAGCCCATCCAAGCTGGCCATGGACAAGAGGTAGGGTACACCCTGGATAAATAGCCCGTTTATCACAGGGCTAAACAAACACTCATGCTCACATTCACACCTACGGACAATTTAGCTTGTCCAATTTACCTAAGTTGCATGTTTTTGGTAGTGGGAGGAAGCCGGAGAACACAGAGACAATCCACGCAGACTCAGGGAGAACTGAACTCAGGACCTTCCTGCTGTGAGGCAACAGTGCTACCCAGTGGATTAGATGTTTCCTATAAAGTGTCACTATACCTGGCTCTAACAGTATCACAGTTTGGAGAGTGTACTCTCTCCACAAGTGAAAACAAAAGGTAAACTACATCATGTTGACCTGACCATCTCATGTTCAGGCAGGCACAGAGTGTTCACTTGATGGTAGTCCGGTAACGCTTCGTGCCACGTGCTACATGCTACGTGCTTGACCACGTTTCAGAATGTCTTCATCCAAAAACATTATGCTTGGCAATTTCCTGCCTTATATGGCAGTTCAGTTTGCTAGCCAAGTTTACAATGCATCATTAGAGTCTAAAACTAATGGGCATCCAGAATCTTCAAGAGAGGGAGAGAGCACTGATGGGGAGAGCCAAGGAGAGAGAAGGGAATGGTGGGATGAGCGAGGGAGAGACAGCTTCTAGGGAGAGCCAAGGAGACAGAGATGATGGGGGCTGCCAAGGAAAGATGATGGGACGAGCCAAATAGAGAGAGCTGATAGGGTGAGCAGGGAGAGAGGAGTGAAGAGAGAGAGCAGATAGAGACAGCCAAGGACAGATGAGTGAAGTTGACAGTTTGTTTACATTAGTGGTCATTAGTATTATCTTGGTTGAAAAGGCTGTGATTACTGTTTTCTGCTTAGAGCAGCATGCAAGACATTACCTCAAATGGTTTTGTCCTTGATTTCAAGCATACACACACACACACACACACACACACACACACACACACACACACACACACACACACACACACACACACACACACACACACACACACACACACACACACACACACACACACACACACACACACACACAGAGAAAGAGAAAGTCATGTTTCCATTACTTTAAGGAACATTGCATAGACTCCCTTTCAATTTTGGGAAACTGCCACTCCCAAACCCACTTTTCTGTTTGACCCCTTATCCAGATCCTAACCCAAACCTGAGCTTTCACTGCCCATGAGGAGACTTTTGTCTTTGTTTTTTCTGGTCTAGGTAACTGTAACCATTGTTTACTGACATTGTAATAACATGACAACAAAACTCTCCACACTTCTTTTGTTTATTGACATAATGGATAACGCTACACAGACACATAAAAACATGACAGCATCAGCATTTAGCATGACACTGATTGATTTCACTCTTTGCTTGGAAGGCAAGGAGCTCAAGGATTTCTCCACAATGTGAAAACACTTTTATTTGATTGTCTTCGAGTTACCCACTAACTGCTACTTGTAGTTTTTTGGGTCCCCATGTTGTGGGTTGAATGTTGTCCTGATGCCATCCTCCCATCCATCTCTTCCATTTTCAACATGAACTGAGAGATCTTAATGTGTGACATCCCCATCTACTCTCATTCATACTCATGAACAGGATGGAGTGTGAAATGACCGAACAGAAGCACAGGCCACACCATGCAGTGTTTGGATTACAACTTTATTCAAACACACACACACACACACACACACACACACACAGACACACATACAGAAAGTGGTAGAAATGAACTGACAGAGAGTCTGACTCCACTCTGTCTGTGAAGACCTCACTGCTTTGGGTTCCTCTGCCACCACAGACCAGACACACACAACACAGTTAGCACAATTGTAGGCAACTAGGTTGTTTTGATAAAATCACAGTCAAACATAGTTTTAAATGGGCCTTTGCAAGTTTTTTTTTTCCTCAGCCAAAACTCCTGCACTTAAAGGGACAGTAAAGTAAATTTTAAGTGACATATACTGTATGTTATTCATCATTATGAAATATAGAAGAAAAAATACATTTATATGTGTAGCATCATCCATTTGGTCAAAAAAGCTTAAAATCTGCTCCGCAGCAGCGTCCACATTCAGTGGGCGTCATATATCACTGGGGCCAAAAATAGCTTAGCAGCCATAAGAAACAATGCAATTCTAGACGCGATTAACACCAAAAGTATCACGGTTATTTGCGCAGTGAACGGCTGTGTCAACAGAACAGCAAAAAGACGCGAAGAAAAGTGCCTGTCGTTCTTTAGAATACTTTCTGGGAAGTCATAAAAATGCTAACGCGCTAGCCCCTGGTGATGTGACGCTGGGGATCGAAGCTCCGAAGCATGTGCTGAACAGGAGTTGGGTGTTCCCGCGAAGCGCGAATCAAGGCTTGCTTCATCGATGGGAGGAGCTGGCAGCGAGGCTTCGTGTCTTCACGGTAAAACGCCCCGCTACGCGGCCGATACCACGTGACTGATTCGGCAAGCGACACGCGCTACAACACCGATATAAAGCGATCACATTCCATTCAGAATGTGGTTGTTTGGTGGAGAGTTGTGGTTAGATAGTGTGGAGACAGTTAGGAATTTAGATAGCGTTAGATATATTCTGAGCAAGGTAGAGATAGAGTGGAGAAGAAAGTCAGTTTAGGAGATTCAGGAAATGGAACCTGCCACAGTGGAGAAAATTTTGTTTCTAAATAAAAACCAATGATGTCACCAAGCATAATTACAGGGTATACTTCAATGTAACAGAAACACAATCATTGTCCCAACCCCAACCACCCTCCCCTCACTGTACATGTTTATTTGGACATGAGGAAAAAGAAAATCGCTTTCCATAGTGCTGGTGTGTGTGTAATACACAAAAGCAAACCTTGGTTTGGGAACATTGTGGACATAGAACAAATCTGAATTCAACCAAAAAATTTGGAACTTTTTTGTCCTAGAAGTCGAACAAAATTTGGAGGTTGAACACAAAACAAACGCCTTTTTTCTCGCCGCCAGGCCAGGCGTGCAAAAAGTCTAGAGAAAACTTGATGGTAATATGCTTTTTCTTTTAGTTTTACGGTATGCAATAATTTTCCACTTAATTTGCGTTCCATTGTCTATGTTACGAGTCACGGTACCGTAAACTTCGGTCCCAAAGACAACAATAACTTGCATCTTGGGCTAACCAGATTTCTTTCTCATGTTTGCTTCTTTCTTTTACATTTCTTTGATATGATTCATCACTATGCAATTTGATATATAAATGACATTTTCTCGCATCTTGGAATGGATTAAGACCATTTACATAATTTGAAATGGGAAATATGTATTTGGAATTCAAACAAATTGCTATTCGAACAGCCTTCCAGAACAAATTGGGGCGGCAGTGGCTCAGCTGTAGAGCAGATGCCTCATAGACAGATCGCCCCAGCCATTGGCGTATCGAGTCCCGCTCCCGCCATGATGTCACCAGGAGTGTGAGCTGACAGTGGGAGGTGTCAGCTCACCTCCCAGCCACTGCCGAGGCGCCCTTGAGCAAGGCGCCGTCCCCCCTACAAGCAGCTCAAATTGGGGCGCGTTCTAAAGCCGCTGCCCGTCACTCTGCCTCCCTGATGTGTGTAGTGATGTGATTGTACTAACTGCATGCTTACAGGCCCCCTTGTGTGCTTGTGTGTTCAGGAGCCCTGTATACTTGTCAAACTAACCGAGTGACTCTGTAATTTCCCCCTGAGGGATACTTGTTCTTCTTCTTCTTCAAATTGTGGTTGGAAACCGAGGTTTGCCTGTATATATTGTATACTGTATATATTATATACTGTATATATATATATATATATATATATATATATTTACTGTGTATATGTATATATATATTATATATATATACACACGCACGCACACACACACACACACACACATATATATATATTCATTCATTCATTCATTCATCTTCTAACCCGCTTAATCCGCAAACGCAGGTCGCGGGGGAGCCGGCGCCTATCCCGGCAGTCTCTCTATAAACTAAACTATACTGTACATGTTTTGCGTACTTTTTCTTTTTGCTGAGTTTTATTAACAGGCTTTCTGCAAAATGCCGCACACTTCAAACTCATGCCACCTGATATTTTACCATCCAGTAGATGTCGTACCAGAGCAAATGAAGCCTTATGAAGCTCCGAACCACCGTGAACCGATTGGGATGAAAGGCTTCAATGCTTCATGGGGATTATTCTGCCCATCACTACTAGCCCGTCAATGGGATTGTCCACATTATGTTAGCATCGAGCTAACTGCCATTTATTACTATTGGACTGTGTGGAATTAATAACAACTCTAGTTTTTTTTTCATTGTGACTTGCGTATCTTCCAACAATTATCACTCACACATAAACAAGAGCAGGACACACTGATGAATTTATGTACAAGGAACATTTCAAAAACAGTTTTCACATATAAAATCACATTGTTTGTTGTGATCAACTCACACAGAACTTTCAGGAAGATGAAACAATCTCTGATGCATATTCTAGGCATACAAAGCCAGGGGCTTTAATCTAATTCTCAGTGTTTTTGTCGTCTATAACTTCTGCTGTCATTTTCTATGAAGAAGAGCCAGAATTGCCACATGATGTTAATATGCAGAAATGTATGCTTATGGTTATCTGTATTCCAGAGGAATTACTGAGGCCAACCAGTCTGCAAACATTTGAAGACCCGTTACACTAGGGTGCAGCAGTAATAGAGAAAGAGTCCAACAAATGATACATACCATATACTGTACAGATTATTCAGTATCCCGTTTGATCAGATCTGCTTTTATAGACCCCCACCTCTATGGCTCTGGTCCTTAAGGCCTGTTGCTGTGTTTTCCATGATCCCGATTCATGATGTATTTATTTTATGGATAAGTCAACATTAATTTTCAACAATGACTGTGATTCTGACTATTCCTCCCACATCTGTGTCACGTGTGCAGTACAACTGTGCTACTTTTATTTCGATTTTGTTTTGTAACTTCCGTTTGTTACCTGCGTTACTTCTGTATGTAACGTTTGCACGTATGTTTTATTCTTATCAGTACCAGATATTCAAAACATTTTATTTAGCAGGTCCACTGGACACTATGATGAAACCATAAAGCAGTGATAACAGTGGATGTATGGGCTCAGTGTGTGATGGATGGATGGATGGATGAGAACAGTCGCGGGGCGTGGCTAGATAGTCGTCACGCCCACAGGTGCGCTAGCGGATCTGTGAACTTTAGATATGAACCCAACAGATCTTCACCAGCCACAGATGCTGATAGATGTGTCTAATCTGACAGTATTTGGTGAAGCTAGGGTTTTGGTTTTATTATTATTTTTTCGCCGAGTGGATTAGAGATGAAAACCATGCTGTCGAGCTACGTGAAGCGTGTAAAATCCGGTAAGGCGAAAACGGAGTGAAGTTGATTTTGACCGATTTATCGTGTGTAAAACAATGCTAAGTCGATTCTAAGTCGAGTCTTTGTCTTTATGCTAACTACTGTACAGCGAAGCGTGTTTTTTCTCGTCAGTATTTTCCTAATTTTCACTTACATTAGCATGTTATTGCTTCTGACGCTGCGTCACAGCTTCTTCGTGTCTGCAATCAATCAATTTATTTTGATTGAAACTCCATTTATACAACAGTTTTCCAACAAATTCTTTTCAACGCATGACGTAAAGCTAACCTTTAAATGGACTACAGCATTAAAAAACTGGAGCTCTGCATGTAAATTAAGCGATGATAATAGAAATAACAATGAAAAAATGAGATACAGCAATTATTTTATAAGAAATTATAATGGATAAATTGTAAAATATCAAAATCGTACGAAATGAAATGAAAATTTAAAACACTACATAAAATCCAGACTAATTGTCTCTTTAGGTGTAAACATGTCACTGTTATCAGCTCCTTTGGAAACACTGAAAGCAGCATCACCAACTGTTTAGTTCTGTTTTAGGAACAGCATAAAGAGAAGAACCAGAGGATATGAAAAAATAAGAAAAACTTATACCATATATACTTTGCAAAAAGCAAGCGGTAAGCGGTAATAATTTTACCTTTCAATGGTAAAATTATTCAACCAACACTGGTGAATCCTACAAATTTCTGGCCATTGAAGTTTCCGATGCTGGTTTGAGTTGCTGCAGGCTTGCTTTTACTGGATATCTTTGACAGTGTATCTAACCCAAAATAAACTTCTAGACAGGATCACTGCTTCAGGACCCCATGTTATCTGATCTGGTTTATGTTTTTTTCTTGTTATATTGCATCTTTATTAAATTCAAATGTCGTACAGATACTGGTTCTGTAACTGTTTTAAAGGTTCTCTGTTTCTGGTCTAACCACAACTGTTTTGTGTTTTCCAGCACTGAAAAGGTCATTTGAGGTGGAAGAAACGGATTCATCCACGCATCCTTCTCCCTTGTCTCGTCGTACAACCAATCCCATCCGCTCATCCACCACTTCAACGTCCAGCCAGCGAGGCTTCGACCTAAGCTCTCGCAATTCTGACTATTCCTCCTCCAGATCTTCCCCGTCTGAGTCCTCCAATCCACGTTCCCCAAAGACCGGCATGAGACGCATTGAGTTATCTGGGGGACGAAACCCTGACATAGCCCCTTCACGCCGCACAGAAATCTCCATAGAGGTCTCTTCAAAGCAGATTGACAACTCCCCCAGTGCTGGCATTGCCCGCTTTGGTCTCAAACGGCCTGAGGTTAGCCTTAGCAATCGAAGTACTCCAATGGAGAGCTCCTTTAACTCCAGCTCCACAAACAGACGGGCAGAGCTTAGTATGACCCGACCCAGTGAGCCTCCTGCTCCTCCTAGGAGGATGGATGGCCAATTGTCCTCAGCCCCTGTGTCAAGGATTCCTGAGCCCCCTCAGAGGAGAGCAGAGCCCCCGTCACCAATAGTTTGCCAGGTCGAAGGGCCCTCCAGGAGGCCAGAGATGCCCATCTTCAGACAGCCAGATGATTTGGTGGCAGGTAGCACAGTGGAGAACAACAACCATCCACCCCCTGCACCAAGTGCTCCTCTGCCTTCCCTGGCAGAGCCAAAAGTGGAGAGGGTGCAGTCACCTGTCACAGAGCTGCCCACCACAACACGACAGACAGACAGTGAGTACAGAAAGTTCAGCATGTTTTCACTTGTTTACACCTGAAATGTTTTTCTGTTGTAAACTTTGTTTGTTAGAACAAATTCAAGGAGGAATTTTAACCTTTTTACAGGTAGATAAGTTTGCAATTTTGATTTAGGTATCACCTGGTTGTACACATTTTGGGTAAATTTGTTTCCAGCATTTCTAAATCCGAAAACGTATTATATTTTGGAGCAATAACAATACAGAGTCTAGAGACAGTGTCACTGAGGAAAAGACAGGAGGCAGAGCTGGAAGTAGCAGAGATGAAGACGCTGAGGTTCTCTTTGGGAGTGACCAGGATAGATAGGATCAGGAATGAGTACATCAGAGGGACAGCACATGTTAGAGGTTTTGGAGATAAAGTCAGAGAGGCCAGACTGAGATGGTTTGGACATGTCCAGAGGAGAGATAGTGAATATATTGGTAGAAGGATGCTGAGTTTTGAACTACCAGTCGGGAGGCCTAGAGGAAGACCAAAGAGGAGGTTTATGGATGTAGTGAAAGAGGACAAGAAGAGGAGAAGAGGATGCAGAAGACAGGGTTAGATGGAGGCAACTGATTCGCTGTGGCGACCCCTGAAGGGAAAAGCCGAAAGGAAAAGAAGAACTGTACAGAGATATGATGGTTGTGAATTAGTTTGTCTTCTGTTTACAACCATTTCTTTCTAACCTAATTTTGCTACAAACTCGTGGTTTTGTTCAAACAATTTGGCTCAAATGTGTCTGCTCAAGAACATTTCTGTAATTCAGAAAAATATAAATCTGAACTTTACTGACTTTTCCTTTATTTTTTATTTATTTAGGAATTTTTATTCCACCAATGACAGATATCAACAGTAAAGGGCACCATCTTGAGAGCTTGTCAGTCTAGATTCTAGACTGTGAATGTAGGTCAGGCAGGGTGATGAGAATCATGGCGCTGCTCCCAGCACAGCAGAAAAAAGCTCAGAGTTGTATAGCTCAGCTCACCTGAACTTTAATGAATTACTGTAAATATGTGTGAGAGTGTGTTGGTGCGCATTGCAGAATTTGTGTTTGAAGAGGGCATTTAATCTCATTAATGTAATTTGATTAGTTATTATCAAGTGACATGACAAGTTCTGGTGCTGCTGTGGCTGTCATCGTTCATCGCCTGCCTTACTTTTGTAACATACAAAGTTAGACCACTACTGATTGGTATAGACAGGTGTAAATAAATCAAAGCTCTGTTCTGGACAATACAAAGTCTTTAATTTACAGCCTCTGCCAATTTACCTCCCAGACATGTGATACAGAGATGATATCAAGCTGAAACTGTTCATCAGATGTTTTTATTGTAGCCTTTGTCCTACATGTTGTTTTCTTTCTGAAATACAAAACCAAATATGTTAAGATTTGGACATCTTAATTATTGTCCCTTCTCAACAGCTATGTAGTTGGGCATAATGATCGTAGTGTTATTGTTGTCTGTTCTCCAGCATTCTTGTCACTTCCTACCTTACCTTTGACTGTCTCTACATCCTTAGTGAAACCTTTAAGACTCTCTGTACCGTGACCTGTCTTTTAGTGCCACCGTCTGGGTGAATGCTGATTGACTTATCTCTATCGTATCTAAATCGGTAATTTTTGTGGTTGTTTGTTTTCATCCTTCTTTGCTGCAGTTTAATGAATTTCAGCATGTGAAAGGCTAGGAGTCACAAAGTTGGAGTGGCTGGTTACTTTTGATAATTCACAATTAAGTACGTTGTTTTTTTTATTATGCAGTGTGTGTGTGTGTGTGTGTGTGTGTGTGTGTGTGTGTGTGTGTGTGTGTGTGTGTGTGTGTGTGTGTGTGTGTGTGTGTGTGTGTGTGTGTGTGTGTGTGTGTGTGTGTGTGTGTGTGTGTGTGTGTGTGTGGAGTGGCAATGTCATCTACATACAGCTGAGCCTATGGGTTCATCATGTTGACTAGTATCCAGCCATAGGCGGTGGGGAGCCGATACATTCCAAATCTGTGGGTCATAAAATATAAAAATAGAATCCTCTGATTTCCACTTTTTGCTGTGTTACCTCTCTGTGTGTGTCTATTTCTTTTTTACCCACTTTGGGATTTAATTTTTCTTTTGCTGAAGCTGCTTCCTATGATTAATTAGGTGCCACAATATTGCAGAATTATTTGGCAATTATTACACTTTATATCTGATTTGTGGCTCAAGGAAGGAGAAGGGAGATAATTAAGTCCCAGCTTCTGCCACATTGGGCTCAGATTACTGCCTTCCTGCTCCACCATGTATATGGAGGGAGGCCCGGTTGGGTTAAGCACAGAGCAGATAGGAGGTGTAGAAAGGCATGGGAGGAGAGAGCAGAAGGAGAAAAAGTGGAAAACAGAAAAACATGTGTGAGAGACTGACTTCCTATAATGTCCGTCTGCAAGGAGAAAACAAAATAAGAAAAGCCTACTTTGACTTCGAGTCATTTGGGAGTAAAACCAAACCATCAGATTTCACCACACTGCTCAGACGACACACTGAAAACTACAATTTTCTTTCCATTTCCTCAACATGTACATAACACAGTTTGGGATGATGCATTATTTACTTTTGCATGACTGCTGTGCAAGACGATTTTCACTCTGTTGTTTACTTCTGTTGAACCATTGGATGATGTGATTTTTAAAAAAAACTGGGCTCTGTGTGTCCTATTAAAAAAAAAAATATTCCATTCATCCTCACACAGATCACAAGGTTAAGAATTTCTCGCCCAGGGGAGAGTGATGGATGGTCATGATAAGCTGGTTGTTTTTCGTGGCAGCTGTAAAGTACAAGGTGCCGTAATGACATGCTGTTTAGTTTGATTTGTCACCTATAATGATGAGCAGCTGTATCCGGTCTTGTGGTCTGTCAACAGGATGTGATGACAAGTTTACACACACAGGCTTTTCATTCTGTACACTCCTCATCTTAGTTTTCTGTCTCCTACCAGCATCCTGAGTTTTGTTGTCTTGATTGCTGTGATACATTTACAGAATCCAGTTTATTGAGGAACAGGTAGTTTTATTTCACAATTGTAAGCTTGAAATTAATTGCCCTATTATCTGTGTGTGAAATTCAATAAGGGTTATACACCTTTCAGTTTTGTAGATAGATAGATAGATAGATACTTTAATAATCCCAGAGGAAATTGTACACATCCACTCCTCAGGCATTGCATAGCGAATAAATACTGGAAAAACACCATGAGAAAAAGAAACTGACATCACAGGACATACCACAAGACGTACACTACACTAACAGACACATGCAGCATTAACAGGACTTATATACTAAACTATAACTAAAATATAAACGGTATAAAATCAAAATATAAACAGTATAAAATTAAATTAAAATATAAACAGTATAAAAATAAATTAAATCTGATCAACCACGTGCAGACCTCGCCACCCCACCCCCCCTGCTCCTCCTGACAGGCACGGGGCACAGAGGAGGACCTCAGCCTCTCTGTGGAGGCTCTGTGTGACAGCAGTCTGCCACTGAAGGTGCTTCTCTGCTGGGAGAAGGTGGTGTGCAAGGGGTGGCTGGTGTTGTTCATGATAGCCTAGATAGTGATAATGAAAAAGTTTGAAGTGGAAAAAGCTGTGATTTCCCTTTATATTCTTTATTTATTTTATTCAGATTTGTTTTTTATTTGTTATACAGTAATATCTTTAATAATGAAAAACATGAATGGGTAGATTTTGATTTGGTCGATGGATTAATCAATCATGAAAATGTGTAGTCTCCATTCCAAGTCCACAATTATATCCATTTATCTTTGCTGAAAAAAGCTTGGAAGTAAGCATTTGATTCTGTGTATGTCTTATAATGCTTAGATGAATGAGAGGAAACATTTCTGCACATTAATCGCCATAATTGATCAAGTTGCACTAAATAGATGAAATAGTACAACACAAACAAAAACAACCATTCTTTTTCTTTTTGTTATCTTCATTTGTGACTTAAACAGATTATTCTGCAACGTTTTTATGGATTTATTGATGTTTCTTATTTCATTCTTGTGTTGATATGAATTTTACCTTTTTAGGTTATCACCTCTTTGCTTGTCGGCTGTCTGTTTGCATTTATGGATTCCAACCAAGTAATATTTCAGACTTTGATCAGATTGTAATCCAGACTGTTTAATTTTATGGGGCTCATGGAAAGTTAACTACTGGATGGTAAGTTAAAATATAATACAGACAACAACCATTTGGACTCTTAAACTCTCCTGATGATTTAAATGTCGGTCAAACTGATAACAGTGGGCTTTAACTTTAGGTTTTAATTGTGTAGAAATCCCACCAGGAAAGAATTGTCATGGAATTGCTTAGTAGAGGTGCAATGAAGTTGTTGAGTTGCTTTGTCAGAGGGTTAAAAAAAACAATGTGAAAAGGTTCCTTGCAGTGAAATACCTCCTCCACATGGTGGCACCTCAGGCATCATCTTAAACCATAAGTTGAGGCCTGCTTTAGGCAGAAATAAGGTATTTCCTGCTGCTTTTGCTATTTCTCTCCACAATGATGTATGTGCCTGGTATCAGCATGTCAACAATACGTCCATGTTTTTCTTTTTTTTCCCAAAGTAAAAAAAACAACCCATCAGCGCCTGTTTGTCATTAAGACACAGCTCTGGATCACTCTTGAGGGAAAACTCTGATTTTTTTATTTTCTTCAAACTTTGTCTGCAGCTGATATCATGACTCATTACCTTATGATCTGCTGAGTCCTGTACTGACCTATTGAGTGCTGTCTTCATGTCTGACTCCCGCCAGACATCCTCAGAGTGTGAGCTGACTGTGAGAGGTATCATCTCACCTCCGAGGCGCCCTCGACCAAGGCGCCATCCCCTTACAAGCTGCTCAATTGCCAACTGAAGTCTCTGCCCTTCACTCCGCCTCCCCTTGTACTGTTTGTTGTGTTTACCCAATTGCATGCTCGCTGGCCCCTTGTGTGTTGTGGTTGTGTTTCAGGGGGCCTGCTCACGACTATGTAATACAGATATGTACTGTATATGCATGGAGCGTAAAAAGTAATTTCCCCATCCAGGGGATTAATGAGGTGGATTTTTTTCTTCTTCATTGCTTTCACTGAATAATAAAGGCCTTTTGATAATCCTGCTTGGGACTTGGCAAGAAAGAGACTCAGGACTTGTGAATGTCACAATTGTTCCTGTTGAGGGAAAAAAAAAAAAGAACCAAGGCAGTCATAGACTGCAACATCCCTCAACTTACCCTGACCTACCTTCTTTGACCATAGATCAAAACTAGTGCTTTGATCTATGGTCTTACACTGGCCTTCTCCCTTGTCTTTCTATCTTATCTGGTTCATGAGTGTACAAAAATTTGACCTTGACCTACTTTGGTCAAGGTCAAGGTCATCATCTCTTTTTCATCCCCTTTGCCGCTGAGTAATGTGCTTTTTGTGTCATCTTTCTATCTGCAACGGTTGTGAAGATATTTGGTGGATGGATGAACACACAAACTCTGACAATTACAATACATCACCGCTTTGTGGGATGTAAATGGTACAGCATTCAGTCACTGCAAGTATTATTATTGTTATTTAAAGCTCTTCCTAAATTCTTACTATTTTTGAGTTTTTTGAAGCTGCAACATCACATCAGAGAAATGCTCCAGGTTTGAACATGTTCTTATTTTTGCCCGTATCACATCTTGCCACCAACTTTCACTCAATCAGAGCAGTAATGTTGAAATCAAACACATGAAGCACTGGAATTCGAGTTTGGCATTTAATCACAAGCATCATATGACAGTCGCATAAGAACACTACGAACAAAAGAAGCATGCAGCAGACCATCAGGCATCACATCAAGCATTTATAAATCACAAGTTATCTGTGTGAGAGAGGGGGGGTGGGGAGTGAGAGATTTGAATGAGAGATGTTAAAATGATAAGGGAGGTACAAGTGGGGGTATAAGCATTTGGACATTAGTTATGTCCTCTCCCACCATGCCATTCCACACACTGAGACAAAAAAACAAAACACCAGTGTAACATAGAAACAGTGTATAAAAACAATTGTCATTTAAAAATTCATCACACAAATGTAGAAACTAGATTCATACTGGACTGAGATTGTAAATACAAAAAGTTTACATCTACATTCATTGTTTGACGGAACTCTGATTTTTCTATTGAAAGAATGGAATTGGTTTGTAATTTGTCATTACATCCCACGAAGGGGATGTATTGTAATTGTCAGTGTTCTTGTGTCTGTCCGTCCGTCGGTTACTCCACCAAATATCTTCGCAATCGTTGCAGATGGAAAGATGAAACAAAAATCACATTACCGTACTCGGTCGGCAAAGCGTGTAGGCAAAATGAGATGATGACCTTGAGAAAACTAGGTCAAGATCAAATTTTAACTTTTCTACACTAAGGAACTGGATAAGACAGAAAGATGAGGGAGAAGGCCAGTGTGAATAAGACCATAGATCAATGACAGTAGGTTAGAGCACTAGCTTTGATCTTTGACATATGCAAGTAGGTCAGGGTAAAATTTTGAATTTAGGGTGTTGGTGGGATATAGCAGTCTTTGACTGCCTTGTTTAAACATGTAAATTGTTTGTTTTCAGTACAGAAGTCTGATTAATCTAATTTTTGCCTTTTTCAGATTAGTTTTGTCTTTAGTACAGAAATGTGAAGTTCTGCACTGCCTTTGTAAGAATGTGCCTGATTCACTGCTTTCAGTCAGTTCATGATGATTTCATTGTCATCACACTTTGTTTTTGGAATTATCTGGAAACTCAGGTAGTCATATTTTTTATTTACTCAAAAAAAGAAGGGAAATTATTACAATAATAATAACCAAGACAATTATTACAAAACAGCATGTCACCAACTTACAGAAACTACACTTTTGTGATCTGTTGTTGAGTTCCATTGTGTTATTTTCTGGCAGGTAGATTTCTGTCCTGTCATAGTTTTGTGTCAGGACAGGATACATTCCTGGCACATAGTTTTCTGGTCTGTAGTTTTCTGGTCTGTAGTTTTCAGGTCTGTAATTTTCTGGCCTGTAGATTTCTGGTCTGGAGAGTTGTGGTCTGGTGTTACCTGATCTTCTGTTGTTTTCTGGTCGGTTGTTGGGCTGCTTCTGGGAGTATTTTTCCTCAATCACAATAAACAAGAACAATCCGAGACAAGCGAGGTCACCCCACATGTTTCTGATGTTGACATCATCAGGGTGACTTCCATATCTGTGTCTAAGATAAGTCAATGGAAGTTGATTGTCTCTCACCGAAAACTCTCTGATTTGTCTTAACAGGCTAAGAGTGACCTGGTAGGTATGGACCGGGTCATAAGGTGTTCCCTGATTCTCAGAAACACTGTAATGCTGTGTCATATATACTTGGTCTATCCTCTGCTCCCAGGCTCTGATGATGATCCTGTCCCTGTTGTGTCCCGCATACCCTCCTCGAGGATTGACAACATAATCAGGAAGATCATCTGATGTCTCTTCATTTAGATTGCCAACAGTGAAATACCGGTATCCCCTGGGCAAGGGGTCCAACAGCCCCTCAAAGTTCCCGTAATGATGTGAACCATAATCAGTGTTTGGGTCAAATGTCAACCATATTATATTGTTATTGTCAATGTGAAGCATGTTGGCAAACCAGTGGAGCAGTATCAGGCTGTGTTTGGGTACAGATTTTCCAAAGTCGATTTTCTTCAAATCCTTGATGGAGTTGAGCCTCTGTACAGCAGATACTGATGTCAGGAGGAGGAACAGAAGCACACAGCTGTCCAGGGTTCTGCTCGACATCCTCATTATCTGTAGAGATCATAAAAAAGTTCCCATCTTTCAGCTATTCAATCAGTATTTTCCGCACTATAAGACACACGTAAAAGCCTTTCATTTTCCCAAAAATCGACGGAGCTCCTTATAATCCAGTGCCTGTTATATAAGGAAAAAATTTTAAAATATGCCCTTCATTGACGGTGCACCTTATAATCCAGTGCGCCTTATGTATACAAAGTTTTTGCGATATACCGTTCCTTGAAGGTGCGCCTTATAGTCCAATGCGTTTTATAGCGCGGACTGCCCACTGTAGTCATTTTTATGACTACTGTGGGCATTAAATGATTAATCTACTGATGAACCTAAAAAGTTCATTTTAACGATTCAAAGGATAGAAATATTACATGCCTTAAAGTAATTGTCAGGTGGTTTTAGCAATACTGAAACTAGATTGAGTGGTTGTTTTCTTTGTCCCACTCGCACTACTCACATTAGTCAGTGTAAAAATATTAAGCGTGGTCATTACAGTTCAAATGACTCACAATTATTTCACATTTTTGCTTCAATTGATCATGAATTATTTTTCTGCATGTTTTAGTTCTGGCCAAATGTGTTTCACTGACGGACAATTAGTTTCAAGATAAAACACCATTCATGTTTCCTGGTAGGACCCTCACCTAGAACCCCAGGAATAGTTGTTTTTTGTATTTCACCCAACCACTGCATTTTATATTTAAATTGTGACTTTATTTACTACTGAGTAAATCTTTTAAATCATTAAAAAATGCATCCATGTGCTGGATTTAACTTAAGCTTGACAACAGAGAGCAGGGAATGATGGGTGATGCAAAATATTTCTATTGAGCAACAGTGAGATTGTAAACACTCAGTAAATATCTAACAACATGGAAAGGATCCAATAGATAGACACACTCTTAAAAGTTTCTCTAAGGTTCGTTTCATTACTGATTATATTGATGTGTTATTTGTTAGTGTGGGTTACTTTTAGTCTCTAGTCTTTACTTTGGTGGGGCATGTCTGCCGCGTTTGAATTAGTGACTGCCGTTGTGCTGTTTGTCATGTCATTACTTCAGGAGTAAAGTAATTTTCAATTAGCAAATCCTAAGGCATCAAGTTCTGTAACGGCTTCTACCCTGATGCTAACAGTGAGAACAGTATCTGTGAGCCATACTGACACACATCATCCTGGTAGTTTATGGAACATAGCCAGACTAAACATGAAGCATCAGAGAGAGAAGTAATGTGCTGTTGCTCATCTTGTAGGCTCCGTGTTTGTGCATCCAGGCTGGCTTCCAAGTGTGTGAAAAGAAAATGTTAATCTGATTGGGCAAAGTGATGTGACTAACATGACGCAGCATATTTTTATATGCTTTCACACATTGTGTGAAAGTATTGATTAAAAAAAATTGACATGAAAAAAACCAGAGAGCCCAATAACACCTCCTGAAAGAGCTTCACAAATAATATGTCCAGTAAATGATAAGCTGTTTTGAAATAAAGATATAATCGTCCAATGCACAAGAGTAGTCACAGAGAACTATTGAGTTGAATATAAATACAAAATTTCAAATGCTTAACCAATCATGGTAAATAAAGTAGTGATCAAAAAGTCAGAGTGCTCACCTGCTCTAGTCTGCTGCTTCCATGTATCTGATGTCTGTGTTGTGTTGTCTGTCTGTTAGAACAGAGAGTTGTTCAGTTTCTGTTTCCTGAAAATGAAACACATACTCTCTCTTTCTCTCTCTCGCACGCACAGGCAGACACACGCACGCACGCACACACACACGCACACACACACACACACACGTACTGATTGCAGGAGTCTTGGTTTATTGGAAGTCCCAGTCGGTTGGTATCCGTGGGATACCATTTCTCTGTACACAAATCTGCTCAGGTAATAGAGGTTACCTGGAGCGTAAAAATACATCTGGATTAAACATTTGTGTTTATTGTGCAGTAGTTTACCAGCAATAGAAAGTTGATAAACACATTATTAAACTGTTTTATATTAAACATATTCAAAAAAGTTTAGCTTTCTTTAAATTTAATTTGCCATTTTTTGAAACTGTCCTAGGGTAGAGGCACGTCTTAGTTTTGTAACAAGTAGGGTTGCACAACATATCACTTCTCTATCACAGCATGTTGAGTAAAACAATTTCCTGTCTCATAAAAAGGACCAAAGTTTTCATTTACCATGAATAACCAGAATGTGTTTTGATTCTGATCTTCTACCATGAAGATAAAGCAGACTCAAGAACAGTACTTTGAGCATTGTTGATTTTTTTTTTTTTTTAGAAAGGGTATAATAGTCATGAATCACAGGATTGCATCACAGAAGACAGTGGGAAACAACTGTTGTAGAAGAATGGAGGAGGAATTATGTCTTTCGAAGAGAATTACAAAATTGTGAAACTAAATGAAAAACATGTTGCATGGAACTTTCTGTTGTGTTGAAGTGGAGCCAAATAATATGGTCCTAAAGACCCTTGGTCCTCCAGCTTCGTGTTCGTTTTCTCTTGGTTGTGGACAATTTCTGAACAGAGTTAAATAAACAAAACACTCAGTGAAATGTCGACGCTTCAAAGTTTATTTTTCAATTGCAAAGAGAATATTCTCGGCACTTTGTCTCATGGGAGATTACTTCCTGCAGAGTGCGAGGATGCACTTGCAGCACATGGATTTTATGCACATCAGAAGGCGGGGTTCACCTGGTATCACAACAGCTGCAAGATAGCAGGCAAGACAGTGGGTTACATTCAGGTGATGTCATGATGCGCCAATTATCTGAGAAGAAAGAGGAAGACGGCCTTGCAGACGGCCTGGCAAGAGGTGATAAGCAGACAGGTCATGAAAACTATCGTAGCTATACGCCAATTATCTAAGAAGATATACGCCAATTATCAGAGAAGAAAGAGGAAGACGGCCTTGCAAGAGTTTCTGCTCGACTAGCTGTGCAAGCAATTTAGCATAAGTCAGCAGTTCTAACTGTCACGTGATGTGACCTAAGATGAACTTTAAGCTCAGTAACTTTCCACAGCAAAATAACATAAAAAGATATAATTCCAACATAACATAAAAAGATATAATTCCAACATAACATAAAAAGATATAATTCCAACATAACATAAAAAGATATAATTCCAACAGTTGTCGTGTCTGAATACATTGTATATTGGAATACATGAGTGCAGCATATATTACACCAATGTTGAATCACAGTACAAATATGTTTATGTATTTTTTCATTAAGTCTTGTTTTAAGAGTTGAGATATATTACTAGTATGTCGAAGTACTGTGGATGGTGCAATGGTGGAAATGTGTGTGATGTCAGCGTTCAGCTGCATTGCTGCATCGTTACCAGCAGGAGATGCTGTCACACAGGTGATTGATCTCACACCTCCAGGGGATCTGTTTGTGGTAGCTTTGTGTTCGCTGTCATTTTAAAGCCCATTGTGATTGCCACCAAAAACGCTAAATCAGTTGTGTTGTTGTTTTGCAGGACTTGACATTGTTCAGTGATGAGCTGTTGTCTGAAAGAGGAAGATGCTTTTAGAAGTTTGGGATTTTTTACTGCAAAACATTAAAATGTGGGAAGAATTGGCTGTTTTCCCTGGCAAGCAATTTGTGTGACACACACAGTGAAATATACGCCAGTCTCTAGACATGACCTGCTGGTCCGTTATGGAAAGGTCATAAAAAAAATTCAAAAATGATCACATTTGCTTTCTCTGTGGTGCACAGGACCTTCATACAAATAAAGGAGTACTAGTGCCTTGCTGAAGGGTACCTCACCAGTATCCTGGAGTGTCCTCCATATTTTTGTCTGGGCTGGGACTTGAACCAGTAACCCTCTAGTACTCAAACCAAATCCCAACCCACTTCCGCTCAAATGTGGCCAGAATACAGAACGGTCTTTGGATTTCAGGTTTTAGTGGCGTAGCTTTAGCAGATGTATGCAGACATTCCTGTTTATGATTGTTAATGAAGAATTGTTCAGTTTGAGTCAATTTAAAATAAACTGTCAAACAATGTGGTCCTTATTATAGCCGAGGCAGACCAGACAGGGATGCTTCTAATGCAATGTAACCAGTGCTTTTAATTCTATACATCGTGTTGTGTGTTGAAAGTGACAATAAAAGCTACCTTCTTGGTTCAGCCTCACTTTGAGGCATCAACCCCCCGTCATTGGCTTTGTCCTAACCACCTTCTCAGTAGGAAGATTTTTTTTTAAATCTGAGAAATCCTTGTCAGCAGCAGAACAACAACTTCTTCAGAAAAAACATTACGGTAGATTAATGTTTTACTCCCTGTGCATGGAGTCAGGCCTGTGGTCAGTCGTGTATGTTTTGTGTCACTGGTGACTGGGACAGCATGGTTTTCCACTTTGAAAAAAAAATTGACTCAAGGGTTTGGAGTAAAAGAGGGAAAAATGAGACAATTTTTAATGAAGAGGGTGAAAGAAAGCCAGTAATTTAGGAACGTGACAGAGGGAAAGTTTACATTTAGAGGTCAGACTTGCCAGATGATTGTTGGCAAAACCGTTTAATCTAAATCTTTTAGAAAAAACAATGTTACATGTTAGGAGTGAACACAATCCTTATGTAATATTCTCCCATGGTCCTATCTGCTGCATTCACAGGAAAGCTTTCTAAAGAACACAATGAGAAAGGCCCAATTTACTCTTCATGAAATTCTTTGGGATGTGCTGTTAAGAACACAAAATGGAGCTGAGGTGATGAAATACTGAACTAGAGAAGTCAAGCTCACTCTCATAGCTCCTAAAACCACTAGGAAGTCCTGTCAGTTTTATCTACAGTGCATTTTAGTATGTGCAGCTTAAACACACACATTTTATTGGGACGATAAAAGTAGTTTCAGAGAGAGAGGGAGAGATGAAAAGAGAGACTGAACTGTTTTAAGACGGGGGGCCCACGTTTGGGGAAAATTTACCATTTCCCACATCGTAAAGCAAAGTAAAAAGAGAGTTTATTTTCTCTCCTTATTTGGTAAGAGTTGATTTTGATGACATTTATAAGACCATCTGTGTTTGTGTTTTGTTTTTTTTGTATCTCATATGTTTATACACCGTGTGCTGAATTTGAACCCCCATTATATTGATATATTCCGTGCTGGGTGTAGCAGGCATTCGACACCGAGGTGCCAACATGTACCGGGAGAGAATGGTTTGTCTTGGCAGATAGGTCTGGGTAATGAAATGGAATAAATCTGTCTTTCCAGCCTGTTGTGCCTGCTTGTTCAGAAACATGACACTTCATCTAGAGGAATGCAGCAGCTGTCCTGTGTGTGCATGTGTGTCTGCAGCACTGACAGGGTTGCACTCAAGCCCCTCACTAGTGTATAATTATTCTTTGTGTGACTATGGAGACAGCTGTTTCCTCTTTAATCACACAAATACACATGGCACTTAAGAATAGTAATCATTCAAAGTAATCGGTTCCCTCTCAGGTCGTCAAACGTAAGCCATCATTGTATTTCTGACTATTGAACAAAACATTTGTTACTAATCTTGTACTTTTGGTATTTGTCATCTTTTTAGATCTGTAATATAAATGTTGGGTGAATTTAGTGTTACTAGGTTGTGCAAGTGACTGCAATCTTAATATTTCAGGTCTAATAATTGGAAAAATGTTACGATAAAGTACAATTTTTATTCACACTGCTGCTGTTGTTGCAAGAAGTTATTTTCAGTCCAGTAGAATTATCTGTATCCTAACCCTCAATTTATCTTATCTTTAAGAACACATTCTCCCTAATCTATAAAAAAAAAAAATCATTTTACAACGATGTAGCATTTGTTCATGGATGATACTGACATAAAGGAATTGTTGTATGTTTATCATCTTGAAAGATAAAGGTGAAGTTAATCAGCGTACCAGCAGATGCGATGAAAGGACTCCCAGTCGTGTGATGTGATGTGTTTCAGGCCGATGTGAGAGGAATGAGTAGGATTCCATGAATGCAAAGCCTGAGAAGCAGATGAGAGGCCTAGGCCAGGTAATTAGTGTTGTAAATAGTGAAGGGGGTTTAGAAGAGGGACATTCACATGGTCCAGACCTGCAGGCAACCTCGGTGAAGATATATGTGCACACTCTCTACTTCTTTTCCTTTTGAACTACCGATCGTGCAGCTTCTCTATTTGCAGCTTTTCGTTTCTCTTCACTTGATGATTAAACTTCACTTTTTCATTGTCCTGGTTTTCCTTTTGGTGTGTGTGTGTGTGTGTGTGTGTGTGTGTGTGTGTGTGTGTGTGTGTGGGGAGGGAGGGGTGTTAAAGGAAGTGGTCGTGTCTTGTTGCCTTGCGTGTGGAGTCACATGACAGGCATGGGTGGGAGGGGAAAACAGGGAGCCGCACCAGAGCCACAGCAGAGTTTGGCCTCTCACTGGATCGCTGCACTTTGGCAGGGACGACTCATACACACACACACACTTGAAACACGGTGAGTGTTTTGCATGCTGGGACAGTGTGCATAGGTGTGTATGGGTGAGATATGCGTGAAGGACTAAACGGTCTTCTTTCCTTTTTGTCTCTTTATGGTTGTGTGTTTTGCCTCCTCCTTGTAAGAGGAGCTTTGGTGATACTTCATAGAAATGCCTCCTGTACACAGACTTGTTTTTGCATGTTTTGTCACTGAGTTTACCAGCCAATGTTCATTGTAGCTTTCATGAGAAGCTGTTTGCAAACGGAATATTGCTTTTTCTCTATAGATCCAAATCTTGGCATTTTGGTTTCTGCACCCAGTTTTACTCTAATCATTCACATCATTGCAGAGGTTTTGCTTTCCTTCGGTCTTTCATCCTCTAAATGTTTTGTCTGCCTGTCTTCTCAAAGTTTTGTAATCATTCTGTATTTGCCTAAGACACACACACACACACACACACAAGCACTCTGAATGTGTGTGTGTGTGTGTGTGCGTGTGCGTGTGCGCACATGCATGCAGCAGCAAAGTGAACACTTGGCTCCACACGTGGTTTGTAGGCTCCATAAAATGTGAACAAGAATCAAATCTTAGTTTTCTTCTTTGGAAAGAACAGTGGAAGGAATGCTCTGAGATAATAGCAATCACTGGAAACTAGTCCTCCTTCCTGTACAGTGGAAAACAATGTCTTAAGTTTGACCAGTTTTTTTGTTCTTTTGTGATTTTGCTCTTTTTTTATGTGCATCTCAAATTTCTCCTGTGAGTCTGCCTCTGCCAAGAAAGAAAACGATCATGAGAACTCTTGACCAATTGGAAGCAGTGGGAACAAATCTGAACTTCATCATAGTGTCATCAAGCAGGGGTTATTCTAGAACAAATGGAGTATTCTTTAGTAGTATTCTATTAAAAATCTATCAACTTTTCTTTCCCAACAGACCTTGGTTTTATTTTGTTTTGTGGGTGAAGTGTCATCAAAACGCTGATGCAGTATGTAATCTTTATGAACATATTGCTCATTAAAGAAGTCATCAGAGCTACGTGAAATGTTTTATATTTAACTCTGATTTAGCATTTTGTTCAGTATAGCAGCAGCCATGTTACCCACTTAAAAAATGGATCACCCGGGCCTTTATTTCTCTGTAATGAAATAGAACTGGTGGAAAACAGCGACCAACCATCACCTTTTTAGAGAGGCAGCCGCCTGTTTTGGCTCACAAACATCACCACACATACACTCTGTCTCACACACAGCTGTTGAAAGGAGCTCTATTGTGGCCCCTGTGCATTGTCAGGCGAGGGCAGACGTCAGCCTTTCACCAGTGTTTGATGGAAGCTGAAAAGGTCACCGTTACCTTGTGTGAGTGTTTTGAGTTCAGCCAATAAATCTACACAGTAGGAATCTGTATCTGTTGTGGAATTCTGCATCGTGGCTTTGAAATGGAAAAAATTTCATGACTGTAATTTCTAATTGAAAAAAATTTTTGACTGTAGCTTCACACACTCTCTGCAGGACCAGGTCAGTGTGATGCAACAGGAACAGCCCTTAAGTATTTTTTATGTAGGGCCAAAGAAAACTAGATTCACCTTTGGACAACTGGCAGAGCAGAAAATCTCTGTTTAAGTCATTTTGGTACCCAGTAAATGATCAGTCAGTCGTCTGGTCGTCTTAAAGTATTTTCCACTATTGTTTTCCTTAACTGTGTAACTGATTCAGTCACAGTCCATAAATACTGCTCATGTATGGACCATTCTAATGGGCTATTGAGTCAATACTTATGGATAGTGGAGTGGTTGAGTTGAGTTGTTGATGGAATGATGGTTGTGAGTTTGTGCACATTCACACATACAGAAAAATTTTATTACTGGCTTTGGTCTTCCTGTCAGCACTAAAAGAAGTTGACCTTTCAGGTCAGTTCTTACATTTTTACATGACTATGAACTGAAAAAAAGTTTCAGTGGAAATATTTCCAGAGGCGATTCTTTGTGACTGTTGTCGCTGATGTGAGGTATGTGTGAGGAGAGAGGTCAGATTCCTGAGCCCCCTGACACTCGGGACTCTTGCTTGCTGTCAGCCAACCATTTCAGTGATACCCTATGACCTGTGCACGAAGATTAAGAGCGACACTGGCTATCTACCGTAGCCTGGCTAATGACATTAACAACTCCTGTCAACAAGCAAGTAGTAGATAATGGCTAGTTGACTGTTGCTGCCTCTTTCCTGAGAGGATGATCTAGGAGAATTGGCAACTTCCTTTTAGTTTTTGTGTAAACATGCTTTCAGGTTAACTTTTAGCAATGGCTTTGGGCTGGAATATTTTGTACGGCTTAAAGATTCAGCCCATTGCAATGACACTCATGTTGAGAATGTAGTGTTGCAATGTAGCGGTTAAGTTCGAAATCCTATCAAATGAGCCGTGGGTTGAATTACGGGGTCTTGTTTGATATAATATATGGAGTCAAAATGGCGTAATGCTCTTTATTGTGGTTGAAGGACCTTGTCTTCTTGAGAGCTGTTCAATATCAGAGTGTCGTTGAAGAATCTAGACAGACAACGGCTCTCTTGTGCAGCATGGCAGTGTGGAGACTGAATACATTCCTCTGGCAGTCCAAACCAACCTGTAGGCTTCGACTGTCATTTACAAACATTTGTCAACTGTCTGCAGTGTAACTGTAGCTGCTGAACACGCATACAGCTTGAGCCCATTTGGACTCAAAGTACCAAGGCTGCATCTGGGCTGAGCTCATGAAACATTAGTTTGTATCTGAGGTGACAGAAAATTATAAACAAGCAAACAAAACCCTCTGCACTATACATGTTTAGCTCGTGTTATAAATATAAACTACAGGCTTGATTTGATAAAGTCAGAAAGATGTGTATCTAAAGAATTCTTTGCACATGGGAAGTTGTATAGGTCTGATACAGAAACATGACAAATAAATGTATAAGGCTGCATGTCAGACAGTGTGTGGAAATTACTGGTGCAGTGACATTTTGTAAGAAATAAACACAATCTAAACATTGATGCCGAGAGAGTGTACCAACAACAGTTTTCCCAAGACTGTGGTAAATTTCTTTTGCAATCTTATTTCACGATGTGTTACAGCTCTCCCCACCATCGTTCCTCGTGATTTATTGCGCATTTCAAGGATCCTTTCATTCCCAATCCCGATAGTTATAAGTTAACCCATTTCTTTCCAAACACCCCAGACAACTCTTTTGAGCCAGTCTCACATTCCCTAGTCTCTTGTTGCTCTTGTCCCAACGTGTTTTAAATGGGTTGACGGCCACAAATGAGCAAATATTTACAGAATTGAATGAGATGACTGTTGTAAAACCTCAATTTTATCGTCTTCAAGTTTGTTTGTGCATCAGTCCTTTTGTTTTTCTCAGTTTTTTATGCTGTCTCATAACTTTTTCTGGAATCAGGATTGTAGAAGAGCTATTTTTTTCTGATGCATACACAATGTCCTCAGCCAGGTGACACTGTGAGCTAGCGGGACCCTGCAGGGGTCAAAGTTCACGTTTCCCCAGAGAACTGGATGATGAGGGCTCTGGGAACCAGGCCTTGCTGCACAAACACACTGACTTCAATAACACAACAGACCATATTTGCACTACCACCACACCAGTTTCCCTCCTGCATTAAAGGATTCACTGTCAGTGGATGGGAACATTGTTTGGATGTATGTCAGTGTAGGATTTTGTCCCTCTCTTGGGTTGGTCCCAAACTGCTGTTGTCCATGGTAGCCAACAGATTCTCCCCTGCTTTATTTCAGCGTGATCTCATGAACTCAGGTACTTGATCCACTCATGTGTTATAAAGTTTCATCACTGGGAAGGCCTCACAGAAATGTTTTTGGTTTGAACAGATTGAAGGTTTGCAGCAGCCACACACTTTTGACAAAGCATCTGGATCACCATTAGAACAAAGGTAGAAAAGATAAAATTAGACTGTCAATGTGCTTTGTTCCATCTGGGAATATAAATGAGAACAAAAGGAGCAGATGTGGGCCTGTAAAAAGATTTTAGACCAAAGCAAAGATGTAAATGACCTTTTTAGAGGATCAGACAACTAATGTGTGATGTGCCCTGGACAAGCAACTGTCTGAAAATCACTTTCTGAACAGCAGTTTTTATTTTTCTGTAGAACTACATTCATTTAAACACTTCATTAACTTTGACACTTTGACTCTAAAAACCATTTTTGATTGATAATATCAATTAAAACAACAATGGCACAATTGTGTGGCATTTTCAATATTAATTGAATACATGTATTAAAAAACTGTAGCCTATCCCTAAAAACATTTGAACACTGGTTTCTTTTCATTCATCTTCATGACTCATCATGTAAGTATTTTTTCCCTTTAAGCAGAAGCCTCCACTAGCAAGTAAAGCCTGGCTAATTAAATTAGTATTTAATTGGTTGTACTTCCTTTATTCTGCAGCACATAGTTTTAACAGTGTCTATTGAGTTTGTAGAAGCAGAGTTTTAAGCATTCAGTCTGCATTCTTCTTGTGATTTAGGGCAGTTTGTATAGAAGGTTACTGGTTTTTCTGTGCAGACTGAACCATTGTATTGTCACATTGAGGACTAACCTCAGTGCAGTTCTTCTCCAACCTAAACTGGGAACATGCCCTCTGACCTGCTAACCACGCTGTCAAGATCAACACCCTGGACAGTCGAGACAAGGCTCAGCAGCTTGGACCACATCTCCACTAAACATAGTCGACGAAGTAACTGCGCTCCTCGCTGCTCCAAGTAGTTTCAACGCCTTTGAAAAGAAAGCAAACGGGGAAATGTTTAACTGGTTTCAACTTTCTTTACATCCGTGTTGGATGCTTGTGTGTACTTACTGAGGAATGGACCAAAAATGGAATAAACCACAAACACTATTCTTCTTTTTCCTTTTCCTACCCTCCTTCATTCCACTCTTTCCGCTATCTTTTTTTTTTGTCTGACCTCATATTATTTTTTTACTGCTGCCTTCTAAATAGTCCACTTCCTTTTTGCCTGTTGTCTTGGCTCTTGTTTGTCTCCAAACTCCTGCCGCCTTCTGCTTATTCTTCACTGCTTCTTTTCTTGCAGCTTTGACTTTTTTCTCCAATTAGTGATTTGTGGTGTGTATATACTGTATATGATGGCCATATGTACAGAGAACAAAAATAGATACCAGTAGGTGCTTGAAAAATATTCTTCAATGCCTGTAATTGAAAACACGATCACAGCAAGGCCATGAGTCATTATGTCATTCTGTTGCTAGAAATTTGCTTGATACTGACTGCAAAGACAGACATTATCCAGCAGCATAACTACACACGATGGCAGGGGACACCTTTTATGAAGCAGAACTATGACAAAACACTCTGAAAGCAATCATGTATAGCCGGAGAGGGGGTGTAGGTGAATTGTAGGCCTGAAATTAGTTTTCAACTTCTCCCCCCCAAATTTTTTTTATTGTAATAAAAAAGTAACAATAAAAACTGACATCTTGAGGTCCTCAGTTGTTAGCATTCCCTGCCACAAATGAAGTGAGGAAGAGGAAATAGAAGTAAATTCCATCCTTCTGTCCACGTCTTTCATTTCTGGAACATTCACACAACAAGCACTAAACTGATTTCACTATTTGGGGATTACAGTGCGTCCTCGCGCATTTGTGCATCAAAGCTCGCGACTTCACCTCATTGGAGATTTTTGGTAGGCAGTCACATGATACTGTACAAGTATTCTATTGGCTGACGGCATCCGGAAGTGGGCTATGTTCCATAAGTCTCGGACTTGCATGAAACACAAAAGTGCTTTAAACAATCGATGAGAGTGTGGGAAAAGGTCATACAGATCAAAAGTGGTTTAATATCAGTATGGGGAGGGTTACTAAAAGTTTCAATTACTGTAAATAATAAGATAAATAGTTTGTCGTTCTGTCGCGGAATTCGTTAATCGCGTGTGGTTCCTGGAACGCATTACCCGCGAGGAATGAGGGCTCACTGTAGTTTTATTTTTCTATTTCCATAGTTACAAGTTGGACTCTGGATTCTGGTGGTTGGCTTCCCTTCTGGAACTGATTTTGAGTGCTATTCAATATTTTCCACACAACTTCTACACACATCTGAGTACTGAAGTGGTGCTTTTTGCAATTAGTGAACCTAATTAGATTCCTTTTTTTTAAATCCATGGTTTCAAGTTGACTTTAGGTTGTTGCTGTGAGTGGCTTAGGAGCGGTTTTCTGGCGCCTTCTATCATATTCATAATTCAAAAACTGCTTGTTTTTTTTTTTTTTTAAGTATCACTCATGTATTAACAGGTTATTAAACGTTTTGCGTTAGGTGTGATCACAGCATACAAACGCATGAAGTTTTACATTCCTGTCAAAGCCTAGTTCAGTCCAATAAGTACAGAGAAAACACACGATACAGAGTATTGCTCAAATGTAAAAGGAATCAATACTTGGTGGTTAACATCTAACAGCACAAGAGACAAGCTTGCACCATATATTCTATAAGACGCATGACTCCTAAATATATGAGCAAGACACTTGTTATTCCCAGCATTTTGGCACCTTCTAGAAATTACATTTCTTTGTTGATTTTGTTTGTGAAGTTTTCACACTTGGCAATGTTTAGTTGATCTTACAGGTCTTATTACCCACCAGTCACAGGGACTCAGCTGACACTCTTTTCAAACATTGCAGGCATTTTAGGAAGGTGTTTGATCAACTGCTGCTCAAATATTAGAGTTCCATCAATACATCACTGGTAGACGGTTCAGTTTTCACTCAGCATTGCAGAGATCATACATGTGAGAACATCCATAGTCTTCTCATTACACTTTGACCAGGTCGGGCTGGAGTTATATCTACCAGCAAGACATTATTCATTTGGAGGTCAACTTTCGTTTAACCTTTTGTGAGGTCAAGTTCCAAGCAGCTGCCTCTTGACACCTGTGTTTTATGAAAAGCCATTATAGATCTGCAGCACTTTCATTGGACGATCTGAATGTCTCAGTCCGATAAATACTGTATGTTGATCCAAAATTTGCAATAGGTAACTCTTAAGTCATTCACCAGTTGTATTTTATTTGCTCTCACAATGACAGAATTTGGCACAGTGCTCTTGAGGTGACGTTCTTCTATCAGCGTCACATTGTGGGATTCAAAGCTCTTTGGAATTGGTGACAAAGGACTGAAACTGTTTACTACCTGTGATGAAAGTGATTTATCTCCATTGTTAGGTTTCCCACAGTACTGTTCCTTTTGTGTCCTGTATGTTTGCCAAAGGTTTTACAGTGTGTGACCATACTTTGACTTGGGAAGAGAGGCGGTGTGCATTCATGAAGGAAGGTTAGTGTCAGGAGCTGCTGGTGTCTGGGAAACCAGCTAGTTCAGATTCAAAGCACACCGACAGATCGACTGCTTGATTCCTTTTTTCGTCTTGCTTGCTTACCGTTATATTGCTTTGGTTTTTGTCTCCCTCACAAGGACTATTTGCTAAACAGAACAGACAGGTTTTTAACAGAGGAGATGTGAGTAACATTGTTCTCAGCACCCTGCACTCAACAAGGAAATGAGGTACTTATTCCAGGACAAGACATCAGATACAGATGAAGCATCAGATTGTAATCCTAAACTCTTGTTTTGTTCGACATTTAAAGTAGGTCATAACAACACATTTTACTTTATCTGGTGAATCGAGATAAAATCAGGCATCATCTGTCATTTTCTTTTTTTTTTTAAACCCACAGATCACAACTTGGAAACTGAATTGAGATACTTGTGCTTGCAACTAACGATTTTAATTATAAATCACTCAACCTGCAAAATAGCAAACTATTTTCCTCACAAGAGTGATGAGTGCTGGAGATCTTCAGTTCATCATTTATTAAAAAATGTTTACAATATAATCTTAACTCAGTGATTAGTATTTTTTCAGTGCGTTACAGTGGTTGTTGGACCACACTGAGTCTACTGCTCAAATTCAGGTTAACCCCATTCATTTTGTGTCGGTTCCCTGCTATGCTTTTGTGTAGCAATCTCTCAGCCTTACTTGTTAAGGCGTGCTTGCCACAGGCCAACATCTCTGTGTGCAGCCCATGGGTGTTTAATATAAAGACAAAAAGACGCATGACAAGAACAGTGACAGGAGGATAAAAAGATGATCCAAAAAGGTGACATCACCAAAAAGGGGAAATGCACAAGAAATGTTCAAGATAAAATCTTGATGAGCAGTGGGTGGGAGTGAAATGAGAAAGACAATAGAACAGAGATGGAGCGGTGAGGGGAAACTGGCAGCCAGAGAGATAAAACAGAATGAGCGTGGGGGGAGAGGACAGGGTGAGGTTGAGAGAGAGACATGAGCAGAGCTACGGGAATGTGGGAGGTGGAGGAGGGCAGTAAGTCACAGAGTGTTGCTGACTGACTGCTGGAACAGGATGAGGAAGTGGTGACGGAGGCCAGAGGAGCTCCTTTCATAGGTGGGACACACAATGGAGCGTACGAGAAGAGCTGAGGATCACTGTTGAACAGAGTTAGGTTGAGTTTCCACAGCTGCGTTGTTCTCCAGTAGATTTGTGCCATTAATCAGTGTGTGGGCCCTGATGATGGATGGGAGTGACCAGGCTGGTTGTCTGGGCTTCTTCTCCCTGTGGCAGGACAACCGTTAAGGAGGAAAATGTTTGCTGGACTGGAATCCAGTCGCTCTTTAGTTCTTGGCAGCAGGTTCAGGCCCCATCAGTGTGTTTTCATGTTCTTGTACATGTACGTGGCTACAGGTCAGGCATGTGGAGAGTGTGTGTCCATGTGTGACCCAGGCCTGCTGTGTGAACGGATCAGGTTTCAATCTCTTTTCCACTCTGGCATTAACAGGACAGGACTGCACTGTGGAGATTGAGAGAAGGGGAGGCCTTTAGAGGGGAGCAGCTACACAAAGACACATGCACGCACACACACACACACACACACACACACACACACACACACACACACACACACACACACACACACACTGTCTATTCCTCACCTATGCTAACAAATATTGTTCAGCAGAGCCACACCTACTATCTGCATTCAATTTTGTGACTCCTAAAAGACCCTTGATTAAAATTGTGTGTGTGTGTGTGTGTGTGTGTGTGTGTGTGTGTGTGTGTGTGTGTGTGTGTGTGTGTGTGTGTGTGTGTGTGTGTGTGTGAGAAAAAAATAAAAATCAACCTAAAACAGCTAAACAAATTTTTCAGCCACAGATGCAATCAAGCGGTTAATGAAAGGGTATTTGAACAGTTTGCTTTTTTAAAATCTTTAACACATACGTGAACGTGTGGGGAACTTGGAGTAAAATCAGGACCATGTGACTCGAGCTTTTGAAGTTTTGGGGGCTTTAGGGGATCTTTTGTTGGCTGGGATAGTAAAAACCTGACGAAGGAAAAGAGTCCAGTCGCTTAACAAGTTATTTGAGTATTTTATGGCCGACCATACGGTGCACATACTTTCTCTTGTCTTTCTATTCTTAACAAGGTATGATCCATCCATAGTTCAATCACCACTGAATGATATTTTGTGCGTGGTCTTTAGGGGCCCTGACTGTGTTTTCATGAGTGTTTACATCAAGTTTGCTCATCTTCACCTGTGGTAAAGGTTATGATCGGCATCAGCATCCGTATCATTGAGGACCTAAAGTTGTTATTGAGTTGTTTTATGGATTGGAACACGTAATCGACACAATCAGGCCTGCAATTTCCTGATATTGGCCTTTTGTAAGCTAAATTGTAGCTTTGTGGTTAAGTGTACTTAGAATATTGTACGGCTGCTTATGGGTTGGAATTTTATTTCTGTAACTTGTTCCTTGTTTGGTCGAACTGGTTTCCTTCTGCTGCAGGGTAGTTCTTGTTTTTTTTTTTCGTTTGCCATGTTCCTCATACGTCCTCATTTTACATGCTGTACAAGTTTAGCATATTCTCTCCAATGCAGATATATTGCATGTCTTTCCTCTACCCCCATTCCTTCTATACCTTATAAACCTCATCTCATTCTGCTCTCTCTCTCCACCCAGGGCCGGAGGTGATTCCCAGCTACAGCAGTAGTGCCATGTCTGAGGGGACTGTGGCGGATGTTGTGGTGCCCCCAGCAATGGGTGGTCTGTATGGGGAGAAGACCGGTGGCCCCGTGTTGGACTTCAGTTATGTGGGCATTGATGCCATTCTGGAACAGATGAGGAGGAAAGCCATGAAGCAGGGCTTTGAGCTCAACATCATGGTTGTGGGTAAGTAGGCTATGCTAACTTTAGCATTTCAACTAGTTGGTTCAGGGATTGTATGTACTCAAAAAATGTCACAATGCTGCTTGCAATCACAGCTGTATGCTGTGTAAAACTGCGGATATGTAATCAGGAGTTAATCACACACACACACACACACACACGGCTCCACAGTAGGCAGGCGACCGTATCACCTACGTTATCTTCCTGCTGTGTCTTCTCTGATAATGTTGTGCCAGGTGGTGGGTTTTTGATCAGGAATAAGAGACGGCTGAAGAAGCAGCGTCACAGATGAGGTTAAGTCAAGTTTATTTTCAGAGGTGATAAACAAAACAAACCAAACCAACATCAACACTGCAAGAAGTGATCTTTTTTTTTTTTATTGAATTGACTTACTGACTTCATCTCCTGTCATATTGAAGGGATGGTGGAGGCATCAGTGGGTCTGTTTGTGTTCACTATGTTCTGCTGATTACAGGTCATGTGACAGCAATTTAGCATCTTCATAAATTGTTTAAAGGTCTTGGTGTTGCTTTAACCTGAAGTTGAACTCTAACAGTGTGTAGCCCAGTGGGCCTCTCCAACTCCTCTTCATTCGTCTGTGATGTGGAGGGGTCTCACTGTTAACCACTCAAGTTGTTCTTTGTCCATCTTATGGAGAGGCTTTACTTCAACCAATCGTAACAAAACTGAGAGGCTGTATTTTTATCAGCAGTGTCTGATATCTATTTGCAACTCTATGTTTAAATGTCGTGATTAAAAATGTAATGTGTTTTCCTCTTTAAACTCCGTTCTCTGACTGTCATAGAGAATTCTAGAACCCAAGCTGGTGTGTATTACTGAAGGTTACATCTGGTGACACAGGATGCATTAATCCTGGCCTGCTGGTTGTTGTATTTACAGACTGACTTTACCTCTCAGTCTTCTTGCTGTTTGTACTGTCGTCATGTAAACTGATGGCTGTGCAGCCAGTGTTTATACAGACAGACACCTGCAGCCCATCAGCGTCTCAGTCCAACAGCTGACCCACTGGAGTTGACCTGAGTTTTAAATACTGTGGAAAATCATGAAATATTATGCTGTTTGAGTTTATTATGGCACCAGAGGTACAGTGTGGAGACCTGCAGGGCATGTTGATCCACCTTCCTCATTGTCTGCCTGCCTCTCTTTATTTACTACAGGACAGAGCGGTCTGGGAAAGTCAACTCTGATGAACACACTGTTCAAATCGAAAGTCAGCCGTAAGTCTGTGCTGGCCACGGCCCAGGAGAAGATCCCCAAAACAATTGAAATAAAGTCCATCAGTCATGGTACGGACCCTCCACTGTCTACTGCACTCCCTCTGTTTCCTGTCTGTGAGTCTGTCAGCCAAAGTACACCGCTCTCAGGCATAGTTTTTACCCACTCCTTTAAAAGTATTTACTGTTTCCTTTGTCTGCAATGATAAAAGTTTACATGTGGTGTATCTTAGCAGTCTTAACATTTACAGTACCTTCATTCACTCAATTTTTTTTACAATATTATCTTTAATAATGTTAATCTTGACAGAAATGATGCTTGAACATATTGTAGTCTTTGCCCTGCTCCAGCTTCTAATCAGTTCCTGAAGACATTTCAAGCATTGGAATAACAGAATCGAGCTTTTAAATCTCCTTATTGACTAGATGTTAATTATATTGTATGAGAAGCATTGTATACAGTATGCTAGTCCCGTTTGACCGTGTGTGTGTGTGTGTGTGTGTGTGTGTGCACGCATTTTAGTTTTTAATTAATTTTTAATTTACATTTGCATGTTCAGATATTGAAGAAAAGGGAGTGAGAATGAAGTTGACAGTTATTGACACACCCGGCTTTGGAGACCAGATTAACAATGAGAACTGGTAAGCTACCGTTCTGCCATCATGTCCGTAAACAATGACATTTAAATGATGCCAAATCAGATTAGAATCCTCTTTTTCTCCTTGCTTTTCCTGTTTTTTTCTCATTTCGTCATCTGTTCTGCTGTATCATTCTGTCTATCTACCCCTTCCTGTTCTGGGTCGGATCCTCCTGTTCCTCTTATCTCTCAATCTCTTCCCTTCTACTCTGATCAATTCATCTCGGTTTTGGTCCAGCTGGCAGCCCATCATGAAATTCATTAATGACCAATACGAAGCGTACCTGCAAGAGGAGATCAACATCAACAGGAAGAAGAGGATTCCAGACTCCAGAGTCCACTGCTGCATATACTTCATCCCTCCAACAGGACACTGGTACGAACACAGAATCATTCTAAAAATAGACACACACATAGAAAGGCACTTACACTGAGGCTCACAGTCAGGAGGACAGGATCTTCTTCTATAACCGTTGGCAAAAAGACTGATAAAAGTATTCATGAAAACAGATGCAAACAAATTTTAATGATGCCTCACCCTAACATAATAAAGCTTTTTCAACTGCCATCAAGGTTTTCTCTTGAAAAATGGAATAACAGGTTTGCGATATTCAGCTTTTGAAAAATGCTGGTGAAAAGTGAACTTTTAGAATGAGGGAATTTTGTGTTTTTGATGTGTTGATGATGATGATGATGATGATGATGTCCCCTTTAGCATCATCTTTGAGCTTTTTTGACAGGCGGAGAAACTTTCTCAGCTGGTCCTGTGTGTAGACTTCATGAAATCTGTCAACATGTACACAAACAAGATGGCACGGTGAATCCATAAACAACAAATGTGTTTTTTGTTTTTTTTCAGTGTAAATATACTGCTATTATGAGCAGCCTTATAGTTTCCTATTGTCTAATGAGAATATCCTGTTGGATCATGCATTGATGTAAACGTTTACTTTCACTGTGAAGTAAGCTGAAACATCCTGCTGTTTCTAACCCCTGACATTGAATACACACACGTCCCGACATGTTTCTACTTAGCACAATGCCATATATCCCAGAAGAACACCGCTCGTCTGCTCAGGAACACACAATGGAAAGAGGGGCTGCATCTGCCAGGCCCCGAAGCAGCTCCATGTCCCATGTTTGTCCTTCTGGATCACTTACAGACTCACATCTGGCTGTGATTGAACTGTAAAACTGTTGGTTCAGCCTCTTGCTGTTCTGGGTATACTAGAGGGGTAAATTTGGAGGGGGGTGCACACAGTCTCATGTGTCCAAGTGATGGATTCACAATGCATTTTATAGCTATTAGTTTGGGTAACTATGAGTGCAACAGCTGCTCTTGGGAACATTTTAAGCTACGCTTATTGGAGTGCACTCACAAACACACATAGTTAAGCATAGAGCTCCATTCAAGTGTTAAAAGTGCTTGTGTGCCATGGCCAGTTGTTACTGAAGGGCTGGTGTGAAGTGGTCCCGTCTCTGTACCCCATCCAGTTTTTCATGTTGCTCCTCGCTGCAGATGTCACATGGGCCGGCCGGCAGCTGCTCAGGATTTGCCTTAAAAAGTCTAATGGGGGAAAGACAGGAAGGACAAGAGAGACAGAGTGTCTGTGTGAGGGTCCGGGGGCTGGCAATCTATTTGACTGTTTTTTTTCTTGTTCACTGTGTGATGATTGTTGTGAGAAACTTGTTGGTGTGGTGTTAAATATGTGCCAAAGTAAGACATGCTTTATAAAAGCGCTACACTTCTTCATATAAAACCTGCCCTAACAAGCCAGCTTCTTCACTAAACATGTTTTTCGATCTATGGCACGACAGAAATGGATCCAAGAGATATAACATTTTTTAAAAATCCTGATTTTTGGCAGAATCATTTCCTTTTCTCCACAATACAAGCGAGACAACATAAGCGAGACTTTGGACCTCAATCTGTTGAAGTAAATTCACCAGTATTTACTCAGATGATGCAGTAACTATTCAGTTTCCAAACGTGGTCACTTTATCCACAAAACAAAACTGTCGTCATGAAAACGTTCAAACAACTGGTTGAATTGGGCTTCCCTATAAAGGAAGCTCATTTCAGCCACTTGTATCCATGGACTAAAGTTATTCACAGCAAATATATCTGCAAAAAGAAATTGAATCCCTGTAGTCGAGGACTAATGGTGCACATGCTGGAGCATCTCCAGCATCATTAGT
The DNA here is from genome assembly GCF_040054535.1 of Antennarius striatus. NCBI lineage: Eukaryota > Metazoa > Chordata > Actinopteri > Lophiiformes > Antennariidae > Antennarius > Antennarius striatus. The sequence continues at coordinate 11,058,783 of NC_090791.1, read as the reverse complement.
GCGGTTGTCTATTAAGGGATAAATATGATCTTATAGCTCAGTTCAGCAAGGCGGAGAGAGTGTCCTCTGCCAGGCAGCTGGCCTTGGATCGGGTGAAGAGGTCATCCTGGAGCCGCTCATCCGTTTTGTTGACAGAGAGCAGCTTGAACTGCATCAACACGTATTAAAGGGACACTTGTTTGTTTGTGTACCTCATTTCACTACATGAAAAAAGGACTGGTTCATGTGGCATTAGGATGAAAGAAGAGGCTCAACCTCCTTTATAAACTAGCCCATAGCACCACCTGCTGTGGTGTAGAGTGAAATTGAACATGTGTCAGAACCACAGAGCTGTGCATGCGTGCCACAAATCATATTATTTTTCTTTGCTTGAAGGAAGCATTTTTTTTCTTGTAAGACATGTGCATCATACTCATTTTTTTTGTTTGTTTTTTTTGCTTTCACAAAGAATTCTGTGATGTTAGAAAATTGAGTGTTTGCAAATTGTGCTTTGTTTGTATCTTAAGGTTGTACAGGAAAACAGTGTTTACTTTAGTCAGGCTAGAATGCACGGAATACATAATCCATACATGTCCAGCAGTTCTATTCAAACACATAATACAGTATGATTGGGTCATTGCTCCAACAGTTAAACACTGTGGGTGAGCAGGAACATGGGTCCTTCCTGTGGGACAGTTGGGACCATCTGCCCTCTGGTGGAAGAAACATGTATCACACATTTAATTCAGTTGTGCATTTCTATTACATCTGATGTCCGCTTCTCATTTCTTCTCCTTTATGTTTTGTCTCTTTCCATCTCAGTCTGAGGCCTCTTGATGTGGAATTCATGAGACGTCTGAGTAAAGTGGTGAATATTGTCCCAGTTATTGCCAAGGCAGACACACTCACTTTGGAGGAGAGAGACTTTTTCAAAAAGAAGGTGAGATCTGTTTGTTTTTTCTTGAATGGTGTCGTCTATCGACCTCATTGTTGTCTCCCTCACTCCATCCTCATGCTTGCAGTTTGTTGATGCTTGTGAAGTTATGAAGATTAGCTTTAATACCACTTTAATCGGGCACTCTGCCAATTTCCCTACATTCGTTTGATGTCTTTCAAGATTACAACTGACAGATCTGTCTTTTTACTCTGTTTATATCTTTTCATAATTGTTGCAGGTTAAAAGGTTATTTTGTTTCTTCTGATATTTGAACATGTTCTCACCAGATCCGGGAAGAGCTGCGAGCCAATGGCATTGATGTATACCCACAAAAAGAGTTTGACGAGGATGCTGAAGACAGAATGATCAATGAGAAGATCAGGGTAAGGGATGATGTTAAAGCTGTGGGCATCACAGAGAGATGTGGCAGCAGATGTGACTATTAACAATTCATTGTTTTACTTCATTGATTCATTCATTGATTTAATGTGTGTGCAGGAGATGATACCGTTTGCTGTGGTGGGCAGTGACCAGGAGTACCAGGTCAATGGCAGGAGGCTTCTGGGTAGGAAAACCAAGTGGGGAACCATTGAAGGTTTGTCTCTCCTCTTCCTTCATCACATTACACTCACTGTTTCCGCTTTTTGTCATTCCAATCTGTTTTGAGCGGAAAAATAATCACGTACCTTACCATTAAAGAAATCAGTTTTAATTTATTCCCATTATTAAAAGTTGAACGTATTCATCTGTTGACCAGCAGAGAAGCAGTACAGTTTTGGATTGTGTTCACTTCATACTACTGGAGAGGTTTTCTTATTTAAGTGTTGACCACTGGAGACGGGAGGCAACAGGCTTCTATCAGGAGTCTCATTTAGGACATTTTATTACACACACACACACACACACACACACACACACACACACACACACACACACACACACACACACACACACACACACACACACCTTCACCTACTTTAATAATTTATGACCCCTCTCTCTCCCTCCCTCCTTCTCTTTCAGTTGAGAACATAGCCCACTGTGAGTTTGCTTATTTACGGGATCTCCTCATCAGGTGAGGGAACTTTGTCTCCACATATCCAATCCAATGATTCCACCATGATTTAAAATTAGTAGTGTTAAAGATACTCTATGAAGAGTTCCTGTGAGAAATTAAATTCTCTGATTTAAAGTTAAATTTGGACCATCTCATTGTCTGTGAGATGTAGGTGATGCCTTCTTCACTGCAGCCGACCTCAGCTGGGTGTGACTGTTTTATTCCCTAAACAGTTCAGTCACCCAGTTGCACTTGAGTAACATTTATAAACCTTTTCATCCATTCCCTCCATTTCCTTAAGGAATCCAGAGGCATACAGAATGTTATATTTTTATTTAACTTCTGACCATTTCCAGTGTATGTTCAGTGTTTTAACACAGGTGGAAGTTGCTTTTAAGACCATGACTGAAAACAAGTTGTGATTTTCTTAAATGTTAATTTAATTTGTTGTTTCCATACTGTTCTCTTATCGTGTTTATATGCGTGTTTGTTTCAGGACCCATATGCAAAACATTAAGGACATCACCAGCAGCATCCACTATGAAATGTATCGTGTGAGGCGTCTCAATGAGAATAACAGTGTGGTGAGTCATGCCAATGGGATCCCAGAGCATCATCTCGTTGTCCATGAGATGTAGGCGCTGCCTTCTCCGCTGCAGCTGACCTCAGCCGGGGAGTGGCTGATCTGTTCTGAGACTTTGACCTTCGAGACGGTCGTCCCACCAAACTATCCACCTCCTCTCAGGTGGGGTAGAAACTTAAAAACCTGCCAGAGGGACTTTCTGTCCTGTGACTTTGGGCCGCTGAAAGGACTGTTCGCGTCTGTTATCGCCTCATTAATACATATTATCCTCCCACCATTGCTGACAAAGAGAGTGAAGAGAAGAGAGTTTCAGTGGAATGTTTTTACCTGCTTCCAGACCCTACCATTAACCCTCATGGTTTTTCTTGTGGTGCCAAACAGAACCGACTGACTCCTATTATCTATCTGTCAGTGCCTTACCAATCTCTCCACTTTTGTTTTTGCAGTACTTAAAAGAATTCACGTCCTAACAGGAGCTCAATTTCTGTCTTTATGCACACGGCTGTTTCACTACTTGTGGGAATGGATGATGTTTATTGCACTTGACCGTTGCCTGTTCTTTCATTGACAATCATGTTGGAGGGGTGCTGCTTAGCATGTCACCAACATGTGACACACAAACAGTCACGGGTCTGTCTGTGTGGTGCAGCCTCACTTAGCTCTGTCTTCATTGTATACGAAAAGGTTACCAAATAGCACATCATATAGATCATGTGTTTAACTTCCTCTGTTCTGTCACAAGCTGCGTTTCACTTTAATTGCTAGATGTTTGTCATATATATATATATAGATGTCGGACACTTGACATCTTTTTAAATTCCCAGTCAAAGATGTCGTTGTCTATTAATAAAAATATCTTAAGAGTGATTTAAGGTGAATAAGTATTTATGCACGATATAAAATGTGAAAGTTTGCAATGTTTTACTCCATTTGTGTGGATCATTCATACACACATTCTTTTCCCGCTTTTGGGTCCATCTTGGTGCCTTATTTATTGGACGTTTGCTATTGTGGCGGCTGAAACTGGAAAGAGAACAGGTCTGTTGGCACCAAGTTGAGCTACATTTAGACATTTTTCAGTCCTTCTCCCTCATTTATCTGAAAAGAGATCTATTCCTCCATCAACCAGCCATATTTTACTCCAGTTTTTCATATTATACCGAGGATGTTTATCTTTTTGAACCATATAGAATCATTTCCTAAGCTGTCACTGTCATGCTCTCTCCTGTATATTCTTCTGTGTTCTGATGCAATTTTTTTGTACTTGTATTAATAAAAAATTTTCCTTAATCTTATTTTAAAGAAATAAAAACTTATGTTGTTAATATATACTTTCTCAGATTTTTTTATTGGCAAATTTTTGCTTTTAACATTTTGTCCTCTCACCAGTATATTTTATTTCAGGAATCCATCAGGATGGAGATTATTTCTCTTGTACTGGATCCCCATAGGACTGTGGGTGTACTGGAGCACTTTAATGGCCAAATGTCATCAAGCTTCAACTTGATTAGTCTGAAATCTAATTGGTCACCTGCAACGTCAGCGGTTGTTTGATTGGCACTAACTACCAGAGTGATTTTGTTCCTCGCTATGGGAGAGAAGGCCTGAGCGCTAGGTGAGGATTCTGATCATCAGAATCTGGACCAACTGATGTCAGGTATAAATAGCTATAAATGTTTGTGATTGGGTATTCCACAAAAGAGGAAATTAAGGGGGTCTTGGTAGAAATAATGGAGCTTTTCTTGACTGTGTATTTTATTCTCCTCCAAAAAGGTTCCCATTTTCGTCCAGTGGTTGTTTGCAAGGAGGAATTTGCTGATCTTAAATTCTTAAATGTTGAGTTACTAAAACACATGAAGAAGAAAGAGGCCTCAGACAATTTGAGATGACTTAAAACTGTATTTTAATCTAAATAATACGACCAGCTTCACCTCATGATTGGGATCAAATGGTGCTCCACGTGTTGTTTTTGTGTTGATCGTGGGTCAATCTGTCATGTCACATCACAAACAGTTAAACTCCAGTCATCCTTTGTGTGCTTTTTTTTTTAATCAAATATTTGCTCAACCTTTAACAAATGTCACATTCTGTGATGTTTTCCAGCTGATTTATCTTCTATCGTCTCCAATGGGAGTTACCAAACACATGCTGAGTCTGTGTCGTCCTAATATTTGACAAACCCAAATTCCAAACATCACATTTCATCGTCCTTTTCTTCAGCCGGAACTGGAGGAGAAGCAGCCATGTGGACACTCAGCTCATCACTGCCCAACATGCCATCCAGCATCTGTCCCGCGGGCGGGCGGGCACCTTCGTGACATCAATGAGCTTCAGAGTATATAAAACTATACATGTGCCTTCATATTGTTGCATGCAACCATAAGCAGCTTTGCCTAACCATTATACAGTTTTGAAAAAGGGACATGCTGATTGGTCAGACATTCGCTGTGTTAGGGTGATGGATTGGACACATCGGAACCTTCTGACAGGACTAAAGGAAGAAGAAGTAGGACTATTTAGCACGTAATGCAACATTTTTTTTGTTGACTTGCTTATAAAATCTGTGCAGATGTTTGTGTGTGTGTGCATTCTGGTAAATGTGTTAACATGTTTTAGTGGTTTTCTGTGTGTTTTTATTGTATGTTTACGTCTGCCTCATTCATTCCCCTATCTAATACTTTGAGTAATTTGCAACCCTTTTCCTCCAACCATTTGCTGTTTCTGTTCTGTCGTCCTCCTCCTCTTCCTCTTATTTCTGTCTGTGTCTGGTTCCTCCCCTGGCCGTGTGCCAGGCAGTCAGACATGGATGGGGGTGGGGGGGACAACTGCATTCAAATAATCAGACTTTATGTAAATCTGCCCTGCTCTTGATTAAAAGTCAGCCGCAAATTCAATTAGCCAGCTGAGCAGAGAGGGAGGAAATGGGTTTGTCGGATCTACATGATGCTAGTTTGGGGGGGGGGGGGGGATGCCGAAACACGGTAACGGTGAGGAATTCAAAATTACTGCAATGGGAGAGAGGCTTTAAAAAAAAAAAGAAGATATATACTGGATTCACAGGGTCATTTTATCAAATGAATAAACTCTACCAGTATTTGTGTGTCCAGTCACTGTCAGTAATACTGTATGCTGCTCTTTGTATTGCATTGGCATGCTGGTCCACACACTGCTGGAAAGCACCAGAGAGAGAGAAAGAGACCTGAAACAAAGGAGAACATCGTCGGTAGCTCCAGCCTCTGGCTAATTTCTGCAAGTAATTAAACTACTTTTAGTCTGAGTAATTAAACGGTTAGGCTGCTTTGATGGAAATGAATGCAAGCGAGGAGGTGAATGAACATTTCTGTGCAAACCTCTGTAGAGAATGCTTGAAACATTTGCCGGTCTGGAAGCTTTGCAAATATGTGGTCTTCATCTGATCAGCTGCTGTAACTGAACAACACAGAAGAGCTGTTTTCAGTTGGACAGACCTGCAGCCGATGTGTGTGTGTTTCAGATGTCACATGGCAACACAACATGTCTGTTGCTGAGTAAATGATAGACATGAAGAACAGGAATAGGGAGAATAAATGGAGGTGAGAAATGTTGAGTTGAAAGTGTTTCGCTCTAGTTTGCAGTGTGTCAAGAGGAAGATGAGTTCCTGCTCCTCAAGAATACATTAAATAAAACAATTCTGAAGTCCCACTGTGCTATTTAAAATGTCTGATGTTCTTCATCTTTTAATGTGGTCAATCATCCTGCCTGATTTTAAAGAATAAAACCTGCTAAAGAATAAAACCTTGTGTGCTGTGAATGATCACAATATGACTCCTACGTATAGAAAAAGTTTTCTCACATTTGGTCCAGAACACTGTGGTATATTAATAAATCCCTTGTGTGACTTGATGAAAAAGGTGAAAAAGAATTATGGTTTGATAATTTCACGAAAAAGGAGAACTTCAGTGGTTAGACATACAGTATTTGCAGCACAAAGCACAAAACAAAGGCTTCACTTTGCGACGTCAAAGTAAATATGATAGACGTGACATGTCTCAGACTTCTAAGCATTAGAAGCTTCAGCCTATATCTGATGAAACCTATAGAAGATGATTCACACAATTAGAAATTAACATGATGAGAATTAACCAATCTTGACTGAGAAAGCCTTTTTATTCTCTGATGTATTTTATTGATATACGTAAGTGTTCTTTGAAAAGATAAGTAGAGGAATGTGCAGGACTAAATGCACCAAGAAAAAGCCAAGTGCTGTGTCTATGGTGTGCGCATCTGTGGTGTGTTTGTGTATATGTATCATCTACATTCAGGCTTTAACACACACCAACAAATCCAATCAGCATGTGTTTGTACCTGGGGAAAATACTAAGTGTGCTCCTGCAGAAAGGACACGCTTTCCAGATTGGTGTTTGACTTTCTAGCCTGGTTTTCCTGACAGCATGCAGATTTCATCAGAGATGGTGCGAACAAAAGAAGAAGAGAGCTTTAAAGCTAGTCTGATGCATGCAGCTGGGCCAGACCAAAGGTGAATTGTAATGGAGGTTAAGGGTAGAAATACCGCCAGACAGAATGATAAACAGAACGCCTGTTAGCTGAGGAACTACAGAAAACAAGTGTTTGAAGGTGCATGGTGCAAAATTGGAGGCTGCTGCTGGAAAAACCAGAAAGAAAGCCATTTGAAGAGGAGGTTCACGTAATAAATTAATTTTCCTCATGGTTGCACATCACTTTCAATGGTGGCACAGGGTAGGGGGGAGTGGGATGCTCGAATAGCCTCACGTACACGACACACACTTTAATAGACACAAATACTTCTATGTACTGAAACAGCCTCCACCGCTGCTGATAACTGGAAATGTTAGATGAGCATGAAGAAGGAGAGAACAGCAGAGGGTGACAGGAAGCTCGATGCAAACTAAAATCTTTAAGTTGATAGAGCATGAAAGAAGACTCCAATCAAGAGAGGATGAATCTGAGAGCAGAGGAGCTCCCTTATATATTCAACAAAAATATAAACGCAACACTTTTGTTTTTGCTCCCGTTTTTTCATGAGATGGACTTAAAGATCTATAATTCATTCCAATTACACAATATTACGATTTCTCTCAAACATTATGCACAAATCTGTCTAAATGTGTGATAGTGAGCACTTCTGCTTTGCTGAGATAATCCATCCCACCTCACAGGTGTGCCACTTCAAGTTGCTGATCTGACATCACGATTAGTGCCCAGGTGTATCTTATACTGCCCACAGTAAAAGGCCACTCTGAAATGTGCAGGTTTTTTTGCTTTATTGGGGGCCTGGGGTCTCAGAATCAGTCAGTATCTGGTATGACCACCATTTGCCTCATGCAGTGCAACACATCTTCTTCGCATAGAGTTTATGAGATTGTCAGTTGTGGCCTGTGGAATGTTGGTCCACTCCTCTTCAATGGCTGTGCGAAGCTGCTGGATATTAGTGGGAACTGGTACACGTTGTCGTATACGCCGGTCAAGCACATCCCAAACATGTTCAATGGGTCACATGTCTGGTGAGTTTGCTGGCCATGCATGAACTGGGACATTTTCAGCTTCCAAGAATTGTGTACAGATCTTTGCATCATGGGGCCGTGCATTATCTTGCTGAAACATGGGGTGATGTTCATGGATGTATGGCACAACAATGGGCCTCAGGATCTCATCACGGTATCTCCGTGCATTCAAAATGCCATCAATAAAATGCACCGGTGTTCTTCGTCCACAACAGATGCCTGCCCATACCATAACCCCACCACCACCATGGGCCACTCAATCCACAACATTGATCCACAGCAAAGCGCTCACCCACACGACGCCACACACGCTGTCTGCCATCTGCCTTGAACAATGTAAACCGAGATTCATCCGTGAAGAGAACACCTCTCCAACGTGCGAGACGCCATCGAATGTGAGCATTTGCCCACTCAAGTCTGTTACGGCGACGATCTGGAGTCAGGTTAAGACCCCGATGAGGACGACGAGCATGCAGTTGAGCTTCCCTGAGACGGTTTCTGACAGTTTGTGCAGAAATTGTTTGGTTCTGCAAACCAATGGTTTCAGCAGCTGTCTGAGTGGCTGGTCTCAGACGATCTTGGAGGTGAACCTGCTGGATGTGGAGGTCCTGGGCTGGTGTGGTTACACGTGGTCTGCAGTTGTGAGACTGGTTGGATGTACTGCCATATTCTCTGAAACGCCTCTGGAGACGGCTTATGGTGGAGAAATGAACATTCAATGCACGAGCAACAGATCTGGTCGACATTCCTGCTGTCAGCATGCCAATTGCACGCTCCCTCAATGCTTGTGGCATCTGTGGCATTTTGCTGTGAGACAAAACTACACATTTCAGAGTGGCCTTTTACTGTGGGCAGTATAAGGTACACCTGGGCACTAATCGTGATGTCAGATCAGCATCTTGATGTGGCACACCTGGGGGGTGGGATGGATTATCTCAGCAAAGCAGAAGTGCTCACTATCACACATTTAGACAGATTTGTGAACAATGTTTGAGAGAAATGGTAATATTGTGTATTTGGAATGAATTATAGATCTTTAGGTCCATCTCATGAAAAATGGGAGCAAACACAAAAGTGTTGCATTTATATTTTTGTTGAGTTTAGAATGTAACTGCTGTAGAGAATCTACAAAAATGCATGTACTGTAATCAAATAACATTAAAGAGTAGAAAAGCTCATGGGTCTATAAGTACGTACATCATGATAGTGATGGTATCACGTTCCCTCCGTTGACCTTAGAACGGACATCCATCCAGCTGCTGCCCCGGAGTTTCAACAATAAGTCCTGGTTGATTATCTCTCCATCTTTTTGTCACCAAGGTAATGGAGCTGTCATCTACAGAGACACTGAGCACAAACACATCACAAGCAACACAATACAGGTTGGTGCACATGTGTGCGTACTTCCTTTTATTTCCCTGTTGGATCTCAGTCTTCACAGCCAAGTTGACAGATATGACAAACCAATCACTAATACCCAACTAATTAAAAAAATCTCAGGACAGCCAGTCAATGGAGAAATGGTTGGAGATCATCCTGAGGAACAAAAGCTTCAAGCTCAGCCCGTTTCACCTCCTCGGCCTCTAATATTCCAAAGATGCCATAAGATTGACTGAAAAAGTAAACCTCTTCATTGCCGTGTGCACATCTGTCTGCAGGGCTCTCAATCCTGCTCCATGGACTTATTTGAAAGGTTTGATATAGTGAAGGTTTAATATTGTATGATAGCTGACACACATACACACTCCCCCTGTGTTTGCAGCAGTCAGTCAGTCAGATATGAACCAATAAAGCCAGCCTCTCTCTGCCTGCAGTGAGAGGTGGAGGGAGAACACTCGCTTTATTAGAGGAGTGACGGTACAAAATCCCTCCATAACTTCACTGTGTGCTCCTCCACCCAGCCTCCGCCTTCTCTTCATCTCTGCTGCACCTCAGTCTCCACTTTGTTCCTGCTGTCTCTGCGTCAGCTCAGAGATATTCAACATTGTTAAGCCTGGTGTATGTTTTTAGTCTCCACACACAGCTGTGATGTTTCCACCCACTATACCGCTGACAATAAAAGCATTAGATGTTGACTGTGGGAGGGGAGCATGCTCTTGATCGATGACTGTCTTATGAGAGGAGTTATATTTAGGGAGCTGATGTTCTGCAGACAAAAAGAGGAGTGGGAATAAGGATTAGCTGTCAGTTTTTGTGTGTGTTTTACAGCAACACCTTGAGCGCTAATTACCACAATATATTAGTCCTAGTAAAACATGTGGCCAAACCAAAGAACAGATTTACCAGGTTATGATTACTGTTCTACTGTAGTGTGTATGGATTCTTTCTCATAAGCAACAGATCATATTTTTATCTGATTGTTATCTGGGGTAGAAAGAACCACAGCAAACGCTTCCCTTGAACAGCAACAGAGATCCACATCCGTGTTGGTGGGTGCTTCAGTGTTTTAGCCTGCGATTGTCAAATTAGTTTTGCACCACAAATAGCTATAGCTAGCTGGTTTATAAAGCCGGGTTTAATACAAGCCTACATGACTTTTTAGTATTTCAAGCTGACTGCTATTAACATAAGATGCATTCAATGATTCTGATAAAGTCATCACAGTGTTTTCCACACTATAAGACATATGTGACAATAAGGCGCACCTTCAATGAATGGCATACTGTATTTCAAAACCCTTTCCATGTATAAGTGCATTGGGTTATAAGGCGCACTGTCGGTTTTTGAGAAAATCAAAGGCTTCTGGGTGAGCCGTACCTTGTGGGAAATACTGTACTAATAAACTGAAGCTGAATGTCCCGTCACTGGATGATAAACAATAAAGAAGACATCTGGTTATAAAGTAGATAATTACATAGAGCTAAATGTGTCAGATGTGTTTTTACATACTCGTGTAAGCGAAGTGTGTGATGAAAATGCAAGGTCAGACTAGCGTTGGATCAGTGTAGCTGCTTAGTGTCAAGTTCACACAAGAGTTTAGCTGTCGCTTTATTTGCTTTACTTTATTGACATCACCAACATCTTGTCATATGAGGTCCAGTGAATCCCAAAGCTGAGCAGCGTTCAGATCACAGCATCTTCAAATTGAGCAAATGATATGAATTCATGTGATATCATTCACCTGGTGTACAGTTATGTCTGCTATATGAGGGGTCATATAGCAGATCACATGGGATCACATTATCTCCGACATTTTTTTGACTGTCCACAGGATCACTCAAAAAAAGCTGTTAATTAAAATTTTGCGTAGTGATGAAACTTTGTTTTGAAATTTTAAGAAATTAAATTTTAGTTTTTCCATAATCCTGTTGACAAACAGAAAGTGAAAGTGAAAACATAACCTTCACAGAGGTGAAAATGCAACAGGTTTGAAGTCATAAAACTGTAAAAGGTTTTTTCCTTATAATACAAGGCATTTACCATATATTGAGAGAGTAGACTGTTGTCTCACACCATTGTATTTATTATATGCAAATGTATTTGTGTCCACATAAAGACAGTTTTAAAAAGGAAGACAAATATCTAAAAAAAAACATCAAATATGAAGACAAAATAAAACAAGAGCAGGGATATTTTAAATATTGCACAGGAGAAATCAAACATTATGATTATAGTGGAACTGATAAATGTTTGTATGTTAGGTTGAGAGAGAAAAAATATCCTCAACCTTGATATGGATCTTCCTCAAACCATCTCCTCTTCATTCCGAGGGCTGCCAGTCCACAAATAAACAAACAGACAAATGGTGATGAAAACAGAACCTCCCCGGTGGAAGTAATAATAATTCCAGCCTCACTCTGTCTCTATTTTATTTCCATCCTCTGCTTTGACTGTAGTGTCTCATCCAGGATGTTCAGGGTGTCCTGTGTTTTATCATATTTGTTTGACCTTGATAGTGTTGTCAATGTTGCCAAATATCTGTGTGTGTGTGTGTGTGTGTGTGTGTGTGTGTGTGTGTGTGTGTGTGTGTGTGTGTGTGTGTGTGTGTGTGTGTGTGTGTGTGTGTGTGTGTGTGTGTGTGTGTGTGTGTGTGTTCCACGTTGGCAGACTATCCATTTACATGGTGCTAATCTACACACTGCAAAAACAAGTGGATTAGAAGCAGCCAGCCTGAGCAGTCAATAACATTTGACAGATGGTATTCTACACACATAGACACACATCCAGACCGACGTGCACTGTAATAATATTACAGCACACACCCCGTCTCAATGACAAAACTATTGAAAGCTCGTCTTCATCGCTCATCTCAGATGAAAACAGGCAATCATTTTTCCCATTTGCTCCTCAATGAAGCTTCTAAATGTACAGGTGACATAGAAGTCAGGAAAACAGGGAAAGGCAAGGAGAATTCCAAATGAAACTTATTTATATACAATTTCCTCCGGGATTAATAAAGTATCTATCTATCTATCTATCTATCTATTAAGGAAGCTTGTGTGTGGGGGGTTTTCTTTGTCTTTTTGATTATTATCGCCTGCCTTTTCAGGTTCCGTTCCTTATATTGGACCTCTGGATTGTGTCATTCATTCAGGGGGATGAGCAGGTTCACAGAGACACAAGAAGAGGCCTTGTTATGCTTTAAAGACGGTTGAACACACTGGGACAGAATGTCAGCCTTGTGTCATTTAATGAGTGGGTGAAAAACCATCATCTTTTTCCCGAAAGTTAAAAATGGATGTAAGTTTTCTTTTAATTTTCCTCTTTTGTTACAGATTTCTTTGTTGACCTGGAGAACAGGCGTAAAGACGGTGAGTATAAGACAAATCAGTTCTCAAACGAATAATAAACAAACCTGAATGAGAGAGTTGGTCATCAACCCTTCCTCCACTATTAATGTTTTGGTGATGAAATGGGTTTTAAAGACTTGATTGGATTCCAGTAGCTAACAGCGGTGATCCCAGTGCTGATTCCTGAAGGAGATGTTGAAGATAAAAAAAACTTGGATGCATTATTTTCAGATTTAATAGTTTTTAGGTTAAACTGTGGTCAGGTTGGTTACAATTATATGAAACTTCATATACCAAACTACTCCAGTAAGACAGGCTGAGACAATTGTCGTTAATATAGATGATAAAAATCAGTCAGGCCTGTGATTATGTCATCTTCTGGAAGGGCTAAACTGCCAGTCAGAGAGACCAGACTGAGATGGTTTGGACATGTCCAGAGAGACAGTGAACATATTGTTAGAAGGATGCTGAGTTTTGAACTGCCAGGCAGGAGGCCTAGAGGAAGACCAAAGAGGAGGTTTATGGATGTAGTGAAAGAGGACATGAAGGTAGTTGGTGTGAGAGAAGAGGATGCAGAAGACAGGGTTAGATGGAGGCAAGTGATTCGCTGTGGCGACCCCTGAAGGGAAAAGCTGAAAGAAAAATAGATCTTCTGGAAGGGCTAAAGCACAAACTGCACTAAATAGAAGTAGACTTACTTATTTCTTACTTTCTTATTTTCCTGACTTATTTCCTGTCTCTGTGGAGCGGTATTCCAATTTGCTTCACCGTGGAGATCAACAGTTGTTGTATCATTACACACTATGGTGATGTTGCCACCAGATCAACCTCATGCCAAATTAATACCATCTCACTCACCGGCCATGGAAAGCTCCTCCTCACCCCTGGAATGATGTGTTTATCATTAGCAGTTTATGAGTTAGCAACCAAACATTATTATCCATCGTGACAGAGCTATTTTTCATCTGGATGATTTCCACATCCAGAATATAATCCAGATCTGGAACCAATTTATACATAGTGGTAGAACATCATGAGTTTTCCAGGCATGGATATTTTTTATTTTGACTGTTTGAACTCTTATTTGTTTTCAGAATATTGGCAAAAAAAGTGACCTGGGATCTTCATCCATGATTGGATCTACTTCAAAATGTAATCAACTCTTCTTTGGCCCGAGATCCACTGCTGCACAAATTTCCAAGAAAATGTCCAAACCGCAGCTTGATACTGCATAAAGAACCTTTAACATGATTCTATTTTCATTCTCCTCGGCAGCAGGCATCTTAATCCCATTTCAAAACTAATATGTTCTTTCTAATGAGCAGTAAAATCAGTAAAAGCTAAAGATGCAAAAAGTTTCCCTACGCAGTTGGTTCATTACTTGAAGCCATGTAAAGTAAATTTCTTCCATAGCCTGATCATATGAAGCATTAAATCTGATGGAATGTTCTGTACTGTATATACAGGAGGTACTAAGTGACCTTTGACCTCTGCCTCCGCTGAGACTCAGGTCAGCTTCTTGTAAAATGCCAGGGCAGGAGAGAAGATGAATGCTGGTGAGGTGCGAACACACAGTCCAACACCTCCGCACAAAGGTGTAACTCCAGTCCTCTGGTTTAATTAAGAGCAGCCCACTTTAGAGCTGCCATCTCATACAGCTAATTAGTCGTGAATGTTAAAATGCCAGGAGTTTAATTAGCTTACTTTTGTCAGAGGGGGAGGGAGAGAAAAAGAAATCACAGTCATTTTCTCTCTTCGCTTGGTTAAACTTTATTATAAAAGCCACGTAGGAATGTGATTTGATTCATCGCAGCAGTCAGAGAGCTGTTTAGGCCGAGTGCAGGGAAGTTTATTGTCACTCTCTGACAATTATTAAACACAAATTGTAATGTGTATAATGTGTAATCTGTTTCAGTCAGCAACCAGCTGGAGAGATTCTTGTTTTTAGACATCACTGCAGACAGTAGTGTCATTTATTTAAATAACTTTCAGAACTTCTTTACCTTGCTTTGTTACAGAAATGCTTCTAACTATTATTATTATTACTATTATTATTATTACTATTGTTGTTGTTGATGATGATGATGATGATGATAATGATGATGATGATGATGATGATGATGATGATGATAATAATAATAATAATAATAATAATAATAATAATCACCATCATCACTGTAGGGAACAAAGTAATAATAAGCACCTTACAAGAAATAAAATATCTTAGGAATAAATGCATTTAAGAAAAGAAATCTCTCGGGTCAAAACTGTGTTTAGAATAAAGATTCCTGGCCGAGGAGAAAAATCTTGAAGTGTTTCTCCTCTCATTTGAGACACTTCTTCAATTCAAGTCTCTTAGATGAGAGGTGAATCTTCAGTTTGACTTTATTCAACAGAGAGAAATGCAAAGTGTAATTTAGAGGGACAGGAAAGTCAACATGAACCAGGTGGTTCTGGTGGTTTTGGTGGTATTATTATTTTTATGAGCAATGAGGACTTGGAAAAACAAAATATATCATAAGTTACGGAGCGTGCCATGACAGTGGAAGTGACGCAATTGTAGACATAACGGTGAATCTATAGCAGCGCCTTTATATAAAAATACAGCAAGCAACAACATAATGAGGCAATATTATCACATTTATTTATCACGAGATCGTCTCAAATCAAGTTATGCTGACCCTCTAAGAGTTTCAGTGGATTGTTTGAAACTGAAACACTGAAACAATTGTTTGATTGTTTCAGTTGATTGCGTTGTTTGTCGCTGGACACTCGTGATGCCACAAATCTATTCATTGACCCGCCCCTTAAAATTGAATTTTAAATGAGCACAGAGAGCTTTCATAGATGAAAGTGGAACATCCATCGAGTGCACAAATATTCTACACAGCTCAAATGGTTACCTGTAAACCGCTGATCTGAATTTTGTCTCTAGTTGCTGTAAAACTCCCTCTCTGATGCCTGGAAATAGGAAACTGTGGAATGTTTCGTTCCTCATCTATTTCCTATCATTTTCACACAAAACCATCTGGTAGTCATGGTGCTTTTTAATTTTTCTCCTCCCAGCAGTGGCTGGGAGAGGGTCTGGAGAGGGTCTGGAACATTCAGCAGACAGGTGGATGGGTCTGGGGTCCATTCTGTGGTTGGTAATTAGATTGATTAGGACTGAGCTGCTGCTGGAGACATGACGACAGGGAGTGGGAAATGGAGATGGATGAGCCTGCAGGGCTGCAGCTACGAGATAGGAATAGTGAATAGAGCTCATCTTGGCTCGCCGGCTGTCTGTCTGTCTGCTGCGGCAGGAAGAAAGGATGTCTGATAATCCCCTCCCAATGCCCAGCTCCCACCAAGAGGCTACCGGACACTGTGCTTCTGAGTCTCTTTAGTGACTGCTTTATAAGTCTGTTGTGTGTTTTTCTTCAATTTGCTTGATTCCTGAGGCAAAGATGTGGCAGACAAACACACACACACACACAGACACACACACACAGGCATTGATGTGTTTGTATGACATACAGCGAGCACACCTGTGCTCGCTGTATGTCTGTCACTCCCTGTGGAGTTCATGTTTGATCAGATAAAGGGAGAGAGAGAGAGAGGCAGAGAGAGCGTAACTCACCATGATTACTTCATGTCTGCAGGCGGAGCTGAATCCACAGCTTCCCCACTCAGGAGCTCAGGACTGTAACTGCTAGGTGTTTTCCACTCATTTCAGGGCTCGCTGGGGAAATTGACCTCCCACAAAATGACATTTCACCCATCACAATCAGCTATCAAATATTTGTTACTCATCAGACTTCATATTAAATGTGGGTTACCAGGGAAACTGCTCTATTAGCATGCAGACTTTGTCGCGCCGCCAAATGAAACGGCAATTAATTCACTGCCAACCCAGACCACAGTACATCAGGGGTTAGGCAGAGCACCGTGGATCATGGCAGAACTGATTGGAGGCTGAGTGATGTTATACCATCTTTAAATAGGTTTTGTACATGGGGATGGCAGAAGAGAGGCTCACGGTGAGATGTTACGCCCAACAGAAATGAAATAAATAAACACTAACGCTCAAGATCAGTCATTTCAGTGGAAACCCAAGTTTTAAGACATGATGTTGTGGAATCAGGATGTTGTCACTTCGGTGTTTACTTATTGTGTGTTGATTAAAATATAAAATTTATTTGAGATCTGCTCCAGAAAATAAATCAACCATCAGACGGGGCTTGATTTGTTAAAGTTGGTTGAAAAATGTTGTGCTCCAGAAGTGAAATTTAGCAGAGGAACAGGACATGTGGGAAAGCTTATTTCTGTTTCATCTTCCTCTTGTTCTGTAGTGTAGAGGGGGGATGTTAGGTAGTGTCTCTAATCAGATACTACCATGGTGTGCTAACCTGAAATGAATGCAACATGTGTCTAATAACATTCATGAATACCTTCAGGCTTTTTCACCTGACTGTGGGGTAACAAGCTCAAACCAAAACTCAATAGAAAGAGTGGAGAAAAGCCATTTGGCATTGGCAGAGAAAATTTGGCAAATATTTCTTGGGCGAAACCGACACACTCAGCTCTGCTGCTCATCCCAAAAGTCCACGTTCCACACAAACATGGCACCATTTGATAGGAGAAAAACAGACTTTGCAGTAAAGATTTATAGCCAAGAATCACTGGTACAATAAAGACTTATTTTTTATTTAAATAAATAATGAAGAACATAAAATGTGTGCTATTTTGTTTGTCATTGTGTTTACCCTTTATCCTCTTGTTATATTTGTGTTTTTCATCTTTGTATTGTGATAACATATGTGCACATAGTGCCTAACCACTAGGAGATGTGAAGTGGACTACATTACCACAGGAAACCCAGGGGATCACCAATATCACCAATATGTCTGTGCAAATTTGTTTTTGAGTCATTTTAGTCACGAGTATTTGTGGACCAACAGACTAACATTTCCATTCCCGGAGCCAACATGTTATTATTATAAATTAAAATCAATGTGTATCGCAAGAATATATTTGCTCCAGGGAAACTCTGGTTATAAAATAGATGAGAATATGGAGGCTCTTTGAGGGACATAAGACGGTACAAGGAAAAGATGAAATGAAGATGAAAAGAAGAGTGTTGAAGGAAGGAGGGTGTACTTGTGTGTATTGAGTGTTTTGCTACAGCCTCTATATCAGAGGGTTGATATCAATCTAAGTGTCTCCCAGGAGTTCTTACTCAATTACCAGAGAAAGATGATTTAATAGAAAGACCTTGGCCTTCCATTCATCTTCAGATGAGGAGATTCACAGAAAATTGATGCTAACACAACACGTGTGTGGGTGTGTGCTTGCAAATATTGTGCAAAAGAAATATTGTTTGAAATACTGAAATACTGTATTCTCCCCTTCTTTTTTCTTTCTTTCCACTCTCTCTACCATTCTAGCCTCCCCCGTTGCAATGAAGTTAAAATTGTAATGTTATTGATCTGGGGAGTCTAAATGGCACCCTTGTCGATCATCAGGTTCATGCCGTCCCCGCAGGGTTATTGTAATAATAACGGTGCTCTCTGTTAATGCACACACACACACGCACGCACGCACACACACACACACACTTACTTGTGTCATAGAAATGTCACAACCAGGTTTCACTCTTTAATAGAAACAGCGAAATCAAAATAAGGCTTCTGACAGCAAACACACTTCACCTCCATGACGCTGTGTGTAGAGCTACAGAGACGACAGGACTGAGCTCAGGGAGTCCTTATTAATAAAACAGGCTTGCTTACAGTACACAACCCCCCCTGCAAATTATCATTAATAAAAACTGACATGGACATGATCTCATCTGTAAACAAACGCTGGAGAGACCAGTCAGTGATTTTCCTGCTGTTAGTTTTCTGGTTTTACAACATTTGTTTATCAAGACACACATTTTTATTGCTTGGATTCAATCTCCAGAAATTCATAAACTTTATTTCAAATTTATTGATCAGAAATGTAAATTTTTTTTAAATCTCCTTTAAATTTTGAAAGTGATAATTAATAATATGTTGAAGTGTAGACATTAGATTAATATATGAGGCCTCATTCAGTATAACCATCTCAACAGCGTCGCCTTGACAATAAAGCACAGTTCAATCCCTCAGGGATGCACCTACTTTTGCTAGTGCTGAAAGGTTGTCTGGCATCCCTTTTGGTTATTGATCAGCTGCTGTGAAGGTTAGAATGTCAGAGGTCATGTCTGGGCTGGTCTGTCTAAAGTCTTGACCTCTGACCTCTAGGAGTTTTCCCTGAGGAGTCTGGAATCAAAGAGGTGAAGAGTACCTCCTGTATTGATGCTATCATAGAATTTTCTCTGCTAAAATGAAAAAAATAAAGCTTCATATAGCTCACTTAGAATTAATTCAATTAATTAATTTTTAATGAACCACAGAAAAAGCTTTTTCCATTTTCCCCTTCATTCCATACTCCTTATGTTTGTAAAGCTGATTCACATTCATTAAAAGCCACTGGATATTTAATTTATTTAATTTACACTTAATAGCCAAGGGCGGCATGGTGGCGCTGTGGGTAACGCTGTCGCCACACAGCAAGGTGGTTCTGGGTTCAAGTCCCACTCTGTGCAGAGTTTTGCATTTTCTCCCCTTGTCTGTGTGGGTTCTCTCCAGATTCTCCGGCTTCCCCTCACCTTCAAAAACATGCGCTTCAGGTGAATTGGCCAATCCCAAATTGACCAGGTCATGTTTGAGACGACGTCCCAGGAGAAGCATCGCTGTACTGTTCAAACTCGTGCCCAGTGTCAGTTCGTGCTCCTCTAACGTAAAGGTCATGTCATCAAATAAAGCTCCTGAAGATAGTGAAATGAATAAAGGCTGAGGAACAAAAAGCGTCTCTGACTCCCTTCACCCCCCTCATTCTTCTCCTCTGTCTGCTCCACTCTTGATCTGTTAATGAAGCTCAATCCTCTCAGGAGCACCGGTGCTGGGATTTGTCAACTTATCACGGGTTTAATACTGTACTACTCTTAAATATTCCAGGTTTCTCTTACTGCCAGGCTGTCAGCCCATCTGGCTAAATTGAAGTTACTATTTTCTGCATTTGTTCATCTATTTTCACTGCTTCAGAATTGTGTGTCTTCGTTGTCGCCTTCTTCTTCTTCCCTCTACCCCCCCCCCCTTCCCTGCTGCTATGGATGAGAATCATTGGCCAGGAGCCGACAATCAGGTCAGATTTCATTCTGTGTTTACAACCATCTGCTCATGCACATTAGGTGTTTATTAAGAAACCATTCCCAGGAAAACTCATTGTTTAAAAATCCACATAACTGATGCATACTGTTTGCTGCTAATGGTATTAGCTGTGGTCTGGGAGATGTCTAATCACAGAAATGAGATATGCTAATTCCCATAAATATAAAATAGTCTGCCATTGCATTTCACACACCTCATTTGACCAGAGCTGGAGGAGCATAATTTCAGTTGGATATTAAAAGATGCAAAATTGCATCATTGTGCTTGTGTGAGAATATTGTTGGCCCACATTGACAATATTATGAGTGTCACAATCCACCTCAGGTCGCCCCTCACCCACTGCAATACAGTATGCTAATAATCCTACGCTAACAGACACAATGAAAGTAATGATGATTACCGAGGCAATGGGGGCGGTAACAATAACAAACCCTGTGATGTATAGTGAATTATAAACATCCACCCTGCTGTAATTTCAGAGTTCATTTATATATTTATTCAGGCTTAGGAAAATTGGATCCCACTGCATAGCCAAATGTGTGTGTGTGTGTGTGTGTGTGTGTGTGTGTGTGTGTGTGTGTGTGTGTGTGTGTGTGTGTGTGTGTGTGTGTGTGTGTGTGTGTGTGTGTGTGTGTGTGTGTGTGTGTGTGTGTGTGCGTGCGTGCGCGTGTGTGACAGCAAATGAGCCCGTGATGAGAATTTACCAGATTGTCTCTATTTCTGCACGCATGGCTTCACCTGTTTATTGTGTGATTTCTGTCCGGTTTAAAGCTGAATGAATGAATGAATTGATGCTCAACTGAACATCTCCTGTTAGCAGGATAAATACAGGATTTAAAATGATGTTGTGGATGTTGTTTACAGTCATCATAAGTTATACCTGCAGGGGAAAATATATCTGGTGGTGAGTGGGGCACTAGGATCTTGCCCCCTCCTCTAAATATCTATAGATCTACATGTTAACATAAATTAATTTTATACTGAAAAATAATCATGAACAAAATTTTTGTTTTGTGCTGATTTGCCTGTGATTAAGTATGCACCATTCCATACTCAAAATTATTTTTAAAAATTGCGATTTGACACAGGCCCACAATGAGCTGGCGTCTTATCTGGGGTGTAGCCCACCTTTCGCCCCTGGCCAGTTGGGATCAATTCCAGCAAGCCAGTGAGACTTAAAACCTTAAAACAACTGTGGATAAGACTGGTCATCTATAATAAAATGTGTGGATAGATGATTTGTGACTTGTGACCTGTGTCTGCTCACTGACTGGTTGCTACAGGTTAGTGTAGTTGCATGGTGGCTGGACAGTTGGACAGTTCTTGAGTCTGAACACTTTGCTTTGGTCACAACAGCCTTTAATATAACTAAAGATACACTTCCCTCAGTTAACCCTTCATTCACTTTGTACATAGTGTGAACCCTCCTGTCTCCCTCTGTGAGTCAATAAAAACCATTTCCTGATTGATCACTGATCTCTGAGTTTTCTATTTTGAGTATAGGAAAATTTATGTTGACATAACAAGGTGTTGGGTTTTTTTCTGAATCATGCATTCTAGAAGCATTTTTATCATGAACTAAGATTATTCAGCTGTGTTTGTGTCTGTAGCTACAACACATCCACGCACCAAAGGTGCATGACTTTTCTCTGGCTGGAGCTGTGTAACTATAATATTGTTGTTTTCCAGTGGGAAGCACACATGACAAACACACACATATACACACGCGCGCACACACACACACATGCTAACTCAATACAAAGATGTGTGTATACATGCACACATTTTGCCTGAGGTTCTGTCACAGTTCCGCAGAGAGGCCACGGGTGTGGTTTGATTGCCTTTATTGATTAGGTTTGGACCAATAGAGGGATCAATATGTGGATAATAGGGGGAGTTATCTTCTCTGTGCAGTCTTAGAAGCCTAGACTCCTCTGCCAACTGTCACATTCCCACTCAGCACTGGATTAGCTGTGTGTAACACAGAGAAAAAGAGCACATTAATTCACTCTGTTCTCCATTGTGAAAAACATGGAGGCAGATGTGTCCAGATTCCATTTACATGAATGGGGTGAACACCAGCTTTTATTTAGCCTCTCCTCTCCACCTCACTCTCCTTTCTTAGAACTACAGATGAAGAGCAAATAATAATTTCCTTTTGCAGGTTTATGTCTCCTTCCTGTTATTTCCATGGAAACCGCCAGCGGGGAGTGGGGGGCTTGAGTTGTGCCCCTTGGCCTAACGCGTCTACCTTCTCATAGATGCTAACAGGAGAGAGCAGGAGGGGTTTCCTCATAAACTTATTTAATCCTCTAATAATGCCTAATTAAAATGAAGATTTTAACAATACCTGGATTCATCTAGCTTATAGCGATTTTATTTTTTATCTCTCTTTTTATTTGCCATTCAGTAAACATGTTCATACGTCAACTAAATAAGTGTAAGTGTCAGTTTATTGCAAGGAATTACTTTATCTGAGTGAGTAATCAATTTGCTTGTGTTCTCCAGGCCACACAGATGATGAATTGAGGGGATCTGAAATTTTCCCAAATACCGGTATGAGGATAGGTATAGCGATACCCATCACAGCACGATGACTCAAGTGTTTGACTTTAGAGAGATGAACACAGATTGTCTTTTCTATGTATATTTCTTTCTCTATTCTCTCACTTTTTCCTTTCCCCAAATTCTCCTCCATCCATTTCGCTCACATCCTGTCTCCTGTCCCTGACTCTCCTCCTCCCCTTCCCTCCACCAGTGAGCAAAGCTTGAGATGTTCTCCAGATAACAGTGGAGGAATACAAAACACACAAAGAACACACACACACTCAGTGCAGATTTCCCGTGAAGATATTAAATGCGTTTGTGTGTGAGAGAGGGGGAGAAAGGAGAGGAAGGGGGTGTGAGAGAGGCCTCGGTGAGTGGATTCATTAACAGGAATACACTTGAGATGGAAAAATACGCTTTCATAGCTTGTGGAGGGTTGAGGATAATCGAACAGCACTTGTTACTCCTCTTATATTTGTGAAGCTGCCCTTTTTTAGTGTAATGGCTGCATTCGTCTGTGTGGATTTCACATTTCTGTCTCCTTCACAGCAGGATATAATCTGCTAGAACAGCTCTCTCTGCAGACATATACTGTATATGTAACAAATGGTGCTTTATGGAAGTAGCTCAAGCTGAAACCCAGAGCGCTGGCCTTCTCACCACAGCCTGTACTCATGGACAGATGAACAATTGGTTACTTTTTTTAGATGAATCTCTTTCCCCGCAACTCTTTGGTACTTTCCACCGCTAGCTCCAACCATTCCTGTCACACTGGTTCTCAGGTTTTCATCTTGATTAAAAGGCTGGTCAAGCCAGTTTGCAGAAATCCATCAAAATATTGATTCCCATTTTGTTTCCTAAAAATGTCAGAGCGTCCACAGATGTGATATTTTGTACGGCTAATAGACCTAATATCACAAGTGGTTGTGAAGTCAAGCACAATGTAATGGGAAGTCTTAAAAAGTTACTACTCATTTTACAGATTTTAAAGTTCTGTGCTTTTCAAAATGGATTTTTATTTGTTTGTATCAGTGCTCCACCACAGCTCCTAAAGTATTACAACAATTGCAACACTTGTTAAATCCCCCAACAGAAATAAAGCAATGTAGTAAAAACCAAACAGTCCATTTTATTTTTCTATTGTTGGTGGATAAGTAAATGTAAGCGAGAGAAAATGAATAAACAAGGAGACCTGATCTCAGGGGTTTTCAAACTGGTCAACTTGGGAAATCCATTCAGAACTGGTGAAAAAGAACGGAGCCACCCCCTTATCAACCTTTCAGCTGATAATAATATCAAACACACAAGGACAGATTTGCTTGCAAAGAGAAATCACACAGCTCCCCTTGACCTTCACTTCTCTGACTGAGTCTTTGTTGTTTCAGTTTCTCACAGCGCCACATGGGACAGTCTCATGGGACAACAAGTGTGTTGTTAGCTGTACGATACAGAGGGAGATGAATGGGTATCCTTCAACTGCCTTTAACAGAAGCTACACCTGCAAGTTCCTGCATGATGCAAATGAATTTAGTTTTGAATTAGGTGTAGACACGGACACAAACAGCTGTTCCACCTGATCCTTTGTACCTGAGCGAGAGTCCGTGGAAATGAATGACTGAGCCTGGAAGCCAATTTCATTTCTAAAAAAAATACAAATATTTAGCTTGGAATAATGTATAAAAACTGCTGCCACAAGTCGTTCTACAAAAGAAAACATAATCAAGCCTGAAATTAGCTATAATATTTAATAGTATCAAAGGAAACTAACACCATTCAGATTAAAATCATGGGTACATATGGGTATCATGGAAAATGAGTGGAGTAATTTTGTAATTGAATTGAGTGGTACTCATAAAAGGTGCATGAGTTATAATAGTAGACAATAGTAGACATTGTTTACCATTCACAATATAAAGCTGTATCACCTTTAAAATAATGGAAGTTTAGAAAACTGATTTGGAATACTCCAGGAAATTATCCAGGTTTTCTTTCATGAGTTTGAAGAAAGATCATGTCCACATTTTGTAAAAAAAAAAAAAAAATTCAAAATTTTTTTCATGCAGTTATAATTTGGTTTGTTTGAGTATATTTCCATCATCTTGGATCAATTTTAGCCTCTTTTGTTCTAGCCTTGACTCAGACCAGTCTGCAGACCAATGTTCCAACACCTGCTTACCTAATGCTATGCAGACAAACAGCATGAACCACAGGCATATAAATACTTCATTGAAAGAAGAAGATTTATAAGACCCCAGGTTTATTTAACACATAATATAAAGTCATGCATTATATGAAAATTGTCCATATTGTTAACTCATAGTTGAGCAAATTGTCAAAAGTCTCATGTAACCTTCCCATAACCTGCTTCCAATCTCTTAAGTATCTGTAATCGATCATTTACTGTGTTGTCTGGCTAAAACCATTTAATTTGTAGTTTGTCCATTACAACCTTTCTCTCTCCTCCATCTCGTTGTCTGTCTCCCCGTCTGTCTGTGTCTCTCTGGGGAGAGAGCTGGGGGCATTATGTGCTGCTATGAATGATTCATCGCTCACTGTGGCGTATGTGAGTGGACTAGAAAACAAGGAGGAAAAAAACAGGGAAAGGTAGGTGGTTGCAGGAAGGGGAGATGAGGTGACGGAGGACGAAGTGTAACCAGATGTGAAAAGCAGGTGTGAAGCAGATGCAGACAGAGAAACGGACCTTTTTGGGCAAAATAACACATTTTCTCAATTTTGTCAAAAAAATATTTATTCAAAATGTGACTGCAGACATGCAATGACCTTTATTGTATTCCATATACACGTGTTGGCCTTGAATATTCATCGACTGAAAATCTCTGAAATTAATGCTCTCATTACTACTCAGGAGGTCAGTCTTCAGGGCGCTAATTGTAATTTATCATCCTTGTAAAATCACATCTTATGGTACCATTAATCTAAATACATCTCAGGCTTGTCCAATTTCTTTGTCTCATCTATGCTGCTTCATCACATCTTTTTTCCTTTTACTAATAACGGCAATAATTCTCCCAAAACACCCTTCCTGAACACTCCTCGCCTCTCATAAATTCATAACCACTTAAGCAGAAAACACTTCGCACTCGCCTCAAGACGGTGGAGACCCTTGAAATAACGTTATCTTTCTTTATCTAATTTTCCACGACCTGCAATATATTATCCACCGGATGATTAAGACCTACTGAATAATTGAGTGGACAATAATGCTAATTCATGAATAATATATCTGTTTATGATGGCGAGGCATAGATGGCGGTTGAAGCTGCGCTGACATGAAGATTGATGCCGTGGCCTACATGGAGTGTCTCCGGTTAGGGGATGCTAGATATGGAGACGCTGCCCATATTCATTAGGTCTCTGTCATTGGTTCCTGTGTTTAATAACATATTATGTATAATTTACAGGCACATCCCAAGGCAGAGGTGGCATGCATGATAGAAGGGAATAACCAGGACTTTTCATTAAAGGCATGTGGAGTTTTGTTGAATGTCGTGTTCCCATGTTTGTGACTGTTAATTGCATTTTTGGAGTTTTTAATGATGTAGTGATATAAGTGCAGCCTTCTATGTGATGATTAATTAAGGTGTCATGTACATTAACATGGACAGGTTGCATCAGACACTCCTGCAGACTGCGTGCTCCAGCTTTCAAAGCAATCACATGAATCCTCTGTGCAGCCCAGCCCACCGTGTTCAGTGTCGCCCAGCAATGCAGAGCCTGTAGCCCCACAGTTTGATTACAGTTGCGATTAGAGCTGCAGCAAAGCGATGGAGAATTATGCTTGAGTTACCCTGCTTCAGCCGACAGAGAAACGAAGCATCTATAGGCTGCATTCGCCCCAATCCCGCTGACCTTCGAGGTCACTCATGGAAGAGAGACATTCATCACTGTGACACATGGATGCTGTGGGGAGAGGACGAGCGTGTGTGTGTGTGTGTGTGTGTGTGTGTGTGTGTGTGTGTGTGTGTGTGTGTGTGTGTGTGTGTGTGTGTGTGTGTGTGTGTGTGTGTGTGTGTGTTTGTGTGTGTGTTTGTGTGTGTGTGTGTCTGTGTGTGTGTGTGTGTGTGTGTGTGTCTGTGTGTGTGTGTGTGTGTGTGTGTGTGTGTGTGTGTGTGTGTGTGTGTGTGTGTGTGTGTGTGTGTGTGTGTGTGTGTGTGTTTGTATATTAGCCATTAATGCCCACAATAGTATTCCCAATGGTATTAAAGCATTAGCTGCATACATGTTTTCTGATATTATAGATATGGTATTCTGTGTGATGCCGTCATTAATTAGTTCATGATATGATGGTCTTACCAAAGCATTCTCACATTTCTGGTGAACGAGTGTCCATTCTCTCTCTCTCTCTCTCTCTCTCTCTCTCTCTCTCTCTGTGCCAAGTCTCTGTTCTGTCCCTTGTTTTCAGTGCATACAATCATGAGTGGCATACAAATAATGACCGTGGCCATTGTTGGCCCAAGTGTCTATTTGTTCACTAGAAAAGACTCATTATGTTACAACAGATTGATATCTCTGCCCCCAAGGACTTTAATCTCATCTCACCAGAAAATAGAAACAATCATAGCCATTGGTGGGGAGACACTTAACACTGTTCACTCCTCTCCACCCACATCCCAAATACAAAACTGACCTTGGCAGGTGCAGTCAAAGACGGGATGCTCTGAATTTCTCACAGCATGCATCCCTCCCATCCTGTATATCATCTCTGTGGAAGACAAGATGGGCTTTATATTTATGAGTATGTCATGTATTTGCATGTAAAAAGATGCAAAAACAAAGGGTGGACAAAAAGCTCGCATGACAAGGCAAATTAATGTTCACCTTTGAATTGTTCAGTGCATCCATTATAAGGAAACTGTTATATTATTTAAACTATAAATGTCGTTAGTGCTGAGTGCCGCTGACACAATATAGTCTGCATGGGGGGCTGATGCCCACCCACATAGCTCACATCTGATTAACTGAAAATTACCGCTCAGTGTTTGAGGTGAAGTATGATGATGTATGATTCAAAGTGATACGTCTTTTCTTATTTGGAAGCCAAACCTCAGTGAAGGGAGTGTTAAAATTGCTGTCGTGCTGAGCACTCTAGTCAATAGCTTAATTTTATGTGTCTGAGCAATGACTGATGCGGAGGCAGTGCACACAGTCATTGTTTATTTTGATGATTTATAGTTACATGTGAAATAAAAGAATGGGTCTATGTCTTTACGAGGTGGAGAGGGAATATTTTTTCTTTCTTCATTCTGGATTATCATTACTTTTATCCTTTGCCTCAGCTTCTAACCGACATCCCTACGGTAACGGTAGAAGTGATAAGTAAAATGCTGTGTAAGCTGAACCTGTTTTTCTACAGACTTGTAATAAATGGGATTCCAAGTTCAATATTAATACGGGTTTATAGCTTCAGAAGGCTACAAAGAAAAAGGGGTCCTGCATCGCATCAGAAATATGCTGATGGACTCCCTCAGTTTTACAGCAGACCGACAAAAGTAAAGCAATCATTTACTCGCTCTAATGGACACGCTGCAGGCATCCACACTGTCTCACTACACTTCAAACTGGATTCAGCTCACAGTCATGTAGAGTAGTGTAGAAATAATGCATGAATACAGGCAGAGGAGTGGGAGATGTACTGATTGCATTATTATCTTTTTTTGAACATCTTTCAGACTCAAGTCTATTTCATGATAGTGCATCATTTAAGCCTCTTATATACTCTCAAATTCACATTTATAATACGACTGTCAACACAGTATTTGTAGCAAGCCAAAATTATTTTGAATAGACTGTTTTAAAAATGTCACCTGAAATATTGTAACAATATTTTAAGCACAAAACACTTAAAATATGTAGAACTTAAAGTTGTTGTAAGATCTGCTTAAGTCACCCTTTATAACTATTTATAATGCTGTTGCATAATCATCTATTATGTTATGTTAGCTTGTATTAAGGCTGCTCTTGGGTGGGTTATTCTTTAACAGTGTTGTATTTCATCAATCAATCAACTTTAATTTATATAGCGCTGAATCATATCAGAAGACATTACAAAGCGCTTTACAGATAGAAAGCCAACAATGCCCTCCAGAGCAAGCATTTCATGAGCTTGTCCTTTTTGCATGTTGAGGAATAAAATTCACAACATAATCTTTTCTTTCTGTAGTAGGTACACATTCATGAAATAAATAAATAAACCTCATGTATAGCGCTTGAGTAAATTAACATGGTTGCAGTTTGCCACAGTTGACATTTAGCATTAGCCTACTAATACCGCATGTGCACCCTTCTCTATGTGTGTGTGTGTGTGTGTGTGTGTGTGTGTGTGTGTGTGTGTGTGTGTGTGTGTGTGTGTGTGTGTGTGTGTGTGTGTGTGTGTGTGTGTGTGTGGTGTGTGTGTGTGTGTGTGTGTGTGTGTGTGTGTGTGTGTGTGTCATAACTTGATCATCCAATGCAGGCTTTGCTTCAATTGAATCGATACAAATGTTTCTGTATTTCCCACAGGGTCAGGCTGATATAGAAACACCAAACGTTGAACTTTACCCTCTGCCAGACAGGTCAGCTTTCTGGGATCTTACTAAATTTCTCATATTCACAGTGCTGATCCGCCTCTGCCGATCAATGCTGTTAGCTTCCACACTAGATTTTCTTATCAGACCTTTTTGCATAATGACTGACTTGAAAATAAATCCGAGTTTTAGATGCATTATATAAAACAGTCAATTATTTTTACAAAGACAAGTGAAGAGTCTTAGAAATCAGCACTGAAGTTTGGTTGGCTTGTCAGTCAAATCCTACAATTTATGAATGTGCATTGCCAAATACCACAGACCTAATCTCCACATCCTGCCCTGCTGACATTCACTACGGAGAGCTGACTCTAACCACATACGGGTAAAAAAAAATAGAACATTGAGATATGAATTCCCCCTGGCATCAGCTGTATTTCAATAAAGTAGTATAATATACCATAAAGCTGCTTAGAATGAAAGGAAAGAGCAGCAAATTCATGATTTAGTTGTTGTTGTTTTCTGGTTGACAAGTAAAACAATCACAAATTCAATAAATAAAAAATAATTACATAACTATCTTGTCATCTACCGCCCCAGCATTGTTGCTGCAAACAATGGGCTTTTTCTCTCACACTTATTTTTCAGTTATCTCTTAATAGAGCACACACCTCCACACCCATTTGATTCAGTAAAACTCATAATAAACTTTAACCATAATAAAAAGTTACTGAATTTGTAATGAATAGTCATAGATGCTTTTTTTTAATTAAAAAAAGAAACTGTTGAAATGTTTGAAGGTGTCTGTTCTAACCCTGCTCCAGTTTTACCACCATATATGTACATTTAATTGAATTTCCTCAGAAAGATGCCACGAAAATAGCATGCACAGACATTATGAAACAGATTCTGTCTATATTGTCTCCTCTCCTCAGTGGGGTGAATAATACAGTTTCTCCACCATCACTATAACACATCCCTGCCATCATAACCCATACGCCCCTGACACCAAGTAGATGGCTGTGTGATTGTGAGCACAAGGTTGTGATCACACCGACTGGTTATCTGATTCATGGTTATTTCTTGTGGGCGGTCTGCATTTGATGTTATTCATTCCCCCATCAGATGCCACTGGAGTCTCATTTAAAGAAGACCTCTGTGTCTGATAATGAGATGCAGTCAAGTGTATTTTTATATCTGGCTCATTGAGTTTTGACACATAGATGGGAGGAACTCCAATTATATTTGTTTCCACATAGTTTGATAATGTAGATAAGGTTTCCCTGTGCAGAAGTGATTTCTCACACTGAACTAACACAGATATTGACTCATTGAAGTGACTGGTTTCAAAATGAAATTACAACTGACTTTGTTGATTTCAAGCTTATCTAATGTATTATAACCAATGTTTGATTTATTCGTCCACAGCTGTGGTTGTGGAATTGCTCTTGAAATGCAGCATACATTTATGAGGTTTAAGTGCTATTACAGTATTGATTTACATTTATCATAGTGTTATCTGCCCCATATCTGCCCCATATATGATGGGTGTAATAATGTGTTACGACCAGTAGTATAGAGGTTTCTTGTTTGGAATCCATGCAAATATGCTTGAATGTCATTGCTTTCAACAAACTTTTTGCTAATAAAACGGTCAGTTCATTTACTATTTACACAGAACTTTAAGGACTTTAATATAATCAGCTCATTAACATGCAGTGTTGTGCTGCATGGACAGACATGTAATAGAATCCCATGTCTATTACATGTCTATTACCTTCTATCCTCATATGCTTTTAATTTGAATAGATGGAAACTTATTTTAAAAAAAAGAAAATATGAAGAATGGATAGATTTAGGAAAATTTTAGCAGTCACAATTTTTTCCAATTTGCACCATTCCTTCCCATGCTACTTTACTGTTGACATGTCCAATGTGTCAATGTGTCTGCTGTGTGGAATGACCAAAAGCTAAATGCAATTGTTTGCACCCTGATTCAAATCAGGGTGTAAACATTTGACATCACTTTAGTTCAACATAAAGTGATTCAAATAAGAAAAGAAATGAAACCCAGTGGTGGAAGAAATTGGCCACAGCTATTTATTAAATACAAGCGGCAATTTGACAATTTTACAATAAAATTAATCCGTTCAAAAATGTTTCCAAGTACTAAACAATCACTTCCAGTAAAATATAGTTACAAGTTGTGATAACTAGAACTGAGACATTCCTACCAATATTTTTAGCTTTTTCTGGTCAGTGGCTCACTCATCCCTGCACAATGTTTGAAAAGTAGTTACATCCCAGGAAGCAATGATGTATTGTAATTGTCACTGTTTGTGTGTTTGTCCGTCCGTCTGTCCGTTCACCAAATATCTTCACAACCGTTGCTGATAGAAAGATAAAAGAAAAAACACATTACTCAGGCGTCAAAGGGGATGAAAATAAGATAATGACCTTGACCTTGAGAAAACTAGGTCAAGGTCAAATTTCAACTTACCTTTTTTTTGTACATTTTTTTGCAAATATCTCTGAAACCTGATGAGATATAATCACAAAACAAAAAGCAATATTTTTAGGAAGCCAGAGGGGAAAAAAAGTGATGTTGACCTTCACCTTTGGAAAACTAGATAATACCCAATAGCACAATGCTGCGACCATTATGAAAGTAGGTCAGGGTAAAATTTTGAATTCAGGGGTGTCGAGGGATGTTGCAGTCTCTGATTGCCTTGTTTTTAAAAACTGCATTAGGTTAAATGATGAAAAACAGCAAATCTGGCAAAGATGAAGATTTGATTCTGGGATTTGCCCTTTTTTGAATCTGTAGCAAAATTATATTCATTCCTTCTTGGCTTTGATTCCATGCCTCTATTATTTTAAATTAAAATAGAATGAATGACTACAAATTATGAGATGATTAAATGATGTGCAAGTAGTGGAAATGGAGACACAGGTAAAGTACAGCAACATCGGAATTGTTTTGGGGTACATAGCTGTGTATATACAGTGTATACAGTAACACAAAGTAAAAGTTAACAAGAGTTAAGAACCAACAAATGACAGGAATTGTGCCCTCTCTTGGTGTAAAAACGTAGCACAGGCGTCATTTGCACAAGCGGCAAGGATGAAATGTTATCAACTGTACCAATCCTCACGCGACGACTCACTTTTCACGTGTTGTCAGCTGACTCTTACATCTGCTTACTTTCTTATTCAGTACATGTAGAAAGAAGCGGGAGGCTTGAGACCATACAGCGGCGAGCCCGAGAGCAACAGTGCAGCGCCGGGACTGATGGAAAGGCTGCAGTTGTCATGGAAACACCGGGGCGGAGCTTCAGGAAGTAGGACTCGTTTGTTTTGTTATTGAAGATCACGTGGCAAGGAGAAGCTCCTCCCCTCCCCCCGTTACCACCGATTCAACCGTCTCGAGCTGCTGCTCCGGTCATTTACTATACAAAATGGCTGCACAGGCTCCACCGCCAACCAGAACCTCCTGAACGTTTCATGGTAAGATTTATTCACGCCACACGGCCGGGTAGCTCCGAACATTCGCTCCGTGTCGCATTTTGGCTGCAGAAACACGCGGAATTCAGAAGTTAGACACGGCAGCTGTGATGAGACTGGAAATATTTTGAGCTCAGCCCACTTTGACATCAATGTTTTCGTCGTTGCGAGTGCTCGTCCTGGCATTAGTCGGTGACATAAGACTGCTTATTTCTAGTTACATACGTGGTGTAGTAACATTAAAACTGTTTTGTATTGTTGT
The DNA here is from genome assembly GCF_040054535.1 of Antennarius striatus. Taxonomy (NCBI): domain Eukaryota; kingdom Metazoa; phylum Chordata; class Actinopteri; order Lophiiformes; family Antennariidae; genus Antennarius; species Antennarius striatus. Next base: position 11,025,903 of record NC_090791.1, on the reverse strand, counting down.
TGTTTTTAAATAGTGGTTTAATTGTAATTCTGTATATCTGGCCTACTGGGTACCGTAGCCTCAGTTAAGATGATTCAAGGACACTCGATGCTATTGTCGAGTTGAGGGGTTTGTAACTTCGTAGCTTGTTCGGTGGTGGTGGAACTCAAGGAGAGCTGGGATTTTTTTGTTTTATTTAATTTTATATATTGATTTGATTCCCTAAGGAAAATTAAGACTGGATGTTGTCTTGTTGCACCTCAATGTAAAACTTGCTCCACTCTCCAGAGAGAACTGCTGGGATCTTCCACGCGTCACCTGATGGATCGTGAACGCATCATTAATCCAAGTTTAATGCACACATGTCCACATAAGTTCGCTTTAGCCAGTCTGTCTTTAAACCCATCAGTTCATTGAATAACTCGTAGCGGTAACTGAGTGACTGTTTTCCTTCACTTAAACACAGTGGCTACTGCAAATTCGTACGCTGACATTAGAAACATTTGTTTATCCAAATTTTATTGCCATGATGTAACCTTGGGATGGATGTTGACATTGTGTCTGCACCGCTTAATAATCCATTAACTCAATCTGTTGGAAGTCCAACTGGTTAGTCAATGGCTTGAGCACTAGAGTGTAGACCTCAAGATATAATGCATCAGAGATTGCTTCCTGTATTCCCCTCACCATAGAGACGACCATTGCCTGAAACCTGATACCCTCCAGTGACACACAGTCCCAATGGGGAAGGCAGTGTATGCAGCCTGGGAATTCCAGCACCATGATAACCCAGAGAGTGATGTAAACTCTCAGGACCGTCAGCTTTAAAAAGCTGTTAAAGTCCCTCATTTGAGCATCGACCTAGCATCGGATGAAGAGGTGCTGGTGGGACGGGGGAGGGGGTTGGAGTCTTTTCTATCCCTGCTAGGTCAGGGGGGCCGTCATCTCCCAAGCCTCTGAAAACGGCAGCATGTGTTCACAGCCAGGCAACAAAGGGGGCTTGATAACAAAAACAGTTCTCTAAACACAGTGACTTTTAAAAGGTTTCAGTCATAGCCTGATTTTCTGTTCACTATTGGTAACTTTATGCTTAGCAGTGAATCCTGAAGGATGAAGAATATATCACCAGGTTGTGTTTGGTTCATGAGTTGTCTGATGGGCTGGGATTCTGCGACAAATTTAGCTATTAACTTGTCAAGAAAAAGTGATATTAGCAGCACATCTATTTGTTTAGGATTGAACCAATTAAAATTCATAACAGGTTAACATTATTTTCAGATACGTGCTATTTTAAATCAAATTCTTAGATTTTGTTTTACCAATACCCAATGATGTTATCCTGTCTTAGCTAAAGATTGTTCATTGAAACAGACATCTGATTTTTCATTCTATTTATAGAGACAAATGTGAAAACAACTGGAAAATCACTGTGATTGGAGTTTAAGAAGACATTTGTTGGATGGACCAATAAATCGTCAACCAGGCTCAAGAAAGTGTTCCCATTAATTTCAGAGCAGACTCTGGGATGGGGGCAGGTAGTTTGGAGTGTGTCCAGACAAGTTATTTTCAGGCCAGTTTAGAGTGCCAATGGTGCAGCATAAGGTTCTCTTTTCCTTGTTGTCAGGCCGGGTCAGAAAGCATTAGCATGACCACTCAGAATAGCTTCAAATAGTTTAGAGTGCAATCCTCTTTGCAGAGCACAAGGGCTTTGCAGTGCTTACCCAGCAGTTTCTAAACCCTTACACGGTTAGAAAGGTACTACAAACAAATACGGCCCTTTTGATCTTGCTTTCATTGTGCATCCAAGTTGGTGCATTTGTAAACCTCGGACGTTTATGTAGCTAAGTTGTAGTTGCGCAGAGAAGGTGGGACACCGCCATGGCCGCAGCCGCCGCTGCTGTTGTTGCTAGCGAGCGTTCTCCCAAGGGCTCAACGTGCTCTTGTTTGGCTTGCAGCGATGGCATTCCTGGCTCCATGCCCAGCGACTGCCGTCTAGTACCCCTTCCCCCCATCTCTCTCTCTCACAGACGCAAACCAAACCACCTTGTCAATTGTAGCCACCTCATCTTCATGTGGGGCATTGAGCAATTTGCATATCCACAGTTCACCTTGCACACATTGACTGCCCTTCCTCTCCATCCCACTCGATTTTTTTACAAATTTTATGCTTGCTTTTATTGGACCATCCATAGTCTCTCCCCGGACCAATGTTTTTTTTCTTCCCTTTGCCTTCCTTTGTCAGCAGTGAGTGTCTGGTTTTAAGAGGGTAACCTAGCTGTAATCCTGTTGTTCTGACAGGATGTAATTCCACAACAGAGTTGAGCTCATTGACCTACGTCCTTCATATTGACACAAGCTGTGCTTCCCCATCATACACGGCTGTATATTATATAGCTCAGCCTGTTACATTGAGTCAACTTTATGTGAATCTGCATCGTTTTAACCTCATTTTTGCATTTATTCATGTAATGGACTTGGTTTTATTATTGCTATTGTGCTTAGACAATGTCTCTTTTTGAAATGTGGTTCAGTTACAGTTTTGTCTTATTTCTATTGAGCCACAGCATCCAAATGGTTCAACGGTTCTGTTACTGCAGTCTCCCATTTTCAATATCAGTCAGCAATCTGAGACCAAGGGGCACACATCTGTCTGAGCCAGGCAGATGTTTGGAAATGAAGCAGCAGCCCTCATTCAGAGCGACTGTATCTATCCTGCTCAGGGACCAAATGTTTCTTAAACTGGAATTATTTTGACACTTTGCTCTGCACTCACTCTCTTTATCCGGGTTGGAGGCCGACAGCAACTCACATAAACTGGAACATCTCTTTGATTATCCTCTGATTCTACATGACATGAGCCCCACTCATGCCTTTGAAATGAGCAGCTCCAGCTATATTTAGCACGGCAGCTGCACCGGCTGGTTTCACATCCAGCCTCTTGGAGGTAAAATAAGTGTTAATGATGTGAATTCACAGATAGGTGGCATTTTGTTTTGTTTGTGTTGAAGCAAATTGCAAAGATTCATTTTGAGAACACAATCTGCCCTCCAGGCTCTGAAGTGTTGTAGGATAGGCCAATTTCAGTTTTCAGCTTCTGCAAGCATTGAAAGCATGTGCTGAGCTAGCCAGGAGGCCCAGTCTGTGAGAGTGTTGCTGTCTAAAATTAATTTACAGCTCACTTGTTATTGTCAACACCTTTTTCAGTAGTTGTAAAATGATTTTTTTAACAACTACCAGTTGTTAAGCAGCCAAAAAATATTAGAATGTAGCAGAAATATTTGTGTTGATTCATATTATCCCCAAATAACTGGTCGCTGGATGTTTTTGGTTTTGTTGACGTGTGTGGTATTCATGGATCTGTTGGTAGATGAGTCGCTTTAATAACGTTTTTCCAGCAAGATGACATTAACAAAACTCCAGTTTATGTTCAGTCAATTCCACATTTATTAAATCAAACCATTAAATCTCATGAATATGTCCCTCAAATATATTAGACATTTTTACATTGCTGGAGGGAGTTGGTTTGAAGATATGACGCTTGTTGTATTTTTGGTTGTCAAAAAATACATCCTTAATTAGTTTATTTCTTACCAATACTTAATGCAAAGAATTGACAGCCTGTTGATCTGGTCAGTTGTCTGATCTGATGTTCAACATTTATCCATGCTTTTGTCAGAATTTGAAATTAATTTCGATATAGTTGTGGTTAAGGTACTTTTTTTTTAATAATCAGAATCTGAAATATAAGTTTTAAATAACGTTATATAATTAAAACAGTACAGGAGAAAATATGTCTCTCAGATGTAGTAGTTAAAGTATGAACCACTGTCCTGAGTATAGGAATAGGGTAAGTTGTACTCAACTCTATATTCTACAACCCACATAATATTTATTTTTATTGCAAAAAATATTATTCTCATTAGTGACTAATTGCTCCCCTTATATTATCCTTATAAAAAAAGTTTGCATCATTCCATGAAGCAGTGTTTATCAGCAGATGATGTGTTAGTTATCAGGAGGCTTTACCTCAGTGACCCTGCTGCTGCAGCAGAGGTGACCAGGGCCTCTGGGTGATGGTGGCAGCAGCTGCTGTCATCCAGTTCACAAATCATTGAAGAAGAAGAAGAAGAAGAAGAAGTATACTTTATTGATCCCTCGGGGGGAATTTGCAAAGTCACTCAGTTAGTTTGACAAGTATACAGGGCCCCTGAACACACAACCACACAAGGGGGCATGTAAGCATGCAGTTAGTGCAATCACATCACTACACACATCAGGGAGGCAGAGTGACGGGCAGCGGCTTTGGAACGCGCCCCAATTTGAGCGGCTTGTAGGGGGGACGGCGCCTCGCCAGTGGCTGGGAGGTGAGCTGACACCTCCCACTGTCAGCTCACACTCCTGGTGGCATCATGGCGGGAGCGGGACTCGATCCGCCGATGGCTGGGGCGATCCGTCTATGAGGCACCTGCTCTACCGCTGAGCCACTGCCGGCCCCGATCGGCCCCATTGCTGCATACTTTGCAAGGTTATATTGGAATATCTAGTCCAGTTAGTCCATAGGGCTATTTTAAGTCTTTAACAAGACACTTGCATCTTGGTTTGTCATGATGCAAGTGTCTTCTTGAAAAATGCAATATAACACACTGGTGTTTATCAGTACCATAGAAACTGCACTGTCCTAACCAATGCTGACTCCTTTCAGTTTTTACAATGTCTTGTGTTCTGCCCAGGCTTTGGATGCTGTTCATAGTTTTTTTTAAAAATGCTTTACGGAATTATCAAATATAACAAATGTAAATTTCCTAAAAAATTTCTTGTTAGGAAATGTATTTTTTCACAACTTGAGCATAGTACAGTGCGCCCTCGTTCCTCGCGGGTAATGAGTTCCAGGAACCACACGCGATTAACGAATTCCGTGATAGAGCGACGAACGATCTTATTACTCACGATAATTTTAACATTTATGAACCCCCCGTACTGATATTAAACAAAACCTTCTATCTGTATTACCTTTTCCCACACTATTATCGACTGTTAAAGCACTTTTGTGTCTCACGTAAGTCCCGAGACTCACAGAACGTAGCGCACTTTTGGATGCCGTCAGCCAATAGAATGCGCTTATGGTATCGTGACTGCCTACTGTACTGTCAAATGGTGTATTCAACCTACGTTGTTTTAAAAGATGACACACGTTGGTGTCAGGGAAAAAACAAGTTTCTTTATAACCTTGTTATAACTGTAGACTTAGTTCAATTGCCTCAGTTGATGTAATTTTCTAGATTTTTTTAAATGGTCTGTCACAATTTTGTTTGAACAAATTGTTTTTCTGTTAACTTCATCAAAGAGAAGTCACAAGAGGCCAGAGGGACTTGATTGTCTTCTTTTGATTTGTTTGTTTTTTAACTATTCAAAGTCCTCTCTTGAACCTAGTCTCTACCCAGTGATATGCTCCAAGCAAAGATTTGCTTAATTATACACTTAGATCAGTGCGTTCGTTTTGATGTCTTGTAAAGTTTATCCTTTATCAGACCCGACCACCAAAGGGATTTCAGTGAAGTCCTTATGGGCGCTGTCCATCTCCACCTGACTGCTCAGCGCTGCCTCAGGGAAGTGCTTGTTGCCAGGCAATGGCACACACTGCTGTTGCCTGCAGCAGCATGAAAATGGCAGGAGATCAGGTGGATTTCATGTAGAGCTTCACATTTAAGGTTCAAAGAACTTGATTTAATTTTACAGGCTCGTCCATTGTCTATTTGTCCATGTGATATGTATTTCTTTTTTTCTATACAGAAGAAGGATGGAACTAGAGTATCATTGATGAACTTGCACATCAATTGTTAGTTTCAGGTGGTTTTTACCTAGTTTGACTCTGGTGTTATTTCTTCATCATCTTCTGCCGCTTCATCCGCCGTAGCGGGTCACGGGGAGCTGGAGCCTAACTCAGCTGGCATAGGGAGTAAGGCAGGGGACACTCCGGGCATGACGCCAGTGCACCGCGGAGCCACACACAAAGACCGACAACCATGCACACACACACTCACTCCTACGGGCAATTTGGGACCGGATTAGGAAGATATAGGCTGTCATCAAGTAGGTTCAGGAACTTAAATAAATGAAACATGCTTCAGGACATTATTGTTTTACTGTCTGACAAAAGATGAGTAGTGTCACCCTGGTTGGGTCTGAAGACTATAGAACTTTGGTCTTTATTCCCGCCCCACCCATTAGAGACCTGCAAGGCCCCCGTAATGGTTTCCAGAGCCACAGATTACCAAAATAAAACATGTATAGACTGCTCAATTGAATATACTATAATAAAAAGAAATAAGAACATTCTTTGGCTATTAGTTACATATCTACGTAACACATGCCCTTGTGTGTTGCAACAGCAGCAACTGACAACGTGGGTTTTACCTTGAAGAGCAACAACTGAATGTTGCTGCTGAGTTTGTCGTGGTACATCTCTTCTTCATTGGTGCATGGAATAAACATATGTCAATCTCTCTCTTCTTTTTCTTTTAGCTGAGAGAAGCAAAAAAAACACAAGTATAGAATCATTTGATGGAAGATAAGAAAAAGAAAAAGCAAGAAGAGAAGAAAAAGAAAGACGCTGCTCAGAAAAAGGTAAACTTTTGTATTTTGATACATTTAAAAATCTTTTAGCCTTCTGTCCCTCATAAAAAACAGTAAAAAAAGCTATTTGATGGGCGTTAAATTCTACAGGTGGAGGAAGGTTTCATATGTATGTTAATGTCCAGTCATATTTACGGGTGCCCTCACACTTCTGAAAATTGTAGCAGCAGGCGCCAAATTAAACCCAACTGTCTTGCTAAATTTTAATGTATGAATGTATTTTTATCTTAAATCACATTTGTCTACCAATAAATTAAAACTCATGTAGTAGGGCACTACTTCACGTTAGGTTCATGAATGGCCAATGAAGCAAGTGTTAGACAAAAATGTTAAACACTCAGTTTGTTTAAGCTCTGCTGATCAGTATGTTGTGGTATTTTATCAAATGTGTTTTGTGTGTTTCTCTGAAGCACTGATCATCTTTACTATGCAGTCCCTCACCTGTATGCTTCTCTTTTCCCTTTAGTGAGTCACCATGCTGGCTTTCTGTTTTCACTAATATGTATCTCAGCATATTTCCTTTTTTTTCTTTCTGTGTGAGGGGAGCATTTGTGTTATCCATTTTCTGCCATCCAGCTACAAGTCCAGTGAACCTTTTCACCTTGTTAAACCCTAGAAGTGAACAACCTCTTAGCATTTCAATAGATGAGCAAAACCGGCCCCTGAACATTTTGTTCCGTTTAGTTGCAGAACCACCCAGTGCAATTTAGATGTGGATGCAGCATTAACATTTAACTCCAGTTTTCACGTCTGTTTATTTCTTTTAGCTTTAATTAATCTGATGTACCGTTTCTACTGCTAATGTAATTTACTCTTTCTTTCTAGGCCACAGACCAGACAACCAAAGGTGAGTTGTGTGGCTACATGTGCTAAAATATTTATATTCAATCCTTTCTATTTTAGTTCCAATTAATTACTTTTCTTTCCCTGGCCTTTTTTACTATATGCTGCACAGTGAACTTTCCTGTTTGTCACATAATCAAACAATAAGGAGCCTCTGTTGGTGCGCTTCATTCTGTATCTTCATAATTAGATGGATAATTCATATTCAAGGTTAATCTTTTTTCCTTAGAGCCATTATGTGATCTCTGTTCACTACTGTTCAATTTGTGTGTAAAACATTAGTCTTTATTAAACATGACCAACAGACCGGTAGTTCATCCTACCTTCATCAGAATGGAGGCCAGGTACCCATACAATACGGGCCACATGTAGTGGGAGGTACATGTAGCTCTGGCCTCCTTGTGCACTCCTCACAGGGAAAAGGTGATGAGAAATCTTGGAACAGCAGAGCTAAAGAGCCACAGAATGAAAATCATGAATAAAGCTGGAAAAAACAAACTGAAAAGACTTCTGTAAGAACTTCCATGTTTTCAATTGCACCTTGGCAGCTGCAGACCCACTGCTCATTCTATCTTCACCAAGCCAGTGCCCTTAATGGCCAGAGAGAGGCTAGTAGGTAGTAATAGGAGCACATCCTCCGCTTGTGATGACCAGGAAGATGAGGGAGACATAATGTCTCTCAAGGGATGAGCAAGGCCAAACCTGATTAGAATTTCCGGTAGACTTCAGCAGCTTGACCTTAATGGCAGAGAGTAAATGCACACCTAATTACAGTACGATTGTCTTTGTGTTTTTATGCCTAAAGCTGTGTCCACACAAATATTTTTGTGTGGATTATGTTGTTTGAATTAGTAGAACGCCGAGTGAGTTGACTTGTTATTTTCTCCTTTGGGTGCATACGACTGTGAACTCCCCATCACGAGGGGTCAGTGCCTCGCTCTCCCACTCCCCCTGAAAGATGAGTTAATGAGACTCTAATGTCACAGAGGTTCCCCCTTCCACCCCTTATCCCTCATGGCTGAGTCACCCACAGCCCATCAAAGTTAACTGCTCTAATGAATGTGGTTTGGGTTGGCTGTGCGTACTCTTTCTCTTATCTTCTTTGTGTAATTTCACAGCATTCACAAATTGACCTATATGGTCTTGTTTTATCCCTCGTCTCCAAACACATGGCTGCCTATGACAGCCATGTGTCAAATCCTTTTTTTACTGTGATTTCCAAACTAAATGTCTTACTTTTGCGCTTCAATGCGGTCATATCCATTGGTTTTAGCCACAAAGTGCTGTTATATTTACATCTGATATCTGTAAATATAGTTAGAAATATTTCAGGAGTATTGCACTGTTTCTGGAAAAAAATGACTAATGTTGAGCCACAGAGGGATCTTTGGATATCCAAAGCTCTTTTCGAATAAAGGATTTTTTTGTTATGGATACTACTGAATATTTTGTAGAATATTGTTCTCAGTGATATTTTTATGCTTGAGACATAACTATTAGTTTGTTTGTCGTCTCACTAAGATGAGTTTGGATAAATCACTGCTAAAGGCCATAAAATCAGTTCACTGACAGAAATGATCAAGTACCTGCAGGTCTTGCTTTGACCCTTGTTCACTTGCTGGTTGATAGATTTCCATGAAAAGGTGGAAGAATAAGGTATAGGCAAGAAAAAAACAGGAAATTTTAGTGCAGATCTGCATAATGTATGGAAGTAGGATTTTTTCCTTTTTTAACTTTGCTACCTCGGGCTTCTTTCAATGTGTTTCATAATTACACAAAAACTATAAAACCAATTTCTAGGAAGCTTTGTGAAAGGGTGTTGCATGGGTCAGACAAGGTTACCAGACATGTCAGATTGTAGTTGGTGAATTGACTTGTCAAATCATATCAAAATTTATCTGTAAAGCTGAAAATCAGTTTTTCTCAAGGGACGTAACTAAGAGCATATATACTCTGATGCTAGGGCAGGGAGCACTGCTAATTAGGAGAACAGGGATTACAAGAAGCTTGATAAACATCCATCGATACACAGGAGATCTCTAAGAAGACCCCCAGCTCCATAGTAACACTGTACCGCCTCCCGTCTGGTGTAGCACAGTGGCCTGTCCTTGCACCAACAGGAGGGATAGTAGATGAAGGCTGACGTACATGGGTCCAGATTGTCACTCTTAAAATTGTGTAAGTGTGGGTAGACGGCTGCTCAAACACAACGGCTTTAGTTGGTAGGAGAGAGCCAGAAAAAAGGTATGCAAGTGCAACAGAAACAGACAGAGCCATGTGAAACCGAGAATGCACGGCAGTTTCCTGTTTGCCGGCACAGCTGAGGGGGCCCTTTGTAGGATACTGGTTCTAACTCAGTTCTCTGACACCCACTAGGAGCCTCTTTATGTCACATTCAGATCAGCAGCCAATGTACATCGTGTGCTTGTGCAAACACAAACATGTGGTTTTACTCATAGTTTTATATAGCTATTCACAAATACTAAACAGAGCCTCTGCCTCACATAGTAAATTGCACGCAGCTTCTCAAGTTCCAAAATACCTACACGAGTGCTTTCGTCCCTTCACTGGGGGTGTCTGAAAACTGTCTGTTAACTCATATTAAGAACTAAACAGTTTGTCCGTATGACACTATCTGAAAAAGAGGGTCTACGTCTGCAGGGTCTGGTTCCTCAATTTTGATTTGGAACCAAGATAGACCACCAACAGGTAGAAACTGCCTTTAAACACTTGGAGAAGTGTCATTGGAAGCCGTCACTGGAATCTTTTACCAACTTCATCTTCAGTTCATTGATTCTGCTAACTCTTGGTGCAGTGGAGCTGCTGTTTGTTACCATTGTTTCACAGCATATGTCAAACTCCCCATAGAGCTAAACCTTAATAGTAAAGCATTGGTCCCATGAAAGCTGTTCAGGATGAAGCTTTATTTTGTCACATACAATCACCGTCTGTGCAGCGTTGTGAAGTCTATGGTCCGCCCCACAGGGGAGACCCTCTGCCATCAACAAGCTGTACTAGAGTTAACACTGACAGCTAATGAACGATCATGTTTCTGTTCATCCTGTGCATTCGTATCCTTATCAAACATAGGACTAATCATACGAACATATTAGGGCACACATTAATGAAATGCAATAAGATATAACATTATAAGGTAATGCCGCAGCAGTAATTTCATCACGGGTTAATTTGCCATTTCACATTCACTTAATTACACCCAGCACTGTTGGTGAGTCATAAATTGCAATGAGATCAGGAGGGAAGTTTTACTAGTGTCTCTTGTCATCATCACCTCCTTTCTGCAGATCCCATCCCAAAGACCACTCTTTAAATGAAAGCAGCAGGGATCACTATAAGGCACATTATAAAGAGCAGCAAAGGTCAAAACTGGATTCTACTGTTTAGTTTTTAATGATGAATTATACATTTGAGCTAATAAAACTTTCACTTCAGTCATTACAATCATCATTTACAAACATTCAGATGGACTTGGTTTTTACATAAGGTCTTTTCAGACTAATCCGGTCAAAATGTGCTTGAATGTCTACACAGATTTTCAAGAGTTAATTTTCTATGGTCCCTAGGAATGGAAAATTATCCCGTAGGAGGTGAATCTTTGTGGTATTACATTAAGTGCATTTATATCTGTTGTAGATTAATGAAAGGTATGAGAGTTTCTGAAACTGGCTGCTGGAGAAGGTGATTCAGATTATAATAGTCCAATATTTGTTTTGATATTTTGGACATATTGATTAATTAGAAATATGAATATAATAGAAATAATATTTAACAAAAAATATTTAACAAAAGTTCTTTGATATTTAATCTCAATGGGCTGTATTTTTGAAAGTCAGTGTGGTGTAATTCTTTCAGTAAATTGTGTTGGCCCAGCATGTGCTGCCCAGGTCAGAAGGAGAGGACAGTTCACTCTCTTTCACACATCACTTCCTCGGAATCATAACAGAAAGTGCAATCTGGTCTACTTGCATCTGTCTTTACAAAAAAGGCCTGCGTAATCTGTTGTTGTGCTCTAATGGTGACAGTTGTGCATATTGACAACACGCTAGAAACACAGGTGATTGTTATTGGTAATAATCACCATTACTACCTGTATATTATACTGAGATTGTGACTGTAACACCTTTCGTAAGTCCCTACAAGACAGGAATTTTATACCAGTATCTCCCCTTTTTATCGTAGATCGACATATTGCAAACTACCATCGGGGGCAGTAAATGTGCCAAATCACTGTGTGCATACACAGTATGGAGTAATTAACAAAGGGGCGGGGCTGGGTGGGTGTATGGAGTTACTCAGAGGTATTATGTGTCCGATTCGTAGCATTTATAGAGCAACTTAGTTCAGAACAAAACGAAATCTACTGTAAATGTCTAACAGAATGCAAAGCCCCAGAGCTCCTTACCCTCAACTAGCATGTATCGGTGAAGGTACATGATTGTTTCTTACAAAGCGCACTTGATTCATATAAAAATAACACTAAATGCTGATGTTCCTGTGTTACACGTCACGCACCTTGCTTGTGGAATGCTGGCATGCTTTTGAAATTCACTCATTGAAGCATCTGAATATATGTAAATAAACAGAGGTACCAAAGAATGGGTTAGAGACGTGTCTGTGAATGGGTTTTAAATCCAAAGATTTCCTTATTAATGCGGTATCAAATTTGTTCACTTCACATTAAAACCTTTTTAATCAGCAGCTGGAGCAAAGACGTGGAGAACCCTAAATATACCTCCCCCTTCCTCACTTATGTTTTTCTGCTGCCACCACTTGACAAGACATCTGATAAGAATGCAGGGATTTTCATGGTTCCCCTTCTTGCTGTAGTTGGTAGTGTATGGTGACAGAAACGTAAGGTGCATGCAGTGGCATGCATCATGAGGGTTTTCATTTAGAACAAGTAACTAAATCTGCATCCTCTAGATTCCTGGGTTTTTTTTCTTTGTTGCACTTTATTCTGTCACACAGTTTGTTCTAAAGGCCTTTTCTGTAAAACAGCAGCTGGTGTCTGTTTGATACAATAACTGTATCAGAGGCCAGCAAATCTGTATGTGAGAGTGGAAACATGCATCATACTGCACAATGAACAGCAACCCTATTCAGAGCAACTAGATATTCTTTAGGTAGTTGGTTGAAGTACTCACTCACGCCTTAATTTCACCAATTAAAGGCTCAGTAAGGGGAAAACCTATGATGACTCACAAAAGACTTTTTCCATGTACATCTGTGAACCCTCCACCCAAAAACCATAACAAAAATCCACCCCGGTGAATGGAAAACATACGGCTTAGTGCTATTATTAAACTGCATGGTAAAAATGCAAGGACAGACCATAATCGAAAACTCTGCATGCATCCTAATTTGAAAATGATTGACTTTTTTTTATTTCAAAGAAATCTTGCTAAATTAATTGATCCTGTGAAATCATTGCTGCACTTGTACAGCCGGCCAATACATCACAACTGACTTGGATTTATTATGCATACTTTAAATAATCTTGCATGGGCAATTTTGCCCATAGAAGCATGGATCTTCACCCGCTTCTTTATGAGGACCTCCACTCACAAAAAACCCACACAAAGAAAGGATCTGTCATCTTCTAGGTCAGGCAGTACGTTTTTTTTCTTCTAAGTAAGAGGGAGGCAGACGTGTAGCATTGATGCTCTCCTTCCCCTCTCTCTCCTCCAACCCCAACTCCCGTCTGATGTCTCCCCAGACGATCTACCCTCAATCCCTAGTCTTAAACAGTGAGGCAAGCCTGCTGTATTTTTTTCTCTCAGAAATTAAGACCCCTTTTAAGTGTAAAATGGGATGTCTCCCCCTGTGTGAAGCACGTATAGCCCCAAGGCCAGAGTTTGATGTGCATCTTCTAAGTGGGAATTCTCCTGTGCACCCACACACAAGAAAACTGTGTTTTTACAAATAGACTGTCAGTCAGTAGCTCTGATCTTTTTTTTCACTCTAGCTCACTTTTTTCATGTTCAGAGCTGCCAAGTGAGAATGGTACTATTTGTTTTTGTCTCCCCTTTATGTTTTCATAAATTCATTTGTAGTTATTAAATTATTGTTGCTCAAATATATCGTTGATTTTGATGTTATAAATGTGCAGGACATCCTTTTGAGATGACGAATGCAGTGCAGCATGGCATAGTAACGATAAATAGTGTTCTAAGTGTAAGCAGATTTAGACCTGAGCTGGTTTTGGACAGAGAGACTCACAGTGGAGCATATGAGGGGGTGGAGACTGACACACGCACGCACACACACACACACGCACGCACGCACGCACGCACACACACACACACACACACGCAGTTCTCTACATTTCTCCTCTAACTCCTTTCCTTCCTCCCAAACACCAGCTCTCATTCGCTCTCTCACATGCTCCCTCCCTTTCTAACCATGTCTTTTCATTCTGATTGGCTTAGAAAACAACCAGCCACCATCCCCCCCTCCCCCAGCTTTCAGAAGAATCTACGTCACATAGCAGAGAATCCCAACTGTATTATGATTGCCTTCATAGCCGTTATCGCACATTGTGGAACAACCACAAACTCCCATGTTTTTAAGTGGAAATCATATCTTAATTGCAATGAGGAGAGTTGAATTACCGTGTCTGTCTGCTTCTTCTAATACCTAATAATCACTAGACGATCATGGTAGATCACATAGAACAAAAGAGAGGAGAGCATAGAACAATAAAGAGAGATAACACTCGAGCACAGAGAGGAAATGGAGCAGATGTAGAGAAATCCGAGGAGAGAGGAGCTAAAGCTCTGGAGCTACCCCACCACCCCCAACCCCACCCCACTGGATTGCAGGGCTGCAGGGAGTAGGAGACGTGCAGACAGATATGGGTGAAACAGGATCAGACCATGCAGTCGCAGCTTGTATCTCATGCAGAGAACGCCGCACCGAGGGGCAAAATGTACACTTAAACCCCCGTACGAGAGTCATGATATAAATACACACAGAGAGTCATTATATGTGAACGAAAATGTCGGCTAGAGTTTACAAGGCTGTGTGAATGCATATTCTGCGACACCATCGTGTCCTCTCCCCTCGGTGTGGGCCTCAGCGTTACATAACAGTTTTTGTTTGTCGGGCTGACCGCATGTGTGAGAGTTATTCATTGCTCCGCTGCACACACAGGGAATGGCAGCCAATGGTGGAGCACTACTCTTTATAACTCATTTAGGCCACACAAAGATTTTTTTCTCCTGGTTGCTACTTTTACTTTTTTTTCCTCTTTCTCGCTGTCATTTTACTATCAGCAAGAGCAAGAATGGCATTTTGGCCAAGTGTGTTTTGTGTCAGCTGGTGTTTGGCTTTGTTCTTGTCAAGTAGATTTTTAATACTTTTTTTATATCCTGTTTGCATTCTAGTTCACCAGCTTATTGTATTATGTAATGAAATGTACTGAGACGATTATGCGGTGTTCTCTGTGTCCAGTAATTCGTCTCACCCACTGTGACCTCTGTGAACTCAAGGTGATCATCCTATTTGAGCTACTGGTGACCTTCAACCTTGAATTTCCAGTCAGCTAAAGCACATTAGCTTGCTCAAGACTTAACACTTTGAATCTTTGCCATGTTAAAAAAGGTTGTTCCCCGTGGATTTTAATGTGAGTTTCACTTCTATTGTGTAGCTGACTCTACACCAAACACTAGGTATTGACTAAAATAGTGCAGCATTTAAAAAATAAAGGGAAAGGCTGAGTGAATACTTGACATGAACAAAATCAGCTGAGAACTCCTCAATGGATGACTTATTAAATAATGGTTGAAATTAAAAACAAAGAAAGATGACCCAAAAAAAAGACTTTTCAATCATAAAAAAAGACTCTTTTTTTTAGAAATGGTGAGCACAGAGAAGTCTTTAGTATCTTAAATTTGGCCACATAGCTAAGATGCTGCCTGGACATGTACCATAGGAAATGGGTGGTCATGTCCAAGGTTTGCATTGATATGTGTGTTGTAAGAAAAGAATTGTATCGCAACATTTTTTCCCCTCAGTGCTTGTTAGGATTTATCAAGATACAGGAATTTAATCCAGACTGCTTTATAACCTGCATTTGTAAAGATTTAGTACTCGTAGATTTTTGATTTTGAGATTAAATTTCCCTTATGCTGATTTGCACTTTCTGCTCTTTCACTATGGCACTTACACACATCATGTTGTGTTCTCAAATTATATATTGTGCAGCCATAGTGTGTGTTTGCAAACGGGAGAGTGAAAAAAAAAAGTAAAACCACACAAGGCCGTTCATAAATAACAGATCCTGTAGAACACTGAGAGGTGATCGTCTTAGGCCACAAACCATGTGTAACTTAATGTGGGGTTTGCTCTCTACACAGCGCTGTCCTGATGGAATCAGTGGCCACATAATGTCGGGTCTTCCTTCATTATCTGACACTTGACCAAATCACTTGTAATCTCTGAGAAGGCAGCATGACAGACTGAGAAAGTTGTGTCTCTTGGCCATTTCCTAAAGCCTGGAAGTTTATTACATACCACTCTGAGATTATTGCAATCCTCTGGTTCTCCACAGAACAGCTATGTGTTTAGTGTGACCGCTGCCTCAGAAGCAACTTCAGGCATACAGGAGGGAAGGAAACATTTTTATTCATCGTTTTCTTTTTTAGATCAAAGTTCTCTTCCAATAGTGGCCACAGCAGCTTTCCAGAAAACACTGGTGATTTTATTTTTATTTACAAGTGCTCCTTTTTTCCTTTCTTTTTATAAGGTCAACTAAAACGACAAATTAAAATTTACAGTCCATAAAAGTGCATCTTGTGAAGTTATGGACCAGTAGTTATTTTGCCACAAGGGTGCGCTCAAAAACTCTGCTTTGCTTATTGCCCCTTTACCTCCCTCATCCCTGCGTTTCTGCTCTTTTGTTACCTGTTCCCAACCACCCTCCCACCTTCACAGTGCCAGACTCTGCTAAGCTCGACCTCACCCCTCCTCTTCCCCCCACCAACCCCAGCGCCATCCCGTCTGTACCCCCAAGCAGTGGCAATGGCAAGTATACCCTCTCTGGATGTCAACAGCAGACAGCACAGCAGCAGCCCCAGACCCTGCTCCAACAGCGCTACCCGCCCAGAGAGGTGCCCCCACGCTTCCGTCAGCAGGAGCACAAGCAGCTGTTGAAGAGGGGCCAGCCTCTGCCCTCCGGGACCCTGCTGCTCATCACCGCAGGACCTCCCAACACTACTGAACCTGCAGCAGCAGTAGCCACACACTCCTCACCCTCCTGCTCCTCCTCGACCACAGCCAGTTCGCCTACAGGTCAGCCGAGACACTCTATAGGCAAGACAACATTTCTTACTCCTTTTTCTGAAAAAGGAGTAAAATTACTGTGCAGTAGGAAAATGTTTAGTGTTTCTATGTGTGTAGCGGTTGCTGTAGGCAAAATGAAGGTTGTTGTCTTTACCAAGATAGGTGAGAAGCAACTAGATTAGATTTAACTTCACCAGACATGATTAGTCTTGTACGTTGTAAAGGTGTCTGCCATAATCATCTGCAAACTTTTTGCATCATAGATCAGTTGAATGGCCGTGATATGGATGTGTTTCTGAACATATGTGGAGGAGGCGTGGTTGGTTTTCTATGTGTGCTGATTTTCAATTCCAGAAAGTTTCTTTTATTAATTTGTTTATAGTAAAATTTACATTAGAAAATTGCAGTAACTTGAGACATTGAGAGTTTTTTGTGTATTTCTTGACTCATAACTGAATGGATCATGTTTTTTATGACCCATTCTGACTCCTATCAGCTGTTTGTAATAGCTGTGCTTTGCAGATAATGACACTAACATTCATCACATATTGGCTTATTTTTTAATTAGGAAATATTTCAGGTGATCATTCCAGACAGAAGAAATCAGTTGAATACATGTTTTTGAACTGACTTGACAATCACTGAAACATGGTGAAACCAGCTTTTAAAAAGCAAATACTGTAATCTAAAATCTATATTTTCATTAACATGCATTTTACCCTCTTTCCAGATTCAATTTAAAGTTACCTTTATCTTTCCTTGATAGCATTTTGAACCTTGGCAGGTTTGGGGTCATAGGGGGTTGTAAATACTTTTATTACTTTTATGTATTAAGTTGTATTTGTGGATTCCCAGCCTTATGTGGAGCCAAACATGGTTAAGGTATGTACTGCTACTGCTAGTCCAATGAAAACATTTTTCTGTGTCATCGTTTAATGGCGGATGATGGGTCACCAACTACAAGCTGCTCTCTCAATGCTGCAGGTCAATAAGCTGCAGCTCTATAGATGTGGTATCTGTCCCCTTGTAGGTCTGTTTAGCCTCCTGTGAAAATGCCTTGACATTTCTGCCCAAAAATGGATTTTGAATGAAAAGAAGGAAGAAGGCTGCTTTCTTACCTTGAATATGCTTCATTGGTAGAAATGTTTTCACTTGTCCTGAAGATTTCTTTCTGAAATGTGTAGGGCCTGAAATCACACACAGTTGTTTTCTCCTACTTTATAAGTTGTCATTTATGTCGTGTCAGTCTGAATGGTTATAATAGCATTTCTCTAAAACTCAGCAGACTATCTGGTCTAATGATCCTCTCAGTGATGGCATTTGTTGAATGGCGGGTATATATCTTGCCCTGTGCTTTGTGCTGCAAGGCCATTTGCTTAATATTGTTACTCAGGTTATGTCTTTTCCATCTAGAGGTGTTTCAAACATAGCATCCATCAACTTATTTTCCATTTCCCCTCCTGGAAACATATCCCTTGTTGTTTTGCTCATTTTGTAAGCTGCTTGTGTTGTGAGGAAATGAAAGAAGACCTGTTTGGATGCTCATTCTGGCTGTTTTTAGTTTGTTATCTTGGCATTCATACCCCAGACATCTGCAGGTAAGTAGAACATTTCTGTTTGGTCTTACTTGATTATCTCTGCCAGGTTTGGGAATACAATCGGATAAAAAAAGAAAAACGGATGACTTCTCTATCTCTGAGGGTGTTTTTCTTCCTGGGGGTCCAGATTTTGCAGCAAACCAGGTTTATTTTTACATATGTTGTCATAAGTGTGTGCCCGGTATCCTTCCTCCCCTCTGATGCTGTTTGAATGCAGTAACGTCTCCTTGGTGATGAGATGTTTAGACCTCACTTTCTCCTCCTCTCTGTCATCATCCTCTGCCTACACTTTGGTGAGTATTACTGACCAACTCCACTGTATTTCCTGGTTTTGGAGGAGGAGCCATGTAGAGCAAGCAAGTTGGCTAGTTGCCTCAGTGGGCCTGACTTGGCACTGATATGAAGACTGAAGTAGAAGGAAAGAAAGGAGAGAATGACCATGGCAGTGGTCCAGTAGTGTGGGCTGGAGTGACTCATGGCTTACGGTAAAAGCTGCTGCTTCTCTCCACCCTTCTCTGGAAGCCCCAATCTGTTCTGCTTTTGCTTTCTGAGTGTCTTTAAAATGATACATGAAAACTGAGACAGATAAGAGTCTGGGAGGAAGTTTTTGTGAGAAGGCTACCTCTGCAGATTATTATTACAGAGTTACAACATTCCAGGCAACTAAGCGATGACTAGAGGTTTGCACTTGATGTTTCACTTAAGCTGTTTACGTATTTGTGATGTATTTGCTCAACAAGTTTATCCCTCTAGTTTATAAATGATGCAAAATGCATTTTAACTCGCACTCAAAGTAAACCCGTCTCCATTATGCTGATTGTCTCAATGCTTTCATTTCATGCTGTTAGTTAACAGTTAGAACACACTAGCTTCATTCATTCATTTCCTCTCCTCTCCTCTCCTCTCCTCGCGTCTCCTCTCCTCTCCTCTCCTCTTCTGCATTATAATGTTGGGGTACATTTAAATTGTTAATCAAAATGAATTGTGTAACAATTACTCATCAGCTACAGTGCCCCATGCTGCTCACATGTCCTAGTTAAAGCCCATTAAATTGCACTGAAGTTTTTCTCCAACCTGTAGGTAACATACTTTGTAAGCTCGACACGGATTTGCCACAAGAGGAAACATCTCAATGTAAACAGGCCTTGTCAAGCGAGAGAAAAGTGCGGCTAATGTGCTAATAGCTCGTCTGGTGGAGAACAGAGAGCATGTGTGCTTGCTAGACTTGATGTGCTCTTTAAGTCTGCTGATGATGCTGTAAAAAAAAGAGCCTTGGGAATCCCCTCAAAGTAGACTGGGACATCTTATGATGTGATTAAACATCAGCTCTGAGTTAACCACAAAGGTTCAGCTCTATCTCTGGATCTTTATTTGTCTTGTCTCTCTCAGTCCGTGCCTCTGCTTCCCTTGTTCTCTCTGCCATGTTCACTGATTTCTGACGCACATGTGTTCTCCCTCCTCCATCTCTGCTGCACCAATGCCACAGCTCACGCATACGCTCACCGGCCCCAGGGCAGCCAGGATTAGTCAGGCTGCACGTCCTGCATGTATGTCTGTCTGTCTTCCATTATTATAGCCTTCTCCCAGTGTTGCCTTTTGCTTGGCGAGCGTTCCCTATGCAAAAGATCTTTTATGTGTTGGAGGCATGAGAGAGCGTGCTATTTTTAGACATGGTAGAGAAAGCCCTTGACCTGCTTTATCCTTTAGAGGAAGAGAAAGGGGATACTACTGACAAACATGAGAAGCAGATGTCTGAGGTGTTTACTTTTTAAAAGACAACTTAAGATAATGTAAATAAGGACATACCGTTAGCAGAAAAGCACCCATAGGAAATTCCTGTCATATAAAATTCTACGCAGTTAAGCAGCGGCTGTTTGTCTCAGGATGAATGTAAGGCAGCAATCATCTCATAAATATATCTTTGCCACTTGAGCATATTCCCAACTGTAGCGGAAACAAAAAGTCGTTGAGTGTTGTGTGTATGCTGGGTCCTTGGGAACCCTCCTGTTTTGGTGTGCAACTGATGCCAGCTATTCTGCTATGTCATATTGCATCACACAAAGCAGGCAGGCAATTTAAAGTGCTTTTTTGAGCTAGCCTTGAACCTGATTTACGCTGACCCTTAACCCTTTCTGAGGCAAGTGACTCTTGTTATTTGATTTTCTACATGATATTGAAACATTTTGAAAAATGTTACAACAGAAATAAAGTTTTGTTATGTCATATTTCAAAGTATTTTAATAAGTGCCCTCTAAAGAGTTAGTTTAATAGTAAAAGCAGCTGGTTCTTGTGTGTGTCCCTGATAAAGTATATGGTGTTTATTTAGATAGATAGATAGATAGATAGATAGATAGATAGATAGATAGATACATACTTAAATGATCCCAAGGGAAATTCAGGAATTTGCCAGCTTATTTGCTCCAAAAGGCAAATAATGTTTTATAAAAATATTTTATGTTGGTGGCTATGAAACCTTATTTTGTTTGATTAATTCAGTGCAAGAGTCATGACCTTTTAGTGGAAGAAATGTCTGTTTAAAGATAATTGGAATTGCAATTACATTTGCATTATGTGAAAATATTGTACGCACTCCATATTCCATATTGATATTTCCACACATCTTTTTCTCAATTAGTCAGTTGTTTTGCCTGCTACATTTTAGGAAGTTGTGAAAGTAGCTTATTCTAATGCTCAAGGGTATGCTTGTTTTATCTCATCAACAGTAAAAATAAAATATTCTTCTCATGTCCTTAATAGAACAGTCAAATATTTGTGGTATGAGCATGAGATTTTGTAAAATGTCCAGTTGGTATTTATGAAACCAAAACTTACCTATAATGACCTTTTCATGCTTCGTTGAATCAGACTACATTTATTTCATTGATCCTTACCTTTTGGTGTTTTGTCAGGTGATTTACACGCACTAAAACAAACACATTTGGTTTTGCAATCATTAAACACACATTCCTGGGAAGCGTGTGTGTGTGTGTGTCGTCAGCGAGCTCATTCATCTGGCTGGCAGCATGCGTTGTCAGCTCCGTACCATTTCGACTCTGTGCCCCTCGGGGACTTCATTAAACCAGGATCAGTCCAGCTGAGGCCCACACAGCCCCGCTAGATTACGTCTACTTCCTGTCTCTCAACATTTATCTCTGTCCTTCATTTTCTGTCCTGTCTTGTATATATTCATGTCCTTACCTGGATCTTTTATCCCCCTGCTCTCTCTCACACCTTACTGTTCCTGCATGACAGACTTTTCACTTGTGTGAAATGGAAAATATTTTGAGACTAAAGAAAAGCTTGAAAGCACGTTTGCCTGCTGCTCTATTCAGGAAGCAGTGTGCGTTTTGTGTGCATGCATCCACACAGTAGATGCAGTGTCCGCACTGTGTGTATGTTAACACACAAAGGAGCAAGTGGCGATGCAGTAGCACGCCATGACCTCACCACATGTTAGGTCCTCACACTGGAGAGGCATAGTGGGCCGAACCTCAGCCATAAAGAGCC
This sequence comes from Antennarius striatus, assembly GCF_040054535.1. Taxonomy (NCBI): domain Eukaryota; kingdom Metazoa; phylum Chordata; class Actinopteri; order Lophiiformes; family Antennariidae; genus Antennarius; species Antennarius striatus. The sequence continues at coordinate 11,004,040 of NC_090791.1, read as the reverse complement.
TCTGTTCTCTGCTAAACATTGACTTATTATGTTACGTGGGTGCCAGGATCATTTATAAACAATGCCCGCCTTGATCGAGGGAATTGCTGCACTTTTTTTCCCGTTCTCCAAGCTCCCAGCCCCTGCTATCCTTCTCCCTGTATACGTCTATTAAATCTCATGCATGTTTCCCTCTGTTTTTTCTGGATGTGACTTCTTTCCCCTTCCAGCGACATGTTTGGTACCAGATTGCCAGTTGTGCACTGTGTGTTGACCCATGTGACTTTCATATCCTTGCGCTAAGCTCAGGAAGGACCTCCATGAAGTGGCAGAAATGCTGTCCAGACTTGATGTTTTTTAATCATCGGATTCCTGACAAGTATCATAAATGTAGACCCAAAAAAGAGAGTTTAGAAAAGAAGGCTGGTTTCATGCATAAACACGTGCATGTGTGAGATAATTGTCATTCCAGTGCTGGGGGTGCAGCGGCCTTTGTGGGCTTTCTTTTGCTCTCTCTTGCATGCCACTGCTATTCAAGAGGCTTTTCTTTGTGGGCAGCAGCACTAATTGTAGATGGAGTGGTCTTGACTAAATATTTAGTGACAGTTTTGAAAGGTTGAGACATGTGAGGGTGGGGGGAGGTTAGGTAAACCCCATTTTTCCTTTGCTTTACTTTATGCCATGTGAGTGTATAATAAAAGGCCAAGCCTCCGCCACACCAATGCTGCCCTTCATTTTTGCAGTGCTCCCATACCCTCCCCCAGCCAGTCTTCATTCAGTGCTTTTTCAGAGTGGTAGAATATCCTCCGTCAGCACTGGAATAGAGCACGATATAAATAAAGCCAGAGGGAGGCAATAGATAGAAGAGGAGAGGAGAGACCCAGCCAAAACAGTGTTGGTGGGAGGGACCGAGTATGAGGGGTGAGGGAGGAAGGAAAAGGGGGGGTGGGGTGGGGGGTGTCTCATGCCGCGCAAGAGCTGTGCAACTTCTTGGCAGCATTTCAGAAGCGAGACTCAGAAGCTTGGCAAGCCGAGCAGACATATTGAGACGAGGATGGTCGCTGCATCGCACAAAACCTAGCTCTTTACAGGATGGTTGGGAGGCACCTCTCCACAGGTATTTCATTGCTGTCTTTCACAACTCTCTATTTCCTCCCCATTCAGACAGTTTTTCTCTTTCTTCACTGTCTGTTCTGTAATGTTTTGGTAGATTGCCTATGCATACTGTGTGGATGAGCACTTTCAGACATTAATGCTGCAATGACGATGCGTTGTGAGCATGCAATGTTCCATTACTATTCTCTGTGTTACTGCGATTGAGACATGCCTGCTATTAAAACAGTGGTGTTAGAGATACAGACTGTAGCTCAGAGCCTTTTTGGCTGTAGTTCAGGACGGAGAAAATGGCGGTCCTGCACTTCTCAGTAGAGTGACGCTACAGAACGATAGCGCCATGTATCAGAAACACAGTGCTCTTTTTTTTCTCTTTCCTACTCTCTCCCTGTCTTCTCTCTGTCATTTAGCAGAGCGCATTGAAGTAAGCTTGTGGCAGACTTTGCATACTAAGCATGCATGTAAAGGCACATGTAAACAGCAAGCTTCTGCAGCATGAAGGACAGCAGGAACAGTCAATGAGGTGACAGCAGGTTCATTTGTGTAGCAATTATGATCTGCAGTTGAGCTTAGTTTGTACCAATATGACCCAATATGCACACTGGAGCTCCAAAGGGTTTACTCAACTCTCTCCACACAGATCAAAAAGAAATAAGCCAGAGCGTGCTTTCAGAGCATTTGTGCAGACAGATGGAGACTGGCACTTTGATGATGAGACAGGCTGCCGTTTGCTTTTGCAGCGTATTTTTGCTTCATGTCAAACAGAGGTCATAACTGTGGTGGTTAGGAGGTCAGAAGTTAGAAGTGACTCTGCTTCATGGACCCCTCTAATAATAATTTAAACATAAAGTATTGTTTGATTACTTTAACAAGCTGATTTTTATTCTGATACAATTTTTCAATTTGTCTTCTATTTATCATGTTTATTAGATGACCCTAGAGTGGCTTTTCTAATCAATTTTCGAGGGTCAGTGTTGTTTTTATTTTTTATCTATTCAATATTTTGACAGATCAGTTGTAAATGTGTAAATCAATGATAGCAGTGTGACTGTGAGTCCCTTCAGTCAGACTGCTCTTGTTGTGAAATATCTTTATCCTACCTTGGAATTGAAAGAGAGCATGAGCTTGCCTGAGTCATATGTTTGTGAACACATCTATGAAAACTAAGGGTGAATTTTTGGAATTTATCATGGCCAAACAAGGTGCAGAAATGTTTTGGTTTTAGTTGATATCATATTAGTCATTTTCTGTTTTCATGTTCCGCGTAGGCGGTATTTATTTTTATTTTCATTAGGTAATCTATGAAGACTTAGGCATGAATGCACACCTTATGTGTTACCATGGTATTTCAGCTTCACTTAACAGATGTGGGTGTGCTGATGTACATAATTTATACCTTTGCTCTCTCATCCTGTTTCTCATACTCATGTCCTGCAGTCTCATTTTTGGTTTGTTGATTTATGTATTTTATTTTTTTGCTTTTATACAGAACTGCCCCCCAAGAGAGGCCAGGGTGCTCAGTATGATAATCCCCTCTGGGGACAGCTGCCAGCCAACAGGAGTGCCACAAGTCCTGCATCTTCTAACAACCTCAGTGGCTGGGATCAACTGATCATTGACCAGAAGGACACCGAGGCTTGGCCTTCTATTACCCTCAGTCAGAGCCAGGCCCCTCCAGGAGGATGCCCTGTGGATACTGATCCTGGTCGCCTGACCAGCAGCAGTGGTACTACTAGTAGTTGCAGTGCAGTGAATATGGCCACAGGGGCCAATAGCCAGACAGGCCACTTCCCTGCCAACCATCTTAGCAACAAGGTCAACAGTGGGCCCAACCCTGCCAATCATACTGGAACCAGCATGCTTTCTAGCCAGGTTGCAGCTAATCGCAGCTGGGGCTCTGGGCCTGGACCTTCCCATTGTTCCTCTCATTCTTCAGTGGGAAGTGAAGGGAAGAGTGACAGCCCAGTGGGAGGAGGAAGCGGCAGGAGCTGGGGCTCTTCACCTTCCTCCTCCAACAACTTTAACTTGAACCTAAACCCTAATGCTAACCCTTCTGCCTGGCCCATGTTGGGGCATGATGGGGCTGGCACAGGGGGAGGCATCTCAGGGGGAGCCAACACCATTTCACCTCCTCAACCTTCACCCAACCTCTGTAATCCACCTGGCCCCCCACCAGCCCAGACCAGCACCTGTACCGGAGCCAACACTAATAGCAACTCCTCGGGGATTGGCAGCGCCTGGGGTAGCATATTGGCTTCTGACACATCAGAGCCACACCCCTCCCCGTCCACGAATGTGTCTTTCAGTTCAGAACCTCAGAACCTTAAAACTGATGGACCAAATCACACTAATAAGCAGGAACCCCTCAGCCCCATTCGCAATTTGCCTGGATGGGGTAGTGCACCTGTAGGCTTGGGTTCCATGGGGCAGCCTCTACCGGGGGCCCCGCAGGTTAATGGAGAAGATGGAAGTTCTGTATGGGGCAACAGTGGTGAATCAAAGGCAACATCATCTAAGGAAGCTGCTGGCTGGGACTCTGGCTGGGGGCATGGTGGAAATGGAACAGGAAACTCTGGAGGCTGGGGTGACCAGTCTGGTGGGGGCTGGGGGAAGCAGCACGCTGAAGAGGCCCAGGGAGGTTGGGATGCCCCTAGCTCTCCTCCCCAGGATCCTCAAGCTGGTCCTTGGGGCAGAGCTGTGAGTACAGCTGGTGCCAGTGAAGGGAGCAGTGACAGCATGGAAGGACACCCCTCAAACAGAGACCACTCCTCCAGAGACAATCCAGCTCCTTTGCTGCCTGCCCAGGATCTGGACCCCAGGGTATTGTGTAACACTGGCTGGGGACAGACCCCGGTTCGCCAGCACACCTCCTGGGACATGGATGATACTAAGCGCAAAAATGATGTAGGCACTGAATCATGGGGTTCTGGCCCAACCACTCCAAGTCATACCCAGGGGCCCTCCAACACTAATATGGGCCCCTCTCAGAGGACTGACACAGGGAACAAAAATGATGGTGCCGGTTCTCAGGCAGCTTCAGGTTGGGGTGGAAGCATAGCTGCTACAAACCAGTCTAGCGCTGGTTGGGGAGAGTCACCCAACAACATCAAGCCCCCAGGTGGCCCTGGTGGCTGGGGAAATTCCACAGCAGGAGATCCTGCCACAACTATACCCAAGAATGGGGTACAGTCTTGGGGAGAGGAGAAGTCAGGTGGTTGGGATGATTCTCACATCAAAGCAACACCCCAAGGCTGGGGAGAAAAACCCAAAGCATCCCACAGCTGGGGTAGTAGTGGAGGGAATAACAACACAGGGGACTGGAGAGAACCCGAAGAGAGCAAAAAGAGTTCCACCAACCCTGGGTGGGAGGGAGAAGCAGGAGGCTGGAAGGAAAAACCACGAGGTTGGGGAATGTCTTCTTCAGCACCTGGTGTACCTGGAGCAGGAGGAAATGCTGGCTGGGGAGAGGCAGTTTGTCAGCGTCCCAGTGGACCCCCCCAAGGCTGGGGGGGCAAGCCTCAGGATGGGCCCAATGGTAATAGTAGTGGAGGAAATATGGGTTCTTGGGGCGGCTCAGGCACAGTGAAGCAGGGTGGAGGTTGGGGCGGTAGCAAGCAAGAGTCTTCAGGTGAACCTACAGGTTGGGAAGAACCCTCCCCACCTTCAATCCGGCGTAAGATGGAGATCGATGATGGGACCTCAGCTTGGGGGGACCCTGGTACTTACAACAAGGCAGTCAACCTGTGGGACAGAAACAATCCAGGCATGTCACAGGCTAAAGTCAACACTGGAGGCAATAACCCCCAAGGCCCCAACAACAACCATCCCCCTACTCACAATCACCCCTATCATGGGTCAACTGCACCTTTACAGAACCACACCCAAAATTCACAAAACCCAGGACCCAGCAGCGTGTCAATGGATCCTGTTGTCCAACACCAGTCTGGGCCATCTCACAACAGGGGTCCCCTCATAACTCAAGGTAAGACAACATAATGCTCTATGATCTCTAGAAGTAGGCAACACCCCCTTTTTTGCCTGGTTGGTCAGTCTTTTTTGTACGTAGGTAAATTATTAAATATTAAAATATATTTTCTTGAGGTAATTTTATTTCGGATATTCAAAATGCAAATCAAGAGAAATAACTAGATTTTGTTCACTGTTCAAAGTAAAGGTGTCAACCATGAAAGTTGGTTGTAGGATAGTTAGCACAGTGCACAGTTAAGCTCCAGTCTGTTGATCCACTTACAGATATAATCTTGACCTAGTTTGGCCTCCTTGGATTTACATACTTTTCACTGTCCAAATGAGTTAAGCAGTGCTAGCTATCTGTTAACGAGGCTCATCACATTTCACAGCACCAGACACTTCTGTGCGGGTAACCCTGGCAACCCCATATGGGTACCCAAAGGAAGCACAAGAATGTTGTTTACAAAGTGTCTTGTGAAAATAGCAATTCACCGCAAGCTGTTTGGGACAGATCGGAAGTGTGTGATTATGTGGGAGCCACCATCTGTCAGTAGTCAACAGGAGGAGGTGGAGCAAGCCCCTTCGAGCAGAGAGGGGTCAGAAGCCCCCTGCTGTCCCTCACTTAATGCTGCATGCTGACTCCACATTGCATTTGCTTCCCAGTGAAACCTGGCAACTACTCTAATTGCAGCATAATGGCCTGTTACCACACAGTGGGTTGAATAACATTTATATAATTCTTCAGTAATGTAACTAATGTAGTAAAGAGAAATAACTAATTTAAGAAATAATACAAAAGTAACTAACTTTGCTTTGTCCGAGTGCACCGTGATTTAAATTGGTATGGCACCTCAGTCAATCCTACAAGAAGGTTTTATTAATTTTAGAGCAGCATTTAGGACTTGACCGCTACCTGTGGAGAGAGCTAAACTGAGCCTGGCAGTGTCACAGGCCCAGAGACAGCACTGGGTCTCTCATTCCAGGAGGCAGAAGGCTTTGCCAAAACTTAAATGGACATCTTCCCCTTCTGTCAGCCCTTCTTCTAAGCCAAGCCCAGGTCTGTGTTGTTCTGCACGAGTGGCACTTCACATTCTGAAACAGAAGGATTAACAGGGCAATGGTGTTCACCAAAGGCTCAGTTACATCTAAGATCATTTTATATTTATATATAAACATATATTTGGTTTTATGGGTCTGTTTGTTATATTCAACACAATTTAAACAAAATAAATCATAGAATTAATAAATTAACAATTGTAATTTGTGATGTGTGGGATGTGTCTCACAGACAAAAGTGCTTGTTAAATGTTGGATTTGAGCACATGGCAGGCACATTTAAAATTATTACCAGTCCCTAACTAATCAGAGAAGAATTGCGTGAATCTCCCGTTGTGAGTGAAGAACAATTTAGCAAAGAACAGTGAAGAGAAGAGTCTTCCTTTCTGAATAGTGGTGTGGGTTGACATGAAATAAGAGAAGGTTGTTTACCAGTAGTTTTATATTCAGTATGTTGCATTCAAGAGACCATGAGCAAACTCAACTCTTATTGAACACAAAATCATCACATTTCAGCGTAAACAATATGAATTCTTTGCTTTACAGTTTGTTTGTCAAGTGCTTGGTTAATTAAGCCAACCAATAACACAGCGCCATAGTCTTATTAATATAATAATCCACCACTGTGAAAACAGCAAGTCGGTATGGGCTCCGTCCATCCCTAACATTTCATTTCCTGAGCAACCAAGTGCTGTACTGGTACGTGTAACTGTGTTGTTTGTATTTTTTCTGTTTCCATAGTTACACATTGGATTTGAGGCCAACAACTCAAGTGGGATTTCTCTCAGATGAGGATTTCCAAACCATAACTCAAAAAAATATTCCTTTTTATCACAAAACTTTATGTACATATCAGCCTTGTAGTAAGAGGTATTTTTGAGCATGTTGCTTAAGCATTTATTAATTTTTCAAAAGTGAAGACTGAACATTTTCTCAGACCAATTGCAAAATACAGGTGCAACTACTTCAAAAATACATCTTTAGTGGCAGAACCTGAGCATTTCAAATTAGATAAAATTCGGAAAATAACATTAATGTTATAATGTTATAATATTACTTTAGTATAATGAAGTCATATAGTTTTAGATTCACATGCGGGTATTTGTGCAGTGAAATACTTGTAGTGATGGGCACTTTTTCTTGCGTCTCTCAGGTTGGGGAGAGATACCTGGCTCCCACACAAAATCAGAGAGCACTTGGGGGGAACCTGCACCGTCTCCGGTCAGTTTGGACAATGGGACTTCTGCCTGGGGTAAACCCACTGGGAGCTGTGGAAGCTGGGGTGACGGCAACCCAGACAGCTATAGCAGGGGCAACCCACCAATGACATCTGCATCTTGCAAACCTGGTAAACACTTTATCTCTGCATTGTTTCATCAACCATGTGTATTTTTGATATAACACAGGCACAGCATTGTCTAAAACGTACTTCAATAGTTCTTTGCTGATGAGCCACTTCAAGTTTTCAAGCTGATTAGAAGGAAAGTATGAGTACTGTAGTTGACATTTTACTAGGATATTCACACTGACCTCTAGTGGACATTTTATGTTTGAAAATGCTCAGATTACATCACTGCAATCAGGTTTTTTATTCCTTCATAAAGATTAATGTTGTAAACTTATTATATTTATATTCAACTGAAAGCTTACTAGCAAGAGGACAACCAACAGATTCTTAACTTTAATATAAATGAGGATAATTAAATGTCATGTTGCTAGTTATCTTGCTTTAGTTCCGGTTTATAATGTGGAAAGTTGGAAAAACTCAAATTTTCATAAACATGTTATACATTTTAGAGGATAAATTTATATTATTAATTTGTTACACAAAAAATGTTTTTAAAATGATTTCCATGATATAGTAATGTCTCTGTATACCTTATGTCCTCAACATATTTGGGAATACATGCTCTATTTTGATGAATTCTCTAGCCCCCAAACCTATGCAAGACGGATGGGGAGGTGGAGGTGAGGAGCTGAATTTGTCGGGGGGTCAGTGGGACGCTGAGGAGGGAGACATGTGGAACAGCGCTGCTTCCCAGGAGAGCAACTCTTCATGTAACTCTTGGGGCAATGCATCTAAGAAAGTCCCACAAAAGGTGTGAAGCAGGAGTAACTGACAAACAGGAACAAATAAGGAAACAGATTTTCACATTTAAACATTAGGTTAGGCTGATAATACTAATTTCCTCTCGTCAATTCTGTCAGGGAAAAGTCCCGGGGAAGCAAGAAGATGCGTGGATCATGAATCGTCTCATCAAACAGCTAACAGACATGGGCTTCCCTGTGAGTTAAAGTGACATTACACTGCTTTTACAAGCTAACTGTGTGTTTTGGTGTTATTAATGCATAGGTGTTGTTCATGTAAATGAATGTTGCAACATTTGAGAAATTTTTCTCTGAAAATAAAATTGAAAATTTTAAAGCTTGACTTCTAGAATTTAGAATGCTGTTGAATTGTAATACATTTTATAACACATTTTTGACTCATAGATCAAATAGTTCTTCAAAAAATTGCTGACAGTTTGAAAATGATCTCTTAATGTGATTGGTCATTCAATGCGCAAGTCAAACATACAGTATAATGTGCATGATCGCATGTTGTTTGTTTTATGGGTATTGATTTACTTCTGCACTGCTGATGCTTTCTGGTTTGTTTGCAGAGGGATCCAGCTGAGGAGGCTCTGAAGAGCAACAACATGAACCTGGATCAGGCCATGAGTGCCCTGCTAGAGAAGAAGACGGAGCTGGACAAGCGGGGGATGGGGATGACTGGCCACGACTACAACAACGGGCTCATCAACAAGTCCATGAGCTGCCCTCGGCCTCCGCTTCTTTCCAAAGATCACTCTGCAGACCCTCGCTTACCCTTCATGGAGAAGGTGAGTCAGTCACGCAATACTCGCATCACATCAGTATGCTGGATCGTGCCACATATGTCAAGTGAGAAAAATCAATGATATGTTGTCTTGATTTTAGTTGCTCCATGTAAGCAATGGTGCTTTGACAGTCGTAAATGTGGATCTTACTTTAAATAAAATGTTCAAGGCAATTCAAGCCATGAATATAAAAAGCTGATTAAGTTACTAGAATTCTGTGGACTTGATTTCATTTATGTGTACGCTATAGATGGACGTAAGAGAGCGTTCATTTGATACCTGTCTGGGAATATTACACTCTTACAGATATAAATGAGTCGGATAAAACTGAAATACTTGTGGATAGTGTCTACAATTCAATCTACAATGCTTGCAAGGCACAATAAATGTGTATAGAAGCTTTTCTTTTTTTGTAACAAAAAACAAACCTCTGATTCTATGTACCTCATGGCCTCACAAACACACTAAGAAATTTTTTGTATCTTTTACAAATGAATGTAACTCTTTAAGTATATAGAAGGAGCATAAATAGGCCTTTAAGCACATCGTAGATAAATATGTTCCGTAAAACTAATGAGGAAAAAGGTAATTAATAATCTTCTTGTGCCTTTCCGTCTGGTGTCAGTGTTCACCGTCTCTCTTTTGATTCTGCAGAGTGGAATGTTTGGTGGCGGTGGAGCAGCACAAGCTCGGGCCATGCAGCAGCCACAGCCGCCTCCTCAGCCACCAGTGCCGCCTCTCAGTTCCTCTCAGCCAAGTCTACGTGCTCAAGTGCCTCAGTTTCTCTCCCCTCAGGTACGTACACACACATCTGCACATTCAGTTGGTAGTTTATTGTGTATCTACTCAGCCCTCTTTTGGCAGTGGGTTTTATTTTATATGTTGATACTTTTCCCAGGTTCAAGCACAGCTCTTACAGTTTGCAGCAAAAAACATTGGTCTGAATCCTGCACTTTTAACCTCACCAATAAACCCTCAACATATGACCCTTCTGAATCAACTTTACCAGCTGCAACTGGTGAGTCTCAACCTGCCTTTGCTTCTCAGAGAAATAAGCTGTATTGAATTCTATTCTTGAGTTTCAACTACATATACAGAAACATTGAAATCTTTTATGAACTGATTCACAGGCATACCAGCGTTTACAAATTCAGCAGCAGATGTTGCAAGCTCAACGCAATGTTTCTGGCCCTATTCGACAACAAGAGCAGCAAGTATGTTTACCTTCCTGACCATTGATTTTTCTTTCTTTCCTAAACTAAGTTACTCATTCTGATCATTTAAATTCTTGACTTTTTAAAGCTAGGGTGACACTACCTGAATAAAACTGAAGTCAAAATTCAGCCTTCAGTTGTTAGAAGTAGCGCCTGTGCATTATGGATCCTGAATATGTCCTTGCTGTGACATCTTCACAGGTCGCACGTACAATCAATAACATGCAGCAGCAGATCCAACAGCACCAGCGTCAGCTGGCCCAGGCTCTGCTGATGAAGCAGCAGCAACAGCAGCCGCCCCCCTCCCACTCAGGCCTGCACCCTAGTGGGGCCAAATCCGCCCTGGATTCATTTCCAGGTCACCCCCAGGCTCCATGCCTCCCTGACCTGCAGACCAAAGAGCCGCAGTCATCTCCCAACACCTACAGCTCCTATGCTCTCTGTTAGTGCAGTAACTCTTACGGTGCATAAATAACGCTGCGCTAATCCTCGTGGCTTTGAGGCTGTAACATGCATCTCTCTCCTCAGCTGGACTGAATCCAAGCATGAATGTAAACTGCATTGAGGTGGGAAGTTTATCACTGAAGGAACCCCCCCAGCCTCAATCACGTCTGTCGCAGTGGACGCATCCTCACTCCATCGAAAGCCTCTCTGGAAACTCCTCTCCTTTAGAGCCCAACCTGGGCAAACACGGTGAGGAAGCAAAGAGTATAATGCTGGGGAGAACACCTTTTTGACTTTGTGAAAAAAATCCCAAATATTTCCCACACATCACCTCAATGCTGAATTCAATATTTCTCAGGTGCCAGCATGGGCCCCCCTGTGAAGCCCCATCAACTGGAGGACTCTTACAGCCCCTACAACCTGATATCCAGCTCAGAATCTCCTACCAGCCCACTGGTCCCCCCAGAGAGCTGGGGCCAGGGCAAGAACAGCAGCGACAAGATGGCCAATGGGACCAATATCAACTGGCCTCCAGGTTAGAATCATTGAAGTATTTTCCGTTGATGGTTTGTTAGTTTCATTTTAGATTTTAGATTTGTCAATGTGCCAAGGAATTAAATAAATCATTTTATCTTTTTTAATGTTTTAATTTTGATTTTCAGAGTTCTGCCCTGGTGTTCCCTGGAAGGGTCTCCAGAATATCGACCCTGAGACTGACCCAAACGTGACCCCTGGCAGTGTTCCCAGTGGGCCCACCATTAACACCAACATCCAAGATGTCAACCGGTACCTGCTGCGGGACAGGAGCGGAGGTGAGCACAGGATCAGAGCAACGGCTGAGGTGCTGTTGTCACAAACGTGGCCTACAAGTCTAGAGAGAAGAAACCAGAGTGTCCATTAAACACACTGAATACACACAATTTGAAAGTCTCTAAACAACAAGCTGTTTGTCCAAGGATTCTAAGCTCACTGAAGTTGTCAGTATCGTGCTGCCACCAGACACCCTGCTTTTTATTCTATTTTCATTTTCCTACTGCCTCTGCTGTCATCATGTACCAGTTTATCTTCTTCAGTTCTTAATGGGCCGACTACCATCATTTGTAGAGCACTTTTTCTTTGCTCCATTTCGTCCTTCCTCTACTCTTTCCTTATTTGTTCGTGTCTGTGTTTTGTTTTTTTTGTGTTGATGGCATCGGCTTAGGTTCCTCTCCCACTTCATCACAGAGCGAGGCTCTGCCTCCCTCCACAGATTGGCCAGTCAGTGCCTACACTAGCTCGTTCAGTATGTCGTCCCCGGAGACAGACGATGCAGGTACATGGTTTATCAATAATGCTGTTCCCCTACATTGCAGTGTCTGAATCACTGCAAATCAACATTATCCTCTCCCTCCTTTAACAAACAGAGCCTCAACCACTCACTAGAAAACCACATCTTTAGTTTTTGAAGTCATTCTTGATTAAATCTGACCCTAACCCAGTATCCCCCCTGTCAACTGTGCCTCTCGTGCATATTTCCCCCGTGGTGTCAGTATATCAAGTGCATCTCCTTCCTCATTTTGTTTGGCATGGGTGGTGTTGTCCTTTGGGGACATGCGTTCATTTTTTTTTCTGCAGGATTCTCTCCTGTGGTCAGGGTCCTACAGGTGAACTTTTCTTTCACTCCTTCCCATCCAGGTAAACTGCCAGAGATGAAATCCACTTGGTCTCCAGGCCCAATTTCTCACAGCCAGGCATCTCTTTCCCACGAGCTGTGGAAGGTTCCCCAGGGTCCCCGGAGCTCCAACACGGCTCCTTCCCGCCCACCTCCTGGCCTCACTAACACCAAGCCTTCATCAACCTGGGGGGGTAACTCCCTTGGTCTGGCCCAAGGCTGGAGCAGCTCCTATACCACAGGTGGTGTCATAGCGAAATATCTGGGGCTGAATATGGCATGATTAATACAATTTAAATGGGCTTCATCATTAAAGCTGAAATATTTAAACCGCTAATCATTTCTTTTGGAATCAAATTTGGTCAAGCAGATGATGCCAACTCTTTTTAAAATTTGGTTTTAATTATTAGATTATTTACACAGGAAATGCCCTCAAACAGCCCAGCCAGTGTTTGAGAAGGAAAAGCAAATGTTTGGTGTTCTGAAATTACTTCCAGTATTGTGAGTTGATTATACAAGAAAGATAAACAGGTTTTTGTGTTTAACCTAGAAATTAATGTTCTAGGACATAATATTTGAAGAATGAAAGATATTCTAACGCATAACTATGTCATAACTATGACTGGGATTTCTGCAGGTTGGCGGCACTCAAAGAGCAAGCAGTTCTTTCACGTGTTGTGCAAACACAGACCAGTTCTAGCATAGAGAATATAGGATTAGGAATGACAGAATGCTAAAATCTCACGACAGCTGTCAGCTGACGTGGGTTGTTTGTTTTTACAGCAGGTACCACATGGAGCACAGACAGCTCCACTCGGACCAGCAGCTGGTTGGTCCTGAGGAACCTCACTCCACAGGTAAGAATATAATCAGCTGTTCTCTCTTTGCCTTCAGGAGTTCCACTCCCCCAGAGAATTTTGTCCAATCATAGCTGTCGGTGTTCGTGTTTGTGTTCCAGATCGATGGATCGACTTTGCGTACACTGTGCATGCAGCACGGCCCCCTCATCACGTTCCACCTCAACCTGACACAGGGGAACGCTGTGGTGCGCTACAGCTCCAAGGATGAAGCTGCCAAGGCTCAGAAGTCCCTGCACATGTTCGTCTCCCAGCGACCTGCTTCAAACAGTTAGAATCTGTAATTCTCAATATGTTACTCATCCACCTTTCTCCTGCCGTCTCCATCCAGGTGTGTGCTGGGGAACACCACCATCCTGGCAGAATTTGCTGGGGAAGAGGAAGTGAACCGCTTCTTTGCACAGGGCCAGTTGCTTGGTGGAACAACCAGCTGGCAGGCCACTCCAGGCACCAATCATACCAGAATGGGCGGGGCTGGTTCCGGAGCCTCCCATCCCATTGGTCACTCGCCCCACTGGAACAACAACAACAACGGCAGCAGCAACAACAGTAGCAGCGGCCTGGGAACGGGCGGAGCGAAGACGAGCGGAGAGTTGCTGTGGGGTGGTGTGCAGCAGTATTCCAGCCTGTGGGGACCCCCGAATGCAGAGGAAGGACGAGTCATGGGGAGCCCCACCCCAATCAATACGCTGCTGCCTGGGGACCTGCTGAGTGGGGAGTCCATGTAGGAGGTACAGGCCCAGGCTCAACAAACACCAACAGGAGCAAAAACCTTGAAAATCATTGTGGAGATAATCAGTGTGGGTATTACAGTAAAGGGAGACACGAGAGGAGGACAAGGCTCCATCCTCGCTCTCGCCAACTTCTTTTTCTCCTTTACCGTTTTCATTTCAGTTGGTTCTTTTGTGAATCTCGGTGAGTTTTTTTTTTCTTTTTTTTCTTCAGTGTTCAACTCTTGCTTTTGGAGACACCTTTCATTCAACAAAGACTTTTTACAGACATGAACTTTTGAGAACTTACTGTGTGAAACATGTCCTTTCATCAAACGGACACGACGACAAGCTGCCATCTTAAGTTACATAATCTCTCTCTTTGCCTCTTGAGGCAATCATTCTGCACCTCAGAGATCCATTATGAGGCATCATTCCCAAAGTAAAAAACTCTCCAATCAGAGTGGTGGTTGAACTTTCAGCTGATCCAGACTCAACATTTGTTCCTCTCAGCACTAATATTAGCCTTAACCTCTTTCCTGCCCTGCTATCCTCTCACTGTACTTGGTGAAGAAGCATACGGACACTTGCACATCCTTATTTCTGAGCCAGTGAAACCTGAGTGGAGTGTACATGCTGCTGCAGCTTAACATAGACAACCACAGCTCACAATTTCATTGCATTTTTTTTGCAAGCAGATAGAGTTCCCCACACAATGCTCTCAAAGGGAATGATGCAACTCTGTTCACCGTGTTGAAGCCATTGTTATTTTGGTCGCTGTGGTTTTTATCATTTTGTCATTTTTCTTCCAAAACCATTGCAAGCAAAGCTGAGAACTGATGTCTGTCAATCTTACCTGGTGGGAGGAGCGCTCTGGAATTGTCGCGTGTACAGTTATAGGGCACGATGGATGGCGAAATGAACCACTGCTATTACTATGGAACTGTAAAGACAAATACTTCAATGCACCTCAACTCGAACTTCAGCGAGGAAACTCGCAGTTTGGTCTCAGTGTCAGACCCTCTCACTGATGTTGTGGAAAACCTCAAGTCATAAACGTTTCCCACCGCTGTGTTGTCGTCAGTGACCCCTGACCCTTCCACCTGCAAAAACACCATTTCATGTAACGTGCAATATACGCCGCAGACTCGACCGTCCAAGCACCCTATCATGTCCTATTAGGAGTGACTGAACTGCAAATGCTCTATCTGCCCTTTCTGTCCCCCCATCCACCCTCACCCCCCCCCCCCAAAAAAGGAGTGTATTAGCTCAGGAGAGTAGCAAGCTGGTCTTCACCGACCTTCTATCCAAGATACAAGGACATACACACAAAGCACTTCTTCAGCCGACTTGCTCTCCACACTTATGCCAGTGACTAATTTGGGGGAGGAGGAGTGATGGGTGTGTGTGTGTGTGTGTGTGTAAGTGTGTGTGTGTGCGCGTGTGTGTGTGCATTTGCACGCACTTGGAGAGAAGGCATCAAACCAAAATTGAGAGGAGCCTGTTTTTCTTTTTACCCAGAAAAAACCTTATGACCTTTTTTTTTCATTTTGTCCAAATTTGTGTATGTAAAAAAAAAAAAAAGTATGATGCAAAGATTTGTGAATAGGTGGTCTGTCATAGCACTTAGAAAGAGCATCGCTGCTCAATATACCCTTAAAGCCAACAAATAGAAGAGAGGAGAAGCAACACTGGCAAATAAAAACTGAAGAAAAAAAAAAACCAAGGACATAAAAGCAATCTGCTTAGTGGCTTCTCTATATACTTATTTTTCAACTTAAAATGGATGTGAAGATGTTCTGGGTTTTTTTCCCCCCACTCCTTCTTCCTTCAAGTCGGTGGGACCAGGAAGGATGTCAAACATGGTAGCAAAATGAAGGGAAATACAAAGAAAGGACTAACTCTGATGGTGGGTGCAGCAGGGAAAGCACTCATCCTCTCCCTCTTTATCAAAGTAAATATCACTGTTACATTGCATACTCTGAAATCTTCAGCCTTGGTGTCTGGAAACACTCGACATGTTTCTGTTCAACTGGGTCCAGCAAGAAGGATCGCCATCTTTTTTTGTCCTTTTTTGTTTTGTTTTTTGAACGTCTTCTTATTATTGGAGATCCTGCCAACCTGTGTGATAGTGTGGCCACTGAGTGCCTGACTGCTGCAGGGCGTCGATCTCTGCAGCAGCCCTCACCCCCACCCTCTCGCTTACTCAATGCTTCCCAGTGGATCCCTACAGCCTGCCCCCCACCTCCCCCAGCCTTCAGACAAGAGCAGCTCTTTCAGAACTGGCCCACCTGTATTAAATTCACTACTAACTGCTGCACCAGTCTGCCCTCAGAAGCCTCTAATTGTCTCTCCACTCTGTGGTTTCACTTATGGAATTGCCAGTGTGCATTTTTTTTTCTCATTATTGTCATGAGGTTTGCTGATCTAGTCGCTCATCATTGATGATATATATAATGATTGTTTTATGGATGGCTTTTTGATACCGGTCTTTTATGCAGTGTTCCCTCCTGCCCCTCCTTTTGCCTCAGAGGAAGGAGGAGTGTAGTTCGGAGGTACGCCGCCGCAACAGGGCCGTGTGAAGCGCTGCAGGTCTCGGTAGAAAAGGCTGACGGAGGAGTTCTTTGTGTGGCGAGTCAGACGGGAGTCCAGTCAAGCAGGGGGAAAGATTGTATCATTAAAAAGGTTCTCCAGCTCTGTACATAAAGGGAGGCTCTTGGCTCCACATTCTGTCTCATAACACACACATCCTGTAGTGTTGATGGGCCTCACTCACACTGGTGCTTTATGTTAAACTCTGGGAGCACTCAGTTACACGTAGAACCACCTCAACTGATGACAGCCTTCCATTTCTATGCAAAGACAAGGAGGTGTTCATACAGCCATCTAGGAAACCAGACATCTTCCACATCTTCATGTATCTGTCAAACTTATCGACCAGGCAGCTTCTCTTGGGACACCCAACCCCCCCTGCATTAAAAATGAAAGAGACACTGAAAGAGCTGTGAACTAGAAGACACTAACTGACCTGCTGGAGGCACTAATGGTTGGCGGTCTTGTGCCAACTGATCTACAAATATCTACTTCCAACTTGCCATATCCTAATTTATCGTTAGCATGATCAGATTTCTTTTATTGCTGCAGACGACATGAACTCCGGCTGTAGGAGGAGGAGGGCAGGACAGATTTATGGTGCTGGTCTTTCACCAACAGGGGACTGGAAATTAAGCCGAGAAACAGGCTGAATGAGGAGGAGGAGGAGAAGGTGGCGTGGGAGGGTGGGGGGAGTCCCTGTATGTGTCTGTCACTGTTTATGGGTAACATCGGGTTCATCTCTTTGAAACCAAAAACATCTTCTTTTTAAAAAAAATCATTGTTTTATCACGATTTTCACAGAAACAAAAAAAAGTGTGTTTCAGCTGTGCACTGCGAGGCTGTTCTGTTTCTCTTCAAGCTGCTGTCTTCTCACCACGTCTGTGCTCGTTCCCTGGGCCACATGTTGGTGTTGATGGGGGGGGGGGTTCCAGGTCGTTCCCTGAACCTCCTGCCTGAAGGTGGCGCCAGCCTATATTTAGGCCCGATCATGTGCACACCTGGCTTCGTCGGGGGTCGGGGTTTAAGCAGGGACCCCGTGTATCAGCAGAAACGGGGGCACACTTTGGTACCAAGTCTTATAACTTTTGGGGATTCGCCCTCTTCCAGAGTCGCCGTGGACTTGCGTCACTCAAAACAATCACTATTGCCTGTGTTGTGTGTCTGTTTGCGTGTTTGTTCCTGAAAACCTGCATAACTCCACACTGGACTTGAATCAAGGAACTGGTTTTGATGTGGGGGGGTCACAAAGAGCAGGGGGGGGGGGCGGGTTGCTGGGACGGAGGTTCCGGTCTCAGATGGGCCCTGGATTTTTTGGCGCAGCACCAGCACTGATTGCCAGGCCCCCTCCCTCAGCCCCTCGCCTCTGCTGTGACTTACCTGTCTCGTTTTTGGTAATCTGACGCTCTCTTTTTTTAGAGTCACACTGACTGAAGGCAACTGGAGTTTGAGTTAAATGCTTCTCAATCATGGAACTGACAGGGGTGTGGGGGCAGGGGCATCAAAAGGAGCTGAATTAGCAAATCTCTTTGAATAAACACAGTCCTGGGTTGAATATGCACATGCTAGTTCATATACAGTATACAACAAAGAGTACGTAATGAGTGTGTGTGTATATGGCTAGATCTCTGTTTTCCAGCCCTCTCCCTGCCCCGCCTTTAGCCCTCACCCCGTGTTTCCTCCTCGACATTATATTACCCAGAAGACAAGATCATAAACATATCAGAGTAATACAAAATAATGAAAACAAATACTTGAATCAAAAGAAGCGCCAATAATGTAATGTGAACACTTTTTGTAGTGGTTTTTTGTCTCATTCATACACTTAAGAGATTTTTGATAGCATTGGTTCAGAGTGAATTAAATTTGAAATACGAGTGTTGTTGAAAACAAAGATCGATATAAAGGCAATTTTTGCATCTGTTGTATTTGAGTGTTTGCACAAGGCTGCTTGTACTGTATGTGGTATGAATGACTGTTAAAAGTGTGTGAAGTGAAAACGTGTGCGAGAGCTCGTGATTACAGCGGAGGAATTTCCGCCTTGTGATTCTTTTCAATTCAGTATACTTTTGTTGTTGATATGTTTTTGTTTTTTTTTTCTTTTTGCTTGTCAAAAATATATTCTGATGGTAATTGTTACTAGCCTCTAGCGTTGCACTGAGTGTCGGCCTCACCCCTCATCCAGCTAAATGAACAACATTATACAAGTACTGAGGGGAGACGGGGACAGTTCATGTGTAAATGTTTACTCAAGGACTAAAATAAGTGTGTTTTTAAAATGTCATGTTTATCTACCTTAGTGGCTTTCATTGTGGAATAATCCAAGAAAGTATGGATCATAATTGAGTATTGCACCATTTTTCAGACTGTAAGCCTAAAAAAACAAGAAAAAAACAGAAAAAAAAAGTCACATATGTATAAAAAAAAAAGATTAAAAAAATTTAAAAAGTATTTTGCAGACCTGTGGCCATAGATGGAGGTAGAAGATGTTCAGCTCTCCAAATCTGAGCAGTGGAGAGAGTGAAGGACGAGACATCAGACTGAGCCTGGGCGTCGAGGGCTCGCTTCAGAGGTGCCTACCTTTTTGGGTTGTTAGCTTTGGTTCTGTTTTCACTTAAAGTTCAGTTCATTCATGTCATTTGTTTCCCTGCAAGGCCACTGACAGTTTACAAACACTTTGTTTTTTTCTGGAGTTCAGAAAAAAAAAAAATCAACAAAATTAAAGAAGAATTAAACCATGGGAATGTTGGTAAAAGAAAAAAAAGGACAAATGCTTCCATTTTTTAAAAAAAAAGTGCAACACAACACTTCACAGAATGAAGATTTATTGTGCTACTTTAAGAACTCTGGGATCGAACAGTGTTGTCTCGTTCAGTTTAACCTTCTTTGTTCTGTGTTAATGTTGATTTCATGGACTATCTGAAGCCTATGTGTTTTATGTTGATTATATATATTTTCCTTTATATATAAAAAAAGAAAAAAAAGACATAATTGCTCACTATCTTGCACACACACAAAAAAGTGGATCTTGTCTCAGGAAGGCCAGGGTTCCAGAGTACCAACTCCACGCCATTTTAATGTAAATTTCTATGAGTTAAAAAAAAAAAAGGATGATTTAAAAGAAACAATTCTAAGCACTGAAAGTTATGGATTTCAGAAGAGAAAATACCTTTGTTTCTAAATCCGTAGCAGTTACATAATAACCAAATAATGGACTTTAAATGAAAATGGAGTGCTTTATATATAAATCTATATATTAAAATTGCTTTACATTTAAAAAGAAAAAAAAAGGTCAATGATTTTGATTGTTAAAAAAAAAAGATCGTGAATAATAACATGCAAAATGCTGTATGTTTGAATCTTTGTTGTGTTTTCTTAATGAGGTCCCGTCCTGACTGAATCAGGAACATTGTGCATTACTCTTTCCTTCCTCTCTCTCTCATTCTCCCACAGCGGGTATTATTAATAGATAAATCAGACTTTTGTGGAACATTTTTCACGTTTTGGAGGATGTTTGTAAAATATGAGCTGGTTGTTAAGGATCATGAAACTATGCACAAGTGTTTGGGGGGTGGAAGATGGGGATTTTATGGCCTACTTCTACGTGGCTGATCTATTGCAGGGGTTTTTGGGATTCAATTTGTTTTTGTTTTTATTTTGTTTAAGAGGTGGAGGCGGGTGGAGAGGTGATTCATGTCGAAACCCCCACCTCCAGCTTCCCCTGATTTAGATTGAGCTAGTGTTACATCGCCATGCTGTGTATTCCTTAAACCAATGAGCGTCTCACTCTTTAGCACTGTGGGATTCTAGCCTGTCACCCTCAAGGGGTTTTTCTCTCAGTTGTTATGGTTTTCTTGGTGGGTGGGGGTGGGGAGTATGGATTAGGGCTGCTTTTTTTTGCCTTTTTTTTTTTTTAAAATATTAAGTAAAATGTCTGTACTGAGATTTAATGAAAAGTCAGTGGCTTGTAATGTTTTATTTTTTTCTCTGTATATCTCTTTCTCCTCATAGAATGTGATTGTTAAATGACATGCACCGAAACAAATGTTTTCATGAACTATGGAGCTTCTTTCAAATATTAATAAAATAGCTTTTTTCTTGGCTGTTGACATTTGGCTGTTCCATTTGCTTCTTGTATCTGTCTCTGCCTTCTGTTCCAAACTCAGATATTTGTCGTTTCCCGGAAGAGGAGTCATCTCTGGCTTTCATACGGCGGCTTGTGTCGCTTCCTGTTGCTTTGCTGCACCTTTGGGGCAGAAGTCTCGATAGGCCCTGAGGGCGAGCTGCCTGGGACAGGCGTAGTAGTTGTCCTGTGGCGGTAAGATGTTTGGGTTAGCATACAATGGAAAACTGACTTCCTCCAGGTGGGAAGGGGCCTCCCGGTTATTTTGGGATAGACCGGCGGTCTGATGCTTCTGAGTCATTTCCTCATAGATGGGGATTGAAGGTTGGGATCTGTGGTGACGCCTGGCTTTTACCTATAACACAAAATATTCTTTATTCATTTACGAACTGATAAACTCACAGTAGAAAACATTAACTTAATATTTTAGTGTATGTCTGCAACTGTTAACTGGTCTGATGAAATCGTTCATCATACAGCATGTGGGACATTTTAGATGGAATAAAAAATGGACAATTGTTTTCTTTCACTTTAAATTTGTTATATTTTCTGCATTTCCATATTTTTATATATAAACTACCTGACTGATTTTGATGACACTTGATGGAAGGGTTAGACTTATAGAAGGGAAGAACCAGGTATATTTTGGAGCAAATTTAGATGGAGTTCATCTTAGGTGCACCTCAGAGACGAAAAGAAACCACCTTTCAGACTGAATAACATCGGAAATGACACCACAAGTTAAATTTGTATCTGAACTGAAGTGTGAAGACTCACACATTTCTCTGCCACCAGACAGCTGAATATGAGCAGAAGAAGCCCTGCTGCTGAGAAGATGCTCAGGATGAGGGGAGTGTATCTGAGAGAGCATTGGCTTACGTTACCTGCAACAAAACGCACCAAACACACATCAAAATCTCAACAGGTGATTGGGTTTAAAAGCAGTTAAGTACAGTGTTAATAGCGTGAAACACACCTCTCCCTTCAACCAACAGGAAAACCTCTTGAGGGCCGAAGAAGGTTTGGATTGAGACGTTTTCTTTGTAGCTCAGCTCCCACATGTAGAGTCCGGAGTCGCTGCGCTGTAACTGGGATACGGTCACATTGACCTGGAGGTCGTCCAGTCCTCCGCAGAGCTGCAGACGCCACCTGTGCACTGGGTCAAACCTGAACTTGCCGCTTTCAGCCATCGATAGCAGGGTGGTCTGGCTCCGGGGGCTGCGGTGGTACAGGTGGAGACCTGTCACGCCGCCACGGTGCTGCAGAAGGGAACAGGAGAGCTCTAGCGTCTGGCCTTCTGTCAGCTGCTTCAAGACCAGCTGTGCTTGGGCTGGAGGAGCAAAATATAGGTCTCAGGTTTTATTCATGTAGTTGGATCTGTTCAGGTAGTGTGTGTGTACAGTTTAATAAATTTGATTCTGTTTCTGCATTTGTGCACTGTTGTCTCTAAAAGATGAATATATGCATAAAATGAACACATCAGCAAAGCTGGGGCCTCTAAGCAGAGAAATCACCAGACTCATATTTGGGGGGTGCATGCTCCAAGATTGAGCACAACACTCTTAAGGTGTTAGTTTTAGGTTGGCTCATGACACAGTAGTGCTTATCATATGTATAGTTACCATTAGCCTCAGTGCAGTGACACTGCTATATGAGCTCACTCTGCGTCTGATTGCTGTAGCATGACGATGATCATTTAGCCCCAATACAAACACATAAACATCATTTCGTGCAGTTTTCTGAGCGATCAGTCAGTCTCTTACCTTCCAAAAGTTGAATGAGAATCAGAATGAATCTTGTCTTCATGGCCTTTTATGTTCATAAGAGCGTAAAGATACACCAAAGCTCAGTCATAATGCACTCGTCCTGTTTCCTTTGGTCTCTTGTGAAATTCTGCAGTGAGCCTCGCTATATTTATTGTTCTTCATCAAGCAGGAAGAGCACTTTAAACAAGAGCAACAGTTGGCGGTGTGGGTTGGTCTTGCCCACATTAGACAAGACTCAACTGAAGGTGTTGAACACCAGATTTTAAAGTAGAGTCATACAGTTACATATGAAAACTAGGAAAGATACATTTAAAGACATCCTATATGTGTATGTCTCTGTATTTGTTTTCGCATGAGAATTAAATATTTTTAAGCATAAACAAATACAACTAAATGGCAATTTACATGAATCATGTCAAAACCTGCTTTGGTTTTCATCTGCAGGATGCAGAACAATTCATACAGTGAAACAGTGGTGCTTTTATTGTAGCTCACAAGTCAAACGTTTCTAATGACCGTGAGCACCAGGACCAGGATTGGATCAATGATTAGAAGATGATCAGACTCAGCTGTGCATTGCTGCTGTGATGAGGCTGATTGTCTGCATGAAGTGAAGTTTAAAATGTTCCACGCCTCCTCAGACCAGTTTGTCATCCGGTGGGTCAGACAGGAGCTTCAGCCGTCTGGACCGTTTAGTTTTTCTTCCGAGCTGCATTTATGGATACCTTGCTTTCTTGGATTAACCTCTTTGTTGGGCTGCTGCTGTCAGGAATCTGTGTCAGGTCGTCTTTCGCTTTCCCACCCAATCATTACATACGTCATGCTGTTCTTGAAAGACCTCGAGTCACCAAACACATCCTGAAGGAGCAGCAGAAGGTTACAGCTGAGAGTCGGAACCAGATGAATACAGTCCGAGTGTCCTGCTATCCAGACTCCATGGAGATCGTTATCGAAGCTGATATGTTTGGCATTGGAGCTCCTGTCGACAGCGATGAGTTACGTCTTGGTGTGGAGCTCAGTGATTTCTGTAGAGCAACAGCATCTTCAGAAGACGAGTACAGAATAGTTGCCGGACTAGTGAACTGTGGCACCAAACACTGGGTAACTGTTAATGTTCTGTACTTCAGACACGACGCTTTAGAATATTTACATCTAAACATGTGTGCTACCCACAGATGACCAAGGACTCTCTCATCTACACAAACCTCCTCATTTACTCCCCTGCGGCCTCTCCAGACGGGCTGATCCGAATGGACCAGGCAGTCATTCCGATAGAGTGCCATTATGAAAGGTCTACCTTTTTAATGCTCTTTTTATCGATGTTTGTAGATCCCTTTTTAAAAAACCCATGTTCTGTTTCTTAGGAAGTACAATTTGTCCAGTTCTTCACTCATGCCCACCTGGATCCCCTTCACGTCAACTCAAGCTGCCGTGGAAACTTTGGCCTTCGGCTTGAGGATTAAGACAAGTGGGTTTTATTCCCCTTCTCATGGGAAATGTCTCTTATCTCTTCTCATTGTTCATTTCTGTCCAGATGACTGGCTTTTTGACAGGGGTTCAAACGTATTTTACCTCGGTGACCACATCAGCATCGAAGCCTCCATCAGAACTGGGCATCACACGGGGCTTCGAGTGTTTCTGAGCAGCTGTGTGGCCACGCTTGACCCCGATGTAGAATCTGATCCTGGATACGTCTTGATTCAAAACGGGTAAGGATGAAGAAACGGATGGGAGTACAGTTCATTACAGCGTAACAAAAGGTGGTGACAGCAGAGCTGTAGCAGACCTCTGGGGGTTTGTTCCTGCTTTAGGACCATAAAATCTGAATGCTGCTTCCTTGTTTATTTGTGACTCTTGGGACAGGAAGCAGACCTTTACCAGATAACCTGAGGGCTTGGCATGGATAACAAACAACAAATCAGAATTGTGGTTTTTGCCCTTAACCTACTCAGTGCTTTAACATTCACACATTTTCACATTCATCTTGGACAACCAGAAACCAGTGTAGACACCTGAGAACTGAGCTTGAGGTCCAGTACTTACTCTTTCTTTTTTTCTTTTTTTTTTATAGGTGTTTGGTTGACTCCCAGCTTCCGGACTCAAGATCTCACTTCGTGTCCAGGACACAGGATGATACTCTCCGTCTGGTCGTTGATGCCTTTAACTTCCATCAAGAGGACACAGGAGAGGTGCGGCCGGCACTACCTGCATTAGCTTCAGTACATCATTTCACATTTACGGTTTTCTTTTCAAACTCCCTCCTTTCTTCCAGCTCTACATCACATGCCTCTTGTCTGCTGTGCCAGTAAATGATGCTCAAGCACCAAATAAGGCATGCACATTTATTAACGGACGGTAAGCGTGAGCCTTTTGAAATGCATGACAGATTTAAACTCGAGCAGCATGGATAAATGTGTGTGTGTTGAGAAATGGCTTGTCGTTTCAGGTGGCGCTCAGCTGATGGTAATGACTACTTGTGTGGTCAGTGTCGAAGCCAGAATGATGCCGGTTCGACACACAGTAAACCCATTGGTCCAGCACAGCCCACCCCTCGAGGCTTTGGGAAACCTGAATACGATGGCTTCTGGAGAAGTGGATATAAAACTGGTTCAGGTAGGATCTCTCCCAGAAATTCATTCTGAACTGATTCTTGACTCCTCACTTATGATGTCCAGACAGTTTCAGAGGAACAATTCATGCCTTAAAGTCAGATGACAGACTGTTTCTGTTTGGCGGCTTGTTTAATATAGGGTGGGGCCAGGAGGCAAGACTGGGGCCAGTGCAGCTCCTGCCAAATGTGCAGAGGAGCCGACCTCTGCCTGTGGAGGAGCTCCCTGATGTCCTAAATAAGATCAGCAAACCGATGCCCTATGGCAGCCAGTGGAGAGGACTGAGCAACTTACGTGGTGGGTTAATAGTGATAGCTTCTTGCCCCCTCCAACTTAAATAAGTTTTTCTCATGTACAACTGGCTGAATGAAGAAGGCTCTCACTGGCGTGTTCTAGATCTGGAGAAGGGTCTGCTTCCTGGTCCAGAACCTTCCTCAAACCAGGTGGAGGTTGGGACATCTGAACAGAGTCAAGATGTCAAAAGTGGCAAAGATCCAGAAGGTAAACGGTTAAGAATATTCAAAAATTTAACTGTGTAATTGTAAATAATACTTTTCACTCCAGAAGGTGAAGAAGCTGTAAAGGCGGCTCCTGTCATCCCTGTGGAAACAGAGGAAGCGGCGCTGGACGTGAACGACACGGCGGCCCTCAGTGACATCAGCACCGCTGGTTCGTCGATGGTGGATGAGATTAAACGGTTAAATGAACCCACTAGAGAATCTGGACTCTCAGTTATAAATGACCCTAAAAGATAATAAACTCTTAAAACACTGCTTTTTTCATTTGCTGCATATTTTACATGAAACGGTCTTTACTACAGCCCTGAAATGGAGGAGTTAAAAATGGATGAAAAGAATATTTGGGAAATTTTTGATGTATATTGTTTTGTCTGGTCATGTTGCTGTATTTTAATATTAAGTACTGGAATACTACAGAAAAGTTTTTTGACTGTCGATCTGTTATAACTTAAGATTTTAAAAAACGTTGACTGTTTCCACTCAACATCAAATTGTCTTTAAATGCTTATAAAACCTGATCGGAATTAGTTCTTTGGCTTTTAAGATCTAAAACTGCTATTTATCGAAGCAATCAAAAGTTAAAGCAAAAAAGTTAAATAGTTACGATGACATGTGGCAACATCTGACAAAGCCTTAATTACATTAAATGCTGAATATGCTGGCTGTTGGCCAATCACAGCTCGTCCCTCAGTGACTACAGCTATCACTGATCCTCACATCATTTCATGAATAATTGCCTCCAGCTGCCTTCTTTGTGTGAACTGATTAGTCTGAACTGGGAAGTGTGTGAGCTACTGGGAGGATTGTCTCCAGTGTTTAATCTCCTGCATGTTATTTAATATTCAGCACCGTCTGGGTATCATAAATCTTTATTACTTACCTTCTCCTCCATCCTTCCTGATTGCAGGAGCAGCAGTTTGCACATTTCCTCAGACAGAATGTTGATTCTTGTCCACTCATCCTCTCTGACCCTGCTGCTGTCAGACAATTTTGGTGTTTAAAGACGAACCAATGATTTGATGCTGAAGGAAGGGAATACTGTATACAAGCAAAACCTTTAGGACTGATGAAGAAAACATTTGGCTTGATGGCTCTGCTGTCTGTGTACGATGCACGGAAATCTGTACAGATCTATGTCTCCTGACGTCCGGCCTCATCAGAACGGTCAGCGCAAACCTGTTGGTGTTGGTAACACTGTGTGTGATGAAAGCTGACCTGCAACAATGTGGCTCCAAATTAAATGTGCGGTATTGCAGTTTAGTGATGATCTATAGATATAGTTTTATTGATAGTTTTCATACTGGTCTTAGATTCCTGAGGATTCCTACAATCTACTCCAACAAGCTGGTGATCGCCCCCAGCTGCTGGTTACCATGACATCATTCTGATGTAGTTACCCTGCCACTAGAAAAAGTCAGATTTGAGGACATCTGATCTGAACATTTGACAATGTATAGTCTGTATTCAGGTAATTAGGTGTGAAGCTACTAGATGGAGCTTCCTGGTGTTCTCACTGGACTCAGGATAAATATCATTAACATGAATAAATCTACTTGAGCTGTCAAACCTGTAGAGAATGGAGCTGCACACAGAGGGCTTTCGCCAACAGCACTGAGGCACGAGCACTTGGTGCAAACAAATGAACTGCTTTCCATTCATTTCCATCCATATATACATCCATACTTAAAGACTTGACAAAATGTAAAAAACATAAAAATGACAGGATGGAGTTCACAAACCAGTTTATTGAGAGGAAAGTGGTGTTCAGTATTCAGTCTTCCATACAAAAATGACAAATCCTGTAGAGAGCTTTGAGGAACAGATCCTAAAACAAACATTCAGGATATTTCACATTTGATTTGACTTTGAAGGTCAAAACAAAACAACAAAAACCCAGAACTGAACCCGTCCCACCACCGGCACATTCTCTGAGCTGTGAACCGAATTAGTGACATTTGTATTTATTCTTAATCAATACTGTAATTTAATATCTTGGTCTGGTATTTTCCAAACCTCCACTACAAACATGACTGGAGACGTGATCATGAGGCCTTACTCACTGCTTGAAAATGTTACCTGTTTGACTCGTGTGAAGCATTAACCCCTTACTGTACAGCATATTCAGATCATTTCCACTGAAAGCTTTAGAAAAATATTGCACACTAAACTTCTATTAATTAATTTGTCAAGATAATCCTGAAAGAATGGTTGACATCCAACACCATCTGACCGATGACATGAAAGTTAGTGGTTATCAGTTTTAACTAACCTGTTACTGGTCCAGATTCTTCTTCATGTAAGAAGTTAATTCAAATGAAAGCTGATAACACAAACAGGATTAGGTGGTAAAGACATTTTAAAAGCTTATTAAAAGTAATCACAAGCAGTCCAATGCATTTGCAGTGTCAAAAATGCACACTTCAGGGATGTAAAGCGTACCACTCATTTTCAGTCCAATGTTAAAAACACTATTTTTAAATAGGGGGTTCTACATGTGGAGATTTTATCATGGTTCTATATGGGGTTTGGGCACACTTGACTGAGTTCTATTAACTTGAGTGTGGAAATAGTGATAAAATGGCTACGATGCCTTCATCCTATTATTACCAAATGATCACTCTTTTAACTAACCTATATTTGTCATCTGGGGGAACACCACTGCTGGGACAGCGCGATCCAGAATTGTTCATCCAGACCTGAGTGAAAGCCTGCGGGGCTAGTTGGTGCTTAAAGTTTTTGTTAGGTCACCTTATTTTTTTCCTGATCACATTGTGACAATAAAGATTCAGTTAAGATGTATTTCATAAAAAACCAAAGTTATTTATCCTATGACAGAAAGTATCCCAGCAAACCTGTGAATTAACAGTGGTGTTCCTGGAAATCTGAACATAACGGCGCCTATAGCCAACAATACAAACAAGGGCCTTCACCAAACTTGCTGCAAGTTTGGGGACCTTGAGATCCAACAGCGTGTCTGCTGTGAGGGCCCCTGGTAATGAATGAGAAGACAGAAAATGGTGAGACTTGCCTCGGGGTGAAACAGGGCTACACTGAGACAGGGCCTCAGCCAGTCCCCCATGGCATCGCTACGGGGAGAAGAAAAATTTGGGTTTTAGCACTAAAGCCATCGTTAACCCGGAAATTATGCACCGAGTGTGTCAAAGGCTCGTCTGCCAGCCTGCACAGAGGCTCAACTCATAAAACACACGGCTTACAGCAAGAAGAAAACATTCACCCAACATTTTTCATTTCAAGATCATAAATTCACATTTCTTTTTCATCTTCCAAGACTAGAGAAGCACAATTTAGTTTAGAACTGGAGTACAAACCTGCAGCCACGTCTCGTAAAGAAGAGTCTTACATTTTTGCCACATTTTATTACAATACAGTTTTACAACAATACAAATACCGTTTCACTAGTTTAAGGGACACAAAACAGTGAATTCATGAACATGTTTGAAGCCCTCACCAAACAAAGTTGGGGACACAAAGTCCAACAGCACTGCGTGCTGTGAAGGCCTCACTCTTAGCTCAGAACAGAAACGTGTTCACAAAAAACTTGCCTTGATAAACGGAGGAAACAGCCCATGTAACTCCAGCGCCTTCACAACACTACGAACCAAATCTACTACACTTCTACACACCTAAATGAAACATGAGAAGGGAAAAAGCCACAGAACAGAGAGGGTGTTTGAAAAAGCAGGTTTGAATGTGTAAATATTTCCCGTGCGCTCTGTGATGCTCTTATTGCTCTTTTGTTTGCAGCGTCACTTCCTCACAGCTCAGAATAAAACAGATGAGGACATTAGAAAAGGGTTGAGTGTCCAAACCTACTGAAGAGAGGAAGGCAGGCTTCAGTAGCGGCCTTCGGGTGACATGAGGGGGGGTCTCATACCCATGGGTGGGGGGGCTCCTCCCTGGTATCCTGAAGGAATCACAGGACGGGCCTGTCCGTAGGGAGGCATCCCTCCTGATATGTAACCTGGCATGGCCTGGGGTGGAGCGCCATACGGACCTGCACAGAAATCAGTAGCACATCATGCTACTAGCATGGCTACGTCAGGTATAGATGACAGAAGGTCAGATAATTATTGTAAAGGCGGGTCGTCGTTACCAGGTATGGGATGCCTCACGCCCGGCTGCCTAGGAGCCATCATGGCGCCCAGGGAACCCACTACCGGTGCGGCACCGGTGTTCTGGTCATGTTGGGGAATGCTGCACTGATACCTGGGCAACTGAGCTCGCAACTCTTCCTACATGACACCAAAAGAAAGCAAGGAAAAACAATTTGACACTGGAATTCTATAATGAGTAAGAAATGTGACAAATTATTTCAAAAAACTGGAACAATCTTTGATTATTGCTCTGATTATTTGATTAAAATCCTAACTTACTGTAAAAAAAAAAATTCATACATAGATGTTTGCAGCTGGACTACTCACCAGTGAGATATCCTCATCGGGGTGGATCAACTTACTGGTTGCACTGGAAGTGACGAGGGTGACAGGTTTACTGGTCACAGTGGTGGGGGGTTTGGAGAGCACGCTGGTGCCAGCACTGGGGCTGGCCGCCACTGCTATGGTGGCCTGTGTGTAGGCTGGGAACGTGGGCTTGGAGGGGTCAGAGGAGGTGGAGGCAGGAAGGTGGGGAGAACCTGATACTTTCTGTTGACTCTGAGAAGCAAGAGAGGGAACGCATTAAAGACACAGTGTTTCATAACTGCAGGTACATTTCTACCAGAACACATGCCTTCATACAGTCTGAGGTAAAAGTTTTCATTTCAATGACCGCTGTTTGTATTCCTGACAATTTAGGACCATTGAATCAATGTTTTTACATTTTTAGATTACCTGTAACCCATTAACATATGAGTGGAGAAACGAAAATGTATTCAAGCCTGCAGGAAAAAAAATCTAAAAAAGCATGCTATATTATCCTGAAGCACCCAGGCCACGTTACAAATCTCCATGAAGTTTTGTATTTTTCGAGGGCAGATTTGTAACAAAAATGAAATCAAACGAAAGCATGACAAAGCATTTCAAACATTTTTTCCTGCTAAAAGCTGCACTGACACATAAAAACAATGTCCAAATAGACCAGAGGCAAACTAAGCACAGTTATTTGCACGTTAACTGCACAGCAGCAGGTGAGGGTCGGGGCAGACAGCTGCATACTTGTGATGCAAGAGGGAACAGAGCTTTAGGGGATGCGGACTGAGAGTCTGCACTTGTACTTGCGACAGGACTGCCCATCTGCAGCACAGGAAGAGAATAAAGGATAGGAAATGTAAAGGATAGAACTGTTCTGTGAAATGAATAACTGGGTAAAGTCTCCTTGATGTGTGTGTGTGTGTGTGTGTGTGTGTGTGTGTGTGTGTGTGTGTGTGTGTGTGTGTGTGTGTGTGTGTGTGTGTGTGTGTGTGAGAGACACAGTTACTAATATCCAACAGTTTCGTCCCATCATAGATGTGCTGTTGTGAAGACTTCACCTGTCCAGCGATGGGGAAAAGAGGCTTAGTGACATCAGGCTGGGGTAGGGGGGCGGTGACAGCGGGTCCTACAGGTCTAGTCAACATGTTGGAGGCAGGTGGGACCTGAGCCATGTTTGACATCATTGGACGGTGGCCCACAGGAGGTATGCCTGAAACCCACCGGCAGATCCAGGAATAAGGGTTTCACCACAGCTACATGACAACACACTCACAGGCTTTCATTTAAAATAAAAAATATTCACATTAAATGAGTGCCTTCTAAAGACAGGGCCTGGTAGGGCCTTACCTGGTGGCATACCTGGCATCATTGGAGGCATGCCTGGACCTGGAGGCATCATTCCACCCATGGGTATCATCCTAAACAAACAACAGGAAATAACCATGGCTTAAGAAGAGCTGGAATTAGGATGTGACTGATAAATCAATAAATCTGTACCCTGGAGGCATTCCTGGCAGCATGGGGGGCATTCCTGGGATCATCGGTGGCACGCTGGGTATCATGGGAGGAATTCCTACAACAATGTGATGTGTTGTTACGAACTCATGCAAGTTATTACATTACTAATAACTTTAAATGCACTTGAAGTGACTGCACGGGGTCAGTCTCCCACCTGAGTAGCTGCCGGGAGGAACCCCTAGCGGCCCCGAGATGGGAGGCACGCTGGGCTGTGTTATAGGGGGGATGAAGCCACCCTGGAGCTGTCCTGTAGCATGTTGGTGGAAGGAGGGCCCAGGCTCATCGTCTTCATCATCTTCATCAGAGTCGTCTGGGTTTTGCTTTTTCTTTTGCGTGTCTGAAAATAGGAAAATACATAAACAGCTAGAAAAAAAACCTCCAGACAATCCAACACAGCAATGATTCTCATCTGAGTACCTTGGTTTTTTTGCTCCAGCACTCTCCTTCTCTCCTCCATGTCTTTCTCAGGAATCCCCTCCATGCCATATATTTCCAGTTCAATATCCGTTCTTCCAGGTATTGCGTTTGGGACTCCATCGATGGTCTCTTTGTGCACCTTTAATGTAAGGGAGGTGGTAACGGCACTGCATAAATCAGGAGCTTTATCTGGTTTTATGACAATAGTTTGTCTTATTTCCTCACCTGCATACAGTGGATGGCCAGACCAGGACCAGTGTACAGCTTTTTGTGACAGATGTGACATTTGAAGTGTTTCGCCTTCTGATGCTGGATGAGAATCTTCTCATCATCAAAATCCCGGTTACAATACCTGAGTTTATAGCTGAGGGAGCG
Organism: Antennarius striatus; assembly: GCF_040054535.1. Taxonomy (NCBI): domain Eukaryota; kingdom Metazoa; phylum Chordata; class Actinopteri; order Lophiiformes; family Antennariidae; genus Antennarius; species Antennarius striatus. The sequence goes on along the minus strand of NC_090791.1, from coordinate 10,971,820 downwards.
GTCGCTCCATCAATGAGGGTTCTGTTTATTCTGTTTAAAGGTGGTTATTAAAATTGAACTTAAGAGTAAAACACGGGATGCTATCTAAATACGCACAATAAGATCAGGTTAGGAATTTAAAATCATTGTACTAACAGTGGACGTTAAAGATGCATCCTGTTCGTCTTTGCTGCAGGTTATCTGTACATAAACACCGACAGGAGCGCTCCTGGCTGTAGGAAGCGCTGCTTGGTTTACAGCTGACATTAGCTTGTGTTAAAGAACATGTCGGAGTCTAAAATAAGAAGACACCGTTGAAACATGTCAGACAGATGTCCGAAAGGATACCAGCACCAAGGCTTCATCTGCTTTTTCTTCTTCCTTCCCATAATTTCCGCCGAGTCGCTTCTCAGTTCACCAGCGCAGATCGTTCACATGTCAGCCGCGGCTGGGTTCTACTCAACCTACTATGGCAACGCAACGAGCCACCATCTCTCTGCTTTTGATTGGCTTGCGCCCATATCAGTTCCTTAACCTTTAACTAATCATATCCCGCAGTTACGAAATCTAACCAATCACACAATGCCCTAAATACTAACCAATCAGAGGCGGAGTAGGATAGCCCAACCTTCACAATAGTAGAATTGGAATATTTTGTGAGGATGGCTATAGATGGGTGAATATGGCGTCTGACACCGAGCGATCAGAAACAGTGTCCTCAGGCGGCCTCTGGTGTTCAGTTATTTATTTTATTAATTTCAGTTCATCTTTATGGAATCAATATATGACAGTTGAGATAATTAAACTCATCAAAGCAAAAACAGTATCAGACTTCCGGCTCTTAACTGCCAATTAACTCATTGATCCCTGATAAAAGAGGCAATAAGATGTTGTTCTTTGCAATGGTTTGTCTCTCTCGACTTTTGCGTTAAGGTTTGCGTTGATGCTTTCATCGTTTTCATTTCTGCTGCCTGAGTTTATCGCTGTTCTCCAAATCACAGAACTGATCAGTTTGGGTGTGTTCACGCTACTAAGTACGTAGGACGTAATGTAGTGACAAAGTAGTGTTAACTCTGGCATCACAGGACTGCTTTGCAAGATTTAAAAAAAAAAAAAAAAGCATACATAGAATTTCTAATAAAAACCATGTCACCTTTTAAAACAAGCAAATATACTACTGTATAACAATTTTACAACACCGGAACTGAAAGAAGCGGTTCAGATTTTAACCGGACACTATTAGGTGGTACACAGAGATTGTTCGCATGCGCAAAAATAATTTATGACGCTAGAACGAGATATTACACGTTATAATTTGTATATCTGATGCTTCTGCAAAGTTAATGTCAGCGGGAGGTCGCGATATATTTCATATCGTTAGATAAATAATATAAACGCTATTTCATCTGCTATTTGAGGAGGCTGCTAGCTTCCTCCGTGCAGCGGTAGAATCATGTTTACCTCCCAAACCTCGTCATTCCAGGATTCAATTGACGTGGAAGAGAGAGATGATTTTGACAGTGAAGAAATGTCAGGATACAACCAGAGAATACAGCTGAACTGCTACTACACCATCTACCTGTACCAGGGCACCAGGTGATGCTCGATAAGATCAGCTTTTCTGTTTAAACCTGCTGATGTTGCCTTAGGATGAAACGTCTGCAAAATATTTCTTTTAAAAAAAATTATAATTTTTTTTCCTTAAATACACAGTAAAATATTTGTAAATGATTCATAATGCAGTGTGTAATTGTTTTACTTGTGCTTATTGGTTTTTGTTCACAGTTACTAACTTTATCCTGCAGGACATCTCACAATTGCAGTTATTTCATTTCTGAATACAACCAGTTCCCCCATTTGTAATCTTTTTTTTTAATTTATTTATTTATTTATTTAGACAGGTTATGATTCTTATCCTAAACCAATGTGCTGACAGTGGCACTCATGTAGGTGAAACCACATTCATTCATTGAAAGCTGACCAGGTGATGAGCGAACTGTCACTTGTCTTAGATCTGAGGCTTCTGGGGAAAGTGAGGCGTGGAGCCAGAGACGGGCAGACTCCACTACCAGTCAGGATGACTTTAGGTAACAAGGGAGCCTCCGCCCTATCGTCTCTTTGCTATCCGTGGATGTTTCTCTTTGGCGTTCACTGTCACTGCATTGGTGTATTCATGGGCTGTCACTGGAAATCCAATCAACATGGAATAACTGCTGTTTTCATTGTACTTAACTTGCTGTGCTGCTGTTACATGGCCTTTAGGTCTCTCCCGGTGTGTCAAGTAGCCTTGACATAAAGTGAGTGAACTACATTTGCGTGCCTGTATATTTATTTTAAAGGTAAAATGATGACACTTATTCTGTTTTCTTACACTCGGTGAGGTGTCACAGTCGCAGCTGTATGTGTTGTGTTGGTTGTGGCAAACGGTTCATCAGCTTTCTCCATCTGTTCTCCATTGACATCAGTGGCTTCCAAATTCCTCATGGGCACAATCTGCTGCTTCACTTCTTACTGATTTGTTTTGCCCTTCCCACAGCCTGACACTCATTGACAGCAGCCTGCCATCAGAGGCAGAGCCTGAGCTGCGGACCTACATTTCAAGGAGATTGAGCAAAGGAGCCCTGCTGGGAGGCATGGGCAACATCGCCACTGTGGAACTCAGGTAATATTATTTAAATATTCTCTCACAAAGGTTTGCATCAGTGATGCTACACACAAACCATGAGGAAGGCATTGGTATTGTGACAAAACAACGAAGGTCACTGTTTGCCTTAATTTTGCTGCCCGGATGCAGCAATGCTTCATTGATATATTATAAATGGTATCAGGGTGGATGTAGCCTCTTTCAGTTTATCAGAGTAATGGAAAAGGTGAACAAATGCTTTGGCAAACACAAATATTTTTATTTCCAACTCTTCACAGTATCCCAGAGCAGGCCATTGGCTGCTACTGCTGCCTGCTGGAGCAGGAAAGGTCTCCTGAGCAGCCGGATGCTGACGGAAATGGACATGTCATCTGCTTTATGGGAGGCTCTGAGAAAGGATTGAACCTATATCCTTTTAGCAGTTTCTTATCGCTTTTTGTTATCATCAAATCTATCGTGGATACTTCATCCTAAGGCTCTCCTGCAAGAATTTGCAGGACATCAGTTCCCCGAAATGTAAACATCAGACTTTTGAACAGGAGATATGAACATTTGACTTATGATGTTAGACAGTCAGTGGTTTGAATTCCTTGACCCTAAACACGTTTAGATTAGAGCTTGATAAATATGTCCAAGGCTTACACAGCAGTCTGCAAATCTCAGAGGTATGAAAATGTAATAACATTGCGATGAGGATGTAAGTATTGTCATTACATCATTGTATGGCATGCATGTGTGTCAGCTGCAGAACCTCGAGACAGAGGTGCGTCCCTATCTGAGCCGCTGGTACGAGGAATCTGTGATGCATATTCATCGGGTGGTGCAGCTGGTCCAGAGCAACATCAGCTTCCTGCTTCATGCTGTGAGTTTGACATCTCTGCAGTGTGACCAATGTGTAAAATGACTGCTCTCTAATAAAGGTTTGTCGGACATACTGGAGCTGAGATTCATTAAATAATGAGAAGACAGCATACTCTGTACAGTCATAGGTCTGTTCAGTAGATAATGTAACTGGAAAGCACTCAGAAGGTGTAAAACTCAGCCAACGCCACTGTCAGGGAAATTTGAGCAATTAGACCATAGTTTTTGGATTTTCGAGGCTCCAGATCTATTTTTTATCTAGATGTTTCTCGGTATTAAATGCATTTAAAAGACTGATTTTCCCTCATGTCAGCTAGATATTTGTGACAGCATCATTTCTCTGTTATTGTACTTTGCCATCTACGAGTTTTTCCTTCCAAAAATATATTATATCCTGTGTATTAAAATACAATAAAATCAAATTGATCAATTTTTTTTCCTGCAGGTACTGTTTCTCCAGAACAGTAAATTTGAGCTCATAACTCTTCTCTATGCAGGCTCTGAGTCACACACATGTTGAGGTCCATAATTCAGATGAAAAGACAAAGACGGATGTGTCCAGGTAACTGACAGAAACAAATCTGGTCTGCCTGCTTATTTCATGTAGTTCCTGATATCCGTCTGTTTGTCTGCTGTGTTATTATTTTCTGCACAGGTTCATCAAAGCAGCTAGTTTGCAGGGCCTGTCCCAACAAGAGACCACCACATCCTCTCTATGTAAAGCTATCTCAGAGGACACACAGTCAGACCTGATCATAGACTGCTCCACTAGCCCACCCACTCTCTTAAATACTGGTACATTTCCATGAACAATATTTGATGAAAAAAATTTAATTTTGTGCAGTCTAAGTCTTAAAGTGTGATGTTGTTTTCTTCCCAGTCAGTAATCGTTTCTGTGATGACTGGATTCAGGCGTTTCTCAACGCTGCAGAACGTTGTAATCCTTTCCTGCTCAGACAGATTCTGGAGAACTTCAAACTGAAGGTAAGAAAACAAGCACAAAAAGAATTTATCAGAGGATTTGCAACCCTGTCGGAGTTCCACATCCTGTTTTCAGGTCTAAAGATTTTCATGACCTCGCAAATTTTACAGAATTTATGTGTGGAACTTCAACAAAATTAAAATTCTATTATTGCCAAAGAAAAGTCAAACAGTCCGAGTTTAAATTTGCATGGTAGAATGTGCTTACAAAATGATTTAATATGAGAAACTCTTTGCAGACACACCACATAACCTTTTTCGCCGCTCTCTTTCTTTCATCCCACTTTCTCTTTTCAACTTGTTCTTTCCTCTCTCTCTCCCTACAGGCAATCCAGGACATGAACAGCCTGAAGCGCTTTGTGCGACAGGCAGAGATGAGTCATTACGCTTTGTTCCGCTGCTGCCAGTTCCTACAAGGCTGTGGAAACGGGGACGTGTTACTGCAGAATGCCAGAGCAGAGCACAGTGACCTGCCGGAATCCTGCAGCATCATCACCGTTCTGGAAGAGTTCCTCAGGGAGCAGTCCCAGTCCCAGGCCTGACTCCACTTTCACACGTAGCTGCGGAGTGTGAAGGATGGACACTTGCTATTGCTTTGTCAGTGACACAGAGATATTGACTGTGTACTATTCTAAACCTAGCACTACATCCTAAGTTAAAAAGTCAAATGAGTTTGTCAAAGTAAATTTTGGCGGCGGAACTTTTAAATTATTAAATTCTGAATGGCATAATCAGTATAAAATACAAGTAGTAAATAATTTTAATCATTTCCTGACATCACTTCTGCTTCCCAGCAGGAGGAGGTCAGATCCAGAGTATGAGCTGTAGTAGACTGACAACATTTGCTGAGTTGTATCATTGTGGTTAAATAATATTTTATTCAATCTAGCATGACTGCGCTCACTTTAACAATGAATAAGAGATGAAATTAGAATGAATTAAGAGGTGAATTAAAACAAAACTCCTGCAGATCACATTAAATTTGTAACGTAGCATTTTCCCTATATTCCTTTAACACTTTTTATGTCGCGTGACTGTAACATTACTGTGAGCCAAATATAATAGTGGTGTTTCACATTAAACAATCACTACATGGAGCCGATCTAAACTCTAGCCTCTGATCATTAGTGAGGAATAGTCTTTGAGTGTTGATGTCTACATGTTTGTTGTATAAAATTTTATTGTACATTTCTTTGGACAAGAATTATATTGAAATACACAAATTGCTTGTTACATATGCCTTTTTTTCCAGTACTTGCACTATTATCACTACTATTACTATTTGTCTAATGAATACTGAATATGTGCATGTCTATCAGGATGTGAGTATAATCATTCTCTGGGAACACAGTATTGTAACTGGTGTGATTTCTGGATTTTCATTTCTGTTTACAAAGATCTTCACCGCCGCCACGAGCTGAAGGTTTGATGAGAAAAAAAAGGGTGAATCAATATTTGTTAAACATTTGTTGAGTTGTATGATAATACATAGACATGACAGATGTCAAATGTGTAAGAAAATAGATTATATATACAGTATGTATGTGTTAATGAAGAATAATGCTATTTCATAAAATTTTTATTTTGTTAATTGCTTTTTGAACCAAGCTAAAACCATTCCCACTAAAACAAGTCCAAAGTGTAATGCAGCAATATCCGTGTAAGTGTTGTGTACTTTCATATTGTGAAACATAAATGATTTTACTGCTCTGACCTGTGGTGTGTGACTGACCCACAGTGTTCTGTATGCTCACACACGTCTAAGTGGTTTTCAACCGCAGATGGAAGCTGAAATAAATACTACAGTCTAACCTCTGTGGTCTGGTTGTGCACAGGCAAATGGGATTTTTTTTTTTTTGGTGTAATACTGTTTGTTTTCAATCCATCAGAGTTTAACACAAAGCCACAGATCCTTGAGCAAAACCAATCTTGTGTTCGATAACCGTGAGTTGAGTCTGAGGAGATCCTTGTGTCCTCAAACCGGACCGTCTGTCTGGTGGAGTCTGTCCTCCTGCTGCTCCTCTGAGCTGAAAGCTTCTCACACACACAAAACATTTAAGGCTGTAGCTTCTGTTATATTTCACATGTGAAAGTTCATAGTGTTTATGTTTTATTTGTAATGTAATAATTAAACACAAACTAATTCTTTATGGGGTTTACCTGAACTGCGATCATGCTGCATCATCAGATTCCTTGGTACAGCGTAGATGTCCTCTGTGAGGTCTGGAAAAAACATTAAATACATATGGTTATATTTATGAATAATTGACTACTTCAAAAACATGCTGAAATGACACATGATCGCACCAGGAGGTTCAGCAGCCCTCCTGGAAGACATGGGAAAGTCATACGCATCCTCGTCCATGTGGTCAGTCTGATCATCTGAGGAGACACACAAACACATGATGGGCTCAGTTTGGATGTTCAACCATCGTCATGATGTCTGTGCTAAGATAGATGCTAAATTTAGAGGATAATAAAGCTCTTACTCTTTCTAGCTGGTAAAATATCGTAGTCAAATTCGTCTTTATTTGCATTTCTTAACCTATCAGTAGACTGAAGACTTCTGTCACCTGAAAACAAGATTAAAACTGAGTTCATCTGATCATTAAAATCTGATCATTCTAATGTTGATGCTGGTAGTTATCGTCTGGCTGTGTACCTTGGCTATTTGGCTCCTCTGAGGGGGAGCTGGGGGAGGAGGTGCTGCTGGCCTCAGGCAGGATGTGGCCTGTGGGGGCAGAGAGGGGAGCCTTAGGAGATGGCGACTCCTCCACAGCGTCACTGGGGAAGCTGTCTGCTCTCTTTCTCTGCTCAGACACCGGAAGGCTGAGGATGCAGTTTAATTAAAGCAAGAAAAATCACCTAAACTTATTCCAAAAATTCAAATCCAGATGGATTAAGATGGATTATTTTTGCTTTAGGTCATTCTAAGTAAGTGTGAGACTCACAATGTGCCTCTGGAGTTAGAGAGTTGCATGGCTTGCCATAGATGCTCTATCCACTGCTGCCTGAGAGCCGCAGTTTCTGCTGCCTGCACACACACACACACACACACACACACACACACACACACACACACACACACACACACGCTTAGTTTGGGCCAATATAAATAGATAGATATACTTTATTTATCCCAAACTGGGAAATTTAGAATAGTTAATAAAAAACAGAAATGATATGGAAAAAATGAAATTATCAAGAGAAAATTTGAGGTTTTTCCGAACATTTTAATGTTTGGAATTTCTAGCATTTCAAACATTTTAATGTGTAGTGAAATGTAGAAGAACTGTTAAAATGGGAAATTATTTTAATCAAGTCAAATATAGCTCAAATTGCAAAAAATAGTATTGACTACTCTGAGTTCCATAAACATTAGATGTTATTGGAGTTTAAAGGCAGATTAATCGTTATCATTATTACCGTTACTATTGGATGACTCACCAACAACTTTCTCTTTCCATTGGCCATGACAATCTCAAACATGAAGCGTTTGGTGTCAACTCTCTTTACCTCTCGAACTGACTGCACCTGATTGGCAGATATTCGCAGTAATCAGTGTTTTCTCACTATTAGCAAAGACCTCACATTGTTTACATGAGAAATAGACAGTGAGAAGTTAAAGCTATGAATTCAAAATGTTTCTAAATGTTAACATTTAGGATCAAAATAAAGTCATGTTAAAGCTGGGGATACTGTTAATAATATTTGTCCAACCAGAGTTGGTTGACTGTATCTTGCATTGATTATTTAAAATAACTTCTAATAAAAAGTTCAAACAACTACTAGAAGTACAATTTACCCCTGAAAGGAATTGGAATATGTAATGACTCACATACTAGGAACTACAAAGAAGTAATTTAGCTTGTCTCTACAGATGCATATTAACTTCTCATAAATCATCCATGAGACTGACTCACATTGTAAACGTAGTAACTGCCTCTCAGGTGTGACTGGGAACAGAGAGTCATGCATTTAAAGTGAGACTTCAAGTAATAGTCTAGTAATGTTCATTTAATCCTGTACCCATCTTTTAAATTTAGGTTGAGCAGGTCAGACATTAAATACACGAGTCTGCTGAACTCACGGCGCTCCCATTCTTCTTGGTGTAGAAGAACAGAGTTGTGTTTTGAAGCCTGAACCAATATGTCACCCACATTTTCTACAGACAGAAAAACAGTATGTAAGTTATTTTTGGAACCTGTGCTCACTTGAGGTAAAGATTTTTTTTAAACTTACCATTGTATCCTTTCTTTTCTGCAAGAAGCTTTCGAAAGATAAATTAATCCCATTTGTAGACATGTTTGCCTCACGTTGATTTGTCAGGTCTGTCTACCTGCGATTTCCTCGTCACACTGGTTGGGAAGTACCATTCACAGCCACATAATACCTACTTCTCTATTCACTGGCTCTACTCTCCTTCAACCGGTTATTCTTCAATTAATTTAGGAAGTGGAATGAGCAATTGTCTTTCTGCTATTACCAAGGAGACAGAAACAGTGACACCACTGGGTGTAAATGTCATTTATTACATATTTAAAACCATCATACTTCTCATGTCGATTTAATTAGCTGTCATTTTAGCCAATAAGACACACAAAGTGGTGCGCCACATCGTTTTTACTTGACTTTATTAAAAATGCTGGAAAAGAGAAGACTGAAGACACAAATTCCTGTAGCTTTTTAAGGTGGTAGAGATGAGCTGATGTTAATCGGACAGTCACTTGGTTCATGATGCCAGTAAGTTCATAAAAACAAAAAGGACCAAAGATCTGTGTGAGAACCAAAAAATGAATCGCAAACATAACGTAATATCATGCCATGTGGACAACTTTGATAATACTACATACAAAAATACATGGAAAATGTCAATTCCCTCCATCTGTTTCATGCGGTGCACTCGAAACAAACAAGAAAACAAATTGGGTTAATAAATTAACACACAAAAATAAACAACTGCATGACATCCATAACTTCTCTAATGTTTAGACGTAGCAGTGACACCACCCTTTGGTGCTGCTTCTGCTCTCTATGCGGTCAAGACTAAAATTCTTCAGAAATACATGATATACTGCATATACACACACGTACAAACAGCCTATGGTGTGTCTGTACATGGCTGCCTCTCTCTGATCTCCCACCACAGAATGAGTAACACTCACCTGAGAAAAAAATAAAATGACTGGATCAGTTGATGACTGGTAGTGAGTGATCATTCAGATCCAACCTGCTGCTTCCTCTTAAAAAACAACCAAACCACACTTCATACTGAGCTCATTTCTTTCTTTAATGTTTTGTGAATGAAGGTGAGGTGGAGCTGGGGGGCAGCCAGTCCATTTTGAGTTTTTCAGGTAGGGAGGGAAGAGGCAAAGTCACCACAGGGACCGGGTGGGAGAGGGTGACTGACTGGTTCCGTCCGATCACCGATGTTTGAGCAGCGCTCTGTACAGGGCGAGGCCAAGCACGGCGCAGACGGTGGCGCCGAGGCTCGCTCTCAGCCAGAAGGTGGAGTTCTTCAGGTCCGCCTGAGCCAGGTGCCTGAGAGAGGAAGAGCAGGTGAAGAAGGTGTGACACATGGAGAGGTGCAGCATTGTTAAAACCACAGCATGAAGATTTGCTCTCTCTCCCACCAGCGGACTTTCTGTATCAGGACCATACATGACGGGGACTGGTGCCTGAAACAGGAACAAGCGTTCTCGTGACGTTTAGCGTCATTTCTGTTCAGGAAACGGGAGCAAACATCAGAAGCAGCTCGGTGAACGAGACATGAAAATCATACTGTAGCTCTAAAATAATGACACAACCTGTTTCCATCAAAACACACCAACATGTTTTCCTGTATGACCACACGAGGACCAGAACACTCCTCTCTGTGGATCTGGTTTCTGACTTTACCTTTCTGAGGCATCCGTGAACATCTCCACGCTGGAGACGTGTGAAACCTCCCCTGTCAGGCTGAAATCCTCTGATCCTCCACCCAGCCTCACAGCCTCCCCCACACACTGACACACACTCAAGCAGACCTGGTCAAACGTCACCGCACACCTCACACCACAGCAAAACCGCTGCATACACCACACAGAAGTCTGACAGGAAATTCTGACATCTTCAGGTATGATAAGGTGCAAAAGATTTTGTCAGATTTCACCCTCATTCTAACACTCCTAAAAAATGTGTTTTGCACATTCCAGAGCTGTCATAATGAATGCCATGCTATTAATAGTGTCGACAACTCCCAAAGACAGACCAGGCCTCAAAACAAAGGATTATTACTGAACGCAGTTCAAACATCTAGTCACGCCTTGCCCATCAACACCCAAGAATCCCTCTGTCTGGTACCACTGATGCGGAAAAACCCCACTGCCCATTCTACAATCCTCCTTAGTTCAATAATTCTTAACACCTAGCTCTCTTTTCTGTCTGATAAACGAATAAATACAGCCAGTAAGAAGGCATGCATTTGGTTACCCAGAGAATTAGAGAACAGGAGAGCCATGGAACGTTCTGACATTCAGATCAGCAGAGGTTGAAAACATGCAAGAGGAAGAGAAAGAAGGCTAGCCAAGAACAACAACATGTACACCTACAATGGGAAAGGAAAAACACAAAGACAGGAAACACAAGAAGGGAAAAAGGGATAAAATAACAGGGTGAATGATTCAGTACAGTCAAGTTAAACATCTATACACAAGCCTGCTATAGAATGGGCAGCGTTCAGACTGGCGACCAAAATCCAATTTTAGCCCATCCAGATTGAAAGCGGATGGTTCTTTTGTAGTCTGAAAAGTCACATACTACATAAATATCAGATATGAAACAGAATCCAATTGAATCCGATTTGCCTACAGTCTGAAAGCGGCCTTAGGGTGTGAGAGCTCCACCTGCAGGAGAACATGCGATGCGCAGGTTTAGTGAACGAACAAACAGATGTAACACCTGAGCTTCTCAAAGCATCACCTGCAGGTCAGACTTCAGAGTTAAGAAGGTAAATGAAGACAAAACATGACTGATGACCTCACTGAGCACTGTTCGTCGCTGATGAAGGCCAGAGATGTAAATTAACAAATAGGAATATTTTATATCCTTCGTGATTTGAAAGGAAAAGAGCAAATGGACAATCCTCAGTGAGGTTTTCAGTTAGAAGCACAAACCTAAGAGGACGGTTGTGATTCTCTCATCAGTGCAGGTGATAAGTTTGTTAGGTGAGACTTACAGTTTGCATAACACAGCAGGACAGAGGAGAGCAACAATTTTCAAGCCTTAATAATAATTAACTAGTGTTCAACAATAATCTCAACCTCCAATCCACCTTGTATGACATGTTTGTTTAAAACATTGTCAGTGTTATTAGTCTAGTTTCACCGCACAAGTAAAAAAACACCTGTATTAGTTGTTGCCTGAAGGATTCGGACACACTGTCACCTGCCTGGCCAGAAGCCGGCGTGTTAGCGGGCGCAGCGCGGTCACGCTTTGCTGTGTCAGACTGTAGAGGGAGCTGATGGTGGGCTGGATGGAGCTGGAGCAGAGACCAAGACACCCCACGTGACCAACGGGTCTGAGCTATACAGGAAGTGGACTGTCAAGTAACATGTGGCTAAAAGTTCAACGGTCCTGTTAGAACTCCAGTTTGGCTCCAACGCTACACGGATATAATACAAGATAGACATTTCACTAAAAGAAAAGTTTCTGAGAGTTAATTTTGTTCGTAGCCATAATGATTATCCAAACATCTTGAACTGATTTTTATAAATATCTGAATATTTTACGATGATCTGGCTTGTGGATTTCACAGATTCGTCAGATGAGGACATTTCAAGATCTTTGGAATAAAACTACTTGACATCCCCATAAGTCCCAACTGCACACCACAGTCTGTTCTGGATTTAATTGATACCCATAGGCCCTGAGGAGAATGTTATGTGAACACCGTCCAACATAATGGAACACTTCTGTTACTACAGGTATGATATTTAATTACGTTGAACATTCACCCTGACGTGCTGTGGACATGAACTGTAAACCTCAGTGAAGGAGAGACACACTGACCCTAACCAGTGTTACAGAGCTTGGGTGAATCAGGACGCTTTCTCTTGTGGAGGTCCGGCCCCACAGAGGGAGACACAGAGAGGGAAGGGGGTCTGTGTTCAAATACTGGGAGTTTTTTCTACTTGTGAACCTGTTATTAATGAGCCTGCAGAGTTGGGCCTTAATGCTGCGCAGCAGCTGCAACTTGAGGAGGTTCTGACACAGGCAATAGGTGCACCTGTTGCAGACGCACATGCAGCGCAGACGGGCGTAGCTGCGGAAAGACACAGAAATGTGTGGATTCACAACTGTGTGAAGGCAACACACACCAAACTCAGAAGTCTGAAGATAAATCTTAAACTTAACAAATGACAAAAAGTACAGACAAAAGTACAAAGAACGCATTCCTCCATGGGTGTAGAGTCCATCTGATGTTACCTCCCCGACTCAAAGTAAACACACAAGAATAGAAAAGTAAACAAGGAAACATCTATGAACTGGGAATTATCAATCTTACCAGAAAGTTAGAAGGAAATATGAGAATAGGGATAAAGGTGAAGAAAGAAAAGGAATGTTGTCAACAAAGGAAAGGCTGTAGGAAAACAAACAACGCAGTCAGAGACTGCAACATCCCGACTTAACTGCATCTTACCCTGACCTACTTTCAGGGTAGGTACCTCGAAAGTAGTATCTGACTAGTGCATAGACTAGTGCATATGGGGAAGGCCAGCGTAAGACATGGATCAAAGCTAGTGCATGGGTAGATCAAAGTACTAGCTTTGATCTATGGTCTTACTCACACTGGCCTTCGCCCTCGTCTTTCTATCTTATCCAGTTCCTGAGTGTACAAAAGTTGAAATTTGACCGTGACCTAGTTTTCTCAAGGTCATCATCTCATTTTAATCCCCTTTGCTGCCCAAGTAATCTCCTTTTTTGTTTCATCTTTCTATCTGAAACGGTTGCAAAGATATTTGGTGGACATACGAATAGACGAACACTGACGATTACAATACATCACCACTTTGAACCGGGATGTAATTGAGGACATAATGCAACATACAGTGTATATCAAAATTACATTTGTAGCTCTAATCTCTGCAGCCTCCATGTGTTCATTTGGTTTATTTCCATTAAGCAGCAAAATGTCACCAAGACAAAAAAACCACAAGACTATTAAAAAATAGAATTTTTTTACTTTAGAATCTCTTTGAGCCTAAAACTAGAATATTAGAAAACAAACACCCTGTTACACGAGAGACTACAACCTCCAACATAGATTAATGTGATTAATCTCACATGAATATCATCTTATTATGGGATACACACCTGACGATGGTGACCCTAATGTCTCCTTAGAGGACGTTTGTAAATTTAGACAGTGTTCTCTCATTTTAGCGAAGGCCTTCAAGCCATCGTTGCATGGCAGCAGCCGGTGACACTTCTGACCAACGACATTAAACGACGCAAAAGAGGAAAAATGACTCCCCATGTGTCAGTCAGTAAAAGGCTGTGGAGCAACGAAGGAGAAAGGAGTGATCTTTAAGAGACATGAGCGCAAATTAGTCCAACCTACGAATGCAATGAACTAGTTTGTTGTACCGCAAGTCTTTTCTTGACCAGAAGAAATGAAAATACCGCTTTATAAGAAAAGGTTTAAAAAACACAGCTACCTTTTGTCAAACTGTCTTATTACTTATGCCTTGGTTGCGAATCTTATGATTATAAAATACAAGTAGACTTTTTGGGATACATTGATCCAGGGGTGGCAAATATGACTCGGTGTACACAGGATAAAATGGATGAGGTAGACATGCTGGAGGGACTCACGGAGGTGTAAGCTAGATGAGAGCACACAGGGGGTTAATACTCACGGATACATGGCCATGGTGGTGAGTCTGGTGTAGATGTCTTTGTTGAGTGTCTCGTTTGTGTTGCACGTAAACAGCTGGGGTGGGTGGAGCTTGTGTTTACGGCAGAACTCCTGCGGTGACAGGCTGTAGTGCTGTCGCACTTCATGCAGGTCCGACTTGGCTGCGATCACCACACAAGGCGTCTTGCTGTCTATGAAGTATTGCTGCCCAACAAAAAAAAAAGTTCACGTTGACTTAATGTCTACAAAACACCTTCAAGTCGGTGCAGCTACTCGTTTCTCCACCCTCTGAAACGCACCTTGTACACTTTGGCACAGTATTCAAAGGAGCGTGGATTGTTGATGTCGTACACCAAACAAACCACATCACAGGTGAGGTCTGCCTCTGACAGGAAGTCAAGATCTGGCATCATCTCGTGGAGCTTTTGTGTGCAGATATCACCAGAGAGAAAAGAGACAGTGTGCAGATGGTTGAGATTAGTGTTGTACTAACGCTGTAATTCACTCAGATTACGCAGCACAATCCAAAAGCCAGATGAGCACATGGGTCTTACCAACAGGTACTTCTCCTGACCATAAACATAGGTGGTGCTGATAGCATACAGGGACTTGTGGTCTTCTCTAATTCGCCTCTGTCGCTGTGGTGGAAAAGTAATGACATTAAAAACAAAAACACAATATTTGAGTGTTAATACTCTGGTCCTGTTTGACATTTACATTAAAAAAAAGGTCTTGGGCTGAACATGTTGGAGAATTATCAACCATGACATTAAAGCTCTTTCAGTCGATAACAAAAGATAGTGTAGCCCCAAAATTCCCACCCACTTACACAAAAAAACAAAACAAAAAAAACCACCCAGGATGAATGGATCAATAGCCTTAAAAGGTGCATTTGTGTTATTACAGGTGTCCTATGAAGAAAAACGTGTTTTTTCAGCTCTCTACATGAATATAGTGGTCCTCCCTAACCCTACAGACTCCTAGTATCTGGAACACCCTTCAGGAGAACCCTAACCCCAGCCCAGACAAAAAGAGTGTCCGCCAGGGAGTCCATTTAGGACCATGGATCAGTTTGGCACAATACATTTCAAATACAGTGTAGCTGGACACCTACCAGCTGTGTGACATTAATTAAAGGGGACAATATGGGATCTTTAAGGTTACGTGCAAAATGCCGTCATTGTGAACAAATCGCTTTGAAAAAGCATTCAAATTAAAATGACAAAGACGCTTAAATGAGTAAAAATGAACCCTTAAAGTCATCATTTCCACTGACCTGTAGGTTCTTTCCCAGGAACGCTTGAAGGAAGCCACTCTTTCCGCTCCCCCGGGCCCCCAAAACATTACAGCGAAACACGCTGCGCTGGGTTTGTTTCTTCTGCAGATCGATGCGTTTGTTCCGTGTAACTGGAGGACAGGGAATGCATATTTTTAGATTTCAAATTATATTTATAGATATATATTTTTAGAACTTTTTGCAACTTAATAAAAAATACCAACAATGCAGTTTGGTGTTTTTGTTCTAAGTTACATTTCTAAACTATTATCATTCTTGATAGTAAATCTGACACAGTGCTGCTTTCTCTTACCTGTGATGGCAGCTGCTTGAGACTCCTGCTCATAGATTATAGAGTAACCCAAGTACCCCAAATATTCCAGACTGCGCTGCACGTCTAGATATGTTGTTAACCTAGCACAGGAAACACACGAGTCATTATGATTCCTACAGGAGTGGGACTGTTGTCAGGTTGTGGAACAAAGATCTGATGGCATGTCTGTACATCGTTAGAACAGTTCCATACTCACGTCCACTGGGAGAGGTATCCTTGGTATGTGATCCACCCTTGGTCATTAGTGCAAACTGTGTTGTTAACGTCTGGACCCCATGGCATGTAAGGAAACACTTTGAACAAGTCCTTCACCTCGTCCGGTGAGAGTGCACAATCTCTGTCCTATATAAAAAAATTAAAAAAAAAAGAGTAAAAAACAAATCTAAATGACCCAACAACCGCTAGCCAACAGGTAAAACACACAGAAGTTGTTCAGGTAACACAGCACAGACCAGCCTCAGCTGTTAGAAGAATTAAGCAGGTAAAAGAACTGAATGAATGTTTTAACCTTTATATTTGTACCAACTCACTTTGTCGTGTTTGTCAAAGACACTCTGGAGGAAGAGGTAAGCATTGTGGTTGAGCTCTGTGGTGCAGTCGGAAGGGATCTTTACCCTGCAGTAAAGACAGGCAGAAACAATAATGACTGCCAGAGAACGACGTTACAGAAGCGTGACAAAGGACAGAACAATACGTCTGAAATAAAGACAACATGAAACAACACAGAAAATTAATTCGAGTTCAGGAAATATCCTGTGCCCACTGCTATGAATTATACATGACAACAATGATTTTAATAATGCAGAAGTATTTCTCTCCAGAAAAGTTACCAATAACCACAACAAATTTTTAAAAAACTGTCATAGATTTCTTGTCTTTAACTAATTACGATATAGATTTAACAAACACAAATTACAGGAATAATCTTGTGTCTACTGAATAATGAAAAAAGAAAAAAAAAATCTGTCAAAAACAAAACACAATCCAAAAGGTCTTTACTACTTAAAGCCACCATTGGTCCTTCCAGTTTCAACTGGTTTGACAGTGACGCCCAATGATTTTCATCATTCAGCTGTTAATCTGAATTGTTTGATATCGACTGCAGGACACAGTGTGAACAATTTGTGAACGATAGCTGTGTGTTTCCTAACTTTTGTGGTAGGTTAAATCAAAGCGACAAAGCCTCCTGATCTGTCATTTGTGAGGTTACTGTAGTTGTACACAAAGCCTTACTGACGACGTCTGACAAGGTCATCGACTCAACCAATAACCAGAATAAATAAAATAAAATTTTCGGGTTAAAAATATTAACCTATCCCCGCTATCCCTTTAAAATAAAACCAGGCAGTCTGCACTTACAAAGGGAACAGATATTCTTGTGTCAGCTCCAGATCGTCGTCGTAACCAAACCTCCTCAACACGGTCCAGGTGGTCTCATGTCGTCCTCGCTGTATGAAGAGGGTGTGAAGGAACAGGAAGCCTGAAATGACCAACCAATATGACAATGAAGGGACTCAACTCTAACCTATTAAAACAACTAAGCACTAGTAAGACATGGAGTTCTTGAGGGGATGTGATGAAGGTTAAATCATGACGAGGAAGAGGGAGGGAAAAAAATAGCAACGATCTGTGTTTGACCTTTGAGTGTGAGTCCGTTGTCTTTGACTCCATCAGTCATGTTCCTCTTGACAACGTTCTTCACATCTTCTAAGGCCTGATGTCCCAGCAGCGTATTGAAGCACGTACTCTACAGACGTAAAAAAAACCCAATACAAATGACAAAACTGATGTGTGCCTTCAGAAAGCTGCTCTGTAACAGTGACTCATTGGAAAGCTGCCATTTTTCTCTTCCATGCTAGAGGCCTGACAGGTGATCCAAATGATGAAGAACTTCAGCTTCCTTTTTCAACCTTAAAGAAGTCATCTGTTGGGAAACATTACCTGGAAGAAGTTGAGTTCATGGTCATTCAGGATGCCATCGTTGTCCAGGTCAGACACTTTAAAGATTCGAGTTAAAGCCTTGATGCAAGAGGGCTTCAACTGTAACACAGGAAAAATTAAATAATGTCTGTTGTTAAATGGACTTTTAGCAGACATCAAGTTTAACTGTGATCAACATTAGGGATGCACTCATCACACATTTTCTCTCCTGATTGTTTCCTGATGATTTCTGCTGGAGGTTCTGCTCGAACTAGCGGCTCACGCGAGGTAAGCCTCAGCCTGCCCACGACCAGTCTTGAATAGCTTTATTTTAACCGTTGATCAAGATTAGATAGGAAGTCATTATATTTCTACCACCGGTGATGCATCTACTGTATTAACCTCACCTCCTTCTCCTCTGGACAGTATAGAGGTCCTGTTGGGTGGAGAACAGCTTTCTGGGCGTAGTAGAAGAGCTCCGAGATATTCTTCAGATTTTTGGCAGAACACTGAGGAACAGGACACCAGGGTTACAGAATTATATTATGTCACCAAATGAAGCCTTATGTTTTACCTGATGTTTAAGTTTGAATGCCATCCATCATTATTTACATGCATCACTTTCAATAACCACAGGCACACCCTCAAAATCAGTGCCTGAACGGTCTACTTCTGTTAGTGGCTGAGATGAGAGAAAGCAGAGTGAAACTGCATGTCCCTTTTTCTGCACACATGACATGAAATGTAACTACTATCGAAATGAAAATTGAATAAAAACAAATTGTGGGCATCAGTGCTGCCCTAAACACAGTAGTGGTTGGTGCCTCTGTATTTGTGTGTTGATAACTTCCCAGTTCACTTAATGAAGCTGAAGCACTCGGTTCTGACGGTCGGTGGAGTCAGGAGTTCACACTGAGGTCCCTGCCAAAACTGGATATCATATTCCATTTGCCAGTTCATCACCATTATATCCACTTCATCATTCAAGGTTCGATATTTGGACACCCATGCCTTAATGGATCTAAATGTGTGTGTGTGTGTGTGTGTGTGTGTGTGTGTGTGTGTGTGTGTGTGTGTGTGTGTGTGTGTGTGTGTGTGTGTGTATTAATCTTTTACCTCTACACAAGTCTCAATATCCTGGTATTGATTCATGATAGGAAGGATGGTCTCCATGCTGCTGTGCTCCACCAGGTCGGACTTGTTCCCCACAAGGATTAATGGTACCCTGCAATAAAGCCTTATAACTAAATCACAGTGTCTTTGGGGTTGGGGCTTTTTGTTAGAGAAAAAACAACATTTAATGATGAAGCCCTGATGATTTTTTCCACAACACCACAGAAATTAAGGGTTTGATGGAAACTAGACATCAACCAAGTAGATTTACAATCACAACCAATTAGCATTGAGTGACTCAAACATATTTATGGGAGGAACTCTCAGGACAACAGGTGCACTTTAGAGAACCTAAACATGAAGGCGTTAGACCTGCGACATGAACGAACCTGCTGTCCTTGTCTGTCCTGTCGTTTATGAGGGGGATCCAATGGCTGGTCACCTAGGGGAACATAGAACAACATCAAGTATTGCAGCCAGACAAACAATTGTGACAAAAACAAATCATATTTTGTAGATTAGCACAATCAGCTTGTGAAGGTCTTCCTTCAGATTCCAGACATACTGTCTGAATTGTACTCCATGAAGAGGAAACATTCTCACCTTTTCAATAGACTTCTTGTTGTTGACTGAATAAACTATGCAGATGACATTTGCCTGGGAAGACAAATAGTGATATTAACTTATGCTAGAAAAAGAAATAAATGCTGTGCAGACAGTGAAAGAACAGATGAGACCAAAATTGAGGCAAACCAACCTTTGAAATTTCTTGATACAACTGTTCTTCTGACTGTTCAGCTTCTAAGAAATTCAAAAGAAACATCAGTACAATTTGGTTTGTGTTGTAAAGACCCTTACAAAACCATTAAATTGTTTCCTGTGCAGTCATGGTATTGATTTATGTGACATTTTTACCTGAGTAGTCCACAATGTGTGTGGGTACCCTCTCTGGCGTGACACCAGCCGGGATAATGATCTCCTCAGCTCGAAGAGGAACCTGGAAGACAGAAAATAAAAATTCAAACATCTATCAAGGCAGACATAAAACTTGTTGTCTGTGTTGTGTTTTTACACTCATGAAATAAGAGTAAATCTGATCTATAGCCCTTCCTCAATATACATGATAGGGATGGTACTAGAAACAGATATCAGAGATACCTGACTGGCTGCTGATACGTACCTCATCAGGGAACTCCTCACTGACCAGAGACATGATCAGTGATGTCTTTCCCACTTTGGCTGTAGGAGCAAAAGAAAATTATTTTTTTTAGAATGATTTTACACGAAGTCTTCCTTTAAAAGTCAGTGAGCCATTACCTTATTGCATCTCTGATATTTAAATTCAGAATTCTGCGTGATGCTTCCGATTGCTTCTACATATACACATTTCTAAAAAATGCAGCCACAAACAGATCCTCCATCACAAGTAACATTCAAAAATTAAAATGCTTTGCGCAAGTTCACTGATAAAATTCGACTGAAATAACTATCTGCTCAAAACACGATACACAATAAAAAAGCATTCTGTAAGCGATTCATTGCTTAAGTCACTGATCAAGCAGAAATGCTGATCTGTTACAGTTTGGAGCTTCTTACATTATACAACCTGGCATATTTGGTACTGTCAATGAGATAAAATCTCCTTAGTCTTCTACAATTTAATATTTAAGTTATTTTTGTATTATAACACAAGTACCAAAATATTCTTTAGAGGAAGTGTCTTCTGATTTATCAATAATGAAAATTATCCTCCATTGCAGCCGTGGCTGTTGATTCCTCAGTGCCGTCAGTGTCCTGACAGTCCGTCTGCATCAGCACACAAACTGTATCTACTGAACCGCATGACACACACATCAGTCAATACCAACACATACCGCGTAAATGTACGCTGTTCTGCACAGCCACAACTGACATAAATACCACGCACACACACACACACACACACACACACACACACACACACACACACACACACACTCACACACACAAGCTAATATTTGCTTGCTACAAATGTGATTCAATTTTTTTCTTAATATCCAATCCACTTCCATATAATTCACATCACTTTTCATAAATTATGTGTTCAGTTTTGGAGAATATTTTTTGCAATACAGTAACAACCTCCTTATGCTGTTGGTGAGTCAAACAAACTGATCCATTGTCCAGAATGTTAAATTCTGACCTTATGAATTTAATAGGAATTGCTGAAATTAGCTTTTTAGTTTTTATACTTAAACAAAAAGAATTTACATAATTTCAAATTAAAACTATTTAAGTGAAATAATTGTCTTACAAGTTAAAATTTCAACGAAGTACTAATGACTTTTTAAATGTACTTGGTCTTAGAATTATTACTTCAAAACTGAATCAAGGTAACTGCTATTAAATCAAAATATAAGTTGTTAGAACAGATTGAGCGGTCATATTAAAGTCACATGTATTTATAATTGATAATTCATTCATATTTAGATCCAACATTCCAATAACTTTTATTTCACACCGCCGACTATAAATTAACCTGCAGTATTTTGCTTGCCGCTCATTACTGAATAGTTGACTGGAAACTTTATAAGAAATCGTCTGATACAATATAATCGAGTGTAAAACCGTCCTGCAGAAATACATCGACTTATATCACACTTCTAGTGTTTATATGAGTGTGTTTGGTATTCAAACCCAAATCGTGGCAGCCTCGTCCTGAGGCAGTCTGATTAGAATCACGTCATGGTGGAAACACTCATGACCTATCTGTTGCGTTCCTTGTGAAACCAGATGGAAAATATATCATATATTTATATATGCGTTATATTTTAAGCTTTGGATAACAAATAGCTACTGCACATGACTAACACAATACAGAATCATCTGAGCAGCCGATCGCTGCTCATGCCGCCACTTCAGTGTCCATTGAATCCATCTGTAGCCTCTAGCTGCCTCATTAGCATGTTAGCTAACAGAGCATTCCTCAGGGTTAAAAACACAGTACTTACGTTCCCCTACAAGTAATATCCTCACGTCTTTCCTCATGTTTCGACTGGATTCCTTATTCAAAGAGACTCTATTATTTCATGTAGTCCTTCGGGTGCTGTCCTCCCACAGCAGTTTATCTAACGTCAGGCCTGCGCAGTGAAGTCCAACCGCTGTCAAACTCCCGGCGCCTTTGTAGGACAAAACGGACGGACAGTTTTCTGAGCTCCTTCGTGTTTACCAGGCGCTTCTTCTCAAACTGAAGTTCATTATTTCAGAAGGTGATAAATTTCAATAGTAGTTTGTGGCACATTTCTAAGCAATTTCATCTTAATCACAGTCTTTTCGGCGCATGCATGGCATTTGGCAATTGCAATTCCTTGAGCATGCCCGACCCTCCAGTACCCGGCAACTACAGCAGCCCGTACAGGACAAACTATAGTTAATATGAAGACGCGTTTCTGCGTTCTGCTGCCCCCTAGCAAAGAAGGGTGGAATTGAAGGGGGCATTGACCATGAATGAAAAAAAGAATAATAAAATAAATATTACATTATTTCTTGAGAGAAAAGTGCATTAAAAACTTCCAAATGTAATTAATACATTTGAGAGTTTTAAGTGATGTTGTCAACATTTTATAATTTATTTTATGCTGGTTTAAAATTGTATTTATATTTATCGTATTTAAAATTTATACATCATGTGTCTACATGTCCAGGGACATTGTAGGTTGACTGTAACTTTTTTGTTTCCCTTTTTTCTATAATTTTTTTTTAATTTTTCTGTTTAGTTCATTTTGTGGATATTTAGTCAACCATGTTGCTCTCATATTTTGGGAATACAGTATGTGTCATGCTAAGGTGTACAAAGCTGTGGTGACACCAGCGATATAGTTTGGTCTAGAGACAGTGTCACTGAGGAAAAGACAGGAGACAGAGCTGGAGGTAGCAAAGATGAAGATTCTGAGGTTCTCTTTGGGAGTGACCAGGATGGATAGGATCAGGAATGAGTACATCAGAGGGACAGCACATGTTAGAGGTTTTGGGGATAAAGTCAGAGAGGCCAGACTGAGATGGTTTGGACATGTCCAGAGGAGAGATAGTGACATGTCCAAGCAGGATAGATTCTGATATTCATCAAGCTGCTCAATAGCACCTAAACTGTGGGTGCGTGTGTGTGTGTGTGTGTGTGTGTGTGTGTGTGTGTGTGTGTGTGTGTGTGTGTGTGTTAAAACATTAATGGGTTGACATAACTGAGAAACATTGAAAAATGCTAAATTAAACAACACCATTTTCATAAAAGTAATTTATTTGTGTTGGTCATAGTTTCAACCAACATTTTCCCCACCAAGTGTAAAATTCAAAAATTAAAAAACATTGCACATTGTTCAGAGGTTGTAGCCTGTTTTACATTACAGTGTCCACTGATGGTTGTTTGTTTAGACACAAAATGAGATTTTTCAATGACAATTTGCTGTTAGAAGTGTGAGACAGGACATGAGTGTCAGTTAAAAGCAAAAATGAACTACAGTACACACGATCCAAACGGTGGCAGGGGGTTAGCTGAGGACATGGTTCAAGACGCTTCTTCATAAAACACAAAGATGAGAGTCTGTGCTGGGAGCAACACACTAGTGAACAGCGTTCCAATAGTTTTGTTGCTGGTGTTGGCAAATGCTACGATCTTATCTCCATCATTGTTTGAAGATTCTCTGCAGTTCATCCGTTTTACTTGATGCTGGCTTCAGCTGGATTGGGAAACAAGAGTAAAGTGGATTCACACAACTGCATTTCTTGGTGTAGTTTACATGTTTGTGTAGAGTTTGATTAGACGGCAGAATTCCCGCATCCCGATGTCCCCAGACTCTGCCCCAGTCAAATCCAGACTATAGATTTCACATCTAATCTGTAAATTGACATGTTTGCTATATTTCTGCCCTTGCTTACTGTTGTAATCCTGCGGTGTCATGGGTCGCTGTATGACCTGTCTGAGGGCATCCAGCCACTCCTTCTGATCGCTCTCCTTCTCACACATGAAGACAAACTGTCTGGTAGGCGTTTCCATTTTAATGCCATACTTCCACTTGTTTCCTCGAGCGTGTTTTGGGACATGCTCCTTTGCAGTGTAACCATTGCTCTCTCTGCCCATGAAAATGACTCCTAACTCCACTGCATCCTATATTGACAATAATAATAATAATTCAAATCCTATATTGTATTCACAATAATGAAAAGACTCTTATAGTCGAACATGAAAAAAAGGTGAAGAACAAACAATTTTTTTCCTCACCAGCTGACCCTTGAAATAGAACAATGTTCTTTTTTGGGAGTCCAGAGTAAACCACCTCTTCCTGAATAGATCATTTTGCTGTAAAAACAACAACATTTAATGTCACCTCATTACGTTTTTCTTCATATTTTGTTCTTTAACAACTTACCAATGGTCCTGTCTTTTCCATGTATCCCTCTTTCAGGTAGTTTCTTGTTATCTTTGGTATAAGCTGACAGAAATAAATAAAATAGCTGAGAATAATCTGATGTAAGTATACTGAGTTGAGCATTAAAAGTATATGCTTAAGTGCACCAATTTTTTAGGTATAACTGAAAGGTGACCCCAAATTTTGTCTGTTTATTGGATTTTAAGAGTTTTCATTCCAACCTCTTCATCGCTTCCAGTCGGGTAGGCTGACTTCAGGTATGCATAGCGGACAGCACGGATGGCATTGTACCACACAACTATTTCCTGGAGTAGAAAAAGAACACACCCTGAGCTTCTCCATACTGCATGACAGTGCAGCGTCTGCTGCTTCAGTTGGTCATGAAGTCACCTCAGGACTCTGGTGATAAACATAAAGGTTCCTGGTGTGGTCTCCTTCAGGGTAGGAGATCTGCAGACCACAAGGATTACCAATTTTTCCTGGTTGAAAGGTGGCGTTTAGATCCTTAATGGAGATTACAGCTTTGGGGCCTTTGGATTCCTAGATCAAAAACATATACATGTGTACTTCTGGACTGATTCAAAGGTTGCAAGGTGCAGTGCACCACCCCAACACATGAGAGTTGTGGATGAAAGTCTAAACTGAAATAAAATTAAACTTTTGGGGTCAGTTGTCATAAACATGTTCATGGTCATGATTTGTCTCAGGAATATGAGATTTTGTCTGCTGAGGACTCACGTTTTCCTTGTTAAAGTAAGACAGAGTGAATGCCTTCTGTGACAGCACAAACCTCCTCTTCAGAAACCGCATGTTCTTTTTTCCTTTCTTCCATAATATACCTTCATGGAAACCTGGATTCAATTCAAGACATTCACTGTGTCACATGTGCTGAAATACACATAATCCTTAGCAATGACAACCTTGCTCATTTTCATGTCCTAACTGATTTGTTATAGAAAACAGATTAATCTCTTATAGGAACCAAGTAGTTAATGTTAGTTTTATAGTAAGAGTTTTAACTTCTGTAGAGACACATTGGACAACATCACCTGTGGTGTATGGAAGGGGTGGGTTCTTGGGTTCTTCTGTGAATTCCATTCGGTCATATTTAGCTTTAATCCACTGGTCTCTTAAAACACTGATGGTAAAGGGCAAACAGGAATATATTCTCCGCAAATTCCGATAGGGACAAATAAAAATCAGCTGCAGTATCACCATAAGATGATTTATTCAACTTTCATTTAGCAGAAGAAACTTGTCCATATTTCAATTTTAGTCAGGAGCTTCTCTTCACTCTACTTTTGTGGTACTGCCCTGTCAGCACTCTGAGATTGTGATGATGTATTATCTAAATATAATATAATAATATTAATTCATGAAGACATGGGCTGGTCACAAATTGTTGTACTCGTGCTAACATCCTACAATACCTACATATAGTCATTTTCCCGGGGGCGGTAGTAGTAGGCTGGAACAGCTCTCTCATAAAATGCTTGAGCGCTGGCATTACCGCTGGATTTCATGAGCTTCCAAAGAAGAAATACAAAGATTATGGACATTTTGTCCTCTAATGCAAAAAATAATATGGTGGCATAGAAAAAAGAAAAACAAACAAAGAGAAAAACGTGACGTACCTCCACCAGCTCATCCTCCCAGATGTCCATCTTTATAGATCTGACCATGTTGGACAAGTTGCGGTGGGTGTTGGAGCAGTTCAGACACACAAACAAACCCAGACGGTAGACTGCCCAGTCTGGATCTGAGGTGCACAGAACAACTGGGAGTCCATCTCACATTTTAATAACAGAGGTGCATCGATCGCTCAGCTGGCTGATTGATCTGCACTTAATCATGCAAAAGAAAGATGTGACAGTGTTCAATGAGCTGTATGAAAAAGACACAATCACCTTAAGACTGACTCTCTTGATTGCTGGTAATTACATTTGTTTGATGATCTGTTTGCTTTTGTTTTCTGTTGCTAAGCAGGATTACAGGAAAACACCTCGATGTAATGCCTTGAAACTTGTTATGAATGTTGCATACAGCCAGGAAACAAAAACCACAGACAGTTGGTCTTCAGCCAGATTCAAAGATTTCCGTTTGAACATGAATAACCCTTCATAGAGCATTTGTTGAAATACTTTGAAATTTTACAACTCAATCTTATAGTATCATTAGAGGAGAAGACAAAACTTTATTTCTGTTGAAAATGTTTTTCAAATAAAATGTCAATGCCATCTACAAAATCAAATCACTAAAAATAATCACTGATTAAAAGACTTTTCATCTTTTTTGTGTTAGTTATGCAAAAACCATTTGGTAAATTTTCGTGTAAATCCACGTCAGAATGTGATAAAGAAAGATCATCTGGCGCTGAAATTTTATCAATGGCTAAATGATGGTTTCTCTTTGTCTTTCCAGATCACCTGGAAACTTGTCTTCTCCAGAGCGCACCAACTCTTCAAACGCAGGTTGAATTTATTAAAAGTGGGTCCTCGGTGGAGGCTCCGCTCTGGTTCTAAACGATAACTCAAACTTCAGCTAAACGAATCGATTAATCGATTAGAAAGAAGAGAAAGCGTGTGTCTGACTGTGATTTACACCACCAACCAGATGAGGACTGTGTACAATAAACTACTTTTAAATGAAATGAAAAGAAGCCCCGCACATGATCGCGGGTTCACATTGGGGTCGCGACCCGAGAACGGGCATGGATCTTACCGTGCGCACCGCAGTCGGCGCACCGGCTGTTTTCCGGCTGCTTCGCCAGTTTCAGTATAATATTAGCATTTTTCTCGTAGTTTGCCATGTCGCTGCAGTGTTGGAGTCCACCTCACACGGCGAGTAATCTCACGGTTGATATCAGACACGGGGATCTCTACGCGCACATAGCGCAGCGCATCGGACGAGCGATCCAGAAGGAATCTGGAATTTGAGGCAGGTCGGACTCAGATGTGTGAACACACAGCTGAGCTGGAGCTGCGGACAGTCTACCTGTCATGTGAACGCTGCTGATTCGGATTAACACATCTGACACGATATGAAGCTCGCGTAAAACCTGTCAGACCGCTGCGTAAAGTTAGTCAGGACGAGCTGCAAAACGACATTTTTGTCCAATATTAAATGTGTTATACTTCTGCCATGTGTGTTGTATGAACTATTTTTGTTAAAGTCAATGCCATACACACTGGTGAAACTACTGGCAAAAAGAGACAGATTAACTACATGTTAATGTTTTTTTACTCACCAAACCACTGACATCAAAAGCTTCGTGACAGACAATTCTGTCGTCAGAGAACTCAACACTTGGTTGATAATACTTTATTTGTTCACAACAAAACCCAATGTGAAAAATGTTCATAAATGTATAGCTGGGAAAAAAAATCAAATAAACAGTATTTTTAAAATAACTGAATATAGTGAAGGTGATTTAAACTTTAGTCAATAGTTGTCAGATATTTATAGAAACAAGATCCCAAGTGTATCAACAGTATTTTACAAATAGAGGAAATTTCTATTTTACATGTAAATTTCATGCAAAAAATTGATACAAAGTTACTAATCAAAAGCAATTCCTACTTGATAAAAACAATTTGTAAATGATGATTCACCAAATAAAACACTACTGCACAAATCAAATACACACAGCTTATTATCACAACAATCCTATAAAGTATTGATCATCAGTGCACCTGTAGAAAGCACCAGAGACCCCATCTGATGTAACACAGTTGTGTGTCCTTCAGGTGTGAATTCAGTCATTTCCATCTTAGATGGAACAGCTGGAAGACCCACAATTCATTGTTCACACACATCTGTTTGACAAGCCTCCTCATCTACTGTCCAGGTAAGGATCAGATCAGTCAACAATGATTATATTCTGGCTCAACACATTCCTTCTGCCACAGCATTACTTTTGCATTTGCTCCCTCTGATTGAAAACAAATGGGCCTTCAAAGTGTGACCAGAGGCCCAGATGAGTGTCAGGCCTGTGTTTGATATTAAGAGTCGAGGTCTGATCTCAGTTTCAGGGGAAATCTTCAGCAAGATGCTGCAGGGTGCTTTTTTCAAGACCCAGGTGGATAGCATCGAGGTAGTGGAGAAACCTGGAGGATGAGATTAATAAAAAGTTTATTTCCATTCATCTACCACTGAAAGCATATATATTATATGAGATGTGTATGAGAACAAAATTGGAGTGCATGAATCCACATCCTGCCCCTCAGGTCAAAGCAACCTGATACTGCTGGCCAAGAGAAAACAAACTGCTGTTTCCTGAATGCTCACCTTCGTTTCAATTTGCCCTGCTCCTTCAGTTGCTCTGATCTGCAGATGGTGCGTAGGGCCGGCATGTAGTCCACTGCAGCAGCGGGTTTGTTACCCAGAGTACCAAACACTCCTCTGAGCATCAGACGCTCCATCACTTCTCTCCTCTGCTCAACAAGCCTGGAACACAATAAGCAGTTGTGTTTTCTACTGCAAGGAAAAGGAGGCCAGCAATCCCGTTTGCTCAGACACACGGTGTTCCTCGTTTGAAACAGAACCTGCGTCTTGTGTCATGTTTCCCCATTTCTCACCAGAGAATGTCACATCAAGTGAAACAGATGCAATCCAACTGTGATGAATGTGTGTCTATTAGTTTAAAGAGACAAAGAGGTGAAGAAAAATCATGATATTCTGTTTACAATAGACTCCTTCTGCAGACTAGGAGTAAAGCAGATGTACAGGCTTTACTTGTCGTGAACTCGGTTCAGGTCACAATTCTATCATCACGAGATGAACACTGCATCGATTGAAAAGTTATTGACAAACTGAAAACAAAGACTCACTGCGGGTGACAGGTTCCGTCCTGAGTGAAGCTGCATCCGACCCGATGAGCGGCCACAGGGAGCGTGAGTTCTGCTGCAGCCTCCTTCCCCAGCTCTACGTCCAGTTGTTGGGATTTGTCCCAGGCGTTCACCACAGACACACGACACTTACAGAAGCTAAGAGCCTCCACGGCGGCCTGCATCTCCAAGGTGTGTTCTTCTCTCATAAAGCTCTGTCTGTCAATCTCAACGCACGTCTCATCCGTCATCCCGTCTTTCACGACCAGCGATATTCCTTTCTGACCACAAGCTAGCAAGGAAGAGTCCACATAGGACATGTCATCTAAGAATTCAGCTATTGACTCTAAACACTGAGAGATGGGTAGTCTTTTCTGATGCTCTTCAGGAGTCAGTGGCCTCCTCTTCACTGTCTTAGGAGGTAAACTCTCTTTTGCTTCCTCCTTTGTCTGAGGAACACCCCGAGGCTTGCAGAGCGACAGAAAACTGTCCTCTGAGTCGGAGTCGGACTGCAGTGCATACTGGTCAGACGCAGAATGCTGCCCCTTGGTCTTCCTCATTCTGCTGGACATTTTAACTGGACTGCCATCATCTGAGCAGTCTGTCTCTGCCCGCAGTGACGAGGTGTGGGATGGCATCTCCTTTGGATGAACAGGAAGTTGATCTTGTGATACAGAAACACCCTGCAGCAGTCTGTGGGTGGAGGAAGTCAGCTGGGAGAGCGGCAGAGATAAAAGCATCTCCAAGTTGGAGTACAGCAGGTCCATTCCTCGCCACCTGCTGTTTGCTAGCAGCTCCCAGCACAAATGGTCCTCCACTGGACGACGACTCTGTTGACAACACATACGTGTCATTATCTTAAATCCAGCACTGTGTCCATAACAAGAAAAATAAGGCCTGCCGACATCATTCCATTCTGTTTGTACTCTAACCAGTGCATGTTTACCTTGAGCAGCTCCCAGACGTCTCTGTCAGGCTCAATGTTCAGCAGCCCCAGCATGCTCTCAGTGCATCTGGTGTCACAGGGAGGGAGAGCTGGTGTCGCATCTGAGCTGCTGGCGACCTCTTCGGACTCTGCTTGAAGAACGGACGAAATGTTTCACGCTCAAAGATATTGTGAAATAATTAGAAATATTTATAGATACCGGCATGTTTATATCAATGTGCGTCCCACCGTCTCCTTACTGTTTTTGGTTGTGTCGCGTCCTCCTCCACTGCAAGCCCAGAACTGCAGCTGCAGTAAACTCTGCCTCATGTCACAACGGGTGAGTCTCAGCAGGGAGTTGATGTCCTGTTGGTCGGTCCTCAGGTCCTCAGCCAGACACAAGAGTCGCAGGAAGCAGCCTGCATCAGCCTGTAGCAGGGAGAGAGATGACTGGATGCACAAAGACTACAACACAACTGATCCTCAAGCCACAACTAAAATAATCAGTAAGATCCAACTGTGGAACGGCAATATCAGTAAATCCTCCTCTCACCACTGCAGGGGCTTTGAAATGGATCTCTTCAAAGTTCCCATCAAACATGGTGCTGAAGGCAGGATCTAAGGAACACAGGATTTGATTAAACTTTAACGTTCACAGAGTATAACAAGATGCTGCCTTTTCATGTTTCTCTTCCTCACCGCTGGTAGTGAGGATAACTGGCCTCTTGGTCGTAGTCATAAATGTCTTGATGGCGGCAAGAAACCCAGAGTCATCATCAAAAATGACATCCACTTCTTCAAACAGGATGAGTGAGGTGGCCGTCTTCTTGTTCTGCTCTTCATTGCCTCTGGGCCCAGTAGCAGCTGGTGCTTTCACTGCAGGCTGTTTATTCTTACTGCCAACCTCACCTGCTTTCCTGGCATTCTTGGAAGCAGCTATAGGAGTGTGGAAAGAGTGAGAAAACAAAAAAGAGCAAAACGTGTATTAAAGTCTTGAAAAAACGCTTCATTAAGGTTACATTATCATACATTATGTTGGTTTATGTGTTACCTGTTTGTTCATTCTTCTTAGTGCTCACTGTGTCCTTATTGCTGGGCTGACTTATTTTGAAGAAGTTAGCTAAAGACGTGGGTGTGAGGCCTCCTCTTTTAGTCCCTCTTGGGGACTGGGGATGTTTCCGGGGGAAGGAAACCACTCTTCGCGGAGACTTGACCTTTCCTAAAAGAAGAACAAAACAATCACTGTCTAAAATCGAACTGTTAGTGTTCACACTGTAGTATTCCTATAATACATAAAGGCAACAACCCACAAAATCAACATACAACAGACACTCTCACAACCTCTGTACGTACTGGGAGAAGATGTGGGCCTTAGAGAACCAGCACTGCTGCTGTTTGTTCCATAACTGTTGAAGTAGGAGGGTTTGTGGGTGTTGACCCCCTGACTGTCCACCTGGTGTGACTGAGTGGCTTCCTTCAGTTGGGACAGAATAAGTCGTCCACTTCGCTGGGATGAAGCATTCACTTCAAACACCTCGGGGGATGAAAGTAAAGTTCTAAAACACTATTCCGTATACATGTATCACACGATGCACCTATAAGATTTCGTACCGTGAAGCCCAGTTCTTGGGCACAAGCGTAGACTGCAGCCGTTTTTCCAACTCCAGTGGGTCCAGTGATGAGCAGAGTGTTGCGCAGCATGTCCTCTCCATCCTGGAAGTCCTCCTCTCCACAGTCCCAGTCCGAGTCTAGACAACAAAAAACAAAAACAGAGTCAAAACAGACATGTACAGCCCAAAAATTATTGGTTAAAAAGAAATGTCACCAATCACTCACCATTACTCTCTTCTTCTTGTTTCTTGTATTTCTGTTTTTTTCTCTCATCTCGGTCTGCACGAAGTTTCCATTCCTTCAACCAGCTGTATAAATAAGAAGGAAGTATAAAGCATTCTGTTCCTGCATATCAACGACTTTGCTTGACTGTGGAAATTATTTAAAAATATAAAGTACATAGAACAAACTTGCAGCGACTGGTTTCATGATGGTGAATTGAAATCAAAGCTGTTCGGTTCCTCACCTGTGCAACTTCCTCACTGAGGCAGCATTGCCAATTATGTCACTGGAGTGCTGAGGTTGATATTTGTCTGTCCATAACATATCCCCCTTCACCATATCTGTAGAACAAACTACAGGAGGAATTTGAAGATTTAAATACTTGTGGTGGAAGACTGGGATTCGTTACCCCAGGTCCAGCAGCAAGCACAATGAATCACATTTATATTATAGTATACAGTTTTACCATTTCTTCCAGCATCCTCTTTCAAAAGGACGACACAGTCATCTTCAGGTGGGATGGGAGCAGCTTTGACTGAAGATTTGGTTTTGTTACCCCCCTCTTCCTCCAAACAGGATATCCGCCCTCGTCTCGTCCGGCCTCCTCTTCTTGTTGGCTCGGGTTCAACCGTTCTAATGTTTTCCTCTGACGAGACGGCTCGTTGCTTCTTGGCCAACTTCACTGACATTTCACCTTCATCAGACATCCTCTTCCTCTTCCCTCCCATTGGCTCGGCTGCCAGGGAGGTGAGAGCCTCAGGTTCTAGTAACATCAAAGTTATATTAAGAATAATTTAGAATTTATGCCAAAATTCTGACCCTTGTTTGGCTGCGATTTGACTGGACATATAAAATTTGAGCTCACATGCAGATTTCCTTCCATTAAATACTGAATAGAGTCAATATGATAAGAAAATCAAGTTGTATAACATTATACAATAACACTACCTGTGGCTGTGCACTGATGTTGGTGATCAGCTTGTCTATTTAGCAAGCGAGTGGCAAACATCTGAGCAGGAAACGCTGGGTTGGAGGTGCTGACCTCATCCGTCAAGCGCTGACGGACACTTTCAGATATTTCAGGTCTCCAGCTGCAATCCTTAAAAAAGAAGCATATAATTTTAAAATACTGAGTCTGATGTTTTATCCTACTGCACCTCAGTGGGAAAGATGTACTCCAAGTGTTTGTGGTTATTTTGTTACTTAGAACCTAAGTCCATGACCATGAAATACACTTAAAGGTGTGTTTTCTATATCCATACTGACAAAGAATGCTGCCAATTTCAAGATAGTATTCCAAAAGTTTATCCAGTTAAGTACATCTCCAAGCTGATAACCCTGAATATTTGGGAAGTGCAGAGGATCTGGTCTTTGCAGTCTTTCAGACATACCTGTTTATGAATAGTTCTTGGGGTCAATTCTGTCTTCATGTGAAAGGAGCCACATAAAAAGGGCGAGTCAAATGTTCGGCACCGAAACTCTTTCAGGTGACTCAGCAGTGAAGACTTGGGCCACAATAAACTCCAAAGAGGGCAATCTGTGACAGCAGCAAAAATAGGGTTTCAGCTGGAAGCCATTCATAACACTGCAGAACCAGGGTATTACCAATAAATATGCTTTGAAAGGAAAGAATAAAGGTCTTTATTGTGTACAAAATCCTTTTTAAGCTGTAGTAATACATCAGAATTTATTTGTTGAATATATTTTAACAACAAACTTACCAATTTCTCATGTACCTCAGAGCAGGACAGCCATTAATACACTAGTCTGTATTTCCATGCGGAACAGCTTACCTTTTGGTGGTTGCTTCACGTGTACAACTGGTTGGAAGGAGGAACAGGAGAGGGAGTATGCTTCTTTGGTGGCAGCAGTTTTTGTGATCTGTTTCCTGAAGGACTCGGGCAAACCGCTCTTCAGGAACTCTCTGCGCGCCCTGAACTGCTCATTGTCCTGAGAGTTTTCAGAGCCCTCGCGGCTGCTGTCATCAAAGACAGAGATCACCTTTGATGCCTTCCATGCAGCTTTGTCTTGCAAAGTCACTTTGGAGCCTTCAAGAAAAATGAGGAGCAAAATATAAATAAATACTATCATTAGATTAGATGTCAATAAAGTCTTGAAGCTGACCTACCTGAGACAGGTCTGGCGTCTTTACCAACAGGCGAGGATTTTCCCAGAACATCATTTAGACTGCGCAAAGACTTCTGGGATTTACCCTTGGCTGAAGCTGCGCCAGTTGCAGGCTGGATGTCCTCAAGGCAGACTATCGAATCCTGACAACACAAACCAACATGCATGGGGGAAAATTGGTGGATATACACATTAATCCGATTTGCATTAATTGTTCTGCTGTGTGATGTTGGGACTTCTGATAAGTGGAGGTTCCTCAAAGAAAACAATCAATGGACTGGTTCCTGTAGTGAATATGTTTCTGTGGGCCTTAATTAATTAAACCTTCAAACAGGTCGTCTGTTCTGCTGGACTTGAACGGTACCTCATCCTCACAGTAGCTCTTCCTGGCAGAGGCCTTGGCTCGCGAGGAGCATCTTAAGCTGCCCTTCACCTCCACAGCAGCTTTTTTACTCTTCTGAATCATTCTCGCTTTCTCGACTAATTTCTTTGCCTGTTTCCTTTTTTTGGAGTTATTTGTCACCTGAAAAAGTCAAATGTACACAAATTCATTATCCTCACTCCATAATTATGACAATGCTCATATTATTGAAAATTGGTCCAATTTGTGAAAAGCGTTATCCTTACCGCAGTAGTCAAAGAGTTTGTGACACTTTCACTTTCATCATTGCTGACACGAAAATTTTTATGGACTCTAGTAAATTTAATCCTTATGACGAAAACAAACACATGAAAAACAGAAAAGATTAGAAAACAACACAGTGTTAACATATAGTACACTGGAATGAAAACACTGCAGTCTAACACAACAACTCTGCAACAAAAAGAAAGCTGCTGATTCCACAGTGCAGTTTGTGATGGTGTTCAAATGTATTGCAATGAACTGACAAGAGATTGTACTATTCTGAAAATTCTCACTGTATTAATCAAGTCTGTTCAACAGCACCACACACTGCATCCTGTGAAATGCTCTTACAGTCAAATCAATACTTTTATAAAACAAAACTGAAGATTAGAAGGTGGAGTTTACTGCAGGACTCTTACAACAGACTGAACTAGTTTTATCCAAGTGTGCATGGTAATCTTACTCAGAACGTAAATGCATCCAAAATGCTGTTCATCATTGTTATAAGCATCAGTTACCTGATTGGACTTTCTTTCATGTCAGGTGGGTTCACCATCTCCGCTATGAAGACTCCATGTTTGGACCTGCGAAGCTTTGTGGAGGACATCTCTGCTGGGCTGTCGTTCTTTGAAGCGATGGCCGCATCCTTCGACTCTCTGTGTTTCCTGGTTTTTCTAACGGAAGCTGCTGGTGTGGCCTCTGCTGCTGGCTTGACTGCAGCCCCTCTTGTGGACCTCAAAGTTGGAATTGAGGGAGTTGAAGTGATGGGAGGCTCCTCCTTTTCATCATCCACCACAACAATCATCAAAACTTTCTCTTCCACAAGAGCAGCAGCAGGCGGGGTAAGGACTTCCTCTTTTTGTGCTTTAGTTGCCTTTCTACTTTTTCTTATTGGTTTCTTTTTAGCTATTTGATGATCTGTTGAGGCGTCAGAGGTTTGTTCAGTGGAAGATGGAATTAAAGCATTCTCTACAGGAATTTTGTCATCATCCAAATCCTTCCCTTCAGGTTCCTTCTGATTGCCTTGGCTCTTACTGATCTTGGTTTTTGAACCACTCAGACTGGCCTGCTTAAAGGCAGCCATGAACTGCTTCTTCTCTGCCCCACTGCACTTCACCGTGGATTCGCTGTCAAGCACAGCCAGCTCCAAATCTTCCTCCTGCAGAACCACATTAGATTTCCGTTTGGCAGTAAAAGAAGAAGGAGGTTGTTGTTGTCCAGTCTCCACAGATGATTCTACCTCTGCAGGACTCCCCACCGTTTTTCTCCTGTTGAATATAGAAGCTACATTTTCAACTACTTTTACATCCTTTTTGGGGGCTGCTGTATGCACTTCAGCCTGGATGGTAACAGTTCGGGGTGAGACTTGTAGAGGTGCCTCCTCAGAACCTATGTGTTGTTTAGCTTTAGGTGTGGTCGACTGGTCAGAGTCCACTTCTTCTACATCTGATGTAATTTTACTCTCATCTTCTCCGTTTTCTTCATCCATGTCCTGACTTTGGCTCCGCACAAAGTCTTCAAATGAGATTGTTACTGTACTGTTGTTTAACCGAGATGTCTCATCCACATTGACCTCCATACTAACATCACACAAGGCCTTTGCAGTTTCATCCTCATCTGGTCCTGACAATTTTGTCTTTAGCTGCTGCTTTTTTCTGGAGTTTTTTACAACAGTTCTGCCCTGTTTTTGTTTGCCTTTTGAAGGTAAAATTGGAGATAATTCTATACCGATCAGCCCCGGTTTAAGTTTGACATCATTCTCACCATTTTCGTTATACTCATCTTTTTTACTGACAGTATTAGAGGCATTACTAACTACTATCCCCTCAGTGACACAAGCCTCGGGACAAAGCTGGACTAGCAGAGCTGCCGTATCGCTGCCAAGAGTACTGCAGCTCCCTACAGCTTCTGCTGCTGAGTCTCTGTCATCACTAGTTCCTTCTACAATGAAGCAGCTATCTTCATCTGTGGCTGTAACAGTTTCAGCTTCCACGACTTTCTGGGCAGTTTTGCTGGTTTTTCTCCTCCGTTTCTGAGAGTACTGTTTTGCTGATCCATCTGGGATGATGCCTTTGTTGTCAAGTTGAAATCCCTGATATTGATCTTTCAACTGTTCTGGTGAACTTGTATTTCCTTTAAAGGATGGAGCCTTGCGGATAAAGTAATCCATTATATTGTTGGAACGAGTTGGAGAAACAGGTTTCTCCGGAGGTTTGGGCAAAGGGGAGAAATAGTTTGTGATTGTCTTGACAACAGGACTGCCACCATCTTTGCGAGATTTCTTGCAAGGCTGTTGATGTTGTGACAAAGTTAGTTAATTATGAAAATACATACATACAATGAAGAGAAAGACTGAAAAACAGAGCTACCTGAGTGTCAAAGTCCTCAATGACCGATGCCATAGCAACAACACCAGCCATCATTTGAACCTCTGTTCTACAGTGAAAGAAAAAAGCTTTATGCAGTGTTCTCCTTTTTGTGCATCTTTGTGTCTTTAACGCACATTTTTTGACAGGGAAGCTCGATCATCCGACAGCGTGCGTCCCTGGAATGCAAGCTTTAAATGTACAGTACTTCCATTCCACAAAAATATTCACAATCTTTCCATTGCTCCACTTAAATTTTGAACCCAGAAATCGCCATTATGTTTTGATCTCTAACAAACTATGAATGAATGAGTTAATTTATTTCGAATAACAAAAAAACCCCAAACAAAAACAAAATAGCAATAACAAACAATAATAAATACACCAAAATGGTGTGAACACTATCCGAAAAGGAGTAGGAAGAAGTGTAAACTTATTAAACTTCTACTCCCTTATTCTCCAAAATTAAAAAAAAAAAAAAAAAGAATTACAAAATACTAGCTGATAATATTTACAGAAGTAAATCAATCATTTAAACTCCATAGTCATAGAAAGATTAAAATAAAATTAAAAAAACAAAGTAAGTAAAAGAGAAAGAGAAAAAAACAAATAAAATAAAACAGTTTAGTGATCAAATGAGGAACATAATCATTATAGACAAAGAGTAGACCTTCAACTGAAAATGTCTTTTAACTGTGAAGTGGGCTGCAAGAACTCTTTAAAATACCTCCCAGATATAATCTTTTTGCATGACCTCTTAAACTGGTTGATGTTGAACTAGCAAACATAAGCGTCCTGTTGGGTTTGTCTGTCTGTTAAAGCGCTTTGAAATGTCTGCTGATGTGATTAAGCGCTATACAAATAAAGATTGATTGATTGATTGATTGATTATCACAATGCCTACAAAAAAGATGCAAAAGTTAGAGCAAAACCAAGTGACAATGAGTGCTTTCTTGAATACAGTAATCAAAAGGTAAAGAAAAAGGGACAGATATTACTGACAGATATTACTGACATGTGTGTGGAGAAGGCTCTGTCGGCTTGGTGCAGTGTCCACAGGACAATACAGTATTTGAAAACCATTGAGTGAAAAGCAAAAAGTGAAGAGAAAACAACAACCCCCAACTGTATTACATCTTTCTCTATTTCTAAAACTTTTTTTGAAATGACGACCAGGCTTTAAAATTTTGATAGAACAAATATATAATTTTACTTTTTTCCCCTTTCTTTTTACTTAGACAGTTATGACGTTGTTATTAACAAAATCATAAAATTAACTGGGTTTTTTTTTAGTTTTTACATTGCACTATTGGCAAAACTCGATCCTTGCGTACGCTTTTACTGTATATTTCTTTTTTTTTTTTATTGCGTATTTTAGTTTAAGTGTTGGCGTTCTGTGCGTTAAAATTTACTGCTTCATGTGGCTTCAATTGTCCCTTGGGGACAAATAAAGTTTTTGGGGTTTTTTAAAAATTTGAACACCAGTTAAAACCACCAGCTGTTGTCTCTGAAAATACTCACAGATAAGGATTTTGTCACTCTCCTCAGCTTCAGAAACTCTTCTTGCCTTTTCTCATCCACGTCTCCGTGTGTTTGACTGCGCCAAAGAGGCAACACTCATCCTGAGAGGGGGAAACTTGAATGCAGCCAGTCAATCAAGTTCTGATGGAATACAAACAAGCTAGCAAACTTCCTCTGCTGCCTCCCTAAAAGCAGCTCTGCTCCTCAAAAAACTGGTACAAACACTTCCCACTGTCCAGCAGTAGACGTAGGAAAGAATAGCAGATTGGTGTCGCCGGTATTTTCTATATATCCGTAGATAACAATCCAAAATGTATGTTTCTAGACGTCTGTTACGCTTTCAAAAACGCGCCAGTATTGTTGTGAACGAAAAGCGCCAAATATACGTGAACTTTGGCACTGCTGATTTCCACCAATCATTGGAAGGGAAATGTCTTCGTCATCGGAAACGTCATCTGCCCCGTGACTGAAATGGCGTCTGGTGTCGCTTTTTCTTGGGAGCGAAAAAAAGACACTGACCCCTGCCGGCGTTATTGTGTTATGCAAGCGATTATAAACACGCAATAAGTAAGTAAGTAAGTAAGTAAGTAAGTCAGTCAGTCAGTCAGTCAGTCAGTCAGTCAGTCAGTCAGTCAGTAAGTATCAGGGAAATTAATTTCTCTGATGGGTTCCATCAGGGAAATTAATTTCCCTGAAGGAGGTTCTCCTTCAAGGATAAATAAAGTTATACTCTACTCTAATTCAATACATTAGAGATGGACGTACAACTGGTCTGCAGTGTAAGTGTTTAAGTTCTTCCAAATGACAGTCGCAAATTATAAATTTTCCATTTATCAATTTTTCTGGCAAACATTAGAAGATAAATTCACTTAATAGTCATTTAGTAAATCTAAATGATTTACTAAATTACCAAAATAGTTCTCAGATTCTGCCCATCATCTCATTAATGAATAAACCATAAATTAAGCCATATACTGCATCCATTTGACTTCTCAGAGGTCATGTTGCTTTTATTTTGTCCTTCAACAATAGGTGCTTGATTAATAAACTAGACAAACAGAGAACACATATAATGCATAAAATAAACAGAACACATATTATGCATGCTTGAACTTATTTTGGATTCAAAAGAAAAGTTATGAATCAAACGTTGTATTTTGTCAGAGAGTTGTATGCCAGATGAGAATGCTGCTGTCACAAAATGTCTTTTGATATTGACAGACCGGGTGATGTTAAACTCCTTTTTTGAGTCAAATCCAATTGAATACATTACCCTGTAAATGCAGGACAAATGAATATGGAAGATAATGGTCATGATTTTGTTTTAATCAGTGCATAAATCTTTAACATAAGAATCATGTTTTTGTTATCATGTTATGAGCCTTTTTGCATGACAAGGGAGTGATACTTATTTACCCGATTACAGTACTTGGTTACCGACATTTAATTTCTATATTCTGAAATAAATACCCACAATGTAGTTTCTGCATAATAGAATTCAGTTTAGTCTATCCAACTGACGCACAGATATAATGTACAGGTGTATGCATGTGTATTTTAAGCAAAGCCAGGAAGGCTGTTGGTTCTGACTTACAGGTATGATGTTATATTCTGGATGATCTGTGAGGCTGCCAGCAGCATTATTCTGAATTAATATTAAGCTTTTTAAGTGCTGAGCAGTCTGTTGTCAAATTGTACTTTTACAACCAGTATTTTCATAATTCAGACACTAGACGGCGCTCTTAGTAACACATCTTTGCATGTTGTTCATTGTGCATCACATGGCATCTGATTCCATACCTCAGAAAGTTAAAACTGACTAAATGCAACACTGGATTGCTATCGAGTGTCAATCACACCAGATCTATAATCTGACCAGTGTTCAAATTCATAACAATGTGTGATTGCCACTCATGAAGTAGGAGAAGTTTTCTAGTACCGCGGCTAAATGCAAAACCATCCAAACTTTATGAAGTGATGCACTGAGACAAATAAATACACAACAGAAAACATGATTGCCATTTTTAAAGTTATTTAATTTATATATTTAAAATTAAAAACATCTGAATTGCATTCTACCACCTCCAAAGGCACAGTCATACTTACAGCAGACCAGATTCATAAAACACTGCCACTGAACATCTGTTTTTCTAATTTGTTTTGTACATAAGAAACAATGCACTATAAAAATGACTCAACATTTTTCTCACTGGATAAACAATGGCCATTCTATACGCTGTAGGTTGTTAAAAGACTCGAGTGATATGTACTCTGCTGTGGTAGCATTAGACTCCATATAAAGGATGATGTGCTGGTTTGAGGCTCCAATGCCTGTTGAAAAACTGTGCATTGCAGCTGTTTAAAGACATTGCATTAAAAAAAGACATGTTTACAATAACCAATCATGACAAAGAGTTTAAGAACATGGATGCAAAACAAAGCCATTGACAGGAGGGTGGAAAGGCAGTGAGATGAATTCACAATGTGGGGAGAAGAGTGTGGGTGGAGGACTGTACAGAAGAATCTGCCACTGTTCACCAAGCTGCCTAAAACAAGCCTGGTGCATGAAATCTGACACCTGGATCTCCGCCATTAAAAAAAAAAGAAAGAAAAAAAGAAAATAAGAAACCTGTTGGATAACTGTTGTAATTTAATGACAATAGTCAGCATGTGCAAAGAGGCAGGGCCTTAGCCTGTTTGTGGAAAATTCATAAGATATAAGATGACGACTGAATGTACAATCACAAATCAATAATGCACACAGAGGTTGCTTACAATGTGTGACAACACGGCACCCAACACTGCACAAGAGGTTCACTTAGTGACAACATAATTCAAAATAGTGGATAATTATACAGAACATAATATATCACCATTCTTACTCAGGCACAGTCCTACTTAAAACATGACAAAAGTTAAAAACAGAAGGATGAGGGGAAAAAAGAACAGGTTTGGCACACATAGGAAAATACGTTACAATAAGGCAAGAAAATGATATGTTAAAGGAAAATGAGGCCACAGAGGAAACAGTTGGATGGACAGGAATGGAGCACTTTGAACTTAAAAATGACAGATACAGTACATCTCTCATGGAACCAGATGTTCAATAAAAGAGAGGATTTTTTTTGCAGCAACTAATAGAAGCCCCAATTCCACAGCTTTAGCTTTGTCTTTAAAAGTGTGTTTAGCAGCTGTGACAGGCACTCCAAGACCACAAGAGCTTTTCTTTTTTTCTTTACAGGAGAATAAAATCATAATCTACATACATCTCCAAAATGAAAACCTGAATGCCTTAGAAAATATCTACAGAAGGTACAGTCCACACTTGGCATGACTCACGATCACACAACCAGACACACACTTATATACACACCACAGCCTCCAGGAGGAACAGCAGAGAAGTGTGACAGCATCACTCGTACAGAAGAAACACAGACACATTAACAAGTCAAAGCTACCAAGAAATCCTGACTGCATGCTGGCTTAAACAAACACCTCTTCCCTTCTGAATGACACGGCTTGTCGACAGTGTGATTCAGCAACTATTTACTGCTGGAAGGTCCGCACTCCTCCCGTACTTACCTTTGCACACACATATCACGGTACGTTCAAGACCACTTTGATACGGCAGTGACAGTTTACAAGTATGTGGGTGAGCAGGTTTCTCAGCAGTAACAGTGAGGCTACAGGTTGCGATGCAATGAGGAAAAGAAAGACTAAAATGTTTCCACTTTGAAGCCACATCCTGCTGCAGTGCCAGCGATCGTGTATCGAATCAGTGCTGCTAACAGGTGGTTGAGCCATCCGGGCAGCAGCAGCACTGATCAAGTGGTTTTTTTGTGTG
Organism: Antennarius striatus; assembly: GCF_040054535.1. Classification (NCBI taxonomy): domain Eukaryota; kingdom Metazoa; phylum Chordata; class Actinopteri; order Lophiiformes; family Antennariidae; genus Antennarius; species Antennarius striatus. The sequence continues at coordinate 10,929,345 of NC_090791.1, read as the reverse complement.
TCTGTGTGTTTGTGTAATCAAGCAGGAGAGTCATCAGTATGCAGCGGGGTGTCGACACGCAATTTACAAGATTTAATTACATGTGTCAAGTGTTTGAGTTGGTTTTCTTTGTACAACTTTTTCCGTATAAACAATATAATCGACGCACGTCTAGCAGTGTGAGCACGTGATCAGTTGTCAGCTGATCCGGTGGTGAAGAGGACACGCTGGTCTGTTCTGGCCAGCTTAGCGGGCGGCTCCAGAGACTCCTCCTCCAGCACGACCCCGTCTGAAGGAAGGGACAGCTCCTGCCCTTCATCGTCACTCTCTTCCTCCTCTTCTTCTTCCTCTTCTGGGTAAGGCAGTGTTAATGAGTTTGTTATAAGTAAGACTTGAAATGCCGTTGGACTGAGATGCAGTAGAAACACAGTGTGTTTACCTTTGTCAGGATCCAGCTGGCTCAGGCCCCGACCCAAAGTGGCAAACTAATGGCGAGAGGGGGATGAGTTAGCATTACTTCATTTGTGTGTGTATGTGTGTGTGTGTGTGTGTGTGTGTCTGCGCAAGTATAGGTACCTCTCCCATTACAGCAATAGGGGTCTCTCCTTTAGCTTGGGCCACTCTGTGCTCTATCAGATAGTACATGTACTCATCGTACAGCAGGCGAATCAGGTGAAAGGAACCAAAACTGGCTGCACTCCTCAGAGTTAGGTCCCTGATCACCATGGAGCTGTGGAGTGGATGCAGCAAGAATTCAACCACTGTAACACACCTAAACAATTCATAACAAGTGGAAGGAAAAAAGCAGAGCTTTGAAAAGGTTCATGGAACGAAAACAAAAACTTTATATTTTTTAATGTTCCGGAACAGAATTGGAACAGAAAATAATTGTAAACCGGTTAATACTGTTTGTTTTTTTTTGTTCTTTAAAAAACTATTTGACCTCATGTTTCACTGTCATTCACTGGATGCGAGATGAGAGCTGAGAGAAGTAGCGGCTCTCAGCAGCAGTTAAGAAAAGGGCAGTCTCCCAGTCACCATTTATTCATGACAGCTAACACTGCAGTGTTTCAATCTTAAAAATGTATGATTTAGACAATAACTCATTGGCTTCAGTGATTTTCAGAGCAGTGTGTCCCCATACTGCCAGCGCTTTGTTGTAATGTTGAGCTATGGGAGAAGCACAATGAAGATCTGTTGTTTAGCAATAAATGACATGGTGGAAGTTATTCTTGTCTTATTTCATGTAGTGTCTAAGTAGGAGGTATAAGCCTTAACTACAGTGATACAACTGTCATAAAGCAGTGGTGTAGTGCTGTGGTACTGTTTACTGTAGGGTAGGGATACGTCTATAAACTAATTGCTTTAGTTGCCAATTAAATTTAAAAGTCCTGAAGTTACCGTTTTTTGCGCACCATTCGGCTCATTGTACAAAGAGGCGCAGTCTAAATGACTGTACTTTAATGTACTTTAACCGGACACACGGTGCACATTATTGCTCGGTGCATGGTCCTAACGGAAGCAAAAAGCTGACTGTGGTTGGACTGTGTTGTACTACGTATTTAAATTTCAAAAAATACACTGAAATTTTTAAAATGTTTTTATCTAATTACTTTTTGATAAATCTGTGCTAAATCCTTCGGAGTCCTCATCTTCGGTCTGCATTGAATATCTCGGTAGTTTCTCTATCGCTGCCCGTCTGGTTTCAGGGTGGTTGTCCGGTAATGATGCCGGCTTTTGGGAAACATCGGACAAAAGTCGAAGCAGACACGTTAGTCCAGGATCCGCAATCCACGCACATATTGTGGGGGTTTAACTCGCTCAGCACTGCCTCCAGTCCTGGTAAACGTGTGTTCAGGTCTCTCATCCATCGCTCCACGACGCACGCAGCTTCACTTTAAAGGCTCTGTTTACACCGATGTCCAGAGATTGGAGTTCTTTCGTTAATCCTCCAGGATGAAGACAAACTCCGAATTCAGCCGCTTGACGTGGTTTTTGGCAGAAGCGGTGGTGTGGGGGGGCATGGAGTCACAGATCAAGACAGATGGCGAAGCGTGAAAAAAGCCCCCCGGTCTCTTTACATGAACCGGAACAACCGGAACTGATAGCCTGGAGTTTACATGTTGTGTCGTAAGCGTGCCTCTTCACTGACGTCATTGTCGGGGGTCTTTAGCCAAACAAATGCGGTTAACAGCGTACCTGCGGTACAGTACCGACATATCCCCTATACCGGTACCTACCGGAGGTGTACTGGACGTAGCCTCGCGTCATGTTCTCTAATTGGTCCATCGCTGCCGGCGTACGTAGTGACGTAATACGTCCTATGTCGGTGGACAATGGCCGAGCTGGCGGAGTGCTGACTAAAGTCACACAAAAATATTTATACAGATTTTGGAACTCTGTACACATAAGACGCTTAATGTTAAAATGTGCAGCATTGATTTTTGAGAAATTTTAAGGCTTTTAAGCGCGTCTTATGGTGCGCAAAATACGGTACCTACACGTTTATATTTACAAGGAACGTTATTAACCGGTTCAGGAACTTTATTCTTTTGTTCTAACCGGTTCAGGAAGGTCAGTTTATGGGTGGAACACAAAACATGAAACGTTATAATTCCGTTTCTGTTCGGAACGAACAAAAAAAATTCTGGCAAAAAATTCTGGTTCAAAGCCCTGGAAAAAAGCCTAACTTCATAGAGGGATGAGGTGTGGGTGAGGCAAGCTTAACAGGTATATGAGATTGTTTGACTTTAGTAAAGGAATGTGACAAACAATGGCAAGACTGTAAGGTAAAATGTCCAAATATTTGCTATCAGACCTGTAAAAGGACCATTTCAGCAGGAAGAGCTTGGCGGCCTTTGGGAAGGCGGGGCTGTGCTGATAGGGCTTTAGGACCTGGGAGACCACACTGTCCAGCCACGCGGCCCACTGCTCCAGGGAGTTCTGTTGCTGGAGGGTCAGCTTGAAGTCCTGCTCCAGCCGCTGGACAACGCGATCTTCACAGCGACACACCCACGAGGCCTGCTCCTGCCAAAGGTGGGCAGGATGAGGGAAACACTGTATGTCAGTAAATGTCATTGGTTATACCAGCAGGGGTCAGCAGGGAGATCTTTTTCTTCTTCTTTTCCTTTCGGCTTTTCCCTCCAGGGGTCGCCACAGCGAATCAATTGCCTCCGTTTATCCCTGTCTTCTGCATCCTCTTCTCTCACACCAACTACTTTCATGTCCTCCCTCATTACATCCATAAACCATCTCTTTGGTCTTCCTCTAGGCCTCCTGCCAGGCAGTTCAAAACTCAGCATCCTTCTACCAATATATTCACTATCTCTCCTCTGGACATGTCCAAACCATCTCAGTCTGGCCTCTCTGACTTTATCTCCAAAACCTCTAACATGTGCTGTCCCTCTGATGTACTCATTCCTGATCCTATCCTTCCTGGTCACTCCCAACGAGAACCTCAGCATCTTCATCTCTGCTACCTCCAGCTCTGTCTCCTGTCTTTTCCTCAGTGACACTGTCTCTAGACCAAACAACATCGCTGGTCTCACCACAGTTTTGTACACCTAGCCGTTTCCATCCTTTTTGCAAAGTCAACTACCATCTGTCCTTCTGCGTTCCTCTCCTGGATACCAAACCTGCCCATCACATCCTCATCACCTCTGTTTCCTGCACCAACATGTCCATTGAAGTCTGCTCCAATGACAACTCTCTCACTTCTCAGTATGCTCTGCATCACTTCATCAAAGTCCAACCAGAATTTCTCCTTCTCCTCCAGCTCACATCCTGCCTGTGGAGCATACCCGCTAACAACATTGAACATCACTCTATCTGACACTCTTTTTAACCTCCAGGACATTCCTAACAAACTCCTCCTTCAAGATCACTCCTACTCCATTTCCTATCTACACCATGATAGAACAACTTGAACCCTGCTCCTAAACTTCTAGCCTTGCTACCTTTCCACCTGGTCTCCTGGACACACAGTGCGTCTACCTTCCTTCTCTGCATCATGTCAACCAACTCTCTACCTTTTCCTGTCATAGTTACAATATTCAACATCCCTATTCTCAGTCCTATACTCTTGGCGTTCCTCTTCTCTCTCTTCCTACGATCACAATTTCCTCCTCTCTTTCTTCGACGAACAGTAGTCCAATTTCCACCGGTGCCCTGTAGGTCAACAGCGCCGATGGCGGTCATTGTTAACCAGGGCCTCGACCGATACTGTATGGAAGTCATAGGTTTAATTTGCATGTTTGATTGTTCGCATGTTTGGTCAGCAGGGAGATCTCACGTCAACATATAAAGCATCAAATGGGAGGTTCAGATAAAAGGAGAAACAAATTTATCCACAAGCAAAGACCCAAAGGTTGTTTTTCCCTCAGAATGATATTCACAATAACTGAAAATTTACACATGAAACTTTAATAAAACCACAAACAACATCAGATATATCACAACGCAAACACTGAAAGACTGAAAGAGATTGTTGAATACATTTAGAGACTAAACCAACCTGGACATTAGCGAAGTCGACACGGTTGAGGTCAGAGAGCATCTGGTTGATCTGGGCTGTGTTCTGAAGAACAGCACGGGCCGCCTGTGCGAGGTGGTTTAAACTGGTGTAGCGACGCAGCGTCTGGGCAAACGCATTGGCTGATGTTACCTGAGAGCAGAGAAAAGTGATGCACTTTAAACAAGCACAAAGTAATCCCTTGTCACAGGTGAATTTCCTTTAACAATGACATTTATTATTTTAAATCTTCTTGTTGTTTTCAATTCTTTTATTTTGCATACATGATAATAAGTTAAAACTGATACATTTTGAAAAAAATAGTTGTGCTGATTTGGACAGATACATCTATCATAAATGAAGTGAGAAAAACAGTGTGAAAACTGCTAAATTGGTAAGATATGTTTAAAAATATAAGCAAGGAACAATTTCCTAGAATAAAGTATCTATCTATCTATCTATCTATCTATCTATCTATCTATCTATCTATCTATCTATCTATCTATCTATCTATCTATCTATCTATCTATCTATCTATCTATCTATCTATCTATCTATCTAAATTAAAGGAAACAACTGAAATGAACCCTGGAAAGGATGTGTCACTGAATTCTGACCACTGGTTTTAGAAGAGATGTGATAGAAGATACTCCATTACCTATGCCACACAGACAGCCGTAACCCTATATTGTATGACTTCTTTTTTGGGGGCTCTGTATGTAGAGCGTACCTTGATTCGGACCATCTCCTCAGGGATATTCATCATAGCGTTGGTTAGCCAACTCTCTAGACTCTTGGCAAAATTGCGGATGGCTTGAGTTAAGGCACCTGGGGTCAGCAAGGGAAAGTGAAAAATGACAAAAGTGAGTTTTCACAAATTTTACAACCAGGGAACATTAGATTTCTGCAAGAGTCCAAGATTTTCTGATTTTAATGTGTGTTTTAGAATCTGTTTTCCACTTACTTGGAGAACAAAGACTTTGATGACAGAATATGTTTATATGGCCGCAGAACGACAGGCGAGTTCTTTCAAATGACTTTAAATGGCATACACCACACTGAATTCGACATCAAGGTTTTCATTAAGTTATTGTGCAGCCTTACTGGGAATGGGCCTGAGGACGTCAGGGATGAGGATCTCCACCAGGCTCTGGTACAGGCTGTTGTCGCAGTCGCGGCTCCAGCGCAGCACTGGATCGTATTTGCACAGCAGCACCAAGCAGGACTTAGGGAGACGTTTCTCTGACTCATCATGGCTGCAGCATACAGAGCTGCAATTACTAAATATTCATTACTGCTGCAATTTTGAATGTTTGCCTAAACGTTGTGGAGGACTTACACAGCCAACGTGGCGTCTCCAGCCTGACTCTGGCTGAACCTCCAGAAGGTCTTCCATAGCGTTTCTACTAGGGTAAACTGCAGGTTGACCATCACATCAAGAATAGCCTGCAAAACACAGAGAGATCATCTTTTTTATAGATGGCTAAGCACATACAGATTATCAGAAGACCACTTTGGTTGTGTGAAGAATTGAATATCTTCCTATTAGCATTGCTCAAGAAGATTTAAACCCATCGTCTCAATTATCTAATAGTTTGACTTTCCGTTTTCTGACTATTGATCAGTTAGTATTAACTTCCTCCAGTCTTCCTCTAACCCAATGTCAGCAGGAAAGAAAAGGCATCCTAACCTCACAGTGTTCTCTGTATAGCAGCTGAAAGCTCTTGATATGCTCCATATCTATGCCATCTGGCAGAGGTTTCCCCTGTAGATCGATGTCTGGGAAGTCTGGGAGAGGCCTAGATGCATCTGGAACACAGGAAATAAGGAGAGTGGATGCAATGGAGACAATCAATATTAAATAGTTATATTATTTCATTGTTTTTTATCATGCAAATGCTAGATTTTCACACTATATCATCACTTCTGCTGAACTCACCTAGGAACTGCTGGTACTGCTGAACCTGGGTGCTGATGTCCACCTGCCCTGACCCCTGCTGCTGCTGCTGCTGGCTGGCTCCTGCTGCCGTCCCATTGGTCAACCCCTCTACTTTATGCACAGGCTTCAACCTGATGACAACAGGGATGAAGTACAACCCTAAGAGCTGAGTCCAGAAAGTTCTCTCCTGTGTCAGCAGTATGCATAGACTTAACTGGACCGTTCATGCACACTTTGACCAGTGGCACAACGATAATGTGAAACATGTAACATGTCTAACGCTGTCATTTTAGATTCCAAAGAACTTATCGAGCTTTTAAAAGTACTTCTAGGAAAAGACTGCTTGTCCTAACATGTATCCAGATCTCAAGACTAAGAGACAACAAATGACAAACACACCCAGACACATACAAACACACAGAAAGTTACCCGCAAACATACAGGTTTTTTTTGGATATTTACTGCATTTTATCTAATGTGGGGTTAATGGCAATGTTTTTTGTAGATTTTTATAATAGTTGATCAGTTTGTACTTTAACACTTCAGCAAAACTTTCCTTTTTAAAGGGAAATGAAGGCATTTCTTTCTTATAGCAGAGAATTTGAAGTACCATATTATATACAAATTATACTATTAGAGACATAAGGAAGTTAACAACCTGACTGCAAAACGGAAATATTTTTAGATTCAAAACAGCCCCTCTCACCTCTGTTTCTGTGAGAAGGGCTGCTGCCTCATGGCCAGATGTTGTTGGTCTTCCATCAGACGAAGAAGAGAAGAGCCTGCCTTGATCCTCAGTCCATAGTAGTGATATTTAGAGTTACCCCTGTCAGCACCAGAGAAAATATGTGTTTACATTACCTGTGTTGCCACAGTAAATCAGAAGACAAAACACAAGTACAAGTAGGAGAGTAAGTACAGCAACGGTGACATTCTCATTTAAGACATTTTAAAACTTGTATCTTTAACTTCATAACATTTATCGACCAATCTTTTGTTGTTCAACTATCTCCACACCACCAAACATTTCTAAAAAGTGAGACCGAGTTGTTCATCTGTCCCTGTCTCTGTACTCTCTCACCCACACATGCTGTCTGTCTTCATCTCTACCCACGTCTTCCTACAACAGACGAACGTTTGAAATGTCACACAGCTTTACAGAATACAGATGTCCTGAAGGGCAGTTTGCACAATCTCCGCTAACTGAAATTTATGCAGATGATGGTCATATGGTGGAAATGAAGAGGATTTTTGTGCTGGCATGCATCATTGTACAATATACAATTTCCTCCGGGATTAATAAAGTATCTATCTATTGTGACATGGAGTTTGTTGTAGAAGTTATGTTCATTTTTCTCTGTGAAAACTCTCTCTGTAAATGTCATGCTGTAAGGCACATGTGTCAGACTCATGGCCCGGGGGCCAAATGTGGCCCGCCAGATCATTTTATGTGGCCCGTGAGAACATAAAAGGTCAGCGTGTCTAAAAATAAATAGGTCAGAAGTGTGCATTGACCAAAAACTGCATTTCCCATAATGCACTAATTGAGCCCATTTGAACTTTGACAAAAACTTTTTGAACAAAGTTAATGTTCTAACTTGTAGTTGATGTTATTTTTCTTTATTTACTTGGATATTTTGATCCTTGATTGATGGACTTATGTGGGTTTCATAACCTGACGAATTCAAAGGATTTATGTTATTACAGAGCGACAAGCAAAAGTAGTTTTCTGTACAACTGCAATGTTTAACTGTAATGTTATTTAACACTAAGGAGTAGTTACATGTATTTTATATTACACTGAGTTACATTTAGTTACATTTATAAGCTACATCTTGCCCTGTAAGGACAGCCATTATGCTGATGTTGCCAACGGTGAAAATGAGTGTGACACCAACGCTGTAAGGCAATACTTTCTGACAAAGACATAAATTTTAATTTAATATAAGTTTAGCTAAAGAGCCCTGTAGCTGGTTTCCCAATAATATTATTACACCTTAAAAAAAAAAACCTATTATAGTTTGGGTTGGCCATCATAACCTAAAACTCCATTGTTGTAGGATATTACAGTACTGTATTATAATTACTAATGTAATTAATAAAAATTCACTAATAGCAATTTTTACTGATATGTTATGATTTTTTCTTCCATGACTCATGCCCACCTTCAATCCAGTTTCACAGTAATTCATTCACAGTTTATGTGAAATTAACAAAAATGTTCCTATCTTACAGTGCTGGAAATAGTAGGAAAAAAATCCTGAATGATGGGTTCTTCCTTGCTAAAATCCGAAACCCTTCAAGTAGTTCACACACAATAAATGGAAATGCTAAAAAAGTCTAGTATTCTTAGTATTCTATAGTTTAAGGTATGTGTGTGTGTGTGTGTGTGTGTGTGTGTGTGTGTGTGTGTGTGTGTGTGTGTGTGTGTGTGTGTGTGTGTGTGTGTGTGTGTGTGTCTATGCAGCCCATCACTGTGGGTATACCTGTCTCACCTTGTGCCCAGTCGCCGTGTGCGTAGCCCCATGAACACAGACCTGATGAGTTTCCCAAAAGAGGCAGCGTTAACGGGCTCAAGTTTCTGCTCCTGGCAGTGCAGCAAATAGTGGCAGTAGAGGGTGGAACGTGGCAGACTCACTCCCTCGGCTGTTTCATAGTTGTCCAGCAACCACTGTACCTGACACACAGGCAATAAAATAAAGACAAAAGCTGGAGCAGTTAGCAAAGCCAATAAAGAAAAAACTTTGAAATAAACACCTCATCATGCTCAGTGACTTGCAAACACACTACCCACAATTTTTTGCTGAAAGTGCAGCGCATGCGGAAACATTTTCCTCTGATAAATAAATAATAAAAACACTAATGAGCCCATTCACATTTACAGTCTGGTTTGCATCAAGGAATGAAAACACAAATACAATCGTTTGCGTGCCGTGGCATACAACCTTGGTATGCAATGAATTAATGACCTGAAATATGGGATGTTTGCCAAAGTAGGTTGGTTACCATCATCATGTGGTGTTCAATATGATGAATTTTGGATGAATAACATAGTCCTGAGGTATTTCAGGCAAATCAAAAATGCCCCTTGTCACATGCACCATAATGACATGAAAATAATGAGGTCATGGTTTCAGCGTTTTTCGGACAAGGAAATCACAGTTAAAAATATTTGATGCTTCAACCTTTATTTTGAGCACTATTCCAAAATATTAACTTTTTCTTCTTAATTCGAATCCCCACATTTTTAATTGTGCTTTCCACTGGACAAAACTATGACATCATCAGTGAGCACCACCAAAAGGCTGTGTGTGGATGAAAACATAAACGAGAAGAAATTCCCGTGTTTGGCGCCTCTGCATACCTTCTTGTCTGCCGACGGCACACTACTCTCCTCGCCCTCTGTAATACTCACAGTGGCTGGAGAGGCACGGGCGGTGTGTGAGTAGCTCTGACTGCTGCTGGCAGACCCTCCGCTGCTGCTGCCCAACATGTAACCCCCCTGGATCACATAGCTCCCTGCTGTACCACCGTTGGTGCCTGCCCCTTCCCCTCCCCCATTGGTGGTGCCTCCTGTGGTAACTACTGTGGCCCCTCCCCCTGCTGCACTGGTGGGCTGGGCCACAAACATGGACACACCCCCGGTGGTCCCAGCAGTAACTGAGACGGTTAGAGGTGTGCCAGGTGTGGAGGCCTGTGAGCCTGAGGTCGTCTGACCTTCGTAATACTGGGTGGCTGTGGTCTGGGTGTACAGGGGCGTGTCGGAGTAAGAGAAGGTGTTGGGCCGACTGGAGGGGACAGGAAATAGATGTGTTAAAAAGTACCGCCAAAGGAAATAAGATCTGTCTGGATGAACGTAAGATATGCTGAGCAAAGATTTATTCTAACATGGTGCTGGTGGTGTAACTGGAGTCTGTTCCTTCCACATACTGGACTTGATTGGTGTACCCATGTTGCACTGGCACTGAGGTGAGCTGTTGTTGGACCTATGGAGTGAACACATACAAAAATACATACAAAAAAAACCAATGAAGCATCTCTTGCAGTTCTAATTTTATACACACATTATCTACAAAACCGATTCTCATTTTCGTAAATCTCTACAGCAGTAGTCCCTTATGTCCCTGAACTACTTGATAAGTGGCATTTGTAGCATGCAGAGGTGGCTGATGAGGGCATGAGCGTGTGTCTGCAGAGTGGCTCCTTATCTCTGCACTCACAGGATGCAAACGTGGTGATCGGTAATGATGACAGAGGGGTTGTAGAGGAGCATGTTGTATTCTTTTGGGTTGTTTCTTGAAGCAGGACAACTGGTTATCCTATCAAATAAAGCAGCTGGTACTCTTCTACAGACGTAACTCTATTTAAACGTGTCAGCTGGGGGCTTGGGTGGGGTTAGACGCCCGCAGAGCCAGTCGTGATCAAAGATGTGATTAATTCAGCAACACAAAGACAAAATGCATAGAATATTATGGGTGTTGTATGTAATCTCAATTTGTGATGGAGGAAGTGATAACCTATGTGTTTGTTTGTATTCCCCACATAGGTGTTGTTCAGAAAAGGTTAAAATGATTGCCAGGGATCGTATCTGAGCAGCAGTGACAAACGGTGAATCTGTGTGGTTCTGACTCACCTCTGGGCTGATATGAATAGGTTGTAGGCTGGTGACACTGAGCTGGGTACCCGGCTCAGTCTTGGCTATCTGAGGAGTGGCTTGAACCACAGACCTCTGCTGCGAGAAAATTTTCATTTAGTTTGGTCATAAAACATGAATTAAATCTTGTATTTGCGTGAGCACGTATATTTTCACCTGCTGAGCTGCCTGTACCTGCTGAACAACCTGTGTGGGGACTCCCGTTTGCACTACTGCTGGAGGGGGACTAGAATCAGACACGCTGTCACTGGAGTGAAGCGAGCCCTCTGAAGGACAAAAAGAGATCATTAACTAAAATAAGTTCACTTGATTAAATTGATAATATGCTAATTATTATATGTATTCGACTAACACAAAATCTCAAACTAGTCTTAGTGAACTAGGATTAAAGAATTATGCTGCAAGGCAAATGCATGTTACATTTGAACATGTGAAAACATAGACTTTTTTTTTAATATCGTCTTTATTTTTTGTATTTTGTATTTTGGTGTATTTCGTCTTTACCTGTGACTGTGACAACAATGTATTGAGGGGTTCCTTGAGCATTTCCAGACTGTGTGGGGGAGCCCTGGATCTCTGCAGTCACATATTGTGTCTGAGCTGGCTGGGCCTGTGCGGCGGACTGAGCTTGACTGCCAGCAGAAGACTTCTGAGTGGTGATGGCGGTGACTTGATCGTTGGGAGTCGTTTGGCCTGTTGGCGTGACAACAGTTGGAGTGACCACGGCAGTCTGAATCTCAGCCAAAAACTGAGGAGCAGTCGGAGGGGTGGAGCTGGTATCGGATTGCCCCGTTGTGACAGTGACACCAGCGCCCTGGGTTTGGGCTGCTGGCTGGATCTCACCTACATAGCCTGAGGTGGCCATTAGAAGAGCTGGGAATCACCCTAAGGAAAAGAAAAGGTACACTGTGAACAATGGGATAACAGTTATACATTATATATACAATACCATATATATAATGATCTTGGAAGTTATGAATAATTACTCAGACTGATCAGAACAGATGATTGAAATCTAGAATTTTGAAGTAAGTAGGACTGTTGGAAAAAACCTAACAAATCAGAATTCTACTAAAATACTACATTTACATGTTTGTAAAGATCCACTATGATTGCAAGGGGTGAACAACTGATAACCAAATAAATGAGTAAAGTGGTGTTGGATGTCTCATAGTTGATCAACATTAGCTATTGATCTCATCGTTTTTTTCTGATTAACATTATTTCATCAATAGCGCAGACATATTGGATATTCCTACTATGGTTGGAACACATTAATGAGATTGTACTACTATGGATGACCTGTTGGTGGAGCAGAAGTGTGGAGATGTGAGGGAGGAGCACTGACGGGAACCAGGATGTCGGTATCTCATTACCTGAAATGTGATCACACTACCTAAACTACGGGCGTTTAGAAATCCCTTTCCACGATGTATGCACATTACAATATATACATACATAATTACAGCTTAATAAAACGGAGTACTACTCCGTTATATAATTTAAGACTATTTAATACCAGAACCTAATCATAACACAAACACTTATACTTAAACCAAACTAAAAAACGAATCTGACTGAACATCATACAATTTGGAGTTTTCATGAGACAACAACCTTAATCCGTTTACGAAAGCACTCACTGGATGTTTTTTTGCTTTTTACGTAAATGAATGTAGAATGTAAACAAGAAACCATGTGTAAATATTTGAAGTCGCGCTTAAAACAAATCATGTCACCAACACGTCACCGCTCCACTCACCTACAGAAACACCTGCAGATCGTCCGCTTTCGCCACGCCCAGCAGAGGCTCAATGCCCTCCACCTGCCAGCCTTCAAAACTTTCTGTTATCGTGGGAACGATATTTCATTTGCTTGTTCTAACACCTCCACTTCCTGAAAACAACGCTGAAATTCTCATTCTCATAATAATAAACTCTTTCAATATGATATACCCTAATTTGGCCTTCCCTTTCAGGAGCTAACGCATCTACTCAGGGAAACCGCTTTCAGATGAACCGGCACAGGAAAAATCCTCCGTGTTAATCTACTATATAACACACGTAAAGTATATACTTATAACTGAGTCACAGGTGTATGCAAACATGTCGCCTTTATTATAATTAGGAACGACCACACACATGTCGTGACAGCACCGATGTTAGCTGCCTAGCAAACTACCACGGGCGTCAAGCTAACTGGTCTCTACAACAACCGCCATTTTGTATCTTTTACATTTGACATCGCCATAACAACGGCCTACTTCAGTATGCGTCTGTGGCTGCGTGGTCATGGCAGGCACAATTCACTGTCAGTGTAACGAGGAATGGACTCAAACTTGACCATTCAATCAATGGACACGGCTGATTGTCAGTACGACGGCTAGCTTGCAGGCTACATTCAGCTAACACGGGAAAGCAATCGTCTGTTATGGCTACTGAAACAACAAGGGAAAAGAGCAGTAGCACAATTTAGCATATTTGGACATAAAGAATTCCTGTGTGTAGAGAGCTTCACCTTTAGTTCCACTTGTGTATTTTCCACCGATAATATGTCTTCTTTTATTTTTTTTTGGCCGATTCAGTTGTTGTTGTTGTTGATTCTCGTTGCTGGGCTCTTGTCGCCAGGGCTACCGCGGCTATGGCGCTTCGTCCTCACCAGGGCAACTGTTGCTACCCACCCGCTCCCTTCCCTCCCCCTTCCTTGCTATGATTGGCTGAGTTCTGCCAAATTTTCTTAAAGTGACAGTTACACGGTGAACGTCTCCGACAAAGCCCTCCACGCCCGTTTGACGAACACCCCAGTTTATCGCAGCTGAGGCGCGTATGATTCCATAGTAGAATGCTTCATCTGAGTGATCAATTTCATCAAAATTAATCAGTTATCGATTTGATATTATCAAATCTTTACTCCTTGTGAAAAAAAATTGTCAGCACACAATTAGTAACTTTACTGAGAATATCCATCACATAAGTTTGGTCATTGTCATTGCTTTACAAATATTTCATTTCTTTCACCTCAAAAATTTCATTTCATTTCACGGCAGAAAAATTACAAAACCTTTCTGGTTCAGGGCTTTTTTTTATTATTCAAAGAATGATCTAACTATGTCTTGTCGGTGATCTTTTATGAACTCTTCAAAGGATATTTGAAGAAAATGAAATGTAAATCTCAATAATTCTTAAAATCATCCTGTAAACACAACGACCAAAATCGACATCTTCAGCTGCTTATCGAAATAGGGTTCTGGATTATGCTGGAGCCTCTCACAGCTGGCTTTGGGTAAGAGGTGGGGTACACCTAGGAGCAGTTGCCAGCTCATCTCAAGACCATTCATGCAACTCTATTAACTTTAATTAAGTAAATAAGCCACGATGATAATTAATAAATGACCATTCATCCATCTATCCATCCATCCATCCATCCATCCATCCATCCATCCATCCATCCATCCATCCATCCATCCATCCATCCTTTCATTCATTCATTCATTCATTCATTCATTCATTCATTCATTCATTCATTCATTTTCTTGGATTTATCCTAGTTTCTCAATTTTGCATGTAATTTAGGGCATTCATTTTGTATTTCTCACTATTGTTAAACCTACTCAGACTTTTTTTGTGTTTGATATTTTTTTTGTCCGAGACATCTGGACACATCCCAAAGATATAATGTTTGACTTATCTAACAAAAATAAACAAACAAATTGAACACACATTAATTTAGCAAGGTTCTAGTGTCAATATGGGTATAGGAAGCTGAAAAATTTCAGTAATGTTTATCTTTTCTCTGTTAAAAACATATGACAATGAAATATAACATCATGTATTTCTGTTCTAAAAGTGCGAACAGTTCAGTTACCAGCAGTCATTTTCTGTATATTAATGACAACACCTGCTGTATACTAAAACACAAAAGAAATTCGTTGTATGGGTGATTGCATTTTTATATTGCTCCTGTGACCTCCACAGGTCACTTTTGTGACACTGTGTTAATGAATGTTAAAGTAGACACACCCTCCTGAAATGCCATTTTGTTTGCTTATAATCACATTAATTACTGATTCACCTTCCCTTTTGTAATTTCCTAAATGAGCAACCTTTGGCTATCATACAGATAAAAGTATGTTTTATTTTTGTTTGACTCATAATAAGACTTCTGTGTTATCTGCCTTTGAAAATGTCACAGGTCCTGGCTGTTCACCTTTCGACAATGAGATGACAAAATAAGAGAAAGGCCAAATGATACATATGGAAGTATTGCAGGGTTGTGTGGTTTGAAATGGCAAAATTGATTACATGTGGCCAACTGCCTGAATATACAGATCCTTGGAGTGGTGTCAGAGTGTTAAATCAGTGTTAAGTCAGGAGAATCGTTAACAACTGGTGTAATGAGGTCTGAAAGGTTCATTTCAATGTGTTAGAACAGTGTCAGTTCAGTGTCTTGTGTTTTTTGTTTCACTAATATATATTGAACTATTCAGTTTGTACAGCATCCATGCCTCCTACACAACAATGTAAGCTATCTAAGAAAAATATCATGATGTGCCACAGTATAGTTGTAACTGATAAGGATGACATTAAAATGTATTTTGTCATGCACATCCCAACTATTTGTACCCGCTCTTTGTCCTTTTTTGTACTCCCCACCTGATCCATGATCATGAAATGTTCTATATATTAATGGTAAGTGGGATACGACAAAGTCATAACAATTGACATTAAAGATGGTGAACACTTGTCATTCTGACAAATTGGATAATTATACCACCTTTGGTCCGCTTATTGTCTCCATAAAGGTCTGTGGCTCTATCTCTCTTCGGAATCTGTTCCTCTTCCACAAATGGCCTGCATACGCAGTATCCATGTCTCTCTTGCAGGCCTACAAAGCCCTTTATAAACCACGCCTGGGTGACAGAAAATCACAGCTCTTGCAACTAGGGAGACAAACAGCTGAGTGCTCCTCAAAGCAAAGAATCTCCTGTAATTTCAAATAATTATTAATTTGGGGTGTATTATGTGGAAAGCTGTGGTGCTGGTGGTGTGTCTACTGGTGGTTGTTGGGTCTCAGCCTATGGATGACCCAGCATATGGGGTGAAGCTGTGTGGTCGTGAGTTCATTCGGGCCGTTATCTTCACTTGCGGAGGCTCTCGATGGAGACGGTCGCTCAGGACTCCAGGTGAGAATGCTAAGAAACTACAGTGTCAACACAGCTATTTTTATGATGTCTCAGGTTTTCATCGGGTCATTATATCTGTTAATAATAGACTTATTAAATGAGATCAAATTTTGTTCCCAAATTTTTTATGATCATGTTATGGTAACTTGTGATTTTCCTAGACATTTGACTATTAATAATATGTTCGTAAAGTTTCTGCATTTATCACCTTCTACTCAGTTGAACTGCTGAAATGGAAGAGCACATGCAAATGATGATTTCTAGAATTGTAGATGGAACTAAGATTTATTTTAGGTTGTAGATTGACAAAAATAGTGGAAGTAAAATTTGCATTGGCTGCTAATGTTGCTTGACATCGCTATCATTGTTCACATTGTAAAACATTACGACAATAAATTTTCATTGCCGCACAGCAAAGCGGTTCCGGGTTTGAGTCCTGCTCTGTGTGGACTTTGCATCATGCCCTAAGACAGCTGGGATAGACTCCAGCTCCCTGCGACCCGCTACGGCGGATAAAGCGGTTTGGAAAATAAATGAATGAATGAAAAATACTTTTATTCTTTACAGTTCAATTTACTTTAGAATTGCATTATATTACCAGAAATAAATACAATAAACCAACAGATTCACCCTGACAAAAACATGCAACATTCTGACACTCAGAGAGATGATGAAAATGTTGACTTGTGTTATTCATTGGAGGTAACAGTATCAATGCAGCTCTGGACATGTGTGTCAAAATGTTAATGACATGAGATTAATGCAGAAGAATGCTGTTCACATTTCATTAGCTGCATTATGTTGAGCTAATTGCAAATAATGTATAACTAAACATGAACATTTGGATTTTAAATTTGGACTAATCCCTGTAACTTGGACACTCTTCCTCAACAATATAGTCTTCTGAAGTTTTATTTTTATCCATACAGATAATTTCCATGGTCAGTTCATTGAAAGAGACAGGCTTGACTGTTTGATAAATATATTCACTTTATCGATGTTACAGATGTTTCGGAGGACCCATTCAGCTATCGCCAGGGGGATTCCTCCGAGGGATCTATGGTTGAGAGTTTACTTCAGAGGAACAGAGACCTAAGCTTCATGCCAGCAGAGAAGCAGGAAGGCAAGTTCATCAGGACAACCCGTTCCTTCATCACAGAGGAAATCCTGGAAGCTCTTCGCAAAGCTGATCGCAAGGGCCGGGACGTGGTGGTGGGCCTGTCCAATGCCTGCTGCAAGTGGGGCTGCAGCAAAACTGAAATAAGCTCCCTGTGTTGAGACTCATTATCTGTTACAATAGACCTGTTTGTATGCATAAGTTAATAAATGAACACACAAGCACACACTGTCACTGCCCCCCCCCCCATGTCTGAATTGTTGGTCATTTTCTATCACCGGCCTTTCAGCTGGAATGAAATGTTTGAGTTGTTTCATTTTTAAACATTTTTTTAATTAAATCAAAGCACTGTATAGGAAGGGCTGCCTGTGTTCAAAATATTTATATATATTTCTGTTAAAAATATATATATATCTTGGGCTTTTCAATTGAAAGCCTTAATTATTCACAAACATTGTAATCGAAATTTCCTTTGCTATAAACTGAATGGTGCCTAATGTTGTTTGTATATTATGGACTGTTGGCATCTTGAATTTGTTTCATTGCACAATATTAAAGATACAGATCCATAATAAAACAAGTCTCTAAAAATATGTTTTATTTGATGCATCTTCATATATACGAGAAAGTGACATTTTCAATAATTTAAGAAATGCTTATTCAAGTAAATATAGCCCAACAATACTAGCTTACAGCTTCTTCTTTTTTTCAAATTTAAGAAATAGCCTTGCATTTGAAACAGGGTGAAATGTTATACATGTATTATATGCACATCAGATGGTATTGTGTCACAGTGGGTAGTGCTGTTGTCTCCCAGTGTCTGCATGGGTTTCCTCCATGCTCTCTGGCTTCCTCGTGCAATTTAAGTGAAATGATAAATCTAGATTGTCCATAGGTATGGGTGAGTTGGTTGTTCGTCTTTCCTGCATCTCCCTATGTGCTGGCAAAGTGTTTGGAGTGTACCCTGATTCTCACCCACAGACAGCTGGAATATGCTCCAGCAAACCCCGTGACCACAGCCATCCATCCATGGATGAATCCACTTACAGATATACAGTAATCCCTCCTGTATTCGCGCTTCAAGATGACCAGCTTCACTGTCTCAGATTTTAGCAGGCGGATTTTTGCAGGTTGTCACGTGATACCATACGCGCATGCTATTGGCTGACAGCATCTGGAAGTTCCGAGACTCTAGAAACGCAGCGCACTTTTCTGTACGTATTAAAAAAAACACTTAAAAGCTCTTTAAACAATCTATGAGAGGAAAAGTAATACAGATAGAAAGTGGTTTAATATCAGTATGGAAAGGGTTCATAAAACTTTTAACTACCGTAAATAATAAAATGCATAGTTCGTCCCTATATATCGAAATTTCTTTTTTTTCCCGAGTGGCCATTGTTGATAACATCCCTGTCCAGTCAAGGTTTATGAAAATCCGTCCAATCGCGTTGAATCCCTCCCTACGACGTGAGTGTATCTCTGTGTACGTGGTGACGTCACTGGCAGTACCGGTAAACGTACCGGGCGTGGTGATTTACTGAAGTTACGAAGACAACAGCAAACTTTGTTAGCCGTGTTTTGAATGGTGTCAGAATGACAGGCAGGAATGTCCGCACGTCTCACGATGAGGTAAGTAATTCCTAGTCATAATGTATAATAGCTAATACTGAATAACAGTTCTTTACGAACTCCGGATATAACTGAAGTTACTTCCGATTCAACTGCGTAGCTGGACAGTTATATTTGTTTTTTCTTAAATAAACTACTATATATGCTATATACTATACTCGGTCCTTATTACCTAGTTTGAATATTTGATAATGTCTTCATGGAGGCTTTTGGTGCTCAGTGCACATCGAGTAGCCTATAGTTACACCACGTGAGGGTGAATTTGAATCAATTGCTGCTACAAATGATAAATTTTGTGGTTTAATCTGTGGGAGAATCTTGTTGCTGTCGCCTCACAGCAAGAAGGTTCCTGGTTCGATTCCTTTCAACAAATTTTCCAGAACTGTGAGTGTTTACATGTGTGCTTATTAGCCTTTGTGTGGCTCCGTGATGAGCTGGCGTCTCATCTGGGGTGTTCCCCTCCTTTCGCCTGTAGCCAGCAGGGATAGGCTCCAGCAGATGCATGACAGCAGAGGAAAAAAGTGTCAGTGGATGAATGGATGGATGAATGGATGGATGGATGGATGGATGGATAATGCATCTGTTGTTTTCACATGTTTCCTGCAGGCACAGGAATTGCCGATGCCCTAAATCTAACGGTCCCATCTATGCTGAGGTGGCTTCTTTGGCCCTCTTTCTGGTGATCCTTTCAAGTGGGTTTTCTCCAGCAAGTAAGCACATTTAAAAGTTGTTTATTTTCCTTAACATGATTTACATTTACATGGAAAATATGAACAGCTGCTCTGGAATTTTGCACTGAATAAAATATCCAAAGGTAGTTAAGGTGGTCCTGTCCTGTGTTAAATTAGATACAGTACAATTTAACCAGCTACAACATTCCATGCTGTCTGCAAGGTAATAAAATATGCAGTCTGGTGAAAAATTACTAGAGCCATTTCTGAATGCTTTCATTTTTGTGAGTATATCATACAAAACGGTCAGGTTTTCCACAAAAAAAAGTGGAAAGAGCCTTCGTCTTGCTCTTGTAGGAATTATGGAGGCACTTCACTTTTGTTCCTTTTTCTCTTTTTGTACCCAATAT
Source organism: Antennarius striatus (assembly GCF_040054535.1). Lineage (NCBI taxonomy): Eukaryota > Metazoa > Chordata > Actinopteri > Lophiiformes > Antennariidae > Antennarius > Antennarius striatus. The sequence goes on along the minus strand of NC_090791.1, from coordinate 10,909,254 downwards.
GTGATCATTGTGGATGTGCGGAGCCCCAGAACGTTAGAAACAGGCTTGCAACCTTTTCTTAACTGATTAATTTCAATTATTTTCTTCCTCATTATTCTGGACTTTCTTTTGATTTGTGTGTGATGCTAGTGAGTGTTTTGAAAATTGTTTCTTTTTTAGTGTTGATAATTAGAGCAATTGTGGTAGCAATCAGGCCAGTTTCTTTCTACACCAGCTTTCTAGTCAAGTTTTGAATACAATTTAATAGCATTTTAAATAAAATAAAAAAAACGCTGGTATTTAGTGTACTGGAAAACCTTTTTGTCTGTTTGATTAAGTACCATTATTTATTTTGTGAATTTTTTATTTTACGAGTTTTATGAATTTTGTATTTGCTCAGGTTTCTTTTGTTTTTGTTGGATGTTGTTTGGAGATATGACAGTAGAGAGTATTGATATGAGATACACACAAAAAATTTGAAGTAAACATTTTCACAGCCATGTAATGGAGTTTATCTTTATAAATATGCGGATATCTATACTTTCTATCACTGCAAATATACTCTCCAACAAAATACACTGTTGAATCATCTTGCAGTAATATCTTCATATTAGTATGCTAGTTCGGGCTTTTTTTTTTTAAACTAAAAAAATAACATTGGTGTCCTGGTCTTAAGGTTAAAAGCTTAAAATATTTGCTTCTCTGTCTGTTTCAAAGGAGAAGTAACAAAGATTTCATGACGTTATTTGACTGATCAAAATGCTTGTTTCCTGCTTTTGTGACTTGCAAGCCACTTTCCTGTTGTGTGTTTTCAGGCATCGAAAACTTTGCAGGTTTACAAGAAGTAGGCAGTGGTGACTGATGAAGAAAAGAAAAAATCTTGTCTGTGTCTGTGGAGATGGGTGGTTCCTTCTTGTGGTTTTGTACTTCTGTCTTACTTTGTGGTACCATCTGTTTGTATCCTATACAAACAGATGGTAAGAAATTATATTTGATTTTACCAACTGCCTAAAACTGGTTGAGAATTAGCACTTAATCTGTTTTCAGTGCTCTTTTTGACTCGTGAAATAGTTCAGTGTGAATTAGTCATGTTTAATTTACAGTGTAATTTCATGAGGACATGTGCATTCAATAGTTTTACTTTAGCTGTCAAGTTATTCAGTTTTTCATTTTTTCCTGGATACCTTTTTTGTGACTCATGGTGGAGTTGAGACATTTTACTCAGTGTATGTAACTGTCCCCATCTTCACAGCTTTGTATTCCATTAAGTTATACAACAACTTCTGCCAACCCATGCCAGTTGTTTGTTTGCATGCAGGGTTATCCATTAACTAATAATTGAAAACTTAGGGAGGATTGCTCTTGCGCCAGCATAGTGTGGATCCAGTTACAATAATAATAATAATTCAAACTTTATTGATCCCCAGAGGGGACATTTTTTTACTCTCAGTACATGCATTTGTGTTAGTTTTTAACACATCACACACAGTGTTGTGAACAAGGCCCCTGAAACACAGCACAATAGGGGCCTGTAATCATGCGGTTAGTCCAGAGGAGGAAGAGTGACGGGTCGCGCTCGGAGGTCGCGCCCCAAATGAGCAGCTTGTGGTGGGGACGGCGCCCTCGGCTGTGAGGTGAGCTGACACCTCCCATTGTCAGCTCACACTCCAAGGGATGTCATGGCGGGAGCGGGAATCGATCCACCGATGGCCGGGCGATCCGTCTTCAAGACATCTGCTCTACCGCTGAGCCACTGCCGCCCACTGCTGAACGTTGGGCATTTTTCAACATTTTCTTCACTTTATCAGGAAATAATACATGGCTCTAACAGAAAAAAATCAGGTATTTTCAATAAGCATTTCTCCATGGTGTCTGGAATCTAATTCAGGTACAGATTAAAAGGTTGACTATTAAAAACCCATTATCCTCAGGTGTAATGGTTAAAAGCAGGATCCAGTGTTGTCAACCCATTTGTTTTACCTCGATAAAACTAACACAACCTCATTGTAGTTACACCTGATGAATAAAACAAGGTCAGAGAAAATTAAAACACATTTTCTAACATGATATTATCTTATTTTTCTATCTCATTAGTCTCTGGTGGTCCTCCTGCTCCTCCTTCTCCCCCAGAATGCTTTATCCCATGTGATCACAAAAGCTGTTTGGTACATATCAACTGTACATGGGAGGAAAGGCAAGAACCTGAGATTCCCACCATCTACAGTCTGCACTGGGAGCCAGCAAGTAGCAAGTAAACACAACCAAGAAAAGCTGACAACTTCAAAGTTTTAATGACTATAATCTTTAAACTTTTTAGCAAAGCATTCTGAGTTTATGTTACTTGTCTTCTAGAGAAGGGCATTGGATCAATGGGTCTACTTTAAGTAGACAGATCCTTCGTGAACAGTTTTCCTACCATGGTGAACTTCGTGTTTGGGTACAGGCTAAGAACCAGTATGGCTCTGCCAAATCTCAGGAGGTTGTGTTCAATACAGCAAATATCAGTGAGTATGATACCACTACGGATAACTCGTTATATTGGTGGTATTTCAGACAATGTTTCATTTAAAGTAGTTTATTTTACCTCCGTCTCTTTTTCTAGTCAAGCCGCCTCCCCCAACTATCACATCAAGCCACCAGGATTCATTAGAAATTTTCTGGAATTCCACCTGTATCCAGCTTCAGCTCTCTTCAGGATTATGTGAGGTTCGACATCGGACTGGGGTCGACCAAGCCTGGTTTGAGGTGCCTTAGGTCCCCCCCCCCCCTCATAGTTCATGTAGTGGAGCTTTTATCTATGGATTTACTCACACTGGACTTCACTCTCGTCTTTATCTTATCCGGTTCATAAGATAGAAAGACAGGGGAGAAGTTTGACCGTGACCTAGTTTTCTCAAGGTTAAGGTCATCATCTCATTTTCACCCCCTTTGCCGCCCAAGTAATGTGCTTTTTGTTCCATCTTTCTATCTGCAACGGTTGCGAAGATATTTGGTGGAAAAACGAGTGGACAGACAGACGACCACGCAAACACAGACAATTACAATACATCACTGCTTTGAAACAGGATGTAATCATCATAAAACTCAAACAAAGGGCACATGGTCACACAGTTGCCTCAGAACAGAAGGTTCTGGGTTTGATTCCTTTATCTGTGGAGTTTGTATGTTGTGTTGAGTATCCTGGTTAGTCTGTCATTTCTGTGTTTTGATAGATATAGTAGATATTTTATTATAAAGTGTGTGTGTGTGTGTGTGTGTGTGTGTATGTGTGCAGTATATGTATATACTGTATATATGTACTGTATGTGTGTATATATATGTGTGTGTATATGTATATATGTGTATACAGTATATAGGTATATATATATAATGTATATTTTTATATATGTTGCTCACAAAAATTAAAGGAACACTTTAATTGGTCCTGGCATGAAATCAATTAAATAACCTGTCTGATAATGTTCTGGTTGGTTAAGCAGCTGAGGGCATCATTAATCACTTTCAGCTGTATTGGTGTTCATTGACTTAACAACAGGTGCATTACAGTGGCAACAATTAGAAAACTCTCAAAACAGGACTGGTTTCACATGTGGAGGTTATCTCAAGTTTCTCTCTCTTGATCTTTTTTGGCTGGCTACTCGCGCTGGTTTTGGCTTGAGTAATCATCTCTATTGTAAGTATGAGGTGATTCCTTAGGAGCATGCCACGACGTTGTCAAGCATGCATACAAGCTTCTGGGGGCCACACAAGATACTTAAAAGCATTTTGAGTTGCAGAAATTAAGTTTTTGAAAAAAATGGATTAGCCTGCCACATCTTAATTTCACTCTGACTTTAGGGTCTCTACAAAAAGAAGCCCTTTGTAGGCTGAAAACTTTTATTTCCATTAAAAGACTTGGCATCCTTTTGTTCCTAAGACATTGCCCTGTCGTTATTTGTATAGAAGTCCAACTTCATATTGAGATCTGATGGATCTAATGTGTTTCTTTTAAGTGTTCCTTTAATTTTGTGAGCAGTGTATATACTGTATATGCATAGATGGATGATACTGAAATATGATCTTAAGAGAAATAGAAAATTGTGTTTGGACAAACGATTTAATTGAATGCTAGTTACATCCCGCTCTGCACAGGATGGTGAAATCTATGGCAGCTATTCATTTGACAATCTGCTGCCCTGCATGACCTATGAAGTTCAGGTTGGTTGTGCCTGTGGGAGAGGCCTGAGGAGTGACTGGAGTGAAATCCACAGCGTGCAAGGCACAGAGACAGGTGAGTCCACATTTCTCACACATAGTCTCCAGTTTTTGGATAGATCAATTATATTAGAAAAAGTAATCAAATAATTAGACATATTTCTACATGTGTTACCCCACACTAACAGAACAGGTTGAAGTTTAAGAAAATGCACGGTCACTTTATTAAATAAAAAGTGATATGTAAAGGGATGAATAACCTGCAGATGTTTCCCAGTGTTCACTTTCTTTGCGAATAAAATGAAGATTGATGCTACAGTGTTTGTATGGCAAGAGAAACTATGATGGTTATCTGAATTTACTGCATATGTCTCCTTTATGCTATTCTTGTTCAGCCCCTGTTGGAGAGCTGGATGTATGGGGAGACTGTGGGATTTTCCCTGAGACGATTGACTGTGTTTTGACCTGGAAGGTATGTAAAGCTAATGATTTGTGTTATCATCATCACTCTGCAGCTGAAATAATGAACTGGTGTCTCTCTTTCTTTTCCTCTTTATCCTGTTCAGAGGCTTCCAGTATCTCAGGCTTGCGGTGTCATTCTGGGATATGAAGTCACACTTTTGTACAAAAATGGCACTGCAGTGTTGGTAAATGTGTCCAGAGTCAAACCACGGCACCATTTACTGTGTGATGAGAAGATATGCTGCTTTACTGTTGCTTTTAAGACTGGATCATCAGCCAGTGTGTCAGCATACAACGCCCATGGTGCCACTGTGCCTTCTTACTTTGTTGTGCCATTTTCAGGTATCAAGACTGGTTGATTGAAAAATGGTGCCCCAATTTATGTGATTCTTCTCCTCAATTTCTAGTTTTTCTTTTCTTGCGGTTCAACAAATCTAACTAAGCATTTGTGTATTGCTAAGGTAAAGAGGAAAATCATCAAGGTTTGCACCTCAGGATGGATGAGGAGAACCTTACAGTGTCCTGGGATGTGCCTTTGCAACACTCTGACAACCTGCAGAAATATTTGGTGCAGTACAAACAAGTAGGAGCCCCCGCAGGCCAAACATTTGATTGGGTCAAAGTCAACAAAAGCCAAACAACAACATTTTTTAAAGGTCAGTTTGATTAGATTAGATATTTTATCAGTACTAGTTTCAAATAGGAAGCATTAACAATCTGTTTGAAATCCAAGTTCAGTAACCTTAAAGTTGCTTAAAACACATAATTGGACAGTGATTATTGTTGATTCAATTTTCAATTGATGAGGAAATAGCAATAATGTCAGCCTTTTGGTTGTTTTTTTCTGATGTGTGTCTCCACCTATAGGTCAATTTACAAAGTACACACCTTACCAAGTTTCACTGTTCACGGTGTCATATAGGGGTGAAGTCCACCACCTTTTATCAGTTATTGGATATTCTCGTCAAAGAAGTAGGTGTTTTTATTTTTATTTTTTCTCCTTGTGGAAAGTTTTGTTTCTGCTTTAAGCAATACTCAAATGAAAGATAAACTTATAATCCTCATGTCCATCATCACTTTTCAGTCCCGTCCACATTGCCGTCATTGAAGGTGATTTCCATTGCTACTACTCATGTGACCTTTCTTTTGGAACCCATTCCCCTCGCCAAGCAGGAAGGACTGGTCCTTCACTACCAAATAGGAATAGACACACAAAATGGTACGTGCAAACATTTTGTAGTGATTTGTTAAGGATACTCTTTAGTCACACTGACTCTGAAAATGGACCATTAGCTTCTTTATGTAAAATGTGCCTCCAAGTAATTTGGTGAATACATTTACACCCTCCTCAGATTTAACTGTTATTCTGAGCTTTTTAAGCAATTAACATTATATGTACGAATTTTTGATAGTTCATATGTTTGGTTTGTGTTAAAATTTCTGTAAAACTGAACATTTCCCTCAGCTCCAGTCCAACTTGTGTGATTAGGGCTAATTTCGAGTGTGTTAAAACAAATGCAAAACTTAAATCTGTAGTAGATTTCAATCTTTGTTGTTCGTCTCTTGTAGTGCGCAATGTGAGTGCGGTCCCACAGCATGAAAATAAGACATTCGAGGTCCAGCATCTGAGTTCAGGACAGTCGTACGTGGCGTGGATCAGAGCTGTGACTGCAGCCGGGCTCGGAGAAAAGGCCAGCACGATGTTCGAAACAAAGCACGAAGAATATTTTGGTATCTCATGACATCTTAATCCATGTCTGGTTTTACACAGATTTTCAAGAGGAGGAATTATTACAAAAAAAAAATTCTTATAATGGTTTTCTGTCCCTCTTTCAGGAAAATTCTCCATCTTGTTTGGAGTAATTTGTCTGTTTGTCATATGCCTTCTTGTTTTCACAAGGTGAGATGATCACCTCAAATTACTTGTACTTTACCTTTCACTCTATTCTTCTATCCCTGTCTTGTCTAAACCAGTGGTACATCTAGAATTTTTTTTAACCTTTTTGAATATGAATTTCTACCGTCTCACACAAATATGATGTGATCAATTCTTATTTCCATTTAAGTAACATGATTTACAATGAAGAATTAAAACTGTGTACATGAATTGTTGATTATATTGATAAAGGACTATTTTCTTCCAGTACAGTATTTTAAAAGTAAACCAACACTAAATTATTGATTGTCATGTGTCTGCCAGCATTTGCTGTGGTGAAAGCAAAGTGATTCCATTGCTGTCTCCATGTTACTGTGATAAAGTACCAGATCCTCGCAACAGCCACATTTTCAGAGAGATGAAGCACCAGGTGAGACTGTGATGGGGGGGAGGGGGGTGAGCTGAGAACATGGTTAACACAGGTTTTCCAGATGGATTAATTGATTTCAATCTTGTGAAAACTGTATTCTGTGTGCAACTGCATGATCCCCACTGTTGTCACTCCTTATTTGTGCATTTTAACAAATTACAAAACTGTGCTTTCTTTCGATAGCTTAACGACCAAATTACTTGGATCTGCATTCCTGTTTATGAGCCACATCCTGAGATCTCTCTTTTGGAGATTGTGGAAATTCAACCCTGGGCCTCCAAATCCTCTGTGGAGAAATTTTCAGATGCTGATGGATTGAATAATCAATTGATCAGAGATGGCTCCTCACATAAGGACTGCCAGAATGGTCAGAGGGAGGATGCTGTTATAGAGGAGTTTCAGTGGACAGAAGACAAACATGGAGGAGAGGCATACAGTAAAAAGGTTGATTCCGATGAGGAGAGGGAAAACGAGGATTATTGTAGCTCATCAGAGGAAGAACACAGCACAGGTTATGAAAAGCATTTCATGCCTACTGTTTCGGATGTATGGAAAGTGTCCTGATTGCTCCATGGTAACATTCTTATGTCTTTGTACAGTACCAATTTCTTTTAAGTATTCATCAAACTGTCGGATTAGGCCCCTCCGGACTGGCTCCTGTACCTTTCTCTCCAGGAGCCCGGTGAGCGGACCTACTGTATGTCACTCAGGTCATAGATTTGTCTGCTGAAGCTGCTGGCCTTCACTTTTTCCATGTGTTTATTTGGTTTGGCCACTTGACATTTTTTTTTACCAAATGCTGGTTACAGTTACTACTAAAGTTACAACTCAAATGCGCACTCCTGTTTTGTTCTGTTTTTAATGGATCTAGTGAGATTAGACACAGAGCTCTCAGGAGATGGATGTTGTCTCCAGCTGAAAATGATTTTGTGAACAGTACTAGTGCATCCTCAAATATGAACTGCCTTCCTGAACAAATTCATTATGAACACATCCATGTGTCCTTATTCTACTGGGTAGATAAACCAAACATAGAATACATATTTTATACATGCCATTTTGTGTTATTTCTGCTCACATGCAGCATTTTCTATGTGAGTCAGAATACACCTTGCACTTATGTTTAGTCTGTCCCTGACAGAGAAACCAAAGGAAGTAAATAAATGTATAAACTGATTCATGTACCTAGTAGCAGGTATAGTTGTATTTCTATCTGAATAGGAGAATTATGGTGAATCTGATGAAGAAAAATTCATTTGCATTGTTTTTGTTGTTTGAATACAATTTATAAGAACAAACAATTGATACAGGTGTAACTTGATAATTTACAGGGCGGTGGTGAATTGTGTGGATTATAAGGGAAACACATTGATGCAAACTATAACCCAGACCTGTCAATGATGTTTATAGCACCTGCTTTGCTTTAATCGGTTGTGTAGAGTAACAAAAATCACACATACATGATGTGACACAGAACACAAACAGATGAAATATATAGATACAGAACCACAAGGGACATGTAAAGGACAGCAGGGGACGAAACTACAAAAAATAGAATAAACAACAAAAGTTGAGATTATAAAATATTTTTGTGCAATACAGCAAATGTTGTGGATAGGAGTGTGTGTCTGCAAACTTGTGGTATGCTTGTGTGGGGATAAGGTAAGGCAAACAGAATGTTCAGACAGGTGGTCTGGAGAAATGAAACAAAAGAACGAACAACAAGTCAGGTGACCATGATGACCACTCCAGAAGGTTCCAGGTCTTCTTCTGCTTCCTCACAGATGGATAGATACTGCGGAAGAACTGCAACCTCAGAGCATCTCAGATAAACCATCGTGCTTCAGTGTAGGTGTGGTATTCATTTCAGAATAAGAGCCATTCTTCCTGGCTGCTAATTCATTGGGCCTTCAAGTTATTTTTTTTTCATTGCTAAACAGACAAGCATCTCAAAACTTTTGTGTGTTATATAAATTTTTTCGAGCTGCTGGAGACAACTTCTGCTTTGGGGTCAGCAGTTATACACCGTACATGTTGCAGTTCAGGCATAAAGTTAAAACAAATTAGTCAGCTGCTAAAATCATTCTGAAGGCTGGTTTCAGTGTCTGATTTACACGTACACTCACACAGACACAACAGAAAGATTGAATTAAAAAGCACTTTGTACAAAGTCAGGAACCTTTAACTGTTGTCATTGTGGGATTACAGTAATGCAGTTTACCTTTAACCTTTAAGGAGTGAATTCCACGGGAAACCGAGCTTCCTTTGTCGACGTGTGCCCTGTTGAATGCTGTCCAGTTCCATCATGATATACAGGAACATCATTTCTGACCAAAAGGTTTACTTATCACTGATGAACAGACATACTATGACCCACTGTTATTTCATGTTTGGGGAATTATTGATAAACTCTAAAATGACATTCAAGTGATGTAACTGCATCACAACACAAACTGAAATAAATACTTTAATAATCCCGGAGGAAATTGTACAACTACTGAATAAATAATCATGTGTGACTTTCTAGTCTCCAAGATTTTTTTTCAGTATGTGCTAAGGAATGCTACCCTTGATATTTAAGCTATCTGTAAAGAGAAAGTAAAAAATAGACCAAAAAGATTAACATTAATTTCCATTAGGTACTAACAACGTCCCTAACCTACATTAATTTCAGTTCAGCTCATTGTGTAAGTCCATATTTCAAAAAGGTGCTTTACAGGAAGAGGTGGTCTGAACTGTTTATTCTACTGACCGACAATATCAGGTGTGCAAGCACAAAGAAAAACTGCCTTTTGACAGGCAGAAACCTTGAGCAGATCCAAGAGTCATCATTCCTGCATGCATTCCTTGTATTTTTAAAGAGCCCCATATGGTACTCCATGCTGTACTCAATGATACTGACGAACTGCTATTATTTTTATTTTAAAAACTGGCAGTTGTTTTAAATACATATATCCAATTTTGTAAATATTCTTATTGGAAAATAATACAAACATTTTGTTTGCTTTTATTCCCCCAAACTCTAAAATAACACATATAAGAAAGGAAAATTCATTACAAAGACTTCGTTATAACTGGATTTTTAAAAATCTAGTGTCATTTTTTTCTTTGAATTTATTAGGGCGGCACGGTGGCGCAGTGGGTAGCGCTGTCGCCGCACAATATGGCGGGTCCAGGTTTGCATCCAGCTCTGTGCGGAATTTGTATGTTCTCCCCGTGTGCGTGGGTTCTCTCCGGCTTCCTCCCACCTCCAAAAGCATGTGCTTCAGGTTCATTGGCCGGTCCCAAATTGCCTGTAGGAGTGAGTGTTTGTGCGTGGTTGAATGTCTTTGTGTGTGGTTCTGCGGTGCACTGGCGTCGTGCCTGGAGTGTCCCCCGCCTCATGCCCTATGCCAGCTGGGATAGGCTCCAGCTCCCTGTGACCCGCTACAGCGGATGCAGCGGTAGAAAATGAATGAATTTATTATTAATCCTATTCACATTATATTTTTCTGAATGCACACCATATGAACCAAGTTGAGTCAAAACCATTTTATTTAGCTTCAAATTGCAAATTTTCCATGAAGAGCTTAATATCATCTATCAAGTTCTTTCATATGACCTGTAATGATAAAGGTCATATTACCTTTATTGTACACAATCATTTTTATCACAGTAAGATTTGTCTTTCCAATTGAAACACAGCAGAATTTGACACTGAGATCCATTGTGCAGTTGCATTACGTCATTCATAAAAGCGGCTGTACGACTGTTCAGATGAAGCATAGCCTGAATCAGAAGCCTACTGCAGTCCACCAGCCTGTTACAGTACTTACCCCCTTGGTGATTAATAAAGTATTCTGGTTCTAATTTGAATCTCTGATATTACATTTAACAGGTTTTTTTGCATTTGTCTCGTTAACATGACGTGCAAAAGTCTCTGCCACCAACAGAGGGAAAACAATAGAAGCATCCGCAAAGATCTGAAGAGACAGAAAAGACAAAACATGTATAAGAGAACAAACAATTTGTTTAGATTATTATATGAATTCTGCATACATATATTCACTATCTTCACCATACAAGTTAGCAATTCTATAAAAATGACATTTTATTCATTTTTATCTCATTGGGCAATGATAGAGGATTTGTTTAATGATCTTTTAATGAATAAATCCAGAACTTATAAGGCTATTTCCATATTTCTAACATGAGTAAATGAAAACCGTCCTTTACTCTCCAGTTTGTAAACCTACCTTCACACTTGTAGCATTTGCTCCAATTTTGCCCCAGGATACTGCTTCGTCTGGGCTAGCCCCCGAGTCACATCCATCATACTCCTGAGCCGTGTTGACATACACCGCATAGTCAGCTCCATACCTCTGGATGGTAATAAAGCATTATTCAATCTATTGCAAATGTTCTTTTATAAAATGGTAATAAGACATCATGTTGTGCTCCTATGGAGAATAATTAGCGAACATTTTCAGCTGCATTCCCTCCTCGTGTTTTGAAATAAAAAATATGACAGAAATGTGACTATTCTGCCAGTGAAAGTCCATTACTTGTCATTCTAATGTGCAATTGCATATAGTCTTATCAAAATAAAGTTTTTAGGATTATATACTTATTAAAGATGTCATAAATGCAAAAATACTTACCCATGAATTGGCATTGCATATATGGTGTTTGGCCAAACCTCCTCCCAGGATGATTATTCCTGTGCTATTGGCAGCCACTGCGAGGTTGTTTATCTTTGAAACATCTGAAATTAAATGCAGTGTGTTCAACAAGCTAACCTGCAAAGAGAAATTAAGTGAGAAGAGAAGACTCCTTTACCTTCAATTATGTCACATGTCAGGCCTGGGTTGTCAGATGCAAAGAGAAAGAAAACATCTCCTATAGCACCATCTGTCAGGGCAGGACTGAACACTGGGATGTTGTTCTGAAACAGACAGCAGACAGTAGCAGCACAGTCACCTCATGGTCTGTATATGGCCCAGACAGGAAAAGAGTTGCCTTTATAAAACTTTCATTCCTTTATCCAAACAACAGCTTTGTTTCTGGTCAAGATATGCTTATTCTGATTTTAACACCTGGAACACATTTCAAATAAGCTGGTACATAGGTGAAAAAGTTTTGCTTTATTTATAATTGAGAGGGTTTTGGAGATTTTTGTTTTTATGTGTCTGACATGGGGTTTCCATGACAATTTATTATCAATTACAACTCCTAAAAATTTATTTTCACTATTTTCACAATTTCAATTTGAGTGCCATCAATACTTATTTTCTGTTCAGACATTATGTTACGATTTTGAAACATCATTACCTTGGTTTTATTTATATTCAAAGATAATTTATTTGTGTCCATCCATTCTTTTAATGTGTTTAGTTCCCTGTTTACTGTGTTTACAAGCTCAAAATAATCATCACTATTGTAAAATATATTTGTGTCATCTGCAAATACACTCCGTACTTTATACTGCTCCCAAACCTTACATATTGTGTTGAAGTTTGGGGAAATACTTATCAGAACACAATAAATCTTCTGATCATATTACAGAAAAGAGCAATGCGGATCATTCACAAGGTTGGTTTTCTTGAACATACTCATAAGCTGTTTACGCAGTCAAAGTTGCACAATATTTCATGATCTTGTACAATATATCAATAGTTTTATACAACGCATTCAACAAATTATTACCACCAAACCTCCAGTCAGGACTCATAACTTGAGAGGTTTTGGATATTTTTCATTGCCAAGAGCTCAAACCACGCGTAAACATTTTTGTGTGTCTGTGTGCGGGGTGAAACTATGGAACAAACTGGGCTCACAACACAAGCAGCGCCAAAGTACTCAACAACTCAAACTGTTATATAAACATCATGTCTGGTCAAAATATAGAGATGAGGGTCTTTAACTCAAACTACTGTTTTTTGTCTATTAACGTTGTTGGTATATTGTACATTACCATTGTTGGTATAAAGTGCCTTCCTTACATTGTTGTGTGGAATTGCTATTGCAGTGTGATAATTATTGTTGCCCATGGTTATGCCATCATGATGCAGTTATTGTGTGGTTGTCCTTAAAAGAAGTAACAATTAAGCTCAGTGTGTTGATCTCTGAATCAGGAACTGGGGTGGGATTACATAAATTTTCTTCTTCCCACTCCCTTTCAGGCAGAATTGTATTGTTGAGTTATGATCTTTATTTATTTATATGCTTATTTAATTATTTTTTCTTTGTTTTTTTTGTTTTGTCTTTTTTGTTTTTTCCTTTCCTTGCCTGAAATAAACAAATAACTAACTAACTAATTAAAAAAGACTGCGAAGGTTGTTGAATAATCAATGAAAATCTGTTATAGGACATGTGGTAGCAAATCAGGTCAGTATTGTGGTTGGGCAGGAGAGGGTTGTATTTGGTCACAAGCAAGAACTGGGCAAGGTTGACCATTTTCATTTTTGATCATTTTCTCAAGTAACATCCTGAAAAAGGTTCCATTTAGGGACTAGTTCTACAAATGGACCTCGAATTCGACCCTTGCGTTGTCAATAATGGTGAAAACCTTAAGAAATTACTAGTTAGCAACCAAGAAATGTATTTTCACACCTTTTGCTCCATTTCTCTGTGGTTGTCTTACCAACAGTGAAGTTAAAGTGCACAGAACAGCTACGTCTGTCCCTAGATATACCTTGTAGGCCCAGTAGCAGACCGACTCAGGGTTATTGATCTCCTTGCCCAGACGATGGATAATCTTGGATGGAGTCCAGTTAATACCCTAAAAAGAGAAGTATGAAAATAAAACCAAAAAAAAGTGTATGATTTGTATTTCTGCCTGGTAGAGTGCAATTAATTTATTTGACAGAAACATTTCCTACATCTACATAATGATTTCAGAAAAGACAATAAAATATAGTCAACACACCTCATTCTTTTGCTCCTGCAGCATGGCCTTCATGATTGGCACCATCCAGTCATAAAATTTAACATAATTTGCCTCTGGCATCAGAGTGTTTCCATTCCTGTGGTTAAATTGAGACACAGGAAAACTGAATGCTCCGCAGAATGTGAATTTGGCTTACAGCAATTGTCATCCCAATAAAAAAATGAGAAGTCCATTTTAGACCATTTAAAAGATTTTGAGTTTATTATCACACAATTCAGAGGAAGAATATCCTCACCGTTGAATAAACATTTTAATAAATTGTCACAAAACTTTTTTCGATTAAAGTTCTGTGAATCTACACGTTGCATTTAAATTTCAAAAGATGAAAGATGATCCTGACTATTTCACACTTGTTTCAAAAGCTCCAGTTTTCAAATTCTCAATTTCAAGTTCTCTTACCTGTTCATACCTCTTTGAAAAAGATCAGCTCCACGCATTGTGAACTCTCCCCTGAAAACGGGGCCCAAACATTTAATCAGATCTTCCTCTATACCTCCAGCAGTGGTCACTACAACATCCACCTGCACAGAGAAGGAAACATGTTCAACTAAATAAGTCTCATGGGCAATTTTGGCAGAAATTTAAATGTTTTCAACTCACGTCATATCTGTACAGCATATGATTGGTCAACAATAGTGTGGGAAGATATATGAAATGTACAGTACAGTGGTACCTCTACTTACGGAATTAATTGGTTCCGGAAGAAATTACGTAAGTAGAAAATTACGTAAATAGAGACGCGTTTTCCATGCAAATGCCCTAATCTGTTCCAAACCCACAAAAATTCCGACACATTTTATAAAGAATAAAAATGCATCAAAACATGTAACAAATACATGTTACGATTAGATTATTACACAATAAATGAGAGTTGTGCATGACGTAAAAAACAAATAATAGAGTAAAGAATAATAATAATAATAATAATAATGATAGTCATTTACCTTTTAACACCTGTCCCCATTGTTTTTTGCCCTCTTTGGTTCATGCGCTCCTGCGTCACGATGCTGAACAACAATTGCATTCCAGTCCTCCTTTTGAACTTCTCCAACCACTCATCCCAACCATGCCTTAAATATATACTTATACTTCATTTTCTTTTAATAACATGTTGATTGTACATTCATTATGGCCATATTCTTTGGCGAGATCAACGAAACGCATCCCTTTCTCATGCCTTATATGATCTCTTGCTTTGTTTGTACGGACAAGAAAACTCTTTTCTTCGTCTTTTCTTTTCCTCTTTTCTTGTCACTTTCTTGGGGTCCATAGCGAATACGTACTCAAAAAGTTATTATATTTGCGCAAAGCTATCAGACAACCTCACAGGTCGAGTGCCGAGTGCCGAAGACACTCCAAAAACACCTCTAGCCCGACACAGAGGTGGAGTGGCATCCCTCTTAGCCAATGGGATGCCAGGAAGATACGTAATAGGTAATAGCCAATGGCAGCGCAGCTATGAGAATGTTGCATTCGGGAACCTGTGGGAGATTTGAGTATCAGCCGATACTGTGTTTTTATTCGAGTATCAGCCGATACTGTGTTTTTGCATTACGTAAGTCGAAATTTCTTTCGTAAGTAGAGGTAATATTTTCCTGCTGAGAAATATCGTAAATAGAGGTATCAATGTATTTGGAGATGACTGTACCATTCTGTGTTCGACAAGGAAGCGAATGCTCTCCCTGACACCACTGCTAATGAGGTTTGAGGTGTAACCGAGGAAGATGGTGCAGCTCATCAGGCAGGGGCAGGTTGATGGGTCCTCCTCATCACCGCCATTCACTGCATTCACTGCTTTCCATGGTTCCTGACGCCTGCTGATCTACATTGTGAATAGAATTAAGCAAGCAGATCCCAATATAAAAATGTAGTGAAAGCCCAATTTACCAGATAGAAAAAAAACTCCATTGTGACTGTTTAAAATGTACCATACATGATCTATACATTTCAGGAATTATTGTAGATATGTGAATTTACTTAAAGGCCCCATATTAGCCAAAATACTTTTTCATGGTTTCAATTCAAAATACCTGTCCCTGGCTTGTCTACAAATCCTGCAGACATGACCAAAAAAACCCCCAAACCATCAGAAAATATTTCTTGCTTCTTGTGAAGCATTTCACAGGTTTGAGGTCCACCATGATGTAGTATAGTAGTAGTACAGTGGGCCTTGTAACCTTTAGCCAAGGAGAGAAAATCCAAGCCAAACCCACTTCTTGACAGGGGTGTGGTTACTCATTATAATTATAACACATTATAGTTATTATAATTATAACACACACACACACACACACAAACAAAAAAACATGGAAATGAAACAGATGTGTGTTTTTTGAACCAACGCTACTTAAATTATTATTATTATTTTTTAAACATACATGGTTATTCCCTGAGGGTTTTCCATCTCACCATGTTGTTGATGTGCTGGATGGCCAAGCCCACATTAGTGGCCTGTAGGCCTGTGCTGACGTAGGACTGCAGCAGAGCATGGTAGTCTACTCCCTGGTTGAAGTTGAATCCTTGGATCTTTGGCATATCATTTGGTATTGGTTCGGTTTTTCTGAAAGGCTCCATTGACAATTTATGAACGTGGTGTGCCATGTTCTCTGACAAGCCTGAAATATATCAAATACAATAAGAATTAATTAAAAATAGAGATCCATGTCTCACTATTAGACATGAGTCATTAAAAGAAGAATACTTTATTCATTCCTTATTTTTTCACTCATGGTTAGTGCATGCATACAGGCCCTTGAAGCAAACACACATAAGGGACTTGGGCATACATTGGGAGGCAATTAGACGGGCGGTTCGCCCCGATTGAGGGGGCTTGTCTTCTCGTCTTCCGCGAGTGTTCTGTCTTGCGGATCCGGGTGTTGCGGGAATCCTATCCCAGCTGTGGGCGAGACGCGCCACGGACGCGTCGCGGGAGTAAACAAGGAAACTTGTGAAGCAACATCGGTACACACTGCACCACCCTGCCGGCTATTATGAAAATGTGACGAGTTAATAAACAATATCCAGGAAAGAGAGCGTAACCTTTTTTTGCCACCAGTCTTCCACTGAATGGTGAATCTGTAAACCCCCCTTTGCTGCCCCTAACAAATACTATGGGTGATTAACCTGGTTTCATAGTTCCAGATCCTACCTTTGATGAGTGCTTTGGTGCTTTGTATTTTACTTATTATACAGTCCCCTATTAACTCTGGGGTAACACTATTCAATCTTTCTGTCAGTGAATGACATGCGATCAGCGTTAACAAAGGACGTGTATATTACCAACACAGAAAACATGACATTATAACAACAGGTAACAACCCCGTAATATAAAACAACAACAGTCGAACAGGTACTGAAGTAAAATCTTATTCTAAGCCAGCAATGAGAACTAAATAACTAAATACCCAGTCCAGATGTTTAGTTATTTAAATGTTTTTAGGCGCTTCTAGTTCAGGGCGCCGATCTTCCGGGCACCTGACCCTTACCCCACACCCCATTGGTTCATGAAACCTACAGCACCTTGGCAGGTTAGTCTCTCTGTCTGTGTCTCTCTTTTTTTTTTTCATATGTCCCGTAAGAAAAACAAATTCCCTCATAGTATCCCCAGTAAAACAAAGAACTTCTATGAACCTATGAACTTTTATTTATATTTTTATTTAATTTATTAAGAATTTATTGAGCATTTATGAAGTATTTTTTTATTAATGATATGTAATATTAGCCCTAATATACAGAGGGCTACAAATCCTCTCCAGAAGTACTCAGCCTGTCTGGGATACTCTCTTTACTTGTCTAAACATGTTACTAACCCACTGCCAATTATATTAATTTTGAAATGTTTCAGCACATGTTTTTAGTTTGTTTGGTTTTACTGTGTTTTTTGAAATGTGTTGCCAACATCAAATTCAAAGTGGGCTTAATGAAATTTCTCCTTTTAAATGTTTTTGTTTTCATGCCAGCTTTTATAAAATATGCATTTTAAATAGTTTTTTGATCATCAAATTCTACTGTCGAACTTTTTTTTGGAAATGGTATGGTAGTTGTTTATGTCAATGAGCTATTTAGAATCACCAGTTTAACGCGTGTGGCCTGTTGCAAGTACTCAAAGGACGTAAACGGAATCCACGCATGTGAGAATACGCAAACTCCCCCAAAGGAGAGCTTCAGCCCCTTGGGTGGAGTGAAAGACAATAGTTGTTGATGTGGGGCGACAGGACTACCGAGTGCACCACTGTCTAAAAAATGTTGATTTTAAAATCCTGACTCTTCTTTCACGGCAATTAATACTTTGTTAAGCCAAGAACCGCGACTTTTACACACAGCTCCATCTATTAACAGCCTTGGAGGGAATTGAGTTCAGGAAAAAAAACAAAAACAAACAAGCTTGTCCTTCAATAACATCTTTCATCCCTGGCAATTAAAAAGAGCCTTTTTAAAGACTATAATGTGCAACTCAACTGAATTGAACTTGAAATGACAATGAGAAATATATGTTCTGAATGCTGTAGGTGAGATTTTTTTAAATTACTTAAATTTTTACACCTATGTCAGTTTTGAATGTAAAATATTTCCATTTTTGTATTCCTTCACATACCTATGAAGTAGCTGTCAAATGATCCCTTGTCTTTTCCTTGCTGCTCAGATGATGCACCTTCCAGTCAGGACTTCACAGCTGCTGCTGGAAAGCCTTTATTAATTTGGAGGGTGGGGTGTCATGCTTAGGTGGGCTGTCCATAGAAGCTGTACCAATTACAAGAGTTTATAAATAGACTTTGCCTGTCAAATAACAACCTTTGGATCGACTTCTGAAATTAAAACTAGCATGCAAACTGAACAATTTCAGCCCAACAGGTTATTATTTGTAGTTAACACTACAGCAAATGCTGTATTCGTGATGTGGCTCTAACATTCTTACATGATTCATATGTGCGTGTGTGTGCGTGCATGTGTGTGTGAGTTAATGTCATGTTGCATGTAGCAAGAGATCGCTACTATTGAATGTATGGATGATGAACTGCTGACTTAAAAAATTGCAGTGGCATGTACATTACATTTATTTATTTGAGTTTTCACTTCAGGTGGCACGGTGGCGTAGCGGGTAGCGCTGTGTCCACACACCAAGGCGGTTCCGGCAAGGCATTTTCTCCCCGTGTCTGCGTGGGTTCTCTTCGGGTTCTCCGGCTTCCTCCCACCACCATAAAAAACATTCGCTTCAGGTTAACTGGCCGTTCCAAATTGACCATGGTAATGAGTGTGTGCATGCGTGTTTGTCTGAGTCTCTGTGTGGCTCCACGGCGCCACACAGAGACTCCACGGCGCCACACAGAGACTCCACGGCGCCACACACACACACACACACACACACACACACACACACACACACACACACACACACACACACACACACACACACACACACACACACACACACACACACACACACACACACACACACACACACACACACACACACACACAAAACACTTTTCAAGTGAACTGGCCAGTCCCAAACTGCGTGCGTGCATGTTTGTCCTTATATGGCTCCGCGGTGCACTGGAGTGTCCCCTGCCTCACGCCCCCGGCCAGCTGGGATAGGATCCAGTACCCTGCGACCTGCAACAGCGGAATAAGCGGGTCATGACGATTAATGAATGAATGAATGAACGAATGAATGAATGTATATGCATCTGAATTCTTTATCATGCAACCTTGACATGATCATCGTCCTCTTCTTACTATAGGGTTCCAACATGTCCGTTTTATATCATATCTGTTTTAGGGCACACACGCTGTTCATAAGCTATACTGATTCGCTGTCTGTGTAGGTTCTCAGTCAATCAGGTCAAGGCAAATCATGGAGAGCAATAAAGGAATCCACTGAACTTGCATGAGGTCTGTTGAAGATGTTTCAACTCTCATCCAAGAGACTGCTTCAGTTCTGACTGGTAGAGACATCAGATTCTTATGAAGTCTCTTATGAACAGATTCTTATTCTTATACTTATACTTATTCTTTTCTTATTCTTATTCTTAGTACATCCCGCAAAGTGGTGATGTACTGTATTGTAATTGTCAGTGTTTGTGTGTTCGTTTGTCCGTCCGTCCACCAAATATCTTCACAACCGTTGCAGATAGAAAGATGAAACAAAAAGCACATTACTCGGGCGGGAAAGGGGATGGAAATGAGATAATGACCTTAACCTTGAGAAAACTAGGTCAAGGTTAAATTTCAACTTTCAAAAATTTTGCATATATCCCAGGAATTGGATAAAATAGAAAGAAGAAATAAAAGGCGTTATATTCAGGGAGCCAAGGGGATTAAAATTCGATCACAACCTTAAACTTGAAAAACTAGTTCATAGTCAAATTTTCGCTTTTATATCTTTTTAGGTACACACGTCTGAAACCTGATGAGATTTCATCACAAAACAAAAAGCAACATTTTCAGGAAGCCAGAGGCACAAAAATGTGTAGGTTAGGGTAAAATGTTGAATTCAGAGAGGTCTTGGAATGTTGCAGTCTCTGACTGCCTTGTTCTTATTCTTATTATATAAGAATTTGGGCTCTACCAATCAGTTAGAACTGAAGAAGCCTCTTGTGTGAAAGGTGGAGTGCCTTCGATGTATTTGTCTTTTCGGCATAAATATTTGTTTCTTTGATGTAATTTATTATGTGATGTCATTTATTTAAACTCAACTCACAAAAACAGGTTTATTGTTCTCGTACTATTTTTTTAAAATTAATTTAGAACTCTCAAGAGTATTTTTTCCACAACATCTGACATTGGAGTTTTTAACATCTAGAAACTGTCTGCCCCCCTGCAGGATGGCCTAGTATTATCCTGCACTAAGAGGAAGCCAGGGCCTACAGCAACAGCATGAGGTCTGAGTCTCTCCAAGGTCGGTTTTGCTTCTCCTTTGCATCTACTGTCACTGTTATTTGCACCAGAAAATTCACAGTCACTTGTGCTTCCTGAATGGATGGATTGATATGTGAGTTTAACTGACTTTGATTTATTCTTGATTATGTATATATACATAGAATGCAAATGCTTTCATGTTTGGATTATGAACATCCGATTTTTAAAATCAGCTCTTCACAATACTGTAACTTGGTTCTGTCTGGGATCCACAGTTATGTCAGTTTGTCAGGGTTTAACATGATTCATTCATTTACAAGTTTAGGCGTGGCCAAAGGTCCTCTGAGCTCATATACTGTATACTGTAATTTTTAAAAAAAATTCTGTAATAATGCCCGTAGGGAAATTATTAAACCAGTCTAGCACACATTGTTAGTCAATATTTTCATGCATATAAAGCGTGAACAAGCCAGTAGCGCGCACACACACACACACACACACACACACACACACACACACACACACACACACACACAAACACACACAAACACACACACACACACACACACACACAAACACACACACACACACACACACACACAAACACACACACACACACACACACACACACACACACACACACACACACACACACACACCTGTAAGCACGCAATAGAGGGGAGGTAGAGTCTAGGAGTAGAATTCATCATTATTTACCTATCAATCAACAGACAGACAGACAGACAGACAGACAGACAGACAGACAGACAGACAGACAGACAGACAGACTGACTGACTGACTGACTGACTGACTGACTGA
The DNA here is from genome assembly GCF_040054535.1 of Antennarius striatus. Classification (NCBI taxonomy): domain Eukaryota; kingdom Metazoa; phylum Chordata; class Actinopteri; order Lophiiformes; family Antennariidae; genus Antennarius; species Antennarius striatus. Next base: position 10,887,707 of record NC_090791.1, on the reverse strand, counting down.
CTGACTGACTGACTGACTGACTGACTATAGATATCTATAGATAGATAGATAGATACTTTAGTAATCTCGGAGGAAATTGTACATATCCACTCATCAGGCATTACATAGCGAATAAATACTGGAAAAACACCAGGACAAAAAGAAACACTGACATCACAGGACATACCACAAGACATTCACTACACTAACAGACACATGCAGCATTAACAGGACTTATATAATAAACTATAACTAAAATATAAACAGTATAAAATTAAAAATAAACAGTATAAAATTAAAATATAAACAGTATAAAATTAAATTAAATCTGTTCAACCCCGTGCTGACCTCGCCACCTCCCCCCCACTCCCCCTGACAGAGTCATTGTACCCCTGATGGCACGGGGCACGAAGGAGGACCTCAGCCTCTCTGTGCAGGTGCTGTGTGACAGCAGTCTGCTGCTGAAGGTGCTTCTCTGCTGGGAGAAGGTGGTGTGTAGGGGGTGGCTGGTGTTGTTCATGATAGCCTTAACTTTAGACATGGTCCTGCTCTCAAAAAGCGTCTCCACAGAGTCCAGGCTCGGACCGACCACTGAGCCCGCTCTGTGGATGAGTCTGTTAAGACAATCCATATCTCTTTTCCTGGCCCCCCCACCCCAACACACAATGGCGTATGACAGCACACTGGAAACTACCAACCTCTGGTCACAGTGTGTGACCAGAGGTGGGGTACACTCTGGAGGACTCGCCAGTTAACAGTTTGTTTAGTTTTTATATTGTACTATTGGCAAAACTCAATTCTTCGTACGCTTCTACCGTATATTCTGTTATTATTTTTAGGATAAACGTCATGTTGGGATGCACAAACTTTTCTTGCAGCGCATCCCAGGGATGCACTACTTAAAGTTAACTCTGTTTATATATATATATATATATATATATATATATATATATATATATATATATATATATATATATATATATATATATATATATATATATATACATACACACACACATACATAATATGTGGATACACACACACACACACACACACAAACACACATGTACTTTTTATCATTATATTTCATATTTGAAATGGGAGTCAGTTACATATAAGTACTTTAAAAGCGTGACAAAGCTGCAACACGTTTCCTGTATCATACCTCAAGATTGTATACGGAACGGAAGCCGCTAGGGGCCAATTCCAGTCGGCGTGTTCATTTGAACCAGAAGAAGCGCTACGAAGCACGGCAGAACAGCGGCCTAGTTCTGATAATTCGACTTTCAAGTCATATCGTATGTATAGTTTGGTATATTTGTATTTTGACAAATTCTTTACACATTTTTACAACTGTAAGACTGTCTCCTCTGGAACTGTTTTTGTACAAGACGAATATGAACGCAAGTTTTCCCTATGTAGCATTAGCCCGGCTAGCAGAATTAGCAATTTAAGTCAAACATGCTAACGTCAGTTTGTAAAATGTATTCAACAATTCTACACTAAACACTGGCTGCCAACATTATGTGGAGTATGGCACAATAAATGCCAGCCTAGAAGTCGACTCTCTGAAATGATAATTCTGAGTTAGACGGCTGCTTTTTTGTGGATAACAGATGGCTGTATTTGCACACTTTGCGCCAGTCACATTGTGACCACCCTGCCGACCAGGCCCGATCTGCCCGTAACTTTTGGTCGCATTGGGTCAACTGAGGGTTTCGATTTCAGTTTCACCGTAAACAACCAATAAATAATACGATTACATACTTTAATTGGTTTGTGATCGAACCAGTGCAGTCAAATCCCACTAAATAAACAACACAGTCTAATAGCTTTAAATCGCGTAAAGGCGGCCTTGCTACATAATGCTAGCTAACTTGTTCTTGGATAACTTTTCTCACCCTCGGACCTTCCAAAGGTAACACTATCAGGGTCAATCGTGAATCGCTGACCCTGGGTCCTGTATAACTTGGTCCTGAAATTTCAACGAAAAATGTTGACATCCAAATATTTCTTTAGTATTTACCAACAGACATCGTAGTGTGGATGGAGGATTAACTTGGTGCGATTAAGCCGGTCAGAGAGATATCTGTTGTTCGTGTAGTCTGTCCTCGTTTTTGTTTTGCAGAACGATTTCCAATAATCACTGAACAATCTTCAAACAGGGATTCTTGGACTAGTTATTGAGGCACATTTATCGTCCCCCTCACTTTACCTCTGAACCAACAAGTCGGGGCCTCATTCTTCCTGTAGCTATACCATGTGCAGCTTCAGTTTCGCACACGAACCCTTGTGTGTATTTCATTTATCAACATTACACAAATTAATTTTGAATAATATTTTCATAATGGTGTATATGAAAAAGATTTGAGATGCTCCCTTTTTGATGTCAGAGCCTATTGCCATTAATTTGTCAAACATACGGTTTCAAAAGAGTGACCCAAGACAAGCTTAAATGCACTATGTAAATGTAAAATCTGATTATATAGTATACAGAGGATTTGAACTGTTGGTTATTTACTTTAGCTTAAAATTGTTTGCCTCCGTATTTAACTTAACATGAATTGTTCTTTCATAACAATACATGGACCAAAAATATTTTGGTCTTTTGCATCAGAAAGCCAGTGATGGGATTCATACTGTCTGATTCAGGGGCACTTGTTTGACCTTTTGTTTTGGTTCTTCTCAGTTTTCTTGGTACTATAAGAAATAATAAAAATGTATACATAATTGTAACTGACATATGTCCTTTTCAGGATGGAGTGGCAGCCAGATGAGCAGGGACTTCAGCAAGTCCTCCAGCTGCTCAAAGACTCACAGTCACCCAACACAGTCACACAGAGAGCTGTCCAACAAGTATCCTACAGCAGCATAATGCGAGGGTGTACAATGTGAAGTTTGTATACAGTATATTTTATTAATTGGTGCCTCGATTATAATGTGGGATTTTATCTTAGCTCATTTTTATCGTACCTGTGCTGTATGTTCCTGTAAGACTACTGCAATGTTATCAAGTTTCAGTTTTCTCTGTAGTTGAAAGGACCAAGCATATGAGCTGTGATATCTTACACAGTTAGAAGTAAAACTGGGATTTCATTCTTTTTTTCTAAGTATGTAATTGCACATTAATAATAAGTTATTGCCAACATGTATCTTTTCACACGCTTAAATTGTATTGATCAAACTGTTATAAAAGGGAAAAAAACGTTTTCATGAATGAAAAATGTCTGTGTGGACCCACTTAAAATCTTTTGTTCCGAGTTTATTCAAGCATGCTTATTTGTTATTTTTCATGCATTGTATAAATGCCAAAAACATAAATTAGTATAGTTCACCCATCAGTTATTTAAAGTTGAATCTTGAAGCAAAATATTCCTAAACTACAATTCTAGAAACTTGAACAGCTCAACCAGTTCCCGGACTTCAATAACTATCTCATCTTTGTCCTAACACGACTCAAAACTGAAGGTGAGTGCCCTGTTTTTTCTTGTCTTTTTTAATGTAAACTCTGATCCGTCCATTAATTAATCTACCATATCAAACAGAAGTTGAGCCTATTTCTATTTCTAGCATTTCATAATTCTATAGTTTATACAATTACGACATTTGGCTATCTCTACTATATTACAATTTTTGTTTTTAATTTTAAATGTAAGGGTCTTTATACTACTGCATTTATTTGACTTAAATTGAGCCACTTTACTACATAGAGTAGTACCATGAACACATGTACTGATATGTAACTGATATGTAACCTTGCTTCATCATAGCATCATCCCAGGCAGTTCCAGCTACACTATTTATCAGGATAAAATCAATAGTGGCAAAACCCCACCCAAGATAACGTTAAAAAAACAAGAGTTTGGATTCTTATCCGCTATCCAAATCTACATTGATATGTTTTAATTGGTTCTCTTTTTTTCCCCATCACAGATGAGCCGACCCGTTCGCTGAGCGGTCTGATATTGAAGAATAATGTTAAAGCCCACTATCAAAACTTCCCTTCAGGCGTTTCTGACTTCATTAAGCAGGAATGTCTGAATAACATTGGGGACCCCTCGCCACTTATCCGTGCCACCATTGGTGAGTTTGTGTGTTTTGTCAAAGCTATAATGTTATGTGGCCCTTTCCCTCTGTAAGCCTCTGGAGATGATGTATAAAATGACCTGACTGCTGGTGAAGGTATTTGTATTCATACTGTCTGATCCTGAGCTGCTCCACAGGTCTCGGCTTTTGTTGCTGTTAAATCATAAGTCGTGAACTCAAGTTGTTCTTTTGGTCTTCTAGGCATCCTGATCACAACTATCTCCTCAAAGGGGGAGTTACAGACATGGCCTGAGCTGCTCCCCCAGCTCTGCAACTTGCTCAACTCTGAGGACTATAACACCTGTGAGGTTTGTGCTTACGCTCTGCTTTGCCTTTTTCTTTGTACTTGTTTATATGTAATGTAATGCAGAAATCATTGATTTGATGTGTACTGTCACTTGTGTGTGAGCAGTCAAAATCCTCAATTATTAAAATGACCAAAAAGTTTTTAAATATTTCCTACAAATCCATCAACATAATGAGCTGAAACGAGTGGAAAGCAGTCTGTATATTACAGTACTTTGCCTCAGTTGTTTTTCTGATGTGGTCTTATTTTGTCCTCTGTGTGCCTGTATGTTCACATGTTGACCCGACAGCCTCTCTGTGTTTACTCATGTCTCAGGGCTCCTTTGGAGCACTACAGAAGATCTGTGAGGACTCGTCAGAGCTGTTGGACAGTGACGCTCTAAACAGACCTCTCAACATCATGATTCCAAAATTCCTTCAGTTCTTCAAGCATTGCAGCCCCAAGATTAGGTACAGTAGACAGAGAACATCATTTCTGATTTTTGCTTCATTGTCATCTGGGTGTGATGCACAATAACGTCTGATTGACTGTGAAGGTGTTTGTATTCATACTGTCTGATCCAGACAGTATCAGGATTCTTCTGATACTATAAACAACATTTAAAGAGTTTCTCTTAGAAACCAGTTGGGCTGTTAACTCGTTGCTGTGAATCTTGCAGGTCCCATGCCATAGCCTGTGTGAACCAGTTCATCATTGGCAGAGCCCAGGCTCTAATGGACAACATTGATGGCTTCATAGAGGTGAGCTGTGTGTGAACATACCACACAATTTTTGCTGAATCCATCTATTTCCCTGTGCCACCCAGTCTTGATCCTGAATGTATATGTAAGTTGTTTCTCTTCTCCCTTGTTAGAGCCTGTTTGCCCTGGCAGCAGATGACGACTCTGAGGTTCGAAAGAATGTGTGCCGAGCCTTGGTCATGTTACTGGAGGTCCGCATTGACCGCCTCATTCCCCACATGCACAGCATCATCCAAGTAAGTGTTGGACTGAAGTACCTCGAAATTTACTGTGGACCTCCTGCAGGATTCAAACAATATTATGTCACTCCATACATCTGACAATTAAACACAGTACCTTGATTTACAATTAAAACCATAGCTTCTATAGGTTTTCTTTTTCTTTTTACCACTTTGGACACAAATTTTCAAATTGATCTTATAAAAGCTCACATCTCAGTCTACAGCACATTTTCTCATTTCTTGCAGTACATGCTGCAAAGGACCCAGGACCCTGATGAGAATGTGGCTCTGGAGGCCTGTGAGTTTTGGCTGACTTTAGCAGAGCAGCCCATCTGTAAAGAGATGCTGTCAGGACACCTGGTACAGTGAGTACCATGTTTTTATTGTACCAGATTTTTATTTAGTGTGTGTTATGTGTTACTTTATATACAGTATTTTCTGCACTATAAGGCGCACTGGATTATAAGGTGCACCTTTAATGAATTGCTTATATTATAATTTATTTCATATATAAGGCGCATCGGATTAGAAGGTGCATATAATAAAAAAATTAAAATAGATATAAAAAACTAGTGGCTGTAGTTGCGCTATCCGTCCACTAGCTAGAGCATTCATGACCCTGAGTACCTTTAATCAGCTATGAACGGCTATTGTTGTGTCAATGAGGCCATTCTGAGCCTCATCAAGGAAACCTGATCACTTTGCCATCTTAGGCCCCATCCACACGATGCCGGAACTTTTTGAAAACGCAACTTTTTTGTTGCGTTTATGCCTTCTGTCCACACGACAACGCAGATATCTGGAACGAAAATGCAACTTTTTGAAAACGCTGGCCTAGGTGGATTTTTTTAAACATCCTGGGTGTGCGTTGTTGTGTGGACGGTGGATCCGCAAATTTTTTAAAACGCTGATGTCTTGCCTGCGACGAAAACCTCTGTGACGTCATATTTATGGGCCCGTGTGTTGTGACATCAAAACACGGAGGATTCCTATTGGATAAAATTTGACTCAATATTGCCACCACATGGTTTGGCATGCTTATAGCTGTCTTCGAAAACGCACTGATGCGGTCGTGCGGATGCGAATGGTTTTCAATGAATTTTTAAAAAGTTTCAAAAAAACCCGTCATCTTGTGGACGGGGCCTTAGAAAGAAGTCAACACGCATGGGTTTTTCCCTTAGCTGCTGAGATTTACTAATAAAAGTACTACAAAATACTGTAGTACAAAATTATCTAAAAACATAGTCAAATTAGATTTTATTTCAAATTAGATTTTATTTCTATAGCTTTTAGTGACGTGTGGTGAGGTTCACAGAGGTAAGAGCCAGACAAAATGGCGTATTTGCCACTTTGTCTAGACATTAAAAACGGGTTAAATTCCTTTCGAGTGTACCACTCAGTGCAAACAGGGCGGGTTATTTCCTGATCTGAAGTTCGAAGCAGATATTTAAGCTCCGACGTTCATCTTTGTTAATTAATTAAATATTGTTTTGATCGATCGGTAGTTCACTCGGAGGTGAGGTGCAACTATTTGCTGCTGCACTGTGTGTCCAAAACAATTTTTTAACCAGTTTTTAATGTCAGGCTGCTAATTTACTGGTAAATTTCGACGCTCTGTTTTACTCATTGAACTTACTTTAACGTCGGTGTCTCACGGCCGTGATTCTCACCGACCGTCGCTGCCGGACAAAATACACAATCCTAAATGCGCCCCTCTGCCCCCCTCCCACCCCCCACAGTAGCATGTTGTTTCAGATATCAACTACATTTGCAAATCAATTGCAGCACACCAGGCAGCTTTGTCTAGCAGTGACTCTGCTCTTGAAATTTCGGAAAAGGCTGGAAGTTCAGCTTTGAGGGTCTTTCATTCTCCTTTATTCCAGTTTCTCCGTGTGTTTCCGCAGACTGATAGAATGGACCGTCACTAGATTCCAGATTACAGCACTGACACTCGACAATGGCGTTTTTTAGACCAGTTAAGTTTAAAGTGGGTTATTTCCGGCACCAAAGTATTTGGGAAATATTGAGATCAGTCAGTCAGTCAAACTTCATTAATAGAATTGTTGAAAATTCCCTATGCTTTGATACGTTATTGTAGCCAGGCACCGGTGCTCTCCGCAGGCTGCTCTGCCATCAGACAGCAGGTCAGTGAGAGCCGGGACTTCGGTGACGCCCCTTGACTACTGTTTTTAAGGGATATAGGCCCGAGTGCCTTGTGAAGGGGTTCTCTGGTGGTGTAGTGCAGCATGACTGCCATCCAGACCGCCGGCTTTTTTTCAGCGGTCTTGTTTTTAACCAATATTAATATTAATCCACATATGAGGCACATCGGATTATAAGGGGCACTGCGGGTTTATGAGAAAATTATATGCTTTTACATGCCTTATAGTGCGGAAAATACTGTGTGTGTGTGTGTTTGTATATATATAAAAGAACTACTGTCATAATTTTCATGACTTGGAAGTCATCCAGGTCATAGAGATTAAAATATATTTGAAGGGGCTAAAATATCATGGATCACAGTACGATGACATGTAGATGGGATTATGCCAATTCAGTCATTCTGATTGATTTTATGTTGGTATGAATAGCAAGAAGATGTATATAGTTGAAAAACAGCTCTGGATGAAAACCACAAACTATTGGTGATAAACAGTTTGCCATGTAGTTTCACTTTGCTATGTAGTTTGTCAGTAAAGCATCGTATTCTAAAAGGTTATATGATTGTATGCTGATGAAGAATCACAAATCTCTTAAAGTTGTCTCATAATACAACACAATTTTTAGCTTATGAATGTGGAAATGACATTTGTCTGTTTCATCGAGTAAACCTCCTCCTTCCTCAAACATAGACTGACTCCAATCCTGGTGAATGGGATGAAGTATTCAGAGATCGACATCATACTGTTGAAGGTGGGCCCTCTTGTGTGTTTCTGGAATAACTACTCTATGATAAATGCAGTGTTAAAATCTGCATCTGTCGCCATAGCTGAGATTGAATGTTTGCCTCTGCCCAGGGTGATGTGGAGGAGGACGAGGCCGTTCCTGACAGCGATCAGGACATCAAACCCCGTTTCCACAAGTCGCGCACTGTCACCTTGCAGCACGAAGGAGGGGAGGATGAGGAGGACGAGGACATAGAAGATGACGACGACGACGATGATGACACACTATCTGACTGGAACCTGCGTAAGTGGCAGAGAAATGCAGTTAGTGGGGAGGTTGGGGGTTCAGGCAAGTTGTTAACTAGTCTTTCCTTTGTTATGCAGGAAAGTGTTCGGCTGCAGCGCTTGACGTGTTGGCAAACGTATTCCGGGATGAGCTGCTGCCCCACCTCCTGCCACTCCTGAAAGGCCTCCTCTTTCACCCCGACTGGGTCATCAAGGAGTCTGGTATCCTGGTGTTGGGGGCCATAGCTGAAGGTGCATAGAAAACTTCTGTTCGCTGGTTGTTGTGATCAGCTGCTTTCATATAGGTGGAAAACAAGACCCTGCCTGACCCATCCTAACGTAATTCTCAGATGCTGATTGGCAGTTTTTAATCCTTTTCACATTGGGGAAAAAAAATTTCAATACCAAATTAATTGTTCATTGGCATGGACCCAAAATAATGATTGTAATCATCATCAAAGTAATCATTGACTTTACTGAACAAACATTTTTCCTTTAGAATACATGACTAGATTGACTCAGGTTTTGTCTCTGAAATAAACTTCCTTCCATACGTCTTTATTAACTTCTCTTGTCTCCTAATTTTCTTTTCCTCTATGGCCCAGGCTGCATGCAGGGCATGGTACCCTACCTGCCAGAGCTGATCCCCCACCTCATTCAGTGTCTCTGTGACAAGAAGGCCCTTGTGCGCTCGATTGCCTGCTGGACTCTGAGTCGCTACGCGCATTGGGTGGTGTCCCAGCCCCCTGACTCCTACCTCAAACCCCTAATGACGGAGCTCCTCAAACGTATCTTGGACGGCAACAAGAGGGTGCAGGAGGCTGCCTGCAGGTAAGTTACTACTTACACTCCTCCTTTTCTCCTTTTCATGTGGATATGATGAAATTCCCAGCTCATTGATTCACAGTGATACGCTTTGTTCCCATTTTGTTCTCTGATCCACATTTTTTCTGCATCATTCCTGCCACAAAACCCTGATGTATAGACAAAATATAGACGTGTCTTTATTTTTATTTTCTTAGTGCGTTTGCGACCCTGGAGGAGGAGGCGTGCACAGAGCTCGTTCCTTACTTGAGCTTCATTCTGGACACGCTGGTGTTTGCCTTTGGGAAGTATCAGCACAAGAATCTCCTCATTCTCTATGATGCCATTGGAACTCTGGCAGATTCAGTCGGTCACCACCTCAATCAGCCTGTAAGCACTTCTATCATTTATTTTTATCATTATTGCATCAAACGGAGAAACCTTTTCAGTTCTGTTTTTTAAAATAGGTTTAATAGTTTAGGGCCATTAACCTTAATAATTTGTATACAGTAACAACATGCTGGCTGTGGGTCCTGTTTGACCCCAAGGTGGTGGTGAGATGTATTATTTTTTTCTAATGGGTTGCTGGTGGGAAAGTCTCCACCTTGCTATCATCTGATTTCTTCTACTGTCTGTGCTTTCTCAGGAGTACATACAGAAGTTGATGCCCCCCCTTATTGCCAAGTGGAACGAGTTAAAGGATGAAGACAAAGATCTCTTCCCACTGCTAGAGGTTAGAATCTGTTTTTAAATCAACTACTCACTTAACATGTGGGGCTTATATCTTAATGATCTCTTCTATGCTGTCGGACACACATTTCAGATGGTTGTGTTCACTGTGCTTGGTATCTGGAAATGATGAATCACCCAGCTCATTGATACAATATGATGCATTTTGTTCCTACCATTATCTGATCCAGACAGAGCACAGCCAGTACTGCTGCACAGCTGGTTACTGATATAGACAGTGGATATTTAAATCTACACACCTCCTGGTAAAGTACCAGGTGCTTGTGTTATAAAAAAGATGGCAGCAAAATAAGATTTGTTTCCACCCTTTAGTGTGACTATAATCTGCACAATTCAATTACAAAGCTGAAATATTTTTGAGCAGGGTAGTAAAAATAAATAAAATGAGGTGGGTGGACACCCTCTTATACAGAAACTGGGGGTGGGGCTGGACTCAGATTGATCTCATTCAAACATGAAATTCTGATATTTTAAAAAAGGTATGGAGACTTCTTATATCTACTGTAGTTTTATATCTTGATTTAAGGAAATTTTCCACATTGACAAATGACAATGGTGAGTCTTTCGGTGGTTTTAACAGTGTGGATCGGCGAGACAATCCCCAGCATATTTTTCCATTTCATTTTGCAGTGTCTGTCATCAGTAGCCACTGCCCTGCAGAGTGGGTTCCTGCCTTACTGTGAGCCTGTCTACCAGCGCTGTGTCACACTAGTCCAGAAGACACTAGCTCAGGCTATGGTGAGAGCATAAACAGGCATCAAATAAGTGTTGTGTATTTAAGGATCCCGCTTTAGAGGTAAGGGGATATCAACCCCTGACTGTCAACTCCACAGATGTACAACCAGCATCCAGACCAGTACGAGGCTCCTGACAAAGATTTCATGATCGTGGCTTTGGATCTACTTAGCGGCCTGGCTGAGGGGCTGGGGGGTCACGTGGAACAGCTAGTGGCTCGGTCAAACATCATGACTCTGCTTTTCCAATGCATGCAGGTACAAGGGAGTGGAAATGGGTCTGCATTTACATGGATGTGTCTTTTACAGCACTGAAATGTAGTTTGTGTTCTAGGATACCATGCCTGAGGTCAGGCAAAGCTCCTTTGCTCTCCTGGGTGATCTAACCAAGGCATGCTTCCTCCATGTTAAACCTTGCATTGGTGAGTCTTTGCCTGTTTTACCGTCATCAACTATCCTATAGTCTCTTGCCATTAGGGTGCTTCCAGCATTAGTGCCTGTTCTTTCTACTGCTGTCAGAGTTTGAAGGAGTTGTCTGTGTTTGAGAGACAGACACAATATAAAATATTTGTTTGTAAGGAAAATGTCACTGCTTGCATTGTAACCAGTTTGTGTCCATGCCCACCCGCCTTAGCTGAGTTCATGCCAATCCTGGGACTCAACCTGAACCCGGAGTTTATCTCTGTGTGTAACAATGCAACCTGGGCCATCGGTGAGATCTCCATGCAAATGGGTAAGTGTGTAAATGTGTGTTTGTTTGGGTTTACTGACAACAAATGACTCCTATCTGGAAATGATGAAACACCCAGCTCATTGACACAAAATGAGACATCTTGTTCCTAATAATTTCTGATCCAGATGGAGTCCATTGTGTCTTGGTGAGACCGTCGAGCGATCACACACAAGTTAACATGCATGGAACCTCGGTGTGATTAACAAATGCAAACTGGATGGCATATCTGTACACCCATCTGGTCTTTCTTCTTTTCTGTCGTTAGTGGTTCTTGGAATTTGATCAAACTTTTTATACACTCCATTGCTGGCAGCATATTTACCTGTCGTGGTATTCAAACACATTTCTAACAGTCTAGTCATTGCTTGATTGTAAAATGGGTACATGGGCCGAGCCACCATTTGGTGTGTTGAAAAAGACCGCTCTCATGCTTGCACATAATGCGAATGTGTGTGCACGTATGCCTGCCAAGTCCCAGTCAGACCAGTGATGCTGGGTATGATTTCATTACAGGCACAAGTCTCAAGCAGCAAGCAAGGGATTGTTCTGGTGAGCGTATCTCAAAGACTGAAATCGAATCAGTTTTTTTTCTTTGAGTCGTTGGTTAGGGTGTGGAGACAAGCCCCATCTGAAACATAGCTGAAGGATTTTATTGCCAACAAATTTTAACTGACATTAAAAATTAAATATTTGCCCACAGCAAAGATGATAGGTGATATTCCAACTGTTCTATAAAAGACAGGACATGTTTATATGTTTGGATTTCCCAATCAAAGTGAATGATTGCATGAGAGTGAGCAAACGGGCAATAGTAACATGCACATGAGCGTAAATCTTGTGGCCATATTTATAATCCATTCCCCAATCAAGAGCTGTTAGTGAATTTTAAAAAGGAATACCAGAGGACTTCCAAGCATCTGACGTCAATTGATACATTTTTTAAAGACTTTTTTACTGTTTGTGCTGAAAATCACAAAATGTGTTTTGAGCATTCCTGGACTCCACTGCCACATTTGCACTTGAAGCAACCTTGAAAACTCAGAACAGACCTGAACAAGATCACCCTCAAACGTTACAAAGTGAAGGGAAAAAAGTTGAATGAAAAAATATTTAATCTGAAAATTTTTCTACACTCATTTTGACTTTGCTAAAACTATTTCATGTATCAAAATAGTTAATCCACAAGAGTAAAGTGTGATTTCAAGAATTTGATATATCATTCAGCTTTTAGCTTTTTGAAATTGTGACTTCTCGCTTTGCTTTTAGACAAATGGGAGCCTCATTACCTTTTGGCATAAAGCACAGACCACTTTACACAATATCCTCGTTTTCTGCTGTCTGTTTGTAGGTGCAGAGATGCAGCCTTATGTGGGTATGGTACTTCCTCACCTAGTGGAGATTATCAATAGACCAAACACACCCAAAACTTTGCTGGAAAACACAGGTACACACTGGCCTTCAGACACAAAATAAGTTGAAGAGTGAAAGCCTCTGATAGTCATGTTGGAGTTGAGGGTAATGCCTGTTTCTCCCTTTGTGCAGCCATTACAATCGGCAGACTGGGTTATGTCTGTCCACAAGAAGTAGCACCACAGCTGCAGCAATTCATTAGGCCATGGTGAGTCACGTGTGAATTGTCATCTGGATGTCATGAACTACAGAGCCGGTTTATTCGGAAATAATTGAACTGAACTTTTTGGTGTTAATGAAATTGAATAAAAAAATTCTCCTTGTAATTTAAGTTATAGGTATTAGAAGAATTTCCATTTAAAAGACTCAAGACTCTTTTTATTCACTTCACTGCATCTCCTCCCAGGTGCACATCACTGAGGAACATCAGAGATAATGAAGAGAAGGATTCCGCCTTCCGAGGGATTTGTGTGATGATTGGTGTCAATCCTGCAGGAGTGGTGCAGGTGAGGCTCCATCCTCCAGTCTTATCCAGTCTTATGGTAGCTGAGGGGGCTGCAGAACTAAGGGGGGCTCTGCCTCAGTGTGTAAAGAACTAACATGCTATCTCTGTCTAGGACTTCATTTTCTTCTGTGATGCTGTCGCTTCCTGGGTCAACCCCAAGGATGACCTCAGAGACATGTTTTATAAGGTGAGTACTTTATCAGGAGGAATCAGATGCGAATCCTGTCATTTAAATGTTCCCTGCTGCCTCACCACACTCAGTGATGATCACATATCAGACATTCGAAAGCTGACAACGAGCTGATGAAAGTTGACTCTGAGATTGTGGGTAGAGCTTCCTGTTGGAAGAGGGACAGCAGTTTCTCTAAAACACCAAACAATCACAAGTGGAGCTAGGCATGATTTAAAAGCAGTGAAGATGTCTTCATGATGTTTGATTAACACATGAAACATGCTGGAGTGATGCCTTTTGATATTCTGATGCCTTTTGACATTATACTTGCTGACATTGAAGCATAAATTTCTGGTGAGAAATTTTGTCAAAAAATTTTTTCATTTATTTTCTCACTTGCAGACATCCATGCAATCATGCACGTTTGCAGACAAATGAAAATCCGAATGAAAATCCTTAGCAGCTGTTCTAATGTTCATGACAAAATGTTTCTCTGACTCTTATTGTTGTTCTGTTTTTTCCCCCCCAGATCCTGCATGGCTTCAAAGACCAAGTCGGAGAAGAAAACTGGCAACAATTCTCTGAGCAGTTTCCTCCTTTGTTGAAGGAGCGCCTGTCGGCTTGCTACGGCGTTTAACTCAACCATCTTTTGGTCCACACAGGACATCGACCCGTCAGGTATTACAGCCTCGACCCAGATCCTCTTCTGGAAATGATGAAACACCCAGCTCATTGATGAACAATGATACATTTTGTTCCCAAATTCTGTTTCTGATCCAGAGTCACATCTGTTACTTACACGTCTGTACAGCCTTGTCTGAATCGCTCATTTAATCACTGCCTCTTTCTTTCTGTGTCTTTTCCAGGTTAATGTATGGGAGGGTTACTGGGGAACTCATTGCACTGCCCAGATTGTGGGGAGAAACGAGAGCAGGAGGAATATGACTGGTCTAGATGCTCTGGTCAGCGAAGGGCCTCCCCCCCCCATGCCGTGTGTGTTTCTGAGGGAGGGTGGGTAGAGGGTGGTGGATATGGGAGGGTAAACTGGGGATTAAAGTATACCTCTCGGATTAAAAGCCTCACTAAGTCCAACACACTCAAAAGTGACTTTCGCCAATAGCAATGCTGGAATCCTAGGTCGAAGAGGACAAAAAAATTGGGGTCTGGTTTTGACCTCCCCCCCGTATTTGATTATTCTATAGAGGTAGGGGGGATGGGTGGGTGGCATCATATATATACATAAAAAGACATGATCTGAACCAGCATAAGATGCCGTAGTCCCAATTAGCACAATGTGTGTGGTCTGTCCAGTAACTCACATGTAGTGTTGAAACAGCCTCGTGTCAGAGACAAGAAAACAAATCACTTTTACTATGTAACTGCAGGAAATGTGCACAGATGTTTTGCACCTTTTTACGCAGAAATCGCAAAAACCATTTGATGTGCATAAACAGAAGTTTTTTTCACACGTGCGCTTAGCTGAATCCAATGTCCTTCCTCTTCCTGTGGTTCCTGAAGTCCTCTCGAAACATAGGTTTGTTTTTCTCTTCAACTGGGGCCAAAAGAGATGCAGTAGGTCTGTTCTAAAGTTTTACCTCCACAGTACAAAGTTAATGCATGGACTATGATCACCTCTTCAGTGACGCATGTTTGAGTGAATGTCAGTCTTGTTTCTCACTTGATTTAGAACAGTTGTAAGTACAGGGAGGCTGCCATAATTTAAAGCTTTGTGCTTTGGTTCTTTTGTCTTCCCATTCATTCTTTTCATCCATTCTTTGTCTACTCAATCCAGTCCTTGTAGATAATTAGGGGCTGTGTGGTGAGACAGAGTACAGGTTAATACAGGATTCAGTTCATGTTTGAATCACTCACTTCAAGAATTCAAATACTGTAGGCAAATTGAGAATCCTTTTTGCTGCTGTTGCTTAGTTTTTAAATAGTCTTTACAAAATGGACATGAGCGATAACAAACAACGAATTGGTTGTCACTGATATAAATGCACTTTTTTCTTTTGTAAGAAATTTAGAATTTCAAATGTAAGACAGTAATACTGATCTCCAGGTAGTTTTTTTGAATAACTGATTTTAGGACTGTTAAAGGCTTGCTAAAGTAAGCATAATGATAATGTTAAGCAATGGTTAAATGACTAGGGTATGACTTGATGTCTCTTAATATAGTTTTATAATGTAGCTCCTAAAATATTTGGACAGGATTTAAGAGATGGGAGATGTCTTAATTGCAGTATTTTGACCTGTACCCTACTGCACCTCCATGATATTTGTTAAAGGATGGCTGCATTTGCACCAAGGCCTCTCCTTGTCATAAACATTGCATGCTTTTCAATAGTCTTGCTCCTTTTTTTGTCATTTTATTACTGGTCCATTTGGAGGGATCAACCTGATCACAGCTTCATTAAAGGCAATCAAACTCACTGCTGGAAAAATGTACTTTTCCAGCTTATGATCAAACTAGTGACGGGTGTTGCAATGACTTTGCCTGTTGATACTATGTATTCCTCGGAATACACCGAGTCTGAGTCCTATTGCTTCCCCTGACACCATTTAGCTTGTGCAAATGACTGGTGGTCTTATTCAGCTTTATCTTTTAGTCATTGTCCAAAGTGGACAGTTGTAATGGAAGTGCGTGTGGCTGTTTGCCTGTTCGTGTTTTACTCAGTGTGTACCGATTAAATTTGACATTACGCCAGTGCTACAAAAACAAGAGTGACGATAAAAATAAGGAACACCAAATGTTTTCCTTCTTCTAGATGATCTAGAAAATAATTGTAGTTTTTCCTCAGACTATTCAGAATGTGTGCAAGCAGTGAGAGAAGATGAATTGACCACTCATTGATGACAGGCTAGACAGACGTTCTTGGGAAGCATTCATTACTTTCAGGATGTAGCCCCTGTGACACAAAATCTGGTGAAAAATTGAGACTTAACCAAACAGCGCAATATCAAGGTTGTCTAAACTATTTACACAAGTAAACTAAAATGCAAGTTGTATTTTTTTTGTTTCTTTTTTTTTAATTTTTATTTTGATGTTCTTGTGACAGTGGTTTATTTATTTTTTTAACATTTTTTTGTGCTTGCACAAATTGTTTTGGACTTTAAAAGTTTTTTTTTCTTTTTATTCTTTTTCTTTAAAGAAGATTTTGTTTTCGTTGTTTTAAAGCGGATCATTTGATTTATGTGAAATTAATGCTGTGGTTGGACTGAAGGCGAGTCAGTGCTTGGTGCATACATGAGGGAAGAATGTGGAAAACTAATTCATAACTTTGTACCAATCTGATATCAAGACTGGCATTTGAATTTGATGTAGATCATTTTTTGCTCAACTGTGGTGCAGGTGGGATGTTATCTGATGTATACCTTTTTTGTTTTATTTTTGTCAATAGGGGGAAATAAACTTTTTTTTTATTAAGCTTTGTGTTGGTTGAAAAAGTTGTATTCTGTGTCATCATGTGGTACTTGATCTATTTGGGTCGTTCAGCCTGTGGTACTTATTTTGCATCAACCAAAACAAGCAAAAAATAAACAACCCTTTAATCAAAGACTCCACTCAGTGGTTGAAAATAATACAATTCAGATATTTACATTTTTCCTCTAATTAAATTTAGTCTCGGCTGTTCACTCTAATTTTTTTTACTGTAACTTAAATCGAACACGTCACCCACCATTCACAAAGTTCCACTAAACAGAAGTCAGTGGAATTTATGGAAAACATAAAATTTCACGCTACAGTGATGTATCTTGAGAAATGAGTTCCTTTGATGAGGGCTAGGTCTAGAGAAATGGACAACCCAAAACATTGCAATTAATGGCTTTTTATTTTTCTACTCAAGTCTAAAAAATAAAACTGCTGTCAACAGCACTTCCTCCCTCCTCACTGTCTGAAACAAGATTCCTAAAATGCTCTAGACCAGGGGCTTTCTGTTGTTGGCACCAATCCAACTGTCCTAGCAAAGCAACATAACCCATAATTTAGGTGACAAGAATAAAAGAAAAACATATGGTACATAATCCCCTACAATCTCAAGAACACCGCTACATCAACAACATTCAGGCTTTAACACAAATCAACCACCCCTGTCACAGTAGTATAAACCTGCCACACGAACACCACCATGAGGGGGTCATTTGGTGCCAACAGTGGCTGATGCATGACGCTGTCCTTGACGTCTCCTGTTCCTGGTTGTGTGGTCAGGTACCCTTAAATGTCGTCTAGCACACACACCACACTGATGTAAACTGCTTTGACTGGTCTGACGCAACACTTAGGCGCCTCTCACCTCCCTTAATGTGCCGGAGTTGAGTGGCAGTCATCATCTGGTCCCCCAGGATACTTCACAATGAAGCAGTCATCAGTGTGGGATGCGGCCAAAGGATGCCCACTTCTGTGCCTGTCTAACTCTTCCAGTCTCTTTGTAGATATTATCTGCAGGAATCTGCTGATGACACTGTGACACTAAGCTCAGTGGTGAGAAGGCAACAACTGATGGTGCAATTATTAGAGAATGGAAGAAGTTCAAGATGATGGACAATATCTCCCTTGGTCTGGGGCTCCATGTAAGGTCTAACCTCGTGGAGCGTCAATTATCATGAAGATGGTGAGGGATCAGCTTTAGAACTAGACTGCATGATCTAAAGAGCCTGGACCACAGTCTCATGAAAAAAACTCCACAAAAAAACACTAGTAACACACTGCGGTCAAAGATGAAAATCCTGCAGGACACACAAGGCCATCCTGATCAAGCCAGCGTATGTCGGGGCCTGTCCGACATTTGCCAAGGCCATCTGAATGATCCGGATGACTGGGAGAAGGTCTGATGAGACAGAAACAAAGTTTTTTGGTCTAAACTCTATTCTGTGTTTGGATGAAGATGAAGCATGAGGTCAATCCCAAGAATACCATCCTAATTGTGAAGCATGGAAGTGGAAGAGATTGTTTCACTCATCAGTAAGAATGTGATTCAGCAGAGGTAGATAAATTCTCAAACTCTTCTTGGCAAATATACAAACTGCAAATAATCTTCTACTGTTGCTCTATATGCTGTTCTTAGGGACTGCTCGCTTGTCACTGCATGTTCTCTCCCTCAGGCCAAACGGAATTTCCTTCATACCAGTATTACTCTGAGACTGCAGAACTACCCTGTCCAGCTTTAAGAACTAAAGTTGGACAGGCTGATAGATTGTTTTTCTACAGGCTGTCCCAAAAGGAATTCCTCTGACAATTCAGAATGAACAGGCTGTCAGTTTAGGGAATGTGCACGGTCAAGTCACCGTCGTTCATTGATTTACCAGAAAAACGTGTAATTGCAAGTCCACCGCAGTAGATGGCAGTGCCTCTTTCATGTCTACATGTACTGTGCCATTAACTAAGTAATAGAACGTGCGCAGGCAGCATTTACTCCTATGCTATGGTGTGGGGTTTTTTCTTATTTTACCGAACATGCACAACCTGTAATGCACATGTCAAACTCAAGGCCCAGGGGCCAAATTTGGCCCATGAGGGCATAAAAGGGTCAGAGTATATACAAATAAATAGATCAAAAGTGTGTTCTGACCAATACTACATTTCTCACAATGCAGTAATTCAGCCCATTTTAACTAGTTTTGTGGGTTTCACAACCTGACAACAGAGTAACAAGCAAAGTTTTTTCTGTGCAACTGTAATGTTTGTAACTTCAATTAGTAATAAATTCAGAGTTACTTCACATTAAGAAGTAGTTACATTTATTTTAAATTACACTGACTTACATTTAGTTACATTTTTAGGTTACATTTGGTCCTTTGAGGACAGCCATTATGCTCATGTTAACACAATGTAGTAGAATTTCAAGTAGAACTTTCTACTTGGATAGCACAACTGCATAGTCAAAAAACCGTTTAAAACGTGACTGTTGACACTATTATTTAGATTTTGTGCATGCAAAAAAACACTTATCCTGTAGATCTGCATGCTGTTCTTAGATATTCCACACTTGTCACTGCATGTTCTCTTCCTCAGGGCAAACAGAATTTACTGTATTCATACAAGTATTACTCTGAGACTGCAGAACTCAAGACGAACTGGAACCCATGAACAACTAAAGCTGGACAGGCTGGTAGATTTCTAGAAGCTGTCCCAAAATAAATTCTTGTGACAGTTCACAAATGAACAAACCATCATTTGTGCCGTCAACTCATCTTGTAACACTCCATGGCACTAACCCTTCACCCTTGCTCTTACATTCGTATAATAGCCCAGTTTCAAGAATGAAGGGACTATGTCTCTTGGCTGGCCTGGGAACGCCTCAGGATCCCCCCGAAGGAGCTGGAGGAGGTGTCTGTGGAGAGGGAAGTATGGGAATTCCTGCTGAGACTGTGGCCCCACGACCCGGCCCCTGATAAGTGGTTGAAGATGGATGGATGGATGGATGGATGGATGGATGGATGGACTATCATGCAACACGAGTAAACCAGAGGTCAACAACATGACAATGCGTGTTGAAACAGGCCCATCCACAAAACCACTGGCAGTGACACAGACTCATGACAAGAAGCTTGACACAAACTTTGATGTTTACTCTGACTCACTTTTTCCTCCATCCATCTTCCACCTCTTATCCGTAGTCGGGTCGCGGGGGCAGCAGCTTCAACAGGGAGCCCCAAACCTTCCCCGGCCACATCCACCAGCTCTGACTGGGGGATCCCAAGATGTTCCCAGGCCAGTGTTGAGATATAATCCCTCCACCTGGTCCTGGGTCTGCCCTGAGGTCTCCTCCCAGCTGGATAAGCCAGGAACACCTCCCTAGGGAGGCGTCCCGGAGGCATCTGCACCAGATGCCCAAACCACCTCAACTGACTCCTTTCCACGCGAAGGAGCAGCGGCTCTACTCTGAGCCCCTCGTGATTGACTCGGATCCCCCATCATCCTCCAGCTCTGCCTCTGCAACAGAGGACGGGTCAGCTGGGGTAGTTGGATTCAGGACTTCCTCAAAATGTTCCTTCCACCGACCGACAACCTCCTCAGTCAAAGTCAACAGTGTCCCATCTTTGCTGTATACAGCTTGGATGGTCCCCCATTTCCCCCTCCTGAGGTGTCGGACAGTCCTCCAGAACAACTTTGGTGCCGTCCGATAGTCCTTCTCCATGGCCTCTCCAAACTCCTCCCACACCCTCTGTTTTGCCTCCATCACAGCCGAGGCTTTGGCCTGTCGGTACCCTGAAACTGCTTCAGGAGTCCCCAACATGCCCCTGAAGGCCTCCTTCTTTAGTCGGACGGCTTCCCTGACCACCGGGGTCCACCACGGTGTTTGAAGGTTACCCAAGACCTTGAGACCACAGCTCTTAGCTGCAGCTTCAGCAATGGAAGCTTTGAACATCGACCATTCAGGTTCGATGCCCCCAGCCTCAACAAGGATGCACGAGAAGCTCCTTCGGAGGTGCGAATTGAAGGCCTCGCAGACCGAGTCCTCCTCCAGACGTTCCCAGTTCACCCGCACTGCTCGTTTGGGCTTACCAGGTCTATCCAAAGGTTTCCTCCGCCAACGGACCCAACTCACCACCAGGTGGTGATCAGTTGACAGCTCTGCCCCTCTCTTCACCCGAGTGTCCAAAACACACGGTCGGAGGTCAGATGATACGTTCACAAGATCAATCATTGACCTCCGACCCAGGGTGCTCTGGTACCAGGTACACTTATGAGCATCCTTGTGTTCGAACATGGTGTTAGTTATGAACAATCCGTGACTAGCACAGAAGTCCAACAACATAACACCGCTCGGGTTTAGATCAGGGAGGCCATTCCTCCCAATCACACCCCTCCAAGTGTCTCCATCATTGCCGACGTGTGCATTGAAGTCCCCCATCACTTTTTCCTATCCAACATTTATCATTATGTTTCTGCCTCTGGCTGTTGCTCTGGAGAGACTCTGTAGAACCTTTTAGCTAAATTTCATGGGTTACGGTTATCTTTGTAATGTTTTATGTGTCATAATGCAGCAAATATTTTATTAATCATAAATTGGTACTGACTGTATGTCAGTTATACACCTGTATTGTTTCACTCTTGACCCATTTTTTTGTGACACATGCAGAATGTCTTTTGCTTAAATAAGCAAGGTTGTTAGATGATCACATGCAGATTTCACGAGTTCTGTACATAGTTGTTAAAATAAAAGGCAGCCATTAGCATGCCATTTTAAGACATGCAGAAACACGCAGTAGACTTAGACTCTGACACATTACGTATGCAGCTGAATGTCTGTCAGTGTGACCTATCACAGGTGTTGTCTCCTAAAAGCTGCCTACCTTGTCCTGCCCTCCTCCTATTAATTTGAAAAATTTCATCTCCAGCCTCACTGCACCTCAAAGTTCCTGCTGAAAGACAGACACATCACTATCTTTAAAAAGACTGAAAACCACCTACAGGTAACATTATAATGTTCTTATTCTGATTGAAAGGAAACAGGTTACCTATTAGAACAAAGAACATGTGCAACCTTTCATGTATCTGTAATATACTGTATATGTAGCTATTTATGGTGAAGCCTCTAGAAGTTGCAGACTTAGAATAAACATATTTTTATTTGACAGGTATTAGTAACTACAGGTTGAAATAATATCTGAGTTTTTATAAGCAATAGAGTATACAACACAATATAATATGACCTTTTCCTCTTTTTTCGCTGATTTAGTGAATAACCATGCAAACTGGTAAGGTGAAAACAATGATTAAATAATGGGATTACAAGTTGAGGAAATCCCTTGGATTTCCTGCATACGCACTGTGATACCCTGTATGTAACAAGAAAAACATTTGTTAAGAAATTGTGGCATGAATGCTGGATGATAGGTTTTTTTGGTTTATCCAAAAGCTGGTGTGAAGTGTTTTAATAAAAACCCTGTGAAAATTGAAAAATAACTAACGATAATGTTGGGGCTGAGAGGTTTCAGCAATTCCCAAGGGTAATTGGACGGACAGAATTAATTGATCATTAACTCTGCAGAAGAAGTCCATTGAAGAACATGGAATCTAAACTATGCTAGAAACTTATTTTCTTTTTTGTCATTTAGAGGATGTTTTAGAGGACCCTTTAGGCAATGCAGAATGACCCTGGTATGTTTTAACTGTCTACCAGATGGTTTCTTTGTTCTGAACATTTGACTTACATTTTATTACCTAGACCCCAGACCTTAAGTGTGTGCAGAACAAGACATTCCTGGTCCCCTTGTCACCCGTCGCTGTGTCCTTGGGCAAGAAACTCCACATCTATACTGGGGTATGGCCTTGGGTGGAGTTTGTCGGTGAAAATTAGTCTTCTAATAATGGAATTATGCTTAATGACGATGATCCAGTTATGGAACTGAGGATGGAGAAGGAAGATGGAGAATTTCCGACAGCTTATGATGCAACAAAGTTTACGTATGTCAGAACTAATCCGCAACACGGTGTCACTGAGTGACGCACTGTGATGGTCAAGAACAGAAAGAAAATACAAATAAATGTATCACGGCTTCCGTGATACAGCGACAAACTATTTTTTGTATTATTTATAGTAATTTAAACATTTATGAAGCCTCCCCATACTGATATTAAACCACCTTCTATCTATTTGACCTTTTCCCACACTCTTATCGACTGGTTAAAGCACTTTTGTGTCTCACGGAAGTGCACTTCGTTCCAAGACTCACGTAACATAGTGCACTTCCGGATGCCATCAGCCAATAGAATGTGCGTACGTTATCACGTGACTACTTATTAAAAATCTGTGATGAGGTGAAGTCTCGTGTGCGGGTGCGTGAATGTGCGAGGGATTACTGTACTACAAAGTGCGGACATTCAATCAGTTAATCTCACACAACTGTCAGACATCAACTACACTATTTAAAAAGGATTGCCCCAAAATGATCCATGGTCCAGATTAACTGTGGTCAAGAAAATATTTTAACACAACACAAATGTTTGTAAAGCTGGCAGTATATAATAGACTAGGACAGTCCACCCTTTACTGGTCCTCAAACCCATCACAGTGGTGAAGGGATGGTGCAGGATCACCAGAAACAGGTGATGAATGGAACTTGGTCTTGGTCATATGGTAACTGTTATCTGATTCTTGGACTTTTCAGACAATATGGCACACCACAAACACGTGATAGATTACATCTACAGGGAATCTCACCCTTTACCGGAGGATTCAATAAAGGTCATGGGCTACGACTTCAACCAGGGAGTAGACCATCGAGCCTTGCTGCAGTCTTACATTTCCACAGGCTTCCAGGCTACCCACTTTGGCTTGGCCATCGAGCAAATCAACAGCATGGTGAGATGGGTGGGATCCCCCAATGATTACATTCCTAAAAAGAAATGTAAAATTTACAAATAGATCATAACGTGTGCAGATTGAGTTGCGTCAGAAGCCATGGAAAGTCCACAACAAAATTCCAGAGGACTCTTCAACCTGCCCCTGCCTGATGAGCTGCACCATCTTCCTTGGTTACACCTCAAACCTCATCAGCAGTGGAGTCAGGGAGAGCATCCGCTTCCTTGCTCAACACAGAATGGTACAGTCGTCCGTAATAAAATAAGAAATACTACCTATATGTATTCCTGCTCTGTCAGCAAATGGGCTCTTCTGTACAAATCATGTAATCTTTCTGACAGAACACATTTCTCTGTGTAGGTGGACTGCCTAGTGACCACTGCTGGAGGCATCGAGGAGGACCTCATCAAGTGTCTGGCCCCGCTGTACATAGGACAATTTAATCTGTGTGGCAAAGATCTGTATGAAAGAGGCATTGACAGGTTAGAGAAGACGCCAAATTTAAAAAATATATACACTGTAAATGTGGCTGCAATAGGGTAGAGAACGATCTTAAATATGTACCATCAAAAAATTAAGCGCGTAGTTGGTTTTTACATTTTGTCATTCTCACTTTTTCATTCAATAAAATGTGAGCAGAAAGTTTATGTAAATGGATAGGATGGATGACAAAGTGAGTATCACCAGTAAAAGTTGACGGTAGTTTAGCAGCAATTCATCCATGGCATGATAAATGTGTATGGAAAGTGTGAAAAAAACCTCCTTGTCCTCGTGTTTAGATGCACCCAATGGGCTTGCAGACCACTGTGTCATGAGAAAAATCTGTCTTAAAAAGCCTCAGGCTAATCGGCCTTATGAGGTGTGGAAACAAGGCTGTGTCCACAGGCTGCTGTGAGATTTGTCGTCAACACTTGAAGCTTTACCTTCGAGTGACTAAGAGCATTGATGCCCTTTAGTCAAAGTCTACAATGAAGGAGCACCGTATGCTGTACATTTAGACAGTAGTTTTCAAAAGTGCAACTACTGCTGGACATCTAGCTCAACCTCTAATGAAAACTGTTGAATAGAAATGTAGTTAAGCAAAGCGGTTTCACACTGGCTAATTAAAAGTAGCAGTGGAAATGAAGAAGCCACATTAAAAATACTTTAGCATCAAAACTGGGATATAATGTACTGATAATCTCAGTGATTCTAAATTGAGCAGCCTCAGAATGGGATAAATTATTTTTAAATTTTTAGAATGCCTAAAAAAAGATAACATAGTTTTAAGATAACGTTCCTTTATAAACTGGGGACCTTTCGCCTCTCTGGTGTTTCACTTTGACTGCAGGATTGGGAACCTTTTGATGCCAGATAACAACTATAAGCTTCTAGATACATGGATGACGCCGATCCTGAAGGACATGCTCGACGAGCAGAACAACCAGGTGCGTAGCTACGCTTTTGAATGTCTTTCTGCTAAATTTCTTCAAGATTCTACATCACCCACCCAGAAATCCCTCCCTCATACCCACCCTAAACCAGACTATCCCATTATTTTAACAATTATGTTAAATGAACTGTGACATAATATTATTAGTGTAAGCAAGTATAGTACAAGTAACATAATCATGTAAACAATAAATACAAAAACTAAGCAGTAAACTAAACAAACAAAAATAATAATAACCTAATAAAAATTTGGACAAATTTATAAGAATATAGAACACCCGTTTCTCGGAATTTCATAATGAGAAATTTATCTCCATTTTGTTTAGTGGTTCTACTACTTTCTGTCAATGTAATGAAGTAGTAGCATATCACAACATTGCTGAGTTATTATTTCCACAGTAAATTTGTATAATGTCTTTTGCAGCACTTAAACTACCTGCTGTTCTAAACAAACAAAGGTATAAATTATGGTCAAAGTACTATGCTGTGTTAAACGTTTCTTCACATTTACATGAAGGTTGCTATTTCTTGTAATTTTTAAAGGAAATTAAAGTTGTCTGCCAATGAATGCTTTCATTTTGTCTTTAGCATGCGATGCTATGTGTCTTGCTATATACATTAGAGAGAAGTTTCTAATGCTGAGCCGTAATTTTTCAGTTTTTCAGTTGTTTTTTCCTCTTCCTCCGTTTCCCCTCTCAGACGATGACTTTATCTGTCTGATGTTTATATCTCAGGGTGTTTGCTGGACTCCATCCAAGGTGATCCATAGACTGGGCAAGGAGATAGACAACCCTGAATCCGTTTGCTACTGGGCATACAAAGTGAGTTTTGGTATGGATCAGGCTGTCAATGCAGGTCTGCGCATTGAGATCAAATCACCAACATTTTTACTTGTTAGAATTTTAACCTGAGGAAATATGAAATGAAAGGGTTCTGTCATGTCAGTGTGAAACAGTCATTTCTAGTTTTTCAACTCACCATCCAATAAGTATGTTTTTGCTTTTTGTGCAAAAGCATTCAAATAATTTTGTAGTTAAGGACTGGTCTGGTGTCTCTTTCAGAATAACATCCCCATATTCAGCCCCGCCTTGACAGACGGCGCGATAGGAGATTTGCTGTTCCTTTTCTCTGCCAATAACAGTGGCTTAATAATTGACATAAATGACGGTAAGGTAGTCTTCAGTGGTCTTTTTTCCTGACATTACGATTTGAATTGACCCGACAAAGTATGTGTACTTTATATTAAGTTAACTATGTGATTTCAGACATATCACTTATAAACAACATGGCAGTGGCCGCAAACAACACAGGGATCATCATTCTTGGAGGTGGTGTAGCCAAACACCACATATGCAATGCCAATGCCTGGGTAAGCATTTGTCATTTTTCACTATGATGTTCCCATTTACTCCCCTGGGAACTGACACCTTATGGTGGTGGGGGAGTTTGAGTGTCCGAGTGATCCCAGGAGCTATTTTGTCAGGGGTTTTATCATCCTGCTAGGGTCTCCCTTGGCAATCAGGTCCTGGGTGACGGGCAAGGCCAAGAGCAGCACCAACACCCTTATGATGACAAAAATATGAAGGACCGTGACGTCGCCCGTTATTGGGCAACCGGGGCCAGGCCCGGGGTTGGGGCCCGTATGCAAGCGCCTGGTGGCCGGTTCTCTGCCCATGGGACCCAGCCGGGCTCAGCCCGAAAGGACAATGTGGGCCCAACCTCTGGTGTACTCACCACCTGCCGTGAAACCGTAGGGGACGGGTTGGCATTGGTTGACAGTGTTCAGCATGGGGTTCGACTACCAAATCCCCAGACAAAGAGTCTGGCTCTAGGGACCTGGAATGTCACTTCGCTGGGGGGAAAGGAGCCAGAGCTTGTGAGTAAGGTTGAGAGGTATTGACTAGATATAGTCAGGCTCACCTCCACTCACAGCTTTGGCTCTGGAACACAAACCCTTGAGAGGGGCTGGACTCTCCACTTTTCTAGTGTTGCCGATGGTGCGAGGCGGCGGGCTGGTGTGGGCTTGCTTATAGCCCTATAGATCAGCTGTCATATGTTGGAGTTCACGCCGGTGAACAAGAGGGTCCCTGCGCCTTCGGATTGGGAACAGGTGTCTCACTGTTGATTCGGCCTACGGGCCAAACGGCTTTGCGGGAATACCCAGCCTTCTTGGAGTCCCCGGGAGGGGTACTGAATAGTGCTCCAACTGGGGACATTTTTCTTCTCTGGGGATGCTCACGTGGGCAATGACAGTGAGACCTGGAAAGGGGTGATTGGGATGTACGGCCTCCCAATCTGAATACGAGTGGTGTTCTGTTTTTGGACTTCTGTGTTAGTCACAGTTTGTCCATAACGAACATCTTGTCCAATCACAGGAATGTCCATAAGTGCAGATGGCACCCTAGGCCGGAGGTCGATGACTGACTCCGACCACTTGTGTTTGACACTCGGTTGAAGAGGGGGCAGAGATGTCAACCGATCACCACCTGGTGGTGAGTTGGATCTGCTGGCAGGGCAGGGGACCGGACAGACTCAGCAGGACCAAACGTGTTTTGAGAGTCTGTTGGGAACATCTGTCAGTGAGGTCTTCAACTCCCACCTCTGGGAGAGCTTCTCTCAGATCGCGCAGGAGGCTGGGGGACATTGAGTCAGAGTGGACCATGTTCTCCACCTCTATTGTCGAAGCAGCTGCTTGAAGCTGCGGTCACAAGGTCTCTGGTGCCTGTTGCAGCAGTAACCCCCGAAGTAAGGGATGCCGTCAAGCTGAAGGAGTCTTACCAAATCTCACTGAATTGTAAGACTCCGGAGACAGCAGATGGATACAGGCAGGCTAGGCGTACTGCAGCCTGAGTAGTTGCGGAGGCAAAAACTCGGGTCTGGGAGCAGTTCGGGGAGGCCATGGAGGAGGACTATCGGTCAGCCTTGAAGAAATTTTGGCAAACCAGTTGGCGCCTCAGGAGGGGAAAGTGCTGCACAGTCAACACAGTTTACAGTAGAGGTGGAGAGCGGCTGACCTTGACTGAGGATATTGTCTGGCGATGGGAGGAATACTTTGAGGATCTCCTCAATCCCATTACCATGTCTTACATAGAAGAAGCAGAGGCTGAGGTCTCAGAAGTGGACTCGTCTATCACCAAAGCTGAAGTCACCGAGGTGGTTGCAAAACTCCTTGGTGGCAAAGCACCAGGGTTGGATGAGATTCATCCTGAGTACTTCAAGTCTCTGGATGTGCAAGGACTGTTATGGTTGACATGTCTCTGTAACATTGCATGGCAGTCGGGAACAGTACCTCTGGATTGGCAGACTGGGGCGGTGGTCCCTCTTTTTAGAATGGGGGACCGGAGGGTGTGTTCCAACTTCGGGGGATCACACTCCTTGGCCTCCTGGGGAAAGTCTATTCCATGTTACTGGAGAGGAAGATTAGACCTATAGTTGAACCGCGGATTCAGGAGAAACAATGCGGTTTTCGTCCCAGTCACGGAACAATAGACCAGCTCTACACTCTCCATCGAGTGCTTGACGTTTCATGGGATTTTGCCCAACCAGTCCAAATGTGTTTTATGGATCTGGAGAAGGCTTTCAATCATGTCCCTTGTGGTATCTTATTTGTGGAGAGTGCTTCGGGACTATGGGGTTCGGGGCCCTTTGCTGAGGGCTGTCCAAAAGGGGACCAAAGGATTTCATCTCTGCTTTTTGCAGACAATGTTTTCCTATTACCCTCATCAAACCTGGAACTTCAGCATGCACTGGTACGGTTTGCAGCTGAGTGTGAGTGGGATGAGGATCAACACCTCTAAATCTGAGGCCATGGTTCTTGACCGGAAAAGGGCGGTGTGCCCTCTTCAGGTTGGTGGAGAGTCTTTGCCCCAAGTGGAAAGGTTTAAGAATCTTGGGGTGTGGTTCACGAGTGAGGGCAAGATGGAACGTGAGATTGACAGACGGATCGATACAGCTTCCGCAATGATGCAGTTGCTGTATAGGTCTGTCATGGTGAAGAAGGAGCTGAATCATAAGACGAAGCTCTCAATTTACTGGTCAATTTACGGTCCTATGCTTACCTATGGTCATGAGCTTTGGAGGAGCTGGAAGAGGTGTCCGGGGAGAGGGAAGTATGGGCATCCCTCCTGAGACTGTTGCCCCCGCGACCCGGCCCCGGTTGAGCAGTATAAGATGGATGGATGGATGGATGTTCTCATTTACAATATTTTCTGCATTTGTGGAAACATATTTTCTTTTTGCAGAATGTAAGGAAATGCACACAAATTCTTGCAGAGCACTAGCCCACATTAGTGACAAACACACACACACACACACACACATGCACACGCACACACACACACACACACACACACACACACGGGCAATTTGAAAATATGAATTTTGACCTCTTGATTTCATTCATCCCATTCATTGACAATTCCTTATCAGCGCTATCTCATGGACTCGCATTCAATTTTGGGACAATTTTGGGAATGTGTTAGTTGTGAACAAGCTGTCTGTAGAAGGGCTGTTGATTTAGTTCCCTATCTGCCTGACACCAAATAAATGCTCCTTGATAACAAGTCTTTCTCACAAGCAAAGTACTTCATAGAGCTGATAATTTGCAGAACTGATTAACTGATTTGTGTGCTTCCAGAGGAAGGGAGCCGACTTTGCTGTGTATGTGAACACAGCTCAAGAGTCTGATGGCTGTGACTCAGGGGCCAGACCTGATGAGGCCGTGACCTGGGGCAAGATTAAGACACATGCAAAACCTGTGAAGGTGAATTTTACAACTAAATGTCCAGAACTGGTTCCTCAGCAATTGTCAGATTGCAAGCAAACTGTTTACACAAGAAAGTACAGACACCAGAGGCCAGATGATTTCATATCATCCCAGGAGAAGCTGGGATGATATGAAATGCTATGATATTGTTTAATGAGTATTTGGTGACATTAAGAATGAAGTACTGAAATAATTGAGCATCTATCCTTATGGTGTCTTGTAACGCTATGTAGGTCAAGCTCTTCGAGTGCACTACACAAAAGTTTTAAAAAATTAGTATCTTTTTTCATGTCATGCCAAATAGATTTTTACATGCAGTCAAGAGCACAGTGCTTTTCTATTTTTAGTTACTATATATTACCAAATCTGATTAATTTATGATGTAGGTTCACTTTATGCAAAATAAAAAATCAACCTGTCATTCTGCCTCTCTAGGTGTATGCAGATGCTACCCTGGTGTTCCCGCTGTTAGTGGCAGAAACCTTTGCTCGTCATCATCACAACTCCACCGCTGACAAGAAAAAGTGTTGAATCAAGACATTGTTGCAGCTTACAATCGTGACATCAATTCCTATTCATTGTCTTTCATTGCATTTAATCGTTACTTTAGTTTTATGCACTTTGTGGGGGTGCTTCAGGGATCTCAGTCATAGTAGGATTGTCATTTCAATATCAGAAAAATGCACACTTGATAACATTTCTACAGCTGTTGTGACTGCATGTAATGCTAACACGTCATACAAACAAGGTCACATACACAACCTTTTAAATTCTAAATAAATAATCTTAAATGAATTACATCAATTATTAGTTCCCTATTTCACATTTTATGTGAAAATATTCATAAGTTAATTTGCTAAAAAATGGGAGACAGATTACATGGTGGCTTATACTGTGTGTGTGTGTGTGTGTGTGTGTGTGTGTGTGTGTGTGTGTGTGTGTGTGTGTGTGTGTGTGTGTGTGTGTGTGTGTGTGTGTGTGTGTGTGTGTGTGTGTGTGTGTGTGTGTGTGTGTGTGTGTGTGTATATACCTTAATGATCCCAAGGGAAATTCAGGTATATATATATAGGGGCAGCAGTGGCTCAGCGGTAGAGCAATCGTCTTGAAGACAGGAACGCCCCGCCATCGGGGCTTCGAATCCCGCTCCCGCCAGAACATCCAACCGAGTGTGAGTCGGCTCACCTCCTAGCCACCGCCGAGGCGCCCTTGAGCAAGGCGCCGTCCCCCCCACAAGCTGCTCAATTTGGGGCGCATTACAGAAGCCGCTGCCTGTCACTGTGCCTCCTGATGTGTGCAGTTTGATGTGTACCTGTATGTACTAACTGCATGCTTACAGGCCCCCTTGTGTGTTGTGTTCAGGGGGCCTGTATACTATACTAACCTGAGTGACAATGTAATTTCCCTTGCGGGATAAATAAAGTATACTTCTTCTTCTATAGACAAAGATATTGAAAATAAAACACCAACTGAAAAAATATGGACTTGTACAGTGGATTCTTAAGGCCATATTGAGAAAAGTTTGACATTCCATTGGCAAAGTCAAAACATGACTTTTAATGAAGTTATCCAAAGCTGTTTAAGTCAGTCCACTGGACTTAAGAAAGTTCTTGAAGACGTTTTGTCTCTCATCCAAGAGACTTTTTCATGGAAAATAAAGTAATAATAAGCCTTGATTAAACTATCCGCTGAACAACAGAATTCTGAGCAAAATATGAGTGAATAAAGCACAACAATGTTACTAAAACAATATAAACACAAATATACATCTTGACTATAAGCTCTCATCATTTAGATGTTAATGACCATCTCACATTTTCTGTTGAACATGTAGTTAATAAGTAATATCCATTATTAAATTACATTTGCATTCATATGAAATGAATTAATTTCAATGTGCCACTAAAGAAGGGCAGTAGTACTGAAATATTTGTGTTTTAGACCGTTACACTATCTCTGTCACAATTGTTAGTAAATTAAGTTCCACCACAAAATATTTTTTTGATGTTTCCTCTTTTAATGAGAGTATTTCTCTTTAATTTCTATTTCTGTAATAGTGTAGTGCTGTTTTTGCAGTGTAGTTTTCATGAATAACCAATACTTTTGATTTCATAAATAAACCATCAAATAGAAAAACCATCAAATATAATTATTATGAATAAATCCTGTTTAAAAGAGATCGTTTTACAAGTACAAAAATACATCCTAAAAAGACAACTTTTCTCACAAGCTTCAGCCTCAACAGCGACTTTGTTATAAGATGATTAAAACAACATTTGTAGCGCGATGACCCTGTCACGTCATTTGTGACGACTTGTTGTAAACAGGAAGTGGTGTTTGGACTTCCACTTGTACACCCAGGAGATGATTTAATCTGTAAACAGATGAAAACTGAGTTTACCATGCTTGTTTATCGTAACTTAGAGTGTTAACGTCCGTTAGCCTTTGAAACTTTAATATGGTTCTTTAAAGTGTTTGCAATTAAACATGTTAATATGGCTTGGCTAAAGAGCTCATTTTGTTGATGCTCACTGCTGGACTCAGTGCATGACTTGACATTTGGACTTTAGCGCTGAAAAAGAAAAGGCCATGTCAGAGGTGAGGGTTAAACTCTGTGAAACAGATCCAGGTCCACTCGGTGACCAGGATGGACGATCTCCTGTCAAGGTGAAATGTAGTGACGCTTCCAACTCGGATGGGCAAGGGTGAGAATGTTGGTCACCTTCAATTACTCTAGTTCTGGGAGGTCAAAGTCAAATACACACAGGGCCAAAAAACTAAATTTACTTTAACCCGAGGGCAGGACTGGGTCAGTGTTTATTAAAATTTATTGAAATAGCACATAGCCTATTGAACTAAGAGTGTATATTATTTCATGATTAAATGAATAAAGCAATATTTTATGCTTTGTCAGTAATTTCAAGCGAAAATATTTTTCGACATGCACAAAGACAAAAACGAACTTTCTTCAAAGAACAATCACGCTTTGTCTGTGTGTTTCTGAGATGTTTGATCGTGCCTTCTTAGGTTATATTCTTTCATTACAGCCAAACTTTCACCACACAAAAGACACACAGGTTTGTCTTTTACCTCTGTGAACATGCTCTCTTCCTCCCACCTGGCTTGAAAACACCCTGCTCTCAGCATCCACGTTGCATTTAACTATTTTTGAGGAGGGGGGTCTGAAGTTGACCTCTGCTCTGACTGCTTATGAATAATGAAGCCGAGGCCCACTTGCTGCAGTGACTTTGCAGGCTACCGTTGCATTGTGGGGCATATAGTGTTGGTACGTGCAAAACACCAGCAGCTGTGGCCTACGAGCTGGTTCTAATAGTAATGAAATATGATCCAGGTGACCATAGATAATTTACTCACGGGCCATCTACGGCTCCCGGGCCTTGACTTTGATCTGCACATTGTGTGGCACGATGTGAAAGCAGAAGAACACAAATCTAGAAGACCAAACCAAATCTATAGTTTGACAAGGAGTAAACAACAACAAATCCGTCCCGTGGAGGGATTTTTCTACAAACATATACAGTATATGAACACAAGATATCTGCTTATCAATTCTGTTCGTCCTATGAGTCATTGTTTGACTGGGCAATCAGCTGTAGTTAACAGTGAGATGCGTGTGTGCTTGTTGCGTGTATAATTATTCAATTGTTTGGATAAATTTTGAGATAATTGCACAGTACGATGGGAACAGGACAGGAATCTCCATGGACTATGATGTTTGCAGATGACATTGTGACCTGCAGTGAGAGCAGGGAACAGGTGGAGAGAAGCTACAGAGGTGGAGGTTTGTCCTGGAAAGGAGAGGAATGAAGGTTAGCCGCAGTAAGACAGAGTACATGTGTGTGAATGAGAGGGACCCAAGTGAAGAGTGAGGTTACAGGGAGAAGAGATCAAGAAGGTGGAGGATTTTAAGTACTTAGGGACAACAGTCCAGAGCAATGGAGAGTGTGGAAAAGAGGTGAAGAAGCGTGTCCAGGCAGGATGGAACGGGTGGAGGAAAGTGTCAGGTGTGATGTGTGATAGAAGAGTTTCAGCTAAAATGAAGGGAAAGGTCTACAAAACTGTGGTGAGACCAGCGATGTTGTTTGGTCTAGAGACAGTGTCACTGAGGAAAAGACAGGAGACAGAGCTGGAGGTAGCAGAGATGAAGATGCTGAGGTTCTCTCTGGGAGTGACCAGGAAGGATAGGATCAGGAATGAGTACATCAGAGGGACAGCACATGTTAGAGGTTTTGGAGATGAAGTCAGAGAGGCCAGACTGAGATGGTTTGGACATGTCCAGAGGAGAGATAGTGAATATATTGGTAGAAGGATGCTGAGTTTTGAACTGCCAGGCAGGAGGCCTAGAGGAAGACCAAAGAGGAGGTTTATGGATGTAATGAGGGAAGACATGAAGGTAGTTGGTATGAGAGAAGAGGATTCAAAGGACAGGGCTAGACGGAGGAAATTGATTCGCTGTGGCGACCCCTGAAGGGAAAAGCCGAAAGGAAAAGAAGAAGAAGACGATGCTTTCATTAAACACTTTGAATTGCTAAATAATTACCACAAAATGTCATTCCTGTAGATGAATTGGATAATGAATCTTTGTAATTTGTCATCATGAGAACCATTATAGGATGGCAGTAGCTCAGTCCACAAGGACTTGTCTTGGGAGACTGGAGGGTGACTGGCTAAAGTCCAGCATGGACCAAAAATTTGGAGTTTGAACTGGGAGGTGTAGAGGTGTCGATCACCATCCCTTCATTTTTGCGTGTCTACAGGACCTCTGTGTGTGTGTGTGTGTGTGTGTGTGTGTGTGTGTGTGTGTGTGTGTGTGTGTGTGTGTGTGTGTGTGTGTGTGTGTGTGTGTGTGTGTGTGTGTGTGTGTGTGTGTGTGTGTGTGTGTGTGTGGTTGTGTGTGTGTGTTTATGTAGACTGTTAAAAGGAATTTCACCACTGGGTTTAATAAAGTTAATTAAATTCAAATTCTTATCCACTTCAAACTTCAAACAGCTACCTGGCTGACTTATAATACCCCTACTTATTAAGTCATTATCATTAGTTATATTTTATAAACGCAGTGGTTATATTGGTGTGTGTGTAGATGGGTGTCTCCAACACTCCTGTGACATGGTGATATAAGCACATAATGACAATGCAGAAAATGTAGAGTAGATATTTTTAGTCATTCTATCTCTTTTGTTTTCCACTTTCTTGTTTAAAATGAAATATAACCTGAAGACAGTTCAGAATCCTGGCTGTGTGTGTGTGTGTGTGTTTGCGTGTGTGCATGCGTGTGTGCGTGTACGTGAGCAGATGACTTCACGTCTCTCAGCTGTACCTCCACCCCCCACACTCTGGTCTAACCGGTCAGCAGCCAAGACAGGACACACAGGTTTAAGCGGTGCTTCATTGATAATGATTGTAGTTTAACAGATACTCTTGGCTAGCATCCTGTAAGCTACAGAAATTCCAGAAAATCCTGGTAGTTATCCTAGTGTTAAAACCATTTCCAATTCTAGATTTCTCCAAGTGGCTTTTATATATTTAGCCTCTGACCCTTCCCACAACAATGAAAAATATGTTAGTGTTCACTTTCAAACCACTTCCTTCACTTTTCTGGGTTACAGGAGATACTAGATCTTATTCCAGCTGACTTATGGGCATGAGTTGGGGAGACATTCCAAACATGTTGTCGGTGCATTGCGGATATGTTGGCAAACAGATCCAAATATTTGTGTCTGTGATGCTTTTGTAAGTTGTTTCAGCTACAAATATTTCAAATGGTTCCTTAAATCAATTTGTTTTACCTAGACATATAAGTTGAAAGCACTTACGCTTTTCTGACTTTGCGTGATGTGATTCTGAGTTTGAGTCTGCAAGTCAATAACATGTATGTAAAAGGAATTTTTCAATCCTGGGCACTGTTGTAGCCTATTTTCACAATATTTACTGGATGTTGTAAAAGTTGAAATGTGCCTTGACTCAAGTTACTCATGTAATTCATTATAGTTGTAATACTGGGATCAAACCTGATGTTTGGGGCACATAAACTGATTTACTGTTATGTCAATGAGAAATACAACTGAAGCATGTACATCAAAAATTGCAAAAGATTCATTCCATTTTTAAAAGTTTATTTTGTCAACATTTAATATATCAAATCTTGGACTGCTCTCTCAAATGAACATTTCTTATATGGTAGGATTGCTCAGGACCGTTAAAGCAGCAAGCAGGTCTTCTTATCCTTGAAAGGATTGGATGATGCAGCGATGCCGGTGAGCAGAGGATCACTGCGCCTGTGGTCCCGACAATACTGGACTAAATCTGCAGCTGTCAGTGAGATCTGCCGGAATACAGGTGGGCAGGATGGCATTTAACAGGGTTTCAGATATCATGATGTTGAATAATGTAAAAAAGACGAGTACGTCAATTAATATTCTGTTATACAGAAGTGTTGCTGTTATTCTTAACAGCATGTTAGATTTTTACATACCTTGACTCTCTCCATGCTTGCCTCCACCCGAAGTTGATCCACTAGTTTTTGGGCCTGGAAGACACTGTTGTTGCTGCACATCCTTCCTCACCCTGCCTTCAGTATGAAGATTCAGCTCCACGTCGATAATGTAGAGTGTCCTCCACACCATATTTATGTGAGGTTCTGTAGAAGTCTGGTCATAGAAGCTCCTCTCTCACTTGCATTCAACTGTCAAGGGCAGTTCAAACGCTTTTGATATAAAGGTCATAGAATACAGAGTTGAAAATGTCAAAGACATCACACATCACTTCATAGCTATACAGCTGATGAAAAGATTGTTGGTGCGCGCGCACACGCACACGCACACGCACACACACACACACACACACACACACACACACACACACACACACACACACACACACACACACACACACACACAATGTTATGAGTAGAGGATATGTAAAAAAAGTTATATACATTAAAAAATGTGTATGTATATATATATATATATATATATACATACACAGTATATTTATAAAAGAAGGGGAATCTTTCCTTTTGTCAGGAAAAAATAAGCAAAACAAGCTTTTTGACTTTCTTATTGGCGCGTCATCTGCAGAGTTTTTGTCTTCTTTTATCCGTGTGTGTGTGTGTGTATATGTGTGTGTGTGCGTGCGCGCACCAACATATATATATATATATATATATATATATATATATATATATATATATATATATATATATATATATATATATATATATATATATATATATATATATATATATATATATATATGTGCGTTAATGTAGCCGCAAGAGGACACAAGCCAGTGTCTTATTGTGCCGGTCCCAAGCCCGGATAAATACAGAGGGTTGCGTCAGGAAGGGCATCCGGCGTCAAACTTTTGCCAAATCAAAGATGCGAATCAAACCTATGACTTCCATACCGGATCGGTCGAGGCGTGTGTGCGTGTGTGTGTGTGTGCGTGCGTGTGTGTGTATGTATACATTTCAGGTGCAGGAAAACATTTCAAGAACATGCAAGGCAGTCAAATGTCATATATTAATGTATACATATGACAATAATACATCTACGCTGATGGCAATTGACGTCACCCGCCAGATAAGCGCTATTTTTGTCGGGTTTGTCCCTTCAGATTTTCCGTAGTAAAGGCTCGCATTCTGATGACGTCCGACACACTGTATACGGAAATACCAATTTTTCACACCGTCTCTTATTTTTGGTAAAATTTCCTTTCGTCATCCGTTGACGTATCCAATAAAAGGTAAATTCAAATTAACTCGTGATTACACTCATACAATACGACAAAAGGGACTCACTGTTAGCTTATCACCAAGCTGGAGCTAGCCTAAGGCAAGACCACGTTTTACTTGAGTCCACTTACCCTGAGTTTAGTGTACGACATATGTATTTCATTTATGTTACTTCCCAATACAGTAATGCCCATTTAGACAAAACATTTTGTTTGTTTGTTTTTTTGTATATACTTTCAGGAGACTTATGCATTTGCAATGCTAGCTGTTAGTGTTGAGTGTGCGCCATAGCCTGACAGTTCTTAGTAAGTCTGTGTTAACACGGTCTCAAAGAAATGGACCATTTCATGTAAGCTTGCTGTTATCATTCATAGAACTAACCAGTCAGTGAGAGATGGGAAAGAGGGGGACTGGGTTGAGGAAGTAACCCAGAGTAAAAATGTACAGTATCTTTTGAGTCGTTTTCATAGATCGAATGACTCTGGTCTGGTGTTTCAAAAACTCCTTAGTTTCTGAAACAGTTGCATGTCATATTGTAGTCACTCCTATGGGATGCATAAATACAGTACGATATTTTTGTCTCAATAAAGAAACCATTGTCTCCAGTTTGAAATTGTTTGTACAACTAATCAATCAACTAATCAATCAATCAATCAATCAATGATCTTATTATGTTCAAGAAAAAGCGAAGAAAGAGAAATAACAGAAGCTCCTAAGGTAATTAATGCAACCCCGTTTAACAGGAGAGACAGAGAAAAATACCCTCAGTAGTCTTGGCCTACAGGAGCTTATCTATTGGAATATGTATTGTTTTGAATTGTAAATTTGATCAAAGAGGGGGGTTTTCAGTCTACTCTTAAATAAGTTCAGGGTGTCTGCACCCCTCCGACTGAGGCCGGGAGATCGTTCCACAGTAAAGTGGCCAGATAGCTAAAGCTTCTGCCTCCTGTTCTACTCTTAAAGACCTGACGGGTTACCAGAAATCCTGCATTCTCAGAGTGAAGAGCCCTGGGAGGGTGATACAATTCAATGAGATCTTAAATATAAGAAGGAGCCTCACAGTGAAGAGCTTTATGTGTGATCATAAGGATCTTAAATTTTATTCTAGATTTTATCGGGAGCCAATGTAAGGATGCCAGGACAGGAGAAATGTGCTGTGATCTTTAGATGCGGTTCATTGATTTCCGTGAATAGCTATGTGCCATACAGTTTTTAATAAAAAATAGCGGCAGTCATGTTGCCTCTGTCCAACTAAGAAATCCAACAAACAAAAAAGTTGGTGAAAAAAGATTTTTGCACGTAAAACAACCCAAAATCAAGATAGACATGTAGACCTGTGGTTTATATTCACCTGAGTTTAGGATTAGGTCTGTACTTGCTCAACTGAGGCACAAAAGCACTGACTGGTGATTGGGCTGTGATCCTTCAGGATGATATCCAAAGGTGGTGCCAGTACAGCTGGAAGTATTGCTGGAATCAATGTTGATGTGGGACACAGTAATTATAGATATTACAAAATGTTGAGCACTCCAGCTGATAATATTACGGTGCTCACATTTTTGTTATGTCTATTCTGAATAAATGTAGATTATTATGTTAATAAGTTTGGTTGTCTAGATAAAACAAAGCTAATGCTCTGTTTTTTGCAGAAAGATGGCAGATCATGCTCCCATGGTTGCCATGGAGGCTGTGCTGAAGCCCAGCTGTGAACTCCCAGAGGACATGCCAAAGATAAAAGGCTATGATTTCAACCAGGGGGTTGATCTCCAAGCACTGCTGAAGTCTTACCTCACCACGGGCTTCCAGGCCAGCAGTTTTGGTTTGGCCATTCAAGAGATTAACCACATGGTGAGAGGAATGGCTGTCGTCACATTTCATTTTGCTATATGCTTTTGAGTTATCCCATCTTGTCCCTTGCATTGCTAAACAGACATTACTGTAATCTGTACAACCTCCTTTCTGCCTTTGTAACTTTTTAATCTGTGGGTACATTGAGTTGAACAGCGAGGTGCAGTATTGTCTTCAATAGTCTGAAAAACACCTGTTTCTGAGTTGTGTGAACCAACCAATAAGGTGGTACAGATTTAGTACTGTATGTCAAGTCTGCCCATGATTCTTTGTAATGGCTGTTCATTTCTTATGACTTCACATTTACAGATAGAGAAGCGGCTTGAGCCGGTCGAGGTAAATGATGGAAGTGAGGGTCAAGAATCCGGTGAAGCAAAATGCAAGTTGGGTTGCACCATCTTCTTGGGTTACACCTCCAACCTCATCAGCTCTGGTGTCAGAGAGAGCATCCGCTACTTGGCACAGCATAAAATGGTAAACAGTTAAGCACTTATAACACAGGAATTGCTTTAAACTATTCAAATAGCACAGGTGTACTAGTTTATGAAAATATGTCTTGTTAATTGGTGCTAGGTGGATGTGATTGTGACCACAGCTGGAGGCATTGAGGAGGATTTCATCAAGTGCCTGGCTCACACTTATTTGGGAGACTTCAGCCTGCCTGGAAAGGAGCTTCGCCAGAGGGGCATCAACAGGTGGCCAACTGCTGAAAACATTCACCTTTCAAACACACATGCTAGAAAGGATGCAGGCCGGGGCAACTGCATTAGAGATAGCATTTTAGGTTGAGTCTCATGTCCATGACTCGCAGGAAACAGCTTGGCTTTGCAAAAATATTGAAAACATGGAAGAAGTGAGCTACACCCACCTGAAGTCCAAGTCAACAGCTCTTAGTAGGTTGTTCAATATTCAGTGAAAACCAACAACATTTTTCAAAACACTTTAAGTGTTTGTAAAGTTTAAATGTCATACTATTGATGGTTCAGGGATGTTTTTGTACAGTCATGCTAACTTTCTTATTTGTTCCTTTGTGAGGGTGCTTGAGTTCATATATCATCAGCACATGACTTGTACTCAGAAAGCCAAAGAATATGGTGGACATTGAAATCTATGAACAAATTTTTACAAATTTTCGTTTGTATATCAGTTTGCTTCTTAAGTCTCATTAAGTCCACCACTTTCACCTCTTCATCCTCATCTTCTGTTGCTGCTGGATGCAGGATAGGGAACCTTTTGGTACCTAATGACAACTACTGTAAGTTTGAAGACTGGCTAATGCCCATTCTGGACCAGATGTTGTTGGAGCAGAAATCAGAAGTAAGCCAGTACATTTGAGTCCTCTTTTATAAAATAGCAGCCCTCATTACTCTGGTTTGATATAATTCAGTTGAAAACATAACATTGTCTATGTGACATGTTTTTGTTAGTATTATTTTTTAAAATCTTTTGAACTCCATTATTTCAGGGAACCCATTGGACTCCTTCGAAAATGATCCATCGACTTGGGAAGGAAATTAATAACACTGACTCTGTCTACTATTGGGCATACAAGGTGAGTCCTGGATCATTAGCTCTTCCAGTAAGGTCATGTTTTCAACAGAAAAACTGCTACTCTGGTAAATATCTGAATCACAGACTGGATACATTAATCATTTGCATGCCAGACAGGGAAACCAGAGTGATATTACTGAATGAATGTACAGTGTTTCAAACATTGATGAATATGATTTTGTATTCCCTGTCAGAATAACATTCCAGTGTTCAGTCCTGCTCTGACCGACGGCTCTCTTGGTGACATGCTCTACTTCCACTCTTATAAGAATCCTGGCTTGATTTTGGACATTGTGGAAGGTAAAATAACATCATGGCCACAGAATAGGGCCACGGTAGCTTCAGCAGTGTTATCTGCTTCTCATATTATGAACATGGACCTTTTTTTCCAGATATTCGCAAGATAAACAGCCAGGCAGTGTTTGCCAACAAGACAGGAATGATCATCCTAGGAGGAGGGCTGGTCAAACATCATATAGCCAATGCTAACCTCATGGTAACAATCACGTGATTTCACTCCTACATGAAGTCAAATTGGGTTGTGGATAAAATTTCTAAATGGTTAAGGAATTGTTTTTGCCATCAGAGGTTGGATGTAAAAGTGCTTCACACTGTCATTCCACTAGAGGGAAATGTCTCAGCTTGTACTTTAATGATTTGACAGGCATCATCCCAGTTTACAGATTCTACCTTAAAAAAGTTTATGAAATAAGATGCATTATAGATTAGAGTTTCTAATTATAGCTATTAGGTAGCTAAAAGTCCCTTTTCAACTGTGTGGCTTAATATAATCACTAGTGACCCCGATCAGCCATCACATTTAGACCAGCTGCCTCATAATGGAGGTCCCAAACAGCTCTGATTGGCTGATCAGCGTGTCACATCCTGAACCCCAAACGTAAAATTTGATTATTTTAGTGCTTCTGTGTATTCATGTGACAATTTAATTTCAGGATTTTTGTGGAGTGTGTTTAAACTGTATTGTTAATGAAAGGATCTGAAGAAACACCAGTGTTTGACTATCTGTTGTGGATAGTAACGTTTGATTTTTTGATATTTTGTATACCATCAGTAAAGCAAACGTCTGCAGAACCACATGGACGATCAGCTTCCTTCTATGATGTGCTGTCACTCCTTTGTCTCCCTCCAGAGGAATGGAGCTGACTATGCAGTGTTTGTGAACACGGGTCAAGAGTTTGATGGCTCTGACTCTGGTGCCAGACCCGATGAAGCTGTGTCCTGGGGCAAGATCAGAACAGATGCCAAACCTGTTAAGGTACTGATATTATGATACCAGTAGTTGTCATGAGCATACAAACACTCATGTTAAGATTGTCTTCCATCTATTACAGTTATATTTACTATTTTTATTATATTTTATACTTAGTTATTCTCTATATTCTACAGATTCCTTTCATTACCATTAGGGAATTCCACTAAGATGTGATTGATTGATTTATTGATTGATTAAATGATTGATTGGCTGTCCTTAAATACACAATGTTGATAATTTGTTGACAAATATGATCTCATCTCTATCTGGGTTTCACAGATCTTAAAACTACTACAGAAAATAAATTTGGTCAGTGTGTCAGCAGCTGTGTATGTCACTCCCTCTGAAAATATGTATGCCATATCATGAATGACACGGACCTGTTCATACATAGCATGAAACTGTTGAGCCTCTAGATTCAGCTTTTTTTTTTGGCCCAGTATTTAGTTTTTGGGACATCAGCGCTCTCCAGGAGCTTTGATTCCTGTTGCGGCCTCTAGATGGCGACGTCTCTACAGTGTTTGTTGCATAAACATGAAAGATGTCTCTGAGGAGCTGAAGAAGTCTCATGCATGAGAGCTGAAACTTCTTCCAAGCTTTTCCTACAAGTCTGCTTGACTTTATTCAACACAGAGACTGCATTGGGTTTAGTACGGCGGGAGTTTATGACCGAAGTGAAACCCTGTTCTGTTCTCTGTTTACAGGTGTACGCAGATGCTTCATTAATCTTCCCTCTGCTAGTTTCCCAGACATTTGCTCTCCATGCTGACAAGCTGGCTGCCGGCAAGAATACAGAATAAATTAGTTGCCTTCATGAATGTTCCCAACAACAGCCAGTTTTGTGTTTCTGGCATTTTCCTTGGTTTACAAATGGTTTACAGCATACATAAGTTTAAATTTCTAAACAGATCTGTTGAACATACATAGAAAAATGTTCTGTGTACATTAAAGTGCGACAGTTTAGTCTGTATTGCTCTCAATGCTTTCCTTAACAATAGTTATTTGACAAAACAAAGATATATTCTGAGGTAGTATGCACCTGTTTGAGGCTGTCATTAAATTTTTTCCTTATGAGTGTCAGAGGTTATATTTATTAAGTTGTTGATTTTAGTTAAAATATAGTTTGATACAGTTATGTTGTTTCCACATTATATAAGGCTTCATCTGTTTTTACACATCCTAAGTCTGTCCAATACTGCCAAGATTATATGATGTGTGATTTGCCTGGACATGTTACTAAGACACGAATAATTTCTTCCTGTATTAAGTGGGTTTTGTGTTTATTTTGTCATGTATGCTTTTTGTTTCAGAAGGCTGCAAGGGCTCCCCTGTGTAATGTATAGTTTCACATGACTGTGATCTTTGTTATGCATAACTACACTAATTTGAATCTCAAACATTTAACCTGAAGCATTTCAGGGCACAAAAAGACATTACAGCTCATTCAGTGAAAACAATTCATAAATGTCATGTAAAAAATTGTTTAAAAAAGTAAAAACTACTTAATTGCTCTGCTTTTAACATTTAAAGAATGGCTTAATTCCACTGAGTTGAATTTAGAGGCCGTTGTTAAAGATGGTTACATTTAAAGGTTCTTGTAATATCTATACCTTCCCTGTTGTGTAACACGAGGGACTAATAAAAAGACGTTTAAATGTAATATCCACTACGACACCACTAGAATGATCTTGACTATAAACAAAGAGTTGAATTAACACATCTCTGATATTTTCAGCAAATGAACATTCCAAGAATCATAAAAGCAAGCTTAATGATAGAACCGTTCTAATGTTTTACATCAGAGGACATTTATGCCTAAATGTGAAAAATTGATGTGTTCACACTTACATTTTGAAATCACTAGAAACAAAAGTTAAACTGAACAACAGATTAATCATCTGATTCACATCTAAGTGGTGCTCAGCTACTATCCACTGAATAGAGAATGTGGCTTCAGAACTCTAGCGATCCACTGAAGCCTCATCAGAGCTTCACAGGTGTGGTCAGAGCTTAGAGT
The DNA here is from genome assembly GCF_040054535.1 of Antennarius striatus. Classification (NCBI taxonomy): domain Eukaryota; kingdom Metazoa; phylum Chordata; class Actinopteri; order Lophiiformes; family Antennariidae; genus Antennarius; species Antennarius striatus. The sequence goes on along the minus strand of NC_090791.1, from coordinate 10,843,151 downwards.
TGAGTCCCTGTTAGCAGAAACAATTATCATCTAAGACTAAAGATGAAGATATTTCTGCTGCTGGAGGAGTGGCTGTTCCTTCCGGGTAAACTGACATTTACCGACATTGCAATGGAAATGTTGGGAAGTTTTTGCATTAAAAATGGAACTGGTATATTCACTATGACCTGGTATTTCTTTTTGTTTGAAGTGTCTATATTTTATGCAGTGGGAATGGTGACCTTTTCTTTTTGGAAGCAGAGCTGGAGAAGTAGAGTTGGAGCTGGGATAAGGTCAACTTTCCCAAAACCTCAGCTCCATGTGTTTCTCACACACTCACCGGAGTTGGGCGTTCCTGACTTTGTACAAACTGCTTTTCCATTCAGTCCTTACTATATATCGTTTCCTATTGGTGGTGGCAACACTGTGTGTGTGTGTGTGTGTGTGCGCGCATGTGTGTGTACCCAGGGCTTGACAGTGAAAAAATTTTTTTTTAAAGGCAGTGGTGTATGGATTTTCAGCTCAATAGAAACTTGTTTGCTCTGTGCTTAATGGAAAGATTACAAGGAGACTGTGATAGAGGTGTGTGTGTGTGTGTCTGTGTGTGTGTGTGTGTGTGTGTGTGTGTGAGTGGATGAGCCATAGTCACGCTATGATAATATTGTGTGGCGTCTGCACAGAGCAGACAGTGTTTGCCCCCTCTTCTTCTGCGGAACAATCAGTACACTGTGTGGTGTGCAGGTCTGCAGCAGTCATGATGACAATTATGTCTTCTGGACAGATTGGGGTTTTTTTCTATTTTTTTCATGGTGAGAACCACAGAGCCAGACGTAAGAAAGAAAAGACAGATGAGAACTGACCCACTGTACAGCTGCAGGGCGCGGTGGATCTCAGGAGCGTGAAGAGTGGACAATACACTATATATAGGTGATATTATATATAGATATAAACTGTGTAGCAACTATACATACGAAATACCTTCTGTGGTGTGCATAACACTCATTTTAGAATATGACAGTATAAATAAATATTTAAAGATTAGTGCAACAAGATTTTTTTTCCATTGTGGCTTCACAGACTTCTTATCTCCACCTTTGTTTACCTGTTATGTTGCCATGGGAACTCCTCCCTCGGAAACTCATTGGCCAACCTGAAGAGGTAGTGACAGGTGAAGGAGAGCAACGGACGTGCGTGGGTTGAAACTGGGGGGGGGGGAGAACGACATTTGCAACGCGGGGAGAGGGGGGGGGGACTGCCACGGATAGAGAAACGTTCAGAAGACGAGAGGAACAATAGAGCACATAATGGAGAGTAAGCCGGTAAAGACATTAGGGAATGGGGGAGAGGAGTGAAAAAGTGATAGCTGCTGTCCCAGGAATAGGAAGTCGTCGTCTCCTCTGACGCAGCTCATGCGTCATTATCGCTGTGGCGGGTAAATAAAGACCAAGTGACAGGTTCACCTCCTGACGTCTGGACACCAGTCAGTCTGAATCAGACAGGCTGTTGAAGGTTTCACCGATTTAAAAGATTTCACTGACAAATGGCGTTGAATCAATTTGGGATCATTTGTCGGTGGGCCTCCTGAATTTATCATTTCATTTCTGATTTTTGTTGTTGTATGTGTGCTGGCGAGTTAAGGAGTGGCAAATTAAAATCAGACATTTCAGAACAAGGGTATAACATTCATTCAAGAAAAAAAAAATGGTTTATTGAATTATCAAGATTATTATCAGATTATTCTGAGAAATGCTTTCATGGGAAAAATAACTGCTCTGTTTTCTTAGTAAACTCAGTTATTATCTCAGAATAGTGAGATAAGTTTTCATGGGAAAAAAAATCAATTTGTCTGAATTACTGTAATATCTTAAAATCCCTAGAGAAGCTCTCATTTACTTCAGAACTGGATTTCTTGGAAGTGGACATGGCCCACCTGTTTACATAAATCCATTTTTAATTTGGTGTAGAGACACTGGGAGACACTCCTGTATTTAAGAAATATAACTGGAATTATTATTATTATTATTCTTTATCAACCTGGAGCAAACACCTTGAAAACCCGTTCAGATCTGCTGGAAATGGTAGCATTTCTGAAAGAAGTGCTCATTTTAATTTGCTTTCTAATGTAGGTAGTCTAGTGAGCCACAAAATATGTAATATGTAATAAGAACCTTACCTTTATCATCTGTAAATGTGAAATTGTATAAAAATGAATGTGCATTCATTCAGAAAAATTGAGAAATATTTTTTCAGCATCATAATAATAGGCCAATAAAAATAGAAGTAGCCATGTTGTGGACAACCCTTGATACTCCACCATCCCACACATCATAATTTTTTTGATTAAAGCATATTGAGATGGATGGATGTTTGTGTATGATGTCACAGTATAGTTATGGAGATGGACAGAGATGTGGAACTGATATAAAGCAGTTTCGGAGTCATTCAAATTCATTTCTTGTATTTTTCAGTCACATAAAAATAGAACCAAATTCATCAAGATTTAAAATCAAATTGCTTGTGATCAAACATAAACTACTGATGGTAAACATATGATATCAAATGCGTACTGAAGGTTTACAAGGTTTACATAATTTGGCGTGAGGCCGATCTGATTAAAGAAATGGTGATGTCACCATGATGTGCGATGCCCTGTGTGTGATGATGCAATCAATTAGAATGCCATTGGAAGAGGAATCCACTCTCTGTGTTCATCAAGTTATAACAATTCCAATAATTTATAATAATATAATAGTTTATAATAATTATTATAATAATCCTGAAGATTAGGACTAAATATTTGTGTAGTCTTTACATGAGTTGCAATGTCCTTGATAGCTTTATGCTTAAATTGCCGAAATGAGAAGTCAAATCTCCATTTAAGTCTATAAATAGGTCACTATCCACGTGGGGTAATGACAGTTAAAGAAGTGTTTAACAAATACAAAAAGAAACCCAAAACTACCTTGACTACAAATGGTCCGTAATGGTCCAAATGGTTCTTTCACCCAGTGATTATGTGTGGTTAAAAAGTGTCCGACTGTACCCAATTCATAGGAGGTGAAAAGTTGTGTTTGCACAACTGTGGCCTGAACAAACTGAAGTGTGAAAATTGATTTTTATTATCAGACAGACATTTCTTCCAAAGACAAACAGCAGTGTATTAATATGACAGACACAAGACAAAAGGAAGGTGTTTCCGAAAACCTTGATGTAATCCATTTAATTTCATCCCATCCCCCACTGGGCCCAAAAGAAGAGTAACATAACCAGTCAACACGTTTCTGTTTTTTAAAAATTTATTCTGTAATTGAAGACACAGTAATTATAAAACAAAAAACAAAAAACACAACATGTGTATGTACGTATGATTATTAGAATTTGAATTTAATATACTGAAGCCACAGACAATATCAACTACAGTGCGCCCACGTGCCTCATGGGTAGTGCGTTCAAGGAACAACACACGATTAACAAATCCCACAATAGAAAGCCAAACTATTTAAACATTTATGAACCCTCCCCATACTGATATTAAACAACCTTCTATCTGTATTACCTTTCCCTACACTCTTATCGACTGTTTAAAAACTTTTGTGTCTCACTTAAGTCCGAGACTCAAGGAACATAGCGCACTTCCAGATGCCGTCAGCCAATAAAATGCGCGTACGGTATCACGTGACTGCCGATTAAAAATTCGCAATGAGGTGAAGTCGCGAACGTTGATGCGCGAATGCGCGAGGGCGCACTGTACACAGTTTTTACGTTTTAGTCTTATAAATATGGTTACAGCAACAGACAATGAAACAAAAGCAAGTCCTGCAAACATAAAAACACATGAGCAAATTTTGTAGCAAACTTTATTACAAATATCTTCAAAACAATGAATATACTAAATTTTAACACTGTTATTCTCAGTAGTATACAACAAGGTATAAAATATAAAATACAACTTAAAATTATCCATTAATACAATAAGAGCAGGTATAAATCAAGGCGAAGTGTTTCATTACAGATTGACGGTGTAAACATCTGTTGGAAAAATGATGTAGACAGGAATTAAGTCAGATTAGTCAGCGTTTAACTTCAGCTACATCAGGATTTGTCAAATCAAACACACTAAAACATGCATGAAGATATAAAGATATTGAGACAATATAATAGGAGGCAGTCATTATTTAGGTAATTGTGTGTGTGTGTGTGTGGAAATCAGATCAGTCCCCTGTTCCTGCTGAACTGAGCCAGCCGACGTCACACACTGATTATCAGCACAGCAGGCACAGGAGACCGACCCAGCAGGGTCTGAGTGGCTGGGAGTTATGGCAGACAGACAGACAGACAGATAGACACACACACACACACACACACACACACACACACACACACACACACACACACACACACACACACACACACACACACACACACACACACACACACACACACACACACACACACACACACACACACACATCAAATACACACTGATATTCATGCAGAAATTGACAACGTGAAGCATAAAGAAAATATGAGTGCAGAGTTACACACAAACCCCCACGCTGCCCTCTGAGAGCCCTGCGGCCAGCAGGACGACTGATGACACACAATGACATATTGCTCGTCCCATGGGAGCAGACCCCTGTTCTAATGAGACAGCTGACATTTAGCAGAACCGGACACAGCAAAGCCGCACAATTTCAATCTGACTTAACAATTTAGCAGTTATTACTAGAAGTTTACAGACTTCAACCTGCTCAGAATCACACTGAACCATCCTGTTACTTTGACTACAAAAAGTGAGGCACACGTAAACCTCACCTGTAATTTTGAGAGAGATTATAAAAGGTATGTGAGTACCAAGTTTGGTGGGCGCAGGAAAAATCTGATCATTTTTTATTTTGTCACTTCCACTAGGCTACTCTACACCGAGGTTTCCATCCAAACGTAGCAGGTATCCTTCAGAAAATCTGTAGAAGAAAATGCTCCATGTGTTTTTACATCCATAACAGGATGGATCTAGACAAATAGCTGATGGGCTAATTTTACAAGCAGGTGCTTGTTACAGCATTAAAATATACAAAAAGTAGCAGCCAAACCACAGACACCTTAGATAAACTTAAAACTGCAATGTAAATGCATCCACTATGTACTTTTAAAAACTCGCCAGAACAGGTGGAATGAGTGAAACCTGATCTCAAGTGTTAATTTTAAATCTTTTAAAGGCAAAAAGTGACTCCCGGCTGACCGCGTTGAGAGCACCTTACAGCAGCATCATGCTCATCTGAAAACTGGTGTTCATGCGAGGGCCAGCAGTGTGACGCGGTGCACTCCTTCCTGATTTTTATTCTTCCCCTGCCGGTTGCAGCCCTGTGGCGGCAGAACTTAACCACTGTGAACATGGCAGACACTCACTGTTCACATGTGGATTAAGTCCTGCTGCCGCACAGCCAAATAGCCTTTACATCTTACCGAAAGAGAGTGAGATGGGTGTGTTTTTGTGACAATGCAAATTATAAACCTGGGTGTGGCTTTGTGTGAGTTAGCAAATTAGTGTGTGTCTGCATGGGTGAGATAGAGCTTGCTTTCTTCATGTCAGCCATTGGAAATCCCTGGCAATGTGATTCAGTCCTGTAGTCTCAAAAATCACTCTGCCAGGAATTCCCCTGGTCAACAGAGACAACTAGACAGTTTGGGTGAAAAGCGGATGTTGAAAGTAAACAAGGACTAAGTAACACCATCATAAATGTCCTCCATTATCATGACATGTATTATCTATTATAGTCTTTTCCAGCGTGCTCTTCATCTCTACCCCTAAGGGGGAAAGGATTATCTCTAAAATTCCCTATCTTCGTCTTTAACAGGTCGAAGTCATTGAACATCCTCAGTCCTGTGTGTGTAGTAGGTTTGAACTGACTCCTTATCATTCCCAGACTTCCTGTGGTTTCTTTCTTTCCATAGAAATAGCTTTCAAAGGACTGTACAGAGAATTAGGTTAGGAGGAAGTACCCACTTCAGTGCCCTCCTAGTCAGTTGCCTGCTCCTTTATTACTTTATTTATCTTATTTTATCACTTACTATTTTTATTTTGCCTTTAGTACTCTCGCCCCACGTGTGGAAAATTTTTTAGAGAGCACCGGTTTCTTTTTCCCCCGAGGTATTACTAAATTTGGTCAGAAATTGCCTGAAGTTGCAATGTTGTGTAAAAGCACTTTATGGTTTATTCATCCGTTCGTTTGTTCGTTCTTATTCAAACGTATTCATCTCGTCTCCAGGTCGTGAGTTAATGCTGGAGCCTATCTCAACTGAGTGTGAGTGAGAGGCGGGGTACACCCTTGACAGGTTGCCATTGCATTGCAGACATTTCAGAATTATTGTTATTTTATTGCTTTTTTTTCTGGACATATTTTAAAAAGTGTAGTGTCTGTCCACTCCTCATTCACTTCCAATTTCAAGCCTGTTTAACTCCAGCAGCTTGGTTATCCCCCCGTCTACAGGGGTATGAGTCAGTCGGACACGTTTGGGGAACTCCAGCCTCTAAATAAATTTTAGCCGGCTGTCTGTTGTCACCGTGGACCCAGCCAGAGAGCTGTGCCAGGGACATAGTGAACTCACTAATACTCCAACATTGTTGTTAAAAATATGCTGCAGCCAGGTTGACCAGTATTCAAACAGTTTCCTAAAATAGTAAAAGACAATCTCCTACTACAATTTCTAAAAAAGAAACAGACGTGTTAGACGGTCTGGAAAGTTGTATATTCTAAGTAGCTCTCAGTGAATCAGCCTCGTCGTCGTCTTGTGTTGTCGCGGAGAATCCTATTTCATATGAAAACACTCTGTTTACCTTCAGGCCAATGTTCTTTCTTTCAGTCTGCGGTCAGATCAGCCAGCGACACCGGATTCTATCTTCTCTGAACATGCTGTGATTTTGGTGCTGCTGAGTTCAAGTGATGATGATGATTTAAAAAAAAAATCTTTCTGAACACTTTTTGCCTATACATTTTTGTCATGCAAGCAACCCGTTAAGGCCCTAACTAGATGAGCGTGATTTTACGGACAAGCACGAATTTTAGCCACTCCATTCATTGAGAGATAAATTATGTAAATAATGTGGTTCTTTGCACATTTTGTGGAATACTTATTTTATTAAATGTCATTAAGATGATTATGTGGTTCTGCCTCTGCGCTGTCACAAAAAGCAGAAGGTTGCTTAAGGTCCCGGGATTCATCAAAGATGGCACACTAACTCCCCTTAAACTCCACTCCTCTATCAACCTAAAACCCTCTATCCCTCCATCCTTTCATCTGCCAGTGAATTCATCTCGTGTGTTATTTACTCTGCCTTTTCATCTTTTCCCCTTTTGCGTTCCCCCTGTCGAACCCGCAGCCGTTAAAGTCCATGAGCTCATTTCTTCCCTTCCCCTGTAATGACATCATTCTGGTTGACGCACGCCGTCCAACGCCTCACCTCAAATGCTCACTGAGAAGATCTCAACATGTCTCAGTTTGACATTTGGCTTGTTGTGCTTTTTCTTGTGAGTGCCCCATAATGAAGCTAGGGCTTGTTGTTACACTCTTCTCAAATTGGATGCTTATTGTGGTTAAGAATAATCATAAGGTTCTACCACTTGGGCTGCAGCTTATTGGTGGCTTATAATTGTGCCAACGTGTTGCATCCTGATGGAGGTGCAGGGTAGGAAAATGAGGATCATGGAGAGACGATGGCCAGCAGATGTACCCAAGTTAAGTCAGAATGTTTTTTAGAGAGCCCTCGTGGCTTAAGGCCTTGTGTGGGTACTTTGATGGTTTTAGGGTGTACACTTCACGCTATGTGTGTGTTCTGCTAAGTTTATATTCGTGGCCACTGGCTGTTTTCTCAGATCGTCTCTCCCCTTCTGCCAGAGTTCAGAATTGACATTGCCGTTTACACAAGGGCACACAGTTAAGTGGAAAAGCCTCTGTTGAGACAGCTGGATCTCAATGCCTCGTTGTTTCAACACATATCTTCTCTCTCTTTCTCTCTCTCTCTCTCGCTCTCTCTCTCTCTCTCTGCCCTTGTGTGTACACAATCGTGCACAGGTTGACTAAGAAATGCACACATAATCACAAGCTAGACGCAATCTGCCTCTCCCAGCATAATATGCCTGCTATCAATAAACAAACACAGTTATGTCAGTAGGTTGCCGTTCAAACATGGCATGTATGTTAACTGGGTTCTCACCAAGTCTCATAAACCAGGAATAGTACAAATGCATACCAATCTGACATCATTCACACCTCCAGGCTGTGAACGGCTTCGCAGAGCAAACAGTGAGCAGGGTGACTCAGAGCCGGCTATACGCTCCTGCACTATGCACCTTTTTTAATAACTATGCATCAAAGTGAAGCATAAACTTGTTTTTTTTGGTATCTTTCCATTGCATCAGAGAAATTTAGGGAGGGCAGTTTATTTCCAACCACTTCTTCATGTGAAATCTAAGTTTAATGGTTCCAGACGTTATGTCAACACCGGAGCACAAGGGTTACAACAACATCTCAATATCCTTCTTAAAATGTAAATATACCACATTTGCTTTTCATAATTGCTGTCGTATCCATTACATGTCGCCCTGATAAGTGCTAAGCGTGGCCTCGCATGGGAAGAAAATGTGGAAAAGTGACTTTATTGATAAGTCTGTGAAGGTGAAGGACTTGATGTGAGGAAAGACGGTTGTTAGCGATTCCATTACAACTTTTCATTCTTTCATCTGAGCGATTATAAACCCGATCATGTCGTGGCAGTAGAACTCAATGTTCCTAGCACAGGCCTCTAACGTCTGCTAGATGGAGGCTACTTAGCACGATCGGCCTTACTTACCTGCTACTTAATACAATTAGATCTTACTTACTAAGATCTAACAAACACCTAAAAACCACAGTGAAAATGCAGAACGCTTTGAACTCACACGCCTTACGTATTACCACACCCTAGCCTTCTTTCCACTAAACAGGGTATATGCTCATATTTGAGTTTGGATTTGTTTCATGTTTTGTGTGTAGGCATAATTATTGCTGAGCCTGTGACATTCAGTGACATTCAAACAAGGGCTAGCGCCTGACTATTGGGCTTCTCTATTGCAGTTTTCATAAATCAAAGGCGTACGTTCACTGGCTGGCATTGAATCAATGAAACACACCACCACATGTGGGACATTAGTCTGAGAATAAAAACGTATTTTCAGCTCCAGACATAAAAAAAAGAGAAACTCAAAGTCTCTTTGGGCTGTAAAGCTGGTCTCAGCAGTGAAGAGCCCAGCCCAGGCCTGTGGTCTGCTCCCTGTAGCCCAGTGCGTGTAACCCTATCCTCAGGCTGACTCCTTGCCAAACATCCTTACCACTACCAGCCCTGTACTTAGTGTACAGTCGCCCTGCTGCCACTGAACCACACATGCACAAATGGATGCAGAAACCACACACACACACACACACACACACACACACACACACACACACACACACACACACACACACACACACACACACACACACACACACACACACACACACACACACACACACACACACACACACACACACACACACACTTTTATTCCACTACGCCATGGTTTCCTTAGCCTGGGCCCATTTCTACAGATTGCTGCTAGGCACACCCCACCCCGCCAACGCCAGGGCTTCAGTTTATTCCTCCAGTCATTCACCCATTTGACCTTCCATGGAAGGTTTACCAATCTCGTGATTCCTCACTGGAAAAGGCTCTGCCCTCTATCTTCACTCTTACACATTTTTTAGCGTGTGCTTATCTCGAAGTCACAGCGAATCGTATAAAGAGCGAAGCAACAGGTGCCACGTAAGACTAAGTCAGCTCGTTCTTATCTTGTCTTTTCTCTGTGTCAGTATCATGTTAATCTCCTCCAGCTCAATTCTTGTCTTCCTCTGTTCCATTTGTCCTGTACCAGCACCCCCAGACAGACGGAGACTTCTTGGTCTGAGCTGGAGCTGAAACTGGGTTAGCTACAGTAGCTGCTGGATTCTCTTCCTTTCATGGAGGTTTGGGAGTTGCAGACTTACAAGGCCTCTGAACAATGAGAGGAATGTTTGAGCGGCTCCGGCCTTGTTTCACCACTACCATTACGTCTCTCGACAGCTTTTCTAATACTTTTTATGACCCCTGTGGAAACTCAGCAACACCCCACCAAGAGGGACACACAGACTGCTGGGCATGCAAACAAACAAAATAGTAAAAAAAACCACACACACAAAGGTAGTTAGATGACATTGCAGACATGCATACATACCACAAGCAGACAGTTGCAAAGAAGGCAGACAAACAGGTAGAGGCAAAGTAATTATGCGGTAAGTCATTTGTTCGGGTGGAGGTATAATCCCAAAATCAAACAGACAACCTTTAGAGACATACAGGCAGGCAGGAAGACAGATAGAAATAAGCCTAGACTGTTCAAAGGAACTATTTATGTCTGACCTTTTTCATGGAACTAGTCCAGGGAAAGACCTGAGATCGGGGCAGTGTCTGGGTCTGTATTACAGTACATTTGAAGAACAGGTTCACATACTAATGCTCTGTACGACTGTCTGTCCTGATCAACAGGCAGCTGGAGCCAGACTGAAGTGTCTTGCTATGGGAGACCAGTGGTTCAAGACAAAAACAGAAAGATTTGCTACATCATAAAGTTATAAAACAGTAAAAAAAAGAAAAGAAAAGAAAAGAAAAAGCTTCGGTGTAAAGGTAAAAGTGATGCAGCACCTACCTGAAACAGTCGTTTTTACTCCTTTTCCTCCCGTGATTTCATTTCCTCATGAGCTCCACTGTCACACTTGAAGTTGAACTTCACAGTTGTTATCCCCCTCTGTCCCTCTCTCAGTGTGTTTCTCACTTTTCATCTCTCCTGTGGGTCTGTTTCTCCTTCGGCTGTGCAGACTCCTGTGTGTGTGGACAGGACTGTGTCTGGAAGCCAGACAGTGTGAGAGTAAGAGAGTGGGCGGACCCAGCCCCAGTGCAGGGGATCCCTTTTTTGATGATGTCAGAGGAGAGGAGTCCTCCCCTTCTTCGGCTCCTCTCTGCGTTCCCTCCCTCCCATCTCCTCCCCTGTGCGTGGCTGTGGCTGCTGCAAGAACACAGGAAAGGGGGCTGGGAGATAATTGGCCACACAGCTGCTAATAAATGAGCAGAGTCAATAGCAGGCAGGAAGGGGTCTAAATGTGCACCATTATTGTGACAAACCCTCCGACACGTTGGAGAATTTATATAGAGAGCTGTGAAAAAAGTTAGATGTTTAACATGTAATCTAACCATAATAGATTGAATTTTACTTTTAAATAGTTCTAACCAAACAAAACACTTTGCAAAGTCTTTGATGAACTAAAGGAGTACAAAAACCAAAATGAAAGTCCTGGATCAAATCCTGGGTCCTGAATGTCTGTGTCATGGAGTCAATGAGGGCATCCATGCTGAACCACTGAAGTACTCGTCTCAGCAATAATGATAGAGTCGTGATGTTGGTGTAAAGTGGCCTTAAACTGAGCGTGGGACATGAAGAAGAGGTGATTATATCATGTATGCATTGAAGTTGACATTTGAACTTGTGCTTGCAGTGATGTCATTGTCGCCTCAAGAGAAAGTCTTTCCCCTCATAATTCAGTGATAAAGAATATAATTCATCAGTGATCTATCAATAATGATTCCAGTCATCAGCTGATACTGATGTTTCCATGAAAAGAACCTCACCAAAAAAAACAACAACTTTCTTACATAATGATTGGTGTAACCGTTGTGTTTTTATGTTGTTTTTGGTTTGATCAGCACCTGTCAACCCCCCAAACACACACACACACACACACACACACACACACACACACACACACACACACACACACACACACAGGCCCCACCCACACACACAGTAACACAAGCCTCAGACACAGACTAGTAGAGGCTTTATGACTTCCCCTTCTTTCCCTAAAGCCTTTGGGTGTGTGAGCCATGAAGTCCCGTACAGACAACCTCACCCCTTCAAGAAAGCCTACGTCACACATTCCACATGCGCACTCACACACACACACACACACACACACACACACACACACCCTTCTTTGTCTCTTAGCAACCCATACACTCCTATCTTAGTGCAATGACTATGCCAGGAAGACACATGACCGCGACATGTCACTGAGCTGCAGATGGGATGTTTTGTTTATGGACTTTAGTTTCTATGTCATTTTCAAAGGGGATTTACAACTTTACATAACAGCAGGAAGGAAGCGCGATGAACGCTCTGTATGGGAGTCAGCAAATATTACTGATGAAACAATTGATCGTGGTTGCTATATAATCACAGCGTGTCACAAATCTTTCTCTCTCTCCATCTTTCCTTGATGTGTGTGCGGTTCTGCGTCACAGTTAATGGTTTGAAAGACTCTCAAAAGCTGCTCGTCTCAGGATGGCTGGAGACAACTCCCGCCTCAGGTCAATAATTCAATTCAGATCAGCCTGGGTGAAATCTGATCTAAATAGATGTGGCGTGAAACAAAAATCACCCCTACCTTCCACTGATGCCAATTGATTCAAGAAAACTTTGATACACAGTGTTCTCCAGTCGTTCCCGCTGGCAGTGAGGGTGGTAGTGTTTGAAAAACGGTTCTGCTACTGAAGAAGAGATTCGCCCTTTGTCTTTCCTCCTTGACCCTGCTGGTCTCTTTATGGAGGTGTAAACCGTTATCACCTCTATGGAAAGTGTAATAACATGTACGTGTGGTTGTAAATGATTACCAGGTGTATCTGTGTCTATATGTCCGTATCTGCATTCTAACTGATGAGTTAATTTTCAACAGGTTAATCCGTAACGGTGCGTCCGATCCTGTGTGGATGTACCGGGTGGTGTTCTGTATGCATGAGGAAGTCTTTCTCTGAGGTCTGCAGGTCATCAGCGCTCCAGAGAGGGAATTTTTGGAGTCATGGGGTTCATTAAACTTAGTTCAAATAGAAACAAGCCAGACACCTGTTTCTGTGCTATTACCCACTTCCATCTGTTTGTTTGCTGGTCGGTTGGTTTGTCAGCAAGCAAATACAAAAAAACCCAAACATGCTGAACAATTTTCATGAAACATAGTTGGAGGATGAAATTGCAAAGTATGCAAAGTTTCTTTTTCTTACCAATTTTATTTAATTTCTAACAGAATAATAATAATATGGGTTTTAATACAAAACAAATTAGGCATAGTTGATGTCTAACTCTGTGTGTATGTGTGTGTGTGTTAGTGTGTGTGTGCGTGTGTGTGTGTGTGTGTGTGTGTGTGTGCGTGTGTTTGTGTGTGTGTGATTTTGGATGAAGGTTGTTTGAATCAAAGGGGACTTTAAGACCTCATGGTGGTGTACGCTCTACTATATGTTCTGAAACATCCTTTCTTTTTCATTTCACTTCATTCTTGCTTTTGTGTGTGTGTGTGTGTGTGTGTGTGTGTTTGTGTGTGTGTGTGTGTGTGTGTGTGTCTGTGTGTGTGTGTGTTTGTGTATGCGTGTGCATCCATGTGTAGATTTGCGTGTCAACTGGTCACACAGGACATTTGGCTGAGTGATCATCTTAGACAGTGAGTCAGATGACATTAAGTGACTCTAATCAGGGCCACAGGGTCTGGGAAAAAAAACATTAACTTCTATTTGGTTTTCATGGTGAAACTGAGAAGCCATGGAAAATGGTTTTGGAGAAAGAAAGGAAAGTGTAACTATCAGCTATGCAAAACTCTTAAACAGACATGTTGGCTACAAACACACTTATTAAAAGAAGAACTGCACTCATACACATGTTGACAACAAAAAAGCTGACAACTCCGACACTTTACTTTTCAAAAACTTTGTGTTGGTAAGGAGGGTACACTCAATGTCTTAATTAATGAAAAATTTAAAAAGTCCTAATGTCATTTTCAGACATGGTTCAAAGGCAAAGTCCCTAAACATAAACATGTTTTCCGTGTAAAAGTTAGTAGTTGAATTTAATTTGTAGATGGATATCATCTCATGCAGAGGTGTTTGTCTGGCAGCCGTACCTCTGACTGTAGAAGCCCCCGGAGAAAAAGATCAAACCATATCCCTCTAGTCCACATCAACTCCACCCTAAATTAGTTAGCACTTCCGCTACCGCATCACTGGCCCAATTTTCCCCCTACCCACCCCTGACTCAGTACTGGGACATTTGAGTTCATAGCTTTTTTTTTTTTACGCCACCTCATCCTTACTGGACCACTTCTCCGCAAACCAGTCCAGAAGTCCACCCAGAGATCGAGCTCCAAGCAGGGATCCACTTGACTTTGACTGGCTTGTCCTTCTTTTCTTTTTCTTTTTTTTATTGCTCCCTCTTCCCTTCACTCTCTACTACTTCTCTGGTATTTATGTGTTGGCAGTTGCCATGGAGACAAGACACACAAACACTGTGGCAGTAGACAGGAAGTGCTGTGGAACCACAATGGCGTCACTGCGGCTCGGAACGCGCTCTCATTTCTCGCTCTCCGTCCCAGCCAGCATACATGTTATTACCCTTATAGCGAGCTATAAAACCGCACCGCTCTTTCTCTCTCTCTTTCTCTCTCTCTTTCTCTCTCTCTTTCTCTCTCTCTTTCTCTCTCTCTTTCTGATTTGTATTTTTCTGATCCAATCTCTCTCTCTCTCTCTTATTCTCTGCACTCTTGTTTCTCTCATTATTATTAGCATTGCTTTTTCAGCTGTCCATGTCTCTGTCTTTCTCTCTTCGTCTCTAGACTGCTTGAGTATTTGGAAAGTCTTTGTCTGATTTGTGGTGTCTGGAATGCCTGCTGCTGCTGGTGGATATGCTGAAGAGCTGCTGGGCATGAAGCGTGCAAATGTTTGACCTGAGGAACTGCTCCCCTGTTTTAAAAACTGGGTCAAGAATGTGTGTGTGTGTGTTTTGTGATGTTTGGAGGATGAGCGAGACCTGCGAGGGTGAGGGTGAAACGACGATGCAGACACTGTACGTATGCTGTACATATGTTCAGTCAGAGACAGACAGAGAGGAGGCAGGGAAAAGAAAGGGAGTGTGTGTGTGGTCCTATTGCAAAGTCTTACATCAGACTGGAATTAGAGCACAGAGCATATCTCTCCTGTTCTCCCTCTGTCTTTTTTACACACCCGGCTCTAAATATACTCCTCTGGAAAAACCCATTGAGAAGATACCGCCCTCTCCCACTCCACATGCTAAAAATATCTAGTCAAGACCACCTTTAGAGCCCCCACCTTCCTCACTTTTCTTCTTACCCACCGACTTGCTTGTCCCCCTTACTTGATTACGTCTCATGCTCAGTGCCAGTTCTCGACTTCACACGCTTCCATTTGAAAAGACTCCTTGTTGCTGCTTCCTCTGCCTTTTCTGTTATCAGCAACTCTCTCTCTGTTAACCATACCCACACTGGTATTTGCTGATGCAGCCAGAGATCCATCCGTCCATCCCTCCCTCATCCCCTCAATCAAGGTAGCCAATCAGACATCCAGCCAGCCAACATACTGACCGCACAGCCGTCCGGCTGGCCAGATGAGCAACTGCCCGAAAATAACAGATGAGTTCGCAGGACACATAAACATAGAAGAGACAGACGTGGATTTTCTCAAAGTGAGCTCATAGGGAGGGAGAAAATCAAAGAGACAAGAAAGTAAAGTACCATCACCATATTTTCTGTTTCCATCAGATAGAGGAGTTACAAAAACAATGAATGAAACGGACCATTAATTATGAACTTGTTGTTGTTAATATCAGTGTGTAAAAGGAGGAAGGAGATGAGAAGTGATCCAGAATCATTAGGAATGAAATATAGTTCTTCTGCTGGCTTGTGGATTTCCAGCATTTGTATTTCTTTCAATTTGAGGAACTGTTTAAAAATAGAACACTGTATGTGTCAGAGAGTAATTTTTTGTGTTTGTTGCTGGTGATTAACGAGACAGGAAGCCTATCTGTCTCCATGTGCTGTTTCTGTTCCTTCATTCAACCGCTGACATCATCTGGAGTGACACACAGTTGGGTGACTTCCTCCCTGTCGTTAATCACTGGCGTGTTAATGGGAGCACGCTCGCTCCCTGATTCCTCTACGCTTTTACAGCAGCGCACCACATTCCGCCTTCCCTCGTTAACTTCACCGCTCCAAACTCGACCCCTACCACTTTTTTTTTACAGCTGGCCTGCCCACTTAGCAGTGACCTTTGACCCCTCCTCCCTTACCCCCATAAATCCTCTATGCTTTGCCCCCTCCACCTGTTGCTCACCTGCTGAGCGGAACGTTATTGTGAAATACGTTAGATTTCTGGTGAAATTTCCCAGAGGAATATTTTACTGCTTAAAGCTTGCCCTTCTATAGCTCAGGAGGTTCGAGATTCTCACCTCAGTCTCATTTTAGTTTCCATGTATAAAATGTATCTCATATGTTTCTCCTAATATTCACTAGAAGAAATAGGTGAGACTATCAGAAATTAGTCTGAGAATTAAATTGGACATTGTTGAGATCTCTTCTGAAACTTAAAAGGAGACTAAATTGAAACTTAGTGCATCTTATTGCTCCTGAGGAAAAAAACTGAGACCCAGGAGAAACAAGCCTTAGTCGCAGTTTGGTATCCTAGAGATCTCCTGTTTGTCTAGGAGAAGTAAATGAAACATTTTTGAGATCTCTTTTAAAATTGTATTTTCCTCTGGGTTTGCTCAAAGTTGGAGTATCTCCTTTAGCTGTCCTACATTTGCCTTGTGGGAGTCTCCTTCCCAGGAAAAACAAGAAATTTCGCAGAAATAGGAAGACAAATGATATATCTAGCACATTATCTCTTCCCAGATTAAAGTTGCTGGGCTCTGATTGGTTGATTGTAGCTGAACTCCCACCATAATAGAGGCAGACAGATTGAAAGTAAGAACAAAGTTGCTCAGAAAATGAGACAGACAAGCATTCTACTTGTTTTAAAGTTTTATTGCTAAACATTCATAATATTCACCGTATATTTTAACTACACACCTGGGTCTTTTTTTTAATGTGTTAATACTGAAATTTGGGCAATAAGAATGACTGATGGGGAGATCCAGAGAGTGATAAAGCACTGAGGGGAAGAGTAGAACACACACATATCAAGTTAATGATGTTGTAAGAACTCAGAAATATCTGTGCAGGATGATGACTCTAAGGGGGGGTTGGGGGGTGTTTTACCTTCTGCTGCTCCTCTAGATAAATTTTGAGCTGTCACACAATGATCAGCTATGTCGGGGTCAACAGTAGCCAGAACACTTACAGTGTGGGATGGGCTACAACTGCATGTAAATCACTCCTGGGTATAAGGAGTTAGTCATCTCCACCACATAAAGGACTCCTTCGCTAAAACAACAGGCTGTAAGAAAATAAACTCACCAGCCAGAGGACATAGAGATGATGAACACAAGCATAATCAAACTACCGATTTCACCACGCCAGAAGCACGGCCAGCTCTGTACTCAAATCAAAAACACACGTCTGAGCTCGGCTTTCTTTAGATTGGTGACTTTTTCCTATTTATTTGCCCACGGGATTTGCAAAATCAAATAAATGAAAAGTTTGTGGTGTAAAACCAGGTGGCCTTCCTGGATGCGTTGGCGTCAGAAAATAAATGGGTGGTTTAGCGAGTGGAGCCAAGGTGTGCAAAAACTGGGTGTGTCCGTTGGCGTGTTTCCGCTCCCCCCCCCCCCCAACCCATGTGAAGGGTGCTCTTGGGAGCGGGTAGGCGGCCACGCTGTTGCCCTCTGGCCCCTGAGCTTCCCCCCATTTTGATTGCATGTGCAACCGTTGTTGCTCCTTTTCATCTTTCTCCTGTAACTGTTTCCTTTTGTTTGTTTCTTTTTTTGATTTTTTTGGGTTTTCCACAAATTATCCAACCCAATTAGTTTTCTTTTCTCTTTCCTGCCCTCTCCCCCTCTTTACACGCTGGTGTAGCTGTCCTTATTTGGCTTCCATTTGAGTGAGTGGGAGTGTGAGTATGAATGTGACTGTGTGTGTTTCCTCCTGACTGTGAGTCACTGCTTGTCTGACTCACAAGCGCTAACAAAAACAGAGTTGCCATGGGGACAGACTCCCCCCCCCCTTCTCCCCTCCCTCCTCCCCATCTCTCTCCCTCCCTGTCAGTCTCTGGTTTCTCTCTCCTTGTGGGCATCACTGCATCTCAGGCAGGCCTGGCATTGTTACATGACTGGTACTTTAAGTAATGTGGGATGGCGGCGGCGAGGTTGGGTATAGGGTTGGGGGGGAGTGGAGGAAATATCCAGACCCAAAAAGTAAAAGTAGGAAAAAAATGATAAAAATAAAATATAAATCAGAGTCAGAGCAGAAACCTTAGCTAGCAGCAGAGCAATCATCTATAACTATTAGTTGGAAGAATGCCTGCTTTGGCTGAGGTAGTCTAAACAGAAAGTGCCCACCTGTGGCTCTATTCTCTGCCTCTGTTCTCCTGCTTTTACTGCTCTGAAATTGCAGACAGCTTTGAACTGGTCTGAGCTTTGATGTGCTGGCGTCACTGCTTGGCCTGCCATCACCTCCAGAGAGCTTCATAATGTGCACACGTGTGGCGTTACATTTCCACAAAGATCAGGTAGGGCACTGGGTGCACCACACAAGGCCTCAGGGCCCTGAGGTAGGGCTCACTCCTGGTATAACGCCACCTAGTGGACAAAATGTTTTATTTTCTGGTTGGTAATTAGATTACCTGGTCTCATATGAGCAAATATTTACACTCAAGGGATTTTAAAAAAATATTAACTTGCTTGGTTAGCTTTTGATTATATTCATATCAAAAACAAAGTCATATAAAAAAAAACCAAACCAAAAATGTACGCAGACAATCTCTCAAGTGGAAAAACCAGAGTCTATAACATTTGACACAGTCATCGATCATGGATTGATTCCAGCAGTAAACCTTCATTTCATGGATGTCCAGATGTCAGTCTGCAGGGCGGAGGCTCTGTTCCACATTGTGTGAACAAGTTTTCAATCAGTCATCACTGACTACTCCAGAACAACAGAACTGCCTCCAGTAGGTCAATCACATGACACTAGTCATGATGCCCCAGCAGTGGCATCTTACAGAGGTAATTTATCCTCCATCTTTCCATCTTTTTGAAAAGGTGGGTTAGTTAACATGAAATGCACAGTTTGGTTAAGGTTAGTTAGCTGAATGCATCATGGCCGTTCAATGAAAATTGTTTTGAACACTACTTAAAAAAAATATTAGCAATGTGTACCAAACCTCACATGTGGAGCAAAAGGAGACATTTCAGTCATGTGTGAATTCGTCGAAGCTTCACCACAGAGACTTTTTCTTGTTTTCGTTGTGTGAGGCCGAAACGAGTTAGAGTTTCAGCTAAGATGAAAATACCAGCTTCACTGTCTTTCTTCTTTCTCAGATGCCAGCGTCCCTCGGTCTAATCAAATCAAATCAAATCATAGTTTGGTGTGCTCCTGACCTTCAGCTAGTTAGCACTAGAATAAAGACCAAACTATAGAAAAGAGCTAAAACTGACTCCAACTCAGAGTCACAGCAGTAGAACTTCTACTAATGAATAGTATTAAAATCTACCTTTTCACTAAATGGATCTTTTTTTAGTTATTGTACTCTATTTTTTACTGATAAACCTTTATTTTTTAAACAAATGACTGAAAACTGAGTCTTTTTAGGCTCTTGCGTCAGTACTTGTCTTAAGTAATGCTTGCATACTGCACATACTGTACATTTCAACGTGGACACCAGGGATACACACCAAAGTGCAGACACACTTGTCTCACTTACACACAAATGCACAGTTTGGCCTTTGTGTGGCCGGAGCGCTCACGGCAGCAGCTGGCTGGTGGTGATCAGGCTAAAACTGAAACTGGCGTAATCCTCAGCCAGGAGGAGAGAGAGAGAGAGAAGAGAGAGGAGAGAGGAGAGGGCGTTGAAAGGGAAAACGACAGGAAACAAGAGGAAATGAGAGATATTGTTGAGGAAAGGAAAACATACAGGAGACGGAAAACTACACAAAAGACGATAAAAACAGTTCAATATGTTCAAAATATTCGCTGTTCTAATGCTTTATTGACAAAAATGCAACCTGCCATATATACTGTATGCTTTTACTGTACATACATAGATCAGCCATGTTCACATGAACCTTCTGCTGTGAGATCATACAGATTGAGGCCCATTGCTGGTGCCAAAAGATGAACATTAATGTTCATGTGGAGTACACGGTTATGCATAAGTCGACATAAATGACAGAGGAGCAGACCCACTTGTTGGAGTGCCATACATGAGCACTACTTGCACTGCAGGACGGTACTTGTATACACTCTCTGCACACGGACCTGCATACATATGCTCCAAATGTGTGCGAGCATGTGCACGCCAGCTGTCCCTGCATGAGTAATAATCCACACTAAGCTCCGTGGCTCCCATCGTCTCTTCCCCTAGATCCTCCAGAGCATCTCTGATCTCACTTTGTGCTCCTCCTGCACCCCCTCCGCCCCACAACCTGCTAACACTCCACTCACATTCACATCCACTCACCCCAACTTTAGCCTCAAATATGATAGCTGCAGTTTTCAGCCTTAATCTCCCCCTCTTTCCTGGCTCCGGTCCCAGTTTAATTAAAGGGATTGTATGTCATTTTGGGAATTACTGTTGGAAAGTTAGATGAGGAGATCTTTACCACTCTCCTATGTGTACATTTAATACAGCGCTGCCATTAGCAACCAGTTAGCTTAGCTTAAAGTAGAAATATCTAGGCTGCCTCTGTGTAAAACACAATCCATCTCCCATCACATCTGCAGCACACTTAACACTTTTTATATCATGTATTGCCATAATGGGGGCTTTTTTGGGGGGCCCTTAAGCCTTAGCAGGAAGTTAGCCTTTCATGGCCTGGATAAATATCTCCTCTGTTTGAGGTGGGAAAAGGGCCACTATTTATGGTGTAAGTTTGCCCTCTACCGTACAAATGAAGCCAGTAATGACTCATTTAATGACTCATGCCGTTAGCCCTGAGAAATCTCTCATTCTTCCACGCTCCAGTTTCCATTGCTTACTTAAAGTTAGTGGTGCTTCCCTTTGTTGTCCACATACTGTATTCACTGTAGCACTTTGGAAAAAGAGGTACGAATACACTTTTTCCTGCAGAATGCTAAGGACCATGAGTGACATTAATTTCCTTTAGTATAAAGCGGTACTGATGATCATTTAATTCTGTCTAATGGTGTACACGTGCAGGAATCACTAGACCTGGTTTAAATGCTCGACGGTGGCCCGAGGTGGAGATATTCACTCTTACACAGTGTTCTTCTGTCAACCCTGGGGTTCCTCAGACTGATTGGCCAAAACTTCAATAATATTCACAATCATAAATGTCGCAGTGTCCGTGAACTCTTTAAAATGCGGTGCATAATAATGTGATACTGTTGTTTATAGGTGTTTATATTCTTTAATATAAAAATAACTTTCTCCCGCATTTGTATGAAACAAGTCTCTACGTTTGGGAGAATAGGGTGAATAAAATAAAGAAAAACTAATGAACATTTAGGTAGATTTGTGAAAACGTGTTTCTAATACTCCAGCCAATAGAAACACATGTATAGGAATAGTATGATTTTAGCAAAGCGTACACAGCTTCTACAGTCAGTTGTCATTTCGAAGCAGAAACGTGGCTTTTAAAGAATTCCCAAAGTGGCTCCAGAGTAAAATCCATTTGCCTTTTGTCACATTTAATTCCAGGAACACAATATCTTCAGCTGTCTCATGGTTCTTTCTCTGAGGAGTGGCGTTAAGAAAGAGGTTTTCCAACAACACAAACTCAACCGCCCCGAAAGACTGCAATGAGTTCACATCTCTGTCCTTCTGTGTTTGAAGAGTCCTCGGAGGTGGATGTCTCAGAAGTTGCTGAACAGCTCATATTTCCTCATCCAGTCCATCTGCGGCGCCCTTCTCTTTTCTTTGGCATGGACCTTCATCTTTTCTTCTGCCGCTGTCGCGCTCAGGCCGATCTCAGCGAACGGGTCTGACAACCGTCGGCCCTCATCATCAGCCAGCTGCAGGTGTCAGTGATGTTGGAAAGACAGATAGAAAGTTTGAGGGTTCGGACTTATAGACCCAACACCTCCCTGTAAATGAATGCCCACCCTCACCTGCGTGCTGTTGCCCTGACTGCTGAGGTCAGAGTGCGTAGACCTGATGGACTGTGTGCTGGAGCTGCCATTTATCCGAGCATTGGTGGAGCCATTGGATATGGATGGACCATCATAGTCTGAAAGTAATTCATACATAATGACGTTTTTTTTTACACTCAAGCAATAGCTTTTAAATCTTGAGTTAAGAAAATAACAAAGCAACTTTGAGCATATCTCATGTTCAAATACACACGGAAGCCTCACAATTTATTTAATAATATTTTAACATTCATTCATTAATTATAGTCATATCAATAACCATTGCAGTCAACAATGACTTACTGAAGTTCACATTTATACACATATTTTTTTATGAGTGTCACGCTACCTTTGACATGGCTGACCGTAGGAATGATCCCCTTCCTCTTGAAGTATTCGTCTGTCTCTGGATCCACCACCAGCAGCCACGTTTCATCTCCACCTTTCTTTATGAAGGCCACCACCTCTGCGTGTCGCATGCCTTCTATGTTCACGCCATTCACCTGGAGAGCATAGAGACAAGAGGATATCCAGCCATCCATTTGTGTACTGCTTCCTGCCAGTAAAATTAGTTGTTGAGGTAAATAATTTCCATCGAAAGTAAATGGTTGAGTGTATTCAATGTTTAATTTAATGTCTAATTTCTCCCCAAATGCTAACTATCTAATGAATGGTTGGAGTAATCAAATCTCTCGGTATCATTAGTTTGGTTAAATAAAATATTTTAAAATATTTTAAAAAAATATTTTTAAAACATTTTTAAATAAATAACACAAATTAATAATTCTCCATCACTCTGCATTGCCAGACTACACAACCATCGAAGCCTGTGCTACCTCATTTATCCAGTAGGTGGAGCTGCAGAGAAACGAACCGACAACGTTCAGTTCAAAATGACTGTCAGAGCACCTGGACCCCTCTACACAGTGACACTCAAACTCTTGTCCTCAGGTAGCTGTTGGAATTTTCATATGTAGCGAAATAAGAGTTATAAATCTGCTTCTTAAAGGAGACACAAAAATCATAACACACTGAGAAACAACTGATCAATGAGACATGTTGGATATGTGTTTGTGTCCACTGCCTTCGCCTCTACGCCTCAGTAGCAAAACATAATGACCTGTTATTAGTTTTATGCAGACAATATGAGGTTTTGCAGATCTTTATTTCAACAGCTTTGTCTAGACCTTGGCTAGGTTTAGCACAGCGCCAAGTTGGTGTTGATGTACCATCAATTATTGATGAGTCTCTGAAGCTGTGGCTATGCCGCTGGTTTCAGGTGTCGTGAGGGGAAATTTGTTTAAAATTAATTTCTTATGACATGATGAGATGTCATAATTTAGATGTGAGCAAAGTGCAAATATGAGTATTTTTTTTCTTACCCAAAAATCAATTTACCCTTTAATAAATAGGGTAAATGAAATGTAAAAAACCCAAAACAAAACATGACTTGAGATGCAAACAGTCATTTGGGGTCTACCAGGGACGAGACAAATAAAATACAGAACTAAAATGATGGAAATTACTTAGAGGAAGTGGAATCATCAGATGGAAAATGAGGTTCTCTAATCTGTCATATCAAAAACCTCTCATGGGTGTCATTGTCCAGGACCCATAGAGGACAGACAGGTACACACACAGAGTTTAACAGAGGGTGAATAACATGTTTGTTTTCGACAAAACACCAGGTGTTGTGCCATGTTTCACAACCCTTCATTAACAGTCCATCCCACACAAGACAATGCACTCTGCTGACTGGGCTAATTAATGCATGTTGTAGGAACAGGGCAGAGGCTCATTTCTCATGAGGTTATTTCTTTAGGAAACCTCTTGGTGCTCATGTGTATACTGTTAGAGACACAAAGGTAGTGAGTGTCACCTTAAGGCATATTTCTATGTGTGTGTGTGTGTGTGTGTGTGTGATCAGCTGATAAAATTAAACATTTTAGATACATGCATGTATTATTTATACATTAATGTATTTGTTGAATGATGGACAGAAGGGATTGCAAATGTTATAGCATATGGTGAGACATTTTATTTTATGTGTAAAAACCGCTCAGTTTGTCATAAATGAGGGGGATTGCTGATAAAGGAAAATTAGTAATTTAAGAACACAATATATGGTTTGTGAATAAAAATGTATCAATTAATTTCTTTGCAAACCTGTGGGGGGAGAGAGACACAGAGAGAGAGAGAGGGAGAGAGAGAGAGACATACACACACACACACACACACACACACACACACACACACACACACACACACACACACACACACACACACACACACACACACACACACACACACAGAGCAAGTGAGCGGGAGACACATCTGTCATGGTCCTTCACTTCTCTAACAAGCTGCTGACAGATAACGCAAACTGTCTTGATGCATGGTCTGAGATAACTGCATTTATCTGCACACACACGCACGCACGCACGCACACACACACACACACACACACACACACACACACACACACACACACACACACATCACTCATCTTGTTATGCTGAAGTATAGCATTAAAATTAAACCAAATATATTAAGCGTCAACCTCGGTTTTCGTCTCTCAACTCCAGTACTAAAGATTTTGACTGCAATATCTTGTTTTGACATTTTTTAATCATGCCGACTCTCTTTCTTCCTGAGAGTTCAGATGGGAGATTGAGAGCAACCTGATATCTGTAAGGTAAATAAACATGTAGCAGCTATTGGCAAAGCTTTGCATAAAGATTGGAAACAGGGGGAGTGCTGCAGCCAAAGTAATAAGTGACCTTTAGGATAGAGTACACAAACCTTAGATACAATGAATTAATAATGGATTACATTTATATCACACTTTTCTGGACACTCAAAATGCCCACTGTGGGTCCATTATTCATTCACTCCTCATTCATACTTGGTGATGGTAAACTGCATGTGTAGCGACAGCTGCCCTGGGGCAGACTGATGGAAACCTGACAGCCAATCCGCACAAACCATCACTCATCAATCAATTTGAGACACCTTTTTAACAGAAAGTCTTCTAATCATTAATACTCGGTCCGGCTATCAGTTAGAATGCAAAATTGAAATGAGATAGTACTGGTGCTCTAGTATTCATGTACAGTATAAACTGGTTGGTTATTGTTTGTGTTCTATTCAGAACAACTGTTTCAAATTTACCATAATAATCTAATTAAAATTAAAAGTCATGATGAGTCATTTAAATTAAATGACATTAGGAAGCTGCGTTCCATGCAAATACAAACCCAACATGCCTACTCATTAAAATGTGGAGCTGTTGTGTTGATATCTCCTGCAACCTCTGGAGTCCTGCATGAACTGTGTTTGACCTCTGCTCCCTGTCCTGTTCAGCCTGGTCTGGACCCTGATGTACAGCCAGGGAGGTCAAAGGTCATGGGAATGAAGGGTGAAAGTTGTGTGCGCACTTTGTCAAAAACTGTTTACAATGAAAACGACACAACTGCCAGAACATCATTCCTTTAACCGGATGAACGTTGACTGAACACCAACTCTCTCACCCATTTCCTCACCCCTCTGAAGACTTGAATACATGTTGCATCTTCATTTTTATCCTTACATGCTTGGTCTCTGCTGCTCTCTTTCTTTCTCATCCAACACACGCACTCCGGCTTGCCTCTGGGCTTTATAAGACGAGACATAGATAAACACATTCTCCACCTCTTCCAACCCCCTCACATCTCCCCCTCTGTCAGTCCCTGCTTCAGACTGATTTATTGCAGCCTCTAACCCGTGACCGGTCTCCTCTCCCTCTGCAGTCTGACATGCAGTGAAGATTGAGTCCAGGCCTCATGTCCTGTTATTGTTAGAATCAGATACTAGCGTTGCTCCTGCCTTTTTTTTTTTTTTTTTAAAATAACCGCTATGACAGTGTGGATTAAGCCTCACTTGTGTTTGATCAGGTGTGGTTGTGCGGATTAAATAAAGTTTTAGACATGTATTTCTATACTTTTCTATACTTTTCGAAAATTTATATTTTGTTCTTTTCTTCTGGCGAAGACTTTGATGTCTACCTTGACTGTACAAAATGTGTTCGTATCATAACAATGTATTTGTCTACATTCCACACTTTAGTACAGAGTGGCCAAAATAACAAAGGTAATGCAATAATCAAACAGGAGATTTGAATTTGATAGTCAGGGTAAGCTGCAGGATTTCCTGCAGGACTACGTCCCTGGGCTGAAACATCCTGTCAGCTGCTCCTCGTCTCAGCTCCTAGGTCCTACCTCGATCAGTCGGTCTTGTGGTTGGAGCCTGGCGTGGTCTGCGGGCGACCCTCGGTCCAGGGAGCGGATGTACTGCCCAGGTCGGGATCGGTCGCTGTGCAGGTTGAAGCCGTAGCCTGTCTCAGACCGCATCAGGTGGCACAGGCGGGGCGCGAGCTCCGATTGGTCGGTTTGGGTTCGTGAATGGGATTGGGTGTGGGCTTCTGACTCGTCAAGGGCCTCCTGGGAGAAAATGAGAAAAGTGCTACTCTTAATGAAATTAAATTTTAAAAAAAGTTAATCAGCATCTCAAATAGATGTGATACCATGTGTTTATATATAATATTTATAATATAATTATGTATATTTGGGGCATTTTTGACACATTGCTCAATATATAGGCTGTACAGTATCATAAATGTTTCCTAAATATGCCCAACCTCTGTTACCAACATTGCTAAAATGTTTAAAAGGTACAGCATGAACAAATGATGGTATTGTGGTGTCTGTTCATGAGAACACAATACATTACTATAACACAATTCTGAGTCACACGTTTCAAGCCGGTAGGTGTTATGAAAATGTCTGAAAGGCATGATTAATCTGTGAATTGTGAGGCGATGCAGTTTTACAAAATAATACTTGATGTATTGTGAGCCAGATAAAAAGCTCACTCGGCATACTGGACACAGAATTATCCTCCTTTTATATTTTCATTCTGTGCTGTCACTCAGTTGCAGCTGAATAGAAAGAGCAGAATAGATGTTTCATACGTAGGAAATCTCTGTCAGGATTGAAGCTGTACATTTGCAGGACATCAGTGACATTTCTAACAGCCTGCATGGAGACATTTATGAAACCTGTATAATTGTGCCTCCAGCTCTGCGGTGTGATCAGGCTGATTTGCCACCTACACACTGGGCACACTGGGAGAAATGTGTTGAGGCCAGCAATGTAACCTCAACTTATAGTAGTTGCCAGACACAGAGAGGATGTTAGGGGGCCTAAATGAATCTCCATGCAGTTCACATGCTGCATACATAGATCTGCAATTACAGTATATCATGCAACATGAGACTTCTATTATTTTAACTGCCTGTGTGAAGATGGTCACGGTCAAACGTGTGCCTGATAAAAATACACGTGGAGTATGTGGGCAGAGTGTGAGCAAGGAAAATAGATGCATGTGCTGTAGTGTGTAGAGAGGCGATGGTTTATAATTCATTCTGACAGAAACAAACAGGACGGCTTTTTTTAAACTGTTTTTCTTTAGTATTATAGCAGGTCCAGTTAAGGAATGAAATACGGGCTTGATCACCACATCTCCAGTTTTACCCCTCCATTATAGACACACATACAGGCACGCACACACACACACACACGTACGCATGCAAGCACGCACACACACACACAGTGACTTGGCCAGGGCAAGAGAGAGAGCCTTCACTTTACAGGGAGGAGAATATTATATAAACCACTATCTGAAAGTAAATCAGTTTGCATCCTGGGATCTTGGTGAAAGGAGAAAAGGGTAAAATAGTAGGGACAAAGGGGAATAAGTAGGGGGGAGAGAGTGTGTGGGAGGGATAGAGAATTAGAAGCACCTAGTGTGAGTTCAGAAAAGGAATGGTTGAGATTAGAAAGACAGGATGACAGCAGACACATAAACAAAGAAACTGAGACAGAGTGGTGGACAAAAATCAAGATGACAGACCGTAAGGAAAAAGGTTGAAGTGGAACTCTCACATAAACACTGAGAGAAGTACAGCTGGGAGTCATTATGTGGACCGGCGTGAGCGTATGCCAATCCCACCTCCAGCTGCCTCTAATCTAATCGCCCCCAGGAGGCCGTACCATCCAATCACTTTGAATAAGACTGATTTTTGTCTGCAGACCTCAATCATGAAGACTGGGGTCAACAGGACACGTGGATGGATGGATGGATGGATGAAGGGTGGAAGTGTAAAGCACCTGGAGTTACCACACATCCTCTCCAGGCCCAGTTGACCATCAACTGAAATGCAGCCGCTGTGTCTGTTTGAACTCCGGTCGGTGAAAACCGCGTGGCTTTGGTGAAAACTATTTCGATGAGTGAGAGAGACCGAGCATTTTCCCCTTTTGTCAGCAAACTTTCCTGCAGTCAGGAAAGTGGTTGGTTATCAGTATCAGAACAAAAGTTCCAGAGGGAGGAGCAGCAGCGGGAAAACACAGCATCCATGTTTTTTTTCCATAGACGCTTGACTGCAACGCCTTTAAACACGTTCACAGGGCTGCGCTCAGGAAAATAATATGGAATATTTCACTTTGACAGTAAAATGTTACGGTCAAACGAACACACACACACACACACACCACAAGCACTCAAAACGCGCAAAAGAGCCACATTATGAATTCCTCCAGTCTGTGACAATCAGCCTTTGTTCCTGCTGGTCCACATGTGGAGGACAGGACAGATAACACTCAGCTACGTCTGAGTTCTCTAAATGCTGCCATCATTAGTTCTGAACGGTGCGTCTATGTTTTTGTTTTCACCGGACACACGAGGAGCCGATGAGTTCATGTCTTCAAAGAGAGTGTTATCTACTGGAGATCGTTATTTAAAATAACCTAAAGGAAAATTTCTTTAGCTGATTTCAGCATTTCCAGCTGATTTGTGTTACAAGCAATGATAATAATGCAGCTTTAGATAGATGACTATTGACAGATGGCTTTCAAAATAAAGTCCAAGTCACACAGATAAGTCCCCTAAACACGGAAACCCAAAGC
The DNA here is from genome assembly GCF_040054535.1 of Antennarius striatus. Classification (NCBI taxonomy): domain Eukaryota; kingdom Metazoa; phylum Chordata; class Actinopteri; order Lophiiformes; family Antennariidae; genus Antennarius; species Antennarius striatus. The sequence goes on along the minus strand of NC_090791.1, from coordinate 10,813,986 downwards.
CTGACAGACCTGCTGTACTAACGTACCTCTCTGTGCTATGTTATGAACAAACACGGATCAGGAGACTGATCTGTGAAAGTCTGACTCAAAAAAATATCTAAATGTTTCAAAATCTTCACTTTGTGTTAGAATTGTATTAAAAAAACCTGGCATTTAAAAAAAACGGGAGATAAAACTGATTTATCATCAAATACATAACTTCATAGAAAAACAGCTTGTGACTGCGAGTCCTACTGGGGCCACTGGTGACATGAGTGTCTGAGAATGAGAACATACCAGTTTACACGACTATACACTGTGTCTGTTTTTCTACATGCATGCAGGCACATGTGTCTCTCACTCTGCCTCCGATGGCCGGCAGTGGCGTTGGGAGCTGAGGAAACCTGATCGCAACCTGTTGAATAATTGAGCGGTGGCCTACTGCGATGAATGGATCATGACCGCTGTTAACCCTTTCATATCCAAGGTTCACCAGGTCCCTGCAGGCCCACAACACAATGAAGTGTGTTTGGACATGCTTGCATGATTGTGTGCTGCTATTCATGTGACAAAAGTATGCAGTTTTTCCTGCTGAGTTTGGTTGGGTGAAAGCAGAGCTCATGAGGTATGAAAAAAGCCTATAAATTAAATTTCTACATGCACAGCCTTTGATGCTACAGTTATATGTGCTTTTACTCAATTACGGCACCAGTTAAAGAAAAAGATGCAAGCCTATATGTATAAATGAGAAAAATGGAAGCATGTTAAATAAACAAGAAACTATTATGTCAAGTGATTTTAAGGGAAAATCCATTCTGCAGTTAAACTAAAAGAACATTCATTAGGTTTGGTTTTGTAGCGCAGATACAGTCTTATAACTTTCCAAAACTTGAGGAAAAATCCATGACCTGAAATATTTTTGAATGTCATTTCTCTGCATGGAAAAATTCTACTGGAGGCGACACCCTGTTTTCCAGTTGCTGTGTGGAAATATTCATAAGTCTACAGTGTTGAAACAGCTGAAAAAACAGCTAAAGTAAATTTATCCGATCATTTAAATCAATCAAAAAAAAAAAGAATCATCAGAAAATGATTTCCAATCACCTTGCAACATTTTAGGTCATCATGACACACCAAAAAAAAAAAAAAAAAATCAATCTGTTTCAGCCTTTTCAGCGTTTCTCACAGCAAGAAGGTTATTGGTTCGATTCCACTGAAACTGGAGTTATATACAGAATCTAATTAAACATGGAACACCGAATGGAAACTGTGATGAAGCACTATGCTGGGGAAACACAAACAGCAGTAGCCGTGGGACTGAACCGATGTCACGGTTGACAAATAGCCGGCAGAGAAACAGCAGCAAAATGACAACTGAAATACAACAACACACTGTGTCTGCGTTTTTTTGCGAACATCTCTACAACCTCCTGTGTTTCATTCTTCTACGGGACATCCTGCAGAAATCAGATCATTAAGAAATTATGTTATTAATCTTCATTTAAGAAAAAACAAAATTCCAAGTAATGGCAAAATAGAGCTAAAAGAGAGAAAAACAATGAAACACATCTGCATTATACTGCTGTGGGAAAAACTGATGAACTGCTGATCTACATATCGGATGATGCGGGCAAAGATGCTGATGCATTTTGTCATTTAACTACAGTCATGCTGCCTGTCAGGATGAGTGAGAAACTGTGATTAGTTTAAATGTCTGCACGACCAACATATTTTAGAAGGTGTCATAACTTGAGGCCGAGCTGTCACCGAGCGTGAGAATCGCCGGTTTACAAGCATTAATTTTGACAGTGAATCACGGTGCATGACAGGATTGTGATGCTGATATGACAACACTAAGCTCCAACAATTATTTGTGTCTTCACAGACAATGACACCAGTCATAATATATTATGACACATCAAGTGTTTTATGATGTCTTCAAGGGTTTAAATAGATAAATGAAGTCATAATTCCTCTAATGGACATACATCCATGAAAAAAAAGACAACAGAATAGAAAATTTAAATAAAAAGCACTCTGGTCCATGATCCAAACACACATCATACAGATGGAACACTAAAGCGATTGAATATGGACACCTACCCTCCTGTGAAGAGCTTTCAACAACTAAACGTTGTTCTGTATGCAAACAGTTTTTTCAGTTTCTTCATGCAGTCAAATATTTCTTACTGTTAGCAGCAATTAGTGTTGGACAAGCTTTGTTAAAGCCAGTTTAACTAGCGATCTGCATGACATGCGGCATGCAAGTGTTCGTGCAGATCTCATGTTTAAGGACAATTCTGCACATCGTGTAGTTTTCAACAGTCTGAACTATATGGTTGTTCCATCTTAAACTGTGCCAACCATCTAGTATATAGTATTTCAGAATGCATGTTTAACTTTTGATTCACATTGTGTTCACACCAGCATTTTACACAATGAACCAAAAGACACACAACAACAGGATTATTATGGAATAGGTTTTTCACAATGCATTTATAATGTGACTTTGATAAAAAGTTGGAAGAAAAGCTAAAACCAGTGCTAGACACCTTGGAAGAAAAGAAGGTCGAAATGAAGAAAATGCCCCGAAAGACATGGAGGAAAAAGACAGAAGAATTGTTGTCTTGGAACAGGGACAACTAAGAATGGATGATTTGGAACAAAGCATTCATATAAATGATGTGATCATCACTGAAATCAAAATTAAGGAATTACAGTAATGCTGTCGCTAGCGCTGACACTGAATCTCTGGAGCAACAAGCGAGTTCTCAACCGAGGGATCTGGAGATAACTGTAGATCCAGACCAGATTGAGACATGTTACCCATTACCATCTGGAGGTAGGAGACCACCTGCAGTGCTGATAACATTCCAGAATCGTAAACACAAAATTGCTCTTCTGAAACAAGGTGTCAAACTGAAAGGAAAAAATGTCTACATTAATGAGAATCTCACTAAAAAGAATGCCTATATCTCTAAAAAAGCTTGACAACTGAAAAAGAATGGGCTGGACAAACACCTGGATGAACAACTGCAGGATCTTCATCAAAACAAAGGAGCTTTCTCCAGACCAGATGAAAACAATGGCGATCAGGAGTGCAGAAGAGTTGGTGAAATACGAGCAATAAAGACAGACAAGAATTGTTACTACACCAAAGATCAGCACAACAGAGTCACTTCAATATTGGGAGCGCTACAATTTTGGACACGTCAAGTATTACATGGAACAGTCAAAAAATCAACATCATCGATGTCAGAAACATGGGCTAATGAACAAAACAAAAAAAACCCCGAAAACAAAAAAAACCCCATGTATTTGTGATAACATAGGATAACAATAAATTTGAGACCTTAAAGAGCACGTTGATATCTTTTGACAATATAATACCATGTAAAACTGCTAAAGTGTCTGCAACAAATTGGTTAATTCCTGTATAAACACTGTCTGCTGAAAGAGGTGAATATGATCATTATATTCTTGTGGAGAACACTGGCAAGGCCAACTTCATGTTTTTACTATCTATAATGTTAACAAACCTTGTTGTTCCTAGGAAGAAGGTAAACATGGTTAAGCTCTAGGGTAAAAGGCTAATACCTGGAAGTGGATAAAGGTATGAACGTCTGTCAAAATTCAATGTATGAGCTGGTTGAAAACTTTTAATGTCTGAGTTTGTTGATCCGTTATTCTAATGAGAGAGATGTTTGTTGATTCTGGGGGACGGGAATTTCACAAGCCTACTGGCGTCTACCCGTCAGCCCTTTTTTTCTGGATGTTGTTGTTGATGTTGTTAATGTGATGAAGGTGTGAAGTCTGCTATATTAACATGTCCGAAAAAAATAAACTAAATAAATAAATACTGCATATTGTGCCACGGTTTTTGCCAGCTTCCCAACAATGCTTTTAAACATGAGCTCATCAGATTTTCATGTCTATAGTGGTATTTTTACAAGCTAAAAATCTCACGTAGAACTCAAAGTGTGTAAAGGAGTGAAAACAGAGCCAGGAATTCCTCCGTTGCACACAAATGAAGGTGTGACGCCAGCAGACGGAGGTTCACATTGTGTTTTTGGCCTTTGGTTCTGGATACATGAAGTGCACTAACAGAGCAATCAGACTCTAGCTTGCTTTCATCGCACTAAAATTTCAGAGAGTTAACAAGCCCTTGCTGTGAGCGCTTTGGCAGCACAGAACAGGTATATGAGAGTGGTACGCCGATAACAGGCAATCTGTGAGAGAGCTCATCTTTAGTTACCATGAGAACCTGTTGTGTGAATTCCTCTTGACCTATTTCCTCCTAAAAGCTTGTGGGTACAGTAAGAGGAAGAGGATGAAAATGCACTAACGTGAGGAATAAAGAACATTGTCAGCATCTACATCACATCAATGCATGTTTATAATGGCTGCTGTTAAATGATCCGTGACTTTCCATTGTCAGAGCGTTTCATGAGGATGATCGTGAAACTATACAAACACAAGACAAAGAAAAAGGAAATTCATTTTGTGCTGTAGTCACTTTCCAACCGTCTACAAATTACACAACAAACATTTTATTTGCATGCATTTCAATGCTGTTGGCTGTTGGCAGTAAAGACATATCCAGCAGGTCCTCACTGCCACATGTGTGTGTTTGCTATTAATGTTCTCTCTTTATCTCTGGTTAATATATGAATATGTGTTATTTTCCATTTAAATGTTTGCAGGTTTTCTACTTCTCTCTCTCTCTCTCTCTCTCTCTCTCTCTCTCTCTCTCTCTCTCTCTCTCTCTCTCCCTCTCTCTCTCTCTCTCTCTCTCTTTCTCTCTCTCTCTCTCTCCCTCTCTCTGTGTATTCACGCCTGTGTGATCAGTATGTGGCAGATATCCTTCAGTATTAATGTGAACTACAACGAGGCCATTTAGAAACGCTGAATATATTTTTTGCAAAATGTCAATCAGCTGATTGTTTCTGTTACTGTAAAACCTCACAGAGATATCAACAACCATTGTTAATGCTAATCCAACAATAATTTGTCTCTATTATGTCATATTACCAAGAATATTTTGAGACAATCAGGGCAGCATCATCCACTCCTGTCAGTTACAGGGAATCAACTCTGCTGTGACGCCACACACACATCCTCTCTCGTTTTCGACACACACTAACCTCACCACATACCCATGAACTAAAGCCTGCTCTTCTTCCTGAGTCAGGTTACCCAAGCATCTATCTAATCTCCATCAGATCTGTTCCTAAAATAGAGAAAGGGATGGCCGCAATTAAACTGATCCATGAGGCTGATGTGTGAACAGTGAAAGGCAGCAGAACAGCACGTGTTCTTGTTTGGGAATGCAGTGGGAACGAATGCTGCCTCACAGCTGTGAACAAATCCAAACTGAATATCTGAAGGACTTGAGCATGGGAAAATTTATCAAGGGCGCCCCGAAAAAAATGTGTGAAAGAGCACATCTGTGAGGCTGAAGACCAACATCCAACAGCTCTCAGCTCATAAACATGAGAACACTGGCTACAAAGATTTCTATTATGATTTCAAGGATTTCTGAATCTGCATTAATGAAGACTTTCTTACTAACTTGTCTTTTGCTCACTCTCTTTCGCGTTTGTGTGGGCAGACCATAAATCGATCAGCGGCCCGGCTGCAGCCGACCTAAACTCAGCGTCCAACGACTGAGACTGAACACAAGTGATGAAAGACAAAATGAGCATGCAGACTTTATTTCAAAAATAATTCCAAGATGACAAACTGACATTCTGATCTGCTACAGATCATGTCAGTATGGTTCAGTCAATAAATAAACTGACTGATAAAATGTATGGTCTGAAGTGCTTTATTCAGAGGAATATGCGGTAGGTTGAGTGTAGGTATGGATCAACATAACCGATCATGAAGATAAGCTGGGGTCACACCAGGGAACGCTCTAAACGCAACAAAAAAAACTTTGAAATCAGGTTTATAACAAGATCTGTGTATTTTGTCACTGTGTAAATCATTAAAATCAAGACCAGCCATCAGAAATATCAGAGAACAGATGAAACCAAAGTAGAACTGCCTAATGAATAAAAACAGAATCTGATCTTTTGGTAAAAGAATGTGTTTTACTGATGTCAGCATCGCTAAACCACAGACACAATCACAGAGAGCCAAGTCAACGTCTCTCAGGCATCATGGACACTCACGGCTGCATGTGTCATGCATCTATACACACATTTCCTACGTCTTTCCTGTTCACCTCACTAATTCCACCCTGTTTGTTCCTTAATTCCACACACTCCTCCTTCACCACTTGTGACCCTTCCTCAGCATGCAGGTAAAGTTTTGTGCCGTCTGGTTCACTTTCTCTTCAACACACGCATAGAATTAGGACCGCTGCATCTTGATGTAACACAGTTGGTATTCGGGGGTGGGGGTGGGGGTCTTGAAGACAAACTCCAGATGTGGGTAAAGAGTTTTTGACTGACTCTCACCAGCTTACAGGCATGTAAAAAACAAACATATGTAGAGGTGAAATTAATCTGACACTTCAGTTCTACAGTTCTACAGTTAAATTTCAAAAGAGACCTAAATATTAACTTCCTATCCTGCAGGAGGATTTTAGTCAGTTTAAATAGAAGAGGATTTTAAACACAGTTTCCATGCTGTCAGGTTATAACAGCAGCTGAACAGCAACTGTCCAACCCTCAAAGTGTCATTTTCAGTCATGTTCACTGTTTGTTTTCTCACAGGAACAAGGAACAACCTTCTAGAACTCCGTGACACAGTCTGAGGGGCTGACCCCCCCTCCAGATGGCTCCTGCGTTGTGTGTGTCTCTAAATTAGAGGCGACAGGCAACATCTTTGTCTTATTATCCCGACCGAATGCAAAAGTGAGTCAGGAACAAGTCAAGGAGGTGATGTCAGGCAGCCTGACCCGAGTCATCATCTCATTTTGTTTTACTAGGCAGTAATAACCAGAGAAGGCTGCTTCAGTAGCAGGAATACAAGAACTACAAAGTAAAGTAACATCAGAACATCCCTACAAACAAAATGGAGCAATTTAAAATATCCTGATGGTGGATGTCTTCACATCTTCATGAAGACAGAACTCGATAAATACGTAACATAAAAGATGCGTGCTTCATTCTGGAAATCAATGTAGTAAACTTTGAGTGTGTTGCTCATTTGTTTGCTGTCAGCAGAACTATTTCCCCTGTTGTCTCACAGATTCATGACTGTTACTATTTGTGTTTATTCAAGCCTGACCCCAAGACCTCCTGCCCTGACCCTGAAAATCTGGGTTCACTGTGGTTTTCTCACGAAGATCCTTTTCACTCAAAAACAATTATTCCCCTCTTTAAGATACACATGTTGCAGTATTTACTGAAGTCCTCTGAGGGAGAATTTGGGGAATTCAGGTTCATGTTTCCTTTGTTTAGTCACTTGTGTTTAGACATAAATAGGGCTTCATTATGTTAGAGTGTGTCCTCCCATATGTGACAACAAAAATGCACATATATATCTCTTTGACGCACACAAGGAGTAATATATGATGGTCCTTCTTACATCCCAAAACTGCAGTACAATCCTGACTGCCAGGAAACACAAGCCCATACATACACTATTTCCTCAAACACACACTCCTTCCCTCTGCCTGTTTTAACAGATGTGTGTGTTCTGTAGGGAGCCACCCGATCTCTAAAACCAGGCTCACATTACATTTGTTATAAAATCCCAACTGATTGTGCAAAGAATCTCCACAGAGGTTTTCCTCCAAAACCTGCACAAACGACATGATTTAAGAAATGCTGAGGCGTCACACACTCTGATGAGTGCACCGCCTCATGGAGAGGTAGCTGTCTATGACAGGAGACGTTGCCGTAGCGATTGGCTTACTTTGCAAAAACCAAAATCCTCCATGGTTCATACAATTTGGCGACTTTAGATGAATTCACCGAGGGGTTAAAATCAAGGAATGCATCTTTCTAGCATACTAACCGTGATCCTGGGCGTCCCCATGATCAAACCTTTCCATGTACTTCCCAATGAGCCTGGCATCAGGCTACGGAGTGACTGAAAACAACAATAACAACAGAAAACCACGATGTGTTTGTGTCTGCTGTGGAGCCCTCGCCTCTAACCAAGATGGAAAATACATTTTGGGGAGAGACGGGAGAGGAGATACACCAGATAATTACTCCCTACAAATACACAACTTCCATTAAACTATCCAGGAACATGTATATGTGGCCTTGGTCCACCTGTCTGCATGGAAGGCATTCCTATGACATGTTAAAACCATCTGGCTTTGTGCTTTATTTGCCTTCTCACATGCTGGGATGCATGGCAACTCAACACACATGAGTTCACATGTTTAGACCGTATGAGGATATTCTAAAAGTGTGTGTTTGTGTATTGTATGTGAATAATGTTAATTTCCTTCAACAATAGTTTTGCTTACAAAAGTTCTACAAAAGGATTTTTCCAAATAGATTTCTGTGATCAACACTTGAAAATTGAAAAAACATTTAATTAATTCATTCATTCATTGTAACGCTAAGAGAAACAGCTACAGGTGATTGAGCTAGAAAAAGTGTTCTGCTGAGAAAGTGACACCTGACACTTAATCTTGAGCTTTGGTGTCGATGTACCTGTCAGTGTGTGTATGTGTGTGTGTCTGTGCAGAGGGTAGAAGGATAAGCTCGAGGACAGAACACTGACGCCTCAGGTGTGCTGAGGTAAGACGATACAGCTCAAACCGGATTCATAAAGTTCTCGCTGTTTTCCTGGAACAGACAAAAGAAGCGCTGATTATTGTTCCTGTCAACGAAGTTAAACGCTGTCTGCCATTGTGCTTAAGAGCAAATAACGGCATCAACTTGAAGAGAAAATTGAAGAGATAACAGCAAAGGAACAGTCTAACCTGATCTTCAATTTGGTTCAAAGTGCTCTGAACTTGCGATGGAGAGACGGGCCGAAAAGAGATTTCCACACTTGCTCTCTCTCTTCATTTCATTAAAACAGTATATGCTATCTGTTTATAATAAAAAGGGTATCATTTGTTTGTTTCCACAATAAAAGAAGAGAGGATTCTCTGTGAGATGAGAGATCAAACCAGTGAGGAAGCTGATTCAGGACACCTACCCAGAGCAGCAGGATCTGACCATCCTTCTTTTAATTTAAGACACAGGTCCTAATTACTGTAGTTAAACCATCTATTTGGTTCTCAAGAATTAATTTTATAACCAAAGAGTTTCAGATGGTTGGAGTACTCACTGAGAACAAAGGTCGCTTTCTTTTTTGCTTACAGAGTATTTGGTTAAAAAAAAAAAACAGACAGGAGGAATTTGTGAATGCTGGTGTCAGGCATTGGAAAAAAGAACTCTAGTATGTTTCATAAAAGATCCAAGATACTAGGACTTCAACCGCTTTCAGTCTGCCTGCAGCATGCAAACAAAACTGAGAGAAGATTTGACAAAAGGTTTGATTAGATCATTTTATTTATTTTTATATGTTGAGGGTGAATGTTGAGGGTGAATACACACTACATCCTTACACGGTATATTTTATGTGAACCCAAACATGTATGCCCAAAGATGCAGAGGCTGACAGAAAACAAATCTACAGCATGAATGTCCATGAAACAGAGAAAATCCCAATTTAGGAATTTTACTACTCAAATGCGGAAATGATTACAGCTGCAGGAAACGCTTATAACTACCCTTGTTTCTGTTGAGACCATGTACATTTTTGTAAATGTGTGTGTAGTGACTGGAGTATAGGCTGTGTGTGTGTGTGGTTTCAGGACTTGGACTGACATCTGTGGCTGTAAAAAATCCTGTTGTTTTGACAGAGAGGAGACGATAAAGAGACCTATCACTGACACACCGAGGAGCTGCAGGAAGCCTGCACAGCTCCTGGATAGCAAACCTGAGGTCGGTATCTTATTGAACAGTTGTTGGACGATTACTCACAGCCCAGAGACAGCAATCTCAACTTTGAATGGGTCAAAGTCATTTTTTCAGGACCTTTAAATGACATAATTAGTTGTCAGAAATAAGTTTGGTTTTATTTGTCAGGTTCCAAAGTAATCTAGTTAAACATGAAATCCTGTGGCAGAAGATTACAGAACGGTGGGTCTCATCGATTATGAAGTTTTGTTTGATTTTTTTCCGAAACATTTTCATTACATTAATTTTTTATACCCAACAGTCTATATTTATTATAACCACCTTTGCTTTGTGCACACTGATATTTACAGCGTGTTCTGCACAGATGGAAGTCCGTGTGATTTTGGTAACTCTACAATAGGTCTATGTGCAAACTCGCTATGGCTACATGACTGAGCAACTACATGGTACGTCCCCAAAATGAATATTTTACCACGTCTGTTTAGATTCGACCGAGCAACTACACTCAGATAAGGTGCATAATTTCAGATGGTGTGTTCAAGCCGTGGCTGCAGCTACAACTGTTGACTGTTGATAAGAGGAGTAAACAACATCGTCTCTTTGGCTTCGCGTCCACACCAGAGTGCCTCTCTTTGTCCGTCACTGCTCCTGGGCACCCCTGGAGAGGAATATGAGCTGTTCTCTATAGGGACATTCTTTCTTACAACCAGGTCAAACGGAGATGGAATGGACTTGAAAGTGCTACAAAATTATGCAATTTAAAACGTGTAGTTTAACCCCCTTAAACCTGTTTCCAGACTGTTTCACAATATTGAGTAGATAACAAACAGCTGAAGCACGTTTGTTATTGGCTGCTCTCATTTTTTGGGTTTAACTCAGTTCAAACTCTTTCTCCTCTATTTGTTTTCTCACACTTCTCTACAAAAAATAGCTTTGATCTATGGTCTTACTCACACTGGCCTTCTCTCGTCTTTCCATCTTATTTGGTTCCTGAGTGTACAAAAGTTGAAGTTTGACTTTGACCCAGTTTTTGCAAGGTCATGGTCATCATCTCATTTTCATCCCCTTTGCTGCCTGAGTAATGTGTTTTTCTTTTGTTTCATCTTTCTATCTGCAACGGTTCTGAAGATATTTGGTGGACATACTAATGGATGAACGAACACACAAATGAACGAACGCACACACGGATACTGACAATTAAAATACATCACCGCTTTGAAGCGGGATGTAAAAATATGACAAGGAAGTCGGTCTCTGGGCAGTTTTACTCTACGATGGATGAGAATGAGCAAAAAGGAAACATCTCACACACAAAACCAAGTTCTGCGGCTGTGAAAGACAGACAGACATTTAGAGCAATACTTGGCTCTGATTTTTCTAGTTATTGATACCTTCAACTCCTCTGCTGTCCTTTAGGATTTTATTACACACTAGACATTAAATAAAAATATGACATATTCAGGATTAATAGTCTTCAAATCTATGGTGGAATATCTCCCACACTTAGGCTTGAAGATTTATGTTGGGTAGTTTATAGTCAGTCGACTTCTGTGTAAATGAAATACAGTGTGTACTTCAAAACAAATTTTCCAACTGCAGCTGATAAATTCTTTTCCAATGTTCCATCTTTAGCATAGCTAATGTCTTTTGGCCCATTCCGCTTAACCTTCTTTCCATTTTTTTTTTTCATGCAGTCGTTAAAGTCTGAGAGAAAATGAGAAATAAGAGACGTCTAAGCATTTCCTGAGTCTCAGCAGGGCCAATCCAAGCGCTGGGATTTTCTCCTCATAGATCACAAAAGCCATTGCTGCACTAAAGCATTTGCACGCATGCACACACACACACACACACACACACACACACACACACACACACACACACACACACATACACACATTTAACATGTGAACTTATTGGCTCTGTCGCTGCTGTTGTAGAAATAGTGCTGCTCACATTTGCTTAGGGCAAACCTAAGTGAAAACAGATGTTAAGAAAACAGGGAGACCAGAAGTTCAGTGTCATCGAAACACTGTTAGGGCCCAAGCTAACCCTAAGCTGATCAGATCTTTCACAATCTTCATCGGAACACATGCTTTCTATGTCAACATGAAATAAGCAACAACTTCAGAAAAGGAACCAATATAAATAAAGTGACGACAGAAAATTATAAAGTCGCATGTGACTAAAAGTACGCCTGATAAACACAGGGGGATCAGCTCAGAGCATTTCCTATGAGACACCATGACATGAAACAAATTAATTAAATATTTATAGCAGAAAGGCATTCAGACAATCTTCCCGTCAGCTGTCTTTAAACCATCTACTATTTCTGTGGTTTTCCTGTTCGTCACTCACAGTGTTGTTCACCACTAGATTCCTCACTTGTGACGTGTCCACCATCTGATTTATCTTGCGCTTATGGACAACCTAACAGTTTTCAGCACCTCATGTTCTTCCCTCGGGACACTCGCATTCAAAGACAAACATGCATGCATGGAAGCCTGTGGAACAGGACAGAAAGTTGCACTGGAAGTTCTTATCTATGTTTTGTTGACAACACAGCCAGAGATCGGATGTAAAAGCTGCGCATTTCATATGTTTTTGTCTCTTATGTTGGGAGGTAACAGATCTCTAAGTGAGCTGTGTATTTAAGGTAATGTTGTTTATCTGTTGTTCTGCTAAGGATGATAATTTTTTTTTTTTTTTTTTTTTACAGAATTGATTTTTAACAAAAAGCAACCTGAGTAACCACAACTCTTACTGGTTGCAGCTGAGAAGACATACCCAGACCTCATTACCACCAGTCCTGTTAATTTGGTTATCACCTGGCAAGAGCATTTTTAGAGATGATGGTCAGTCTTTGAACTTTTGAATAAAGTATGTTATCACTTCATTTGATCATATTAGGCATCTCTCTGCTATGTTGACATAATTAACGTATGTATTCCTCAGTTCAAGCTAAATCCTGTGAACAGTTTTGTGAGGTTTTGACAAACTGCATTGATCACCATCTCTTTTTGAGACACAGAATGGGATGAATTGACAAAAAGTCAACCTTAAAGCATCTCAACATCATCCTAAGCTGTCACTGAATTGTCACACTGGTACAAAAATCAATGCCAGTGTCAGCAAAATTGTTCTGTGCTTGATTACAAAACTTCAAATATGGATGTTGATGCAAAGAAGCCATACCAGAAGGATGGTAAATAAACAGCTCAGGCTGCATCTGGTGCTAGTGTACAGGTGTGACAATAAGAGTAACTCACATCATAACACAGGTCCTGTTGTGGTGAATTGGCTGCTTACCTTCTTCGCTGCCTTTGACGGTGACCTCCTGGTGGGTTTCTGGACCTGGTTGCTCAGTCTGATTTGCTGCTTGGACACCGAGCCATTCTTGGTGGGGGAGGATGGGACCGTGGATGTGGAAAGGGAGGAAGAGGCTGATGGAGAAGAGGAGGAAGGAGGCCTGCCTCCGAGGACGGCCATCTCCTCTGTGGCTGTGAGGCGCTGGCTACGCAGACTTTCATAGGTTTCAGGGTCCACCACAAGCAACCTGGTCTCGTTGTCCATGGATTTGATCCGCTGGACCACCTGTGGAATGGTGGGAGATGGGTGTAACTCACAACTGAACACACAGTGTCAAAGCATGATTAATCATCCACATAATGTGACTTAACAGATTACAGATTCCATCCATGAAAGAAAAGTCAAATCATCAAACTGTCTAGAGGCATCTAGTCTATGATAAAAAAATACCTCCCCAAATTATTTCGACATGTTTCTAAAGCATGTGGATGTGCAGCGACAAACACCAACCAAAATATCACACTTCATGTCCTCATTTAAGTCAGTTTTAAATCAAAACTACAAACATTTGCTGGTTCATCCTCTGAAATTTGGATGTTTGTTTTCTTTTCCATGTCATGAAACTGAAGGATACTGATTAACTTTGTTATCTACTGCCAGACAAACCAAAACATTTGATGAAATGTTGCTGCTGTAGGAAACAGCATGTGATGGCATTTTCTCACTGTGCATAATCAATTTGAGATTTAGTTGGAAACAGATTAGTTGAAATGAAGAAGAATCAACAGCATGCCTTTTGTCATTAAAATACATAAACATGATATTCTAAAAGATATTTGCAAGGCATGGATCACTATCTGGCAACACAAGTCACAAGACAGGAACATGATGGCCCGTCATACTTTGAGCTACACATGATTAAAAGTATTGGGACAGCAAATTTGTTCAAGAGCTTCAATGACGCTGTAAAATGGTTTATTATTTTAACTCTACAGCAACATCTTTGCAGTATTTGTGTGTTTTTATTTGTGTTGATGTGTCTCTGTATTTGTGCACTGGTGAAAGTTTAGTTAAGCCTGTCGAAACAAGACTACATGCAAACGAAAATAGAGACTATTTGTCTGCAGTGGGTCGTGGATGTCTGGTTGACGTGATAGTTACGCACTCGCCAGTCAGTGTGACCTGTTCACACACCTTCATCTTGTACCATAAGGTAAACACACAGATGTAAATGCACGTCTACTTGCCTGTTGGTGTGTCTCTTTCTCCACGTTAACTCCATTCACTGCAACCAGACGGTCTCCGGCGCGTAAACCCGACGCTTCTGCGGGGGAGCCGGACTCCACTTTGCGGATGAACTGTCCGGTCTTCCCTTTTTCGCCATGCAAGTGAAATCCATACCCCTGATCCCCCTTTGCCATCAGACAAAGTCGTGGTTTCCGCTCGCTGGTCATTTTCTACTGTCGTTTTACTCCTCCACAATGCACAAATATAACAGTTAAACAGCAAACACTAGTGCAGGCTCAAACTTCTGCAGACCAAAAACATGCCTTCTGCCCAAACCGCACGTTTTCCTCCATAACAGAGTAACGCAAGAAAGTGACGTTCAAAATAAACTCTAGACTTTAAAAATAATGCAAGAGGCAGCAACTTAAAGTTTGATAAAACGACTAGTCCAGCAGCTCGTCCGTCCTGCGTCAAGATGAAACGAAATGCTGGGGTCTCCAAAACTGACCGCTCGTTGCGCACGAATTCAGAGCCTCTAACAGAGCATCGTGGAATATGTTAGAGCTCTCCAGTATTCACCTCTCACTCAGCATTTGTCCATAAATAATGGTAAAGGAACATGCATGCAGTTCTACTACAGTTTGCGCAGGGCTTGCGCCTTGTGCGCAATAGCGCCTCCCTCTATCCCGGTACCTGTTTGTTTCTGAGGACATCCAGATGATTTAAATTGTCCAACACTGCCTCTGGGTGGCAGAAGATAGTTGTCTACAAATCAGGGCGCATTTCTGAAGGCGGTGCTCTCAACAGTGTCGAGCTTTTCTCGAGATAGCCAATGGAAAAAGAACATGGAGTCATAGAACTCTGTAATAAAACAAATACAAAATAAAAATCTTTGCTTTTCTTATCTTTTCATTGCCTCAAAAGTCACATTAAAGAACAACCGCTCCTTAAACTTACTAAAAAACATAAACATTACAAAGCTCTTTGGTTCTCTTTGACATATTTAATCATTAATTCATGTTAATGGCAGACACAGCTTATTCCATCTCCAATAACACGCTTTCATTCTGTCTCCTCTCTTCTGCTTTCCGACTCATCAGTTTGAGCATCACACTGATTTAATTCCTCTGCAGCAAAAAATGTTAGCAGGAAAGACTAAAACTTAGTCTTCCCCAATATTTTTTATGTTGTTGACCAAAATTATCTTCAGCTAAAGCTGCCTTTCTCATCAACTGATAATTACCAAACAATTACTTGTTTTGGCATAAATAAAGCCAACTACTGTTACCGTTTTTGGTTGTCATAGTGACATGATTATTGAGTTGCATTTATTGATTCTACCAAAAATGACATCGGAAGCTATTCATCTCATGCATTGGTGAATTTGCCCTCTCCAACTGAAAGAAGGGAGTAAAGTCTTATTCGTAGTACTACAGTACTTTATATATTTAATTACAAAATATTAGAATTCTTTTTAAATGGCATGGATTAAAGTAATTCTATACATAAGTGTATAAGAGCTCTTATACATGTATATAATGTACAGTTATTAGTGTATTTTAATAACTGTAACAACGGTTTTTGTGTTACTCTTCATTAAAATAGGTAAATATATAGGTTTAAAATGTTTAAAATCATTTGCACTTCATTCTTGATGGGCCACAAACATTAATTTATATCCAGCGAGGTCCAGTCAGAGATCACAGCTTTACTGTGGTGAAAACCCAGCAGCCACAGTCAGTTTAATCCTGCAGTCCCCCTTTGCTAATGGCTCAGAGCATCATTTCCTCCATCAGCTCCTCTGGGAAACACAAGCACATCAACATCTGCCGACGAACTCACTTCTTCAGCCCTCATTTCACAAATGGAATTTTTTTTTCATTTTACTCTAATTTTTAAGACAAATCAACAAATCAATGAAGAAAAGAAATGGCAGATTGATTGGAGACCTCACCTGATGGCTCATGACAAGCACACACACACACACACAGACACACACACACACACACACACACACACACACACACACACACACACACACACACACACACACACACACACACACACACACACACACACACTGTCATTCATGTTTAACAGGCCTTGCTAGGTGTTTGTATCTGTTGCCTTGTGTTTATATTGAAGGAGACAGATGCTGCCATCAGGGATGAATCCCTGCGGGGGGGGTGTCTGTGTTTAGTCTTTGTCACGGCTTCATCTAAACAGCTCCACGCATCAACAAACACGCTGAACAGAACCAGCATCCACAAGGGAGGTTCTTCATAAATAAGCTCATGAAAGCAGCAGTGACAGCTCTTTAATAGAGGGCTGGGTCTCAGCCAGATACTCATCCATCCACTTTCTTGTAGAATAGATAATCGGAATCGTCTCATACAGCAGCTTATCCATCTTGTAGGTCACGGGTCTTCTGCAACCTGTCCCAGCTGGATATTGATGGAAGCTGGGATACACCCCAGATATGACGCTACATTATTTGTAATTTGGTATGGCCAGCCCACTTAAGTATCATATTTTTGAGGTGAGAGAAAGCTGGAGAGAACCCACATGGGGGTCATACAAACTCTAAACAAACAGGAAATGAACCTGGAACCTTCTTGCTGTGAGGCAACAGCACTACACATCGCATCATCGTACCAACCTCAGGCCAACTTCATTTGTCATTCAGTTTTCATTCTTGTAAACCAAAAAATAGACCTTGTATCTACCATCACTGAAGGCCTAGGTATGAAATGCACTGACAATAGGACAATACAAATGTGTTTTCTACTCTGCAATGCAAGAGTAATAAGCTCACTGCAATTTTCAGATTTCATAATAGATGCTGTCCATCTTAGACATACGTCTGTGAATGAGGAGCTCATGGCCTGAAGACAAGAAGGTAATGGTGACTTTTCTCACCTGTTCCACCTTGATTAACAGATAGATGTGGTATGTGAAGTCTATCTTAAATACTCATGTGTCCATGCGGGAAGTGAAACAGGTTTTTCTTGTAATGTTTTCTTTTCATCCTCCCCAACATATCATGTGGGGAAAATAAAAGCAAACCTCTGTCTATAAATATGTAATGTCTAAGGCATAAATCAAAAAACTATTTAATAGTTTTCATAGAGTATAAAAATTTGCCCAGCTAATGGTAAAACACACATAAATGACCTTTTGGCTTTTCTATTTATTTTTGTTTTGAATTCTGTCAACAAAGACATTTATTCATTTGACACACTGAATAAATACACTAGAACAGCATGGTGACACAGAGGTTGATGCTGTTGCCTCACAGCAAGGTCCTCGGTTTGATTCCTGGGGCCTTTCTGTGTGGAGTTTGTATGTCCTCTCCATGTCTGCGTGGGTTCTTTCCTTGTTTTATGTCTTCCTCCCACCTCCATAAACATTAAATTCAGGTGAATTGGCCACTCTAAAGTTACTGTGGGTATGAGTGTGTGTGCGTGAGTGGGCGTTTTTTTCTGTGTGGACCTGCAATGAACTGGCGGCTTATCTAGGGGGAACCCTATCTCTTGCCCAATCGAATTAATAAGTGAATGCCCTTCTTAACATCTTCAGATGGAACATTTATGTGACTGGAGTCTCGGGGTCATGACACAAAGCACTGAGACGTATTGAAACCTTGTCGCCGACTTAGCCACTGGGGTGATTTCAGTGTGACAGACAGTCAGACGAATATCAAACAAAAACCTGTGTGAGGAACTGGTTTAAAGCTCTGATGCTGCCAGAAGAATTAAAGGAATGACAGTTTTTAGCACTAATTGCCAACTCTGTAATCACTGCATTATGATATTAGTCTAAATCCTGTGCACATACATACTGCTGTCAAAATAGCATTCAGCATCTGCAATTAAATCATGTCTATACCGCCAATTGTCAACTTGCCACTACAGACCTGATTTAATTGAGCTGGCTGATGACTCACATATATTGTTAATTGTGTGCTGGTGTTTTTACCACCCTTTACCAAAATAAAAGCTTAAATTCCTCTCTCTCACCACATCATGCATACTGACACAGTTTATTTGAAGACGCAAAGTGCTCACCCCTTCGATGACATGGTCTAAAAGGCCATGTGTGGTCAGCTTTTTGTGGTCTTGACTGAATGCAGGTCACTTGAAATAAGCTTCTATTTTAAATAAATCAGATTGATTACCTGGACGTTAAACTGAGACATGAGTGCCAACGTGCGACAACATGAAAATTAAAACTTCATCAAAGCTGCCCAAAAACACAGAATTAGCATTCAAGGGTGACTAATCTAATTTGAAGCAAACGAGGGATTGAGAGTAATGCTGATGATTGCTCCCCTTAATGATAAATTTTATGTTTTCACACTGAAGACATATGCAAAGATGAACAACAATTTCAAAGAAATCAAACCTGATCAGTACTGAATCATCATCCACCACATGATTAACTATGATGAACTACTGTCAATAATTAAAATAATTACTGTTAATAATTAAAAGCAATAATTAATGCACTGAGTTTGCTTCACAAAGAAAATTGTTGGTAGGTTTGAGGTCAAACACATAAATAGTTACTGTACATAATGTTGGATACTGTATCAGTCAAGAAGCTTTTATGATTAATTTGATTAAATAACAACAATCATCGGCGGAAAAGAGGAAATAGCACTAATCAGGGAAAATGATGGACAGATAAAGATATTTACATTATGGCACAGGGGTTAAGTATAAATTTACAGGCTACTGTATAGCAGCACATTCTATCATTCTATCAGTATGTGGTATGATAGAGCACTGTACAAGTCAATGAAATGTCAACACAAATATGGTATTTACTAATCAGCAAACAATTTTAAAAGAAAGTCCTTATTATATTTCAGAAATTAAAGTCTGATCAACTATTCTGGAGCTATACTTCATATATATATTATTTCTCCAGCACAGAGAACTTTCTAAAGTATATTTTTGTTCTCTGTTTAACTCCCTGTAACATTTCATAAACCTTATGTTGGACTGGCCTTGTTATTTACTTTTTTTTTTTTACTTATTGTGTTTCTTTGTCAACCATGTTAACCTATTATAATGAAAACTTTTGAAGTATAACTCTGTGTTCTTTCTTTGGCTAATCATAAGTAAATAACAGGAATGATGCAAAATGTGTATTTGCTCATCATGAATTATTGTTTATTCTACTCATTTCCATGACAACTTGTTGGCTGCTGTCCTGAGGGTGTCTCATACCTCCTGTCTTCATGGGTCTAATTTTTTGCTCAATATTGTGCAACCCTTTGATTTTTCTAAAAGATGATCTTTTTTTAACAATTCACAGCTATCCTAACAAACCATTTGTCACCAATATTCACAATGACATCATCATCTTCAGTTGATAAAAAGTTAATGCTGTCACTGTATTGAAAGAGCAATCCCTTTCTAGTCAGTACAAATAACTAATATGGAGATATTTTATGGAGATTATGAAAAGGATGAGCAATGCTGTGTATGTGCAAGTATTTCATGATGAAAAACCCCCCAAACAAATTAAAATTATTTTCACCCCTTGTTCAGTCTTGCATTTATTTGTGTAACAATGGAAAGGTTGCTTGACCATAAATCTGATAAAACAAAAATGCCACCACCAAAAAGAAAAATGAAAGAGAAACTCACAGGGAAACTTTGAAGTGCCTCCTCTCCTTCTACTGACACTTTTTCCTGTGACATGGGGTTACATAACACATCAAAATTTGTTTCAATGACTAAACCTGAAGAGAACAAAACACTTCTTCCTCCTCTATATAGTGTAAATCTACCACTTTCTTTTGACTGGAAACAACAACAATAACAACAAACATAAACCAAATAGAGTGATGAATCTCAGAAGCAGCAAACAAGCAAACATCAACCACCCATTAAAGGGATGGAAGACACAACAGCTTTCTTTCATGCAGCCACACATCAGCAGCGTTGTGCTGTGCAGAATCAGTACAGGACTTACTTATGAATAGTGAGCAGATGTGAGCATTTTGTTTTATACGTGTGATTATCAAGGAACTATTACTCCATATTTAAAATGACCTATTATTTTACAATTCCCAGTGATTCTATTACACCAGAGTCCACTGTCTTTACATGGTGTACTGTACACAGTTTATAGAAATTTTCATGAACAGCTACAGCAACAATGTTGTCCAACAACTTCCAAATGCTGGGGGTATCAAACTTCAAAGCTCCTTCTCCAGCAGCTGAATAGTGAGTGAAGATATCATAAGGTGTGCCAAGGTTCTGATAACACTTCTGTACTTCATCATGGTGTCCATCCATGCACTAGAGAGAAGAGATAAATGTGCAAGCGGACAAACCCTGGTTTGACTATATTGACATATTTCACAGCTTCACGGTGACACTGAAGTCAAAACAGCATCAAAACTAAAAGGAAAACAAGTCTAGGCAAGAGCTAACAGCACAGTACTCTTGCTAGTTAACAAGACAAATCAAATACTGTGAATTTTTAAGTTAAGAAAAGAACAAAGGCTGAGTTTAAAATAAAGTCAGGGGTTATGCATAGCATACATATAAGTTTATAACTGATAAAAGTTCAGCAGGGATAAATTACCTGCAGGCCTCCTGAAATGCTTCACTTCAGCAAAATATACGACTTAAGACATTATTAATACTTTTGTCATAGTTCTCTATCGAAAATAATAGTTGAAATCTTCTTTTTTTTGCTTTCTGCTGCTTAAATTTAATAGAACTAAAAGCACCAAGTAGTGGACAGCATAGTGCATATTTTATACTTCCTGATGTAAAATATACATTAAACTGAATACATTGCCAACAAGTAAAGACGGAAGAAACGTACAGTTTCCGATCAGAAATAAAACTTCAAGCAGATCACATGGCTTCTTCCTAAAATATAATCAAAAATGAAATAACTCTCTGGTCAAAACCAGTTTCACAAATAAAACCTAAATTGAATTATCAACATAATTATTTACATAACTTTATGTCTCATGATTGTACTGTATTTAGTATTATACTGCAATACTACATTAAGTAATGCTGAGAGCTCTGCTCTTAATGCGTCACGTAGTCTTCTCTCCTCTGGTCCTTTCCACAGAAGTCCCATCAGAACCGAAGAAGCATAAAAAAACAGGAAAAAAAGCCTCCAATAGAAGATCCAGGAAGAGAAGGCTGATGATGTAACACAAATACGTGGAGGGTCATCTTGAAAATTTCAACACTGGTCATTCACTACAGTTTCAGAGTCTATCTGAAAGCAGTCCATCTGATGAAACAATAACACAGACGTAGAGATTAGGAATATGAGTAATAGAATTAGAAGTATGAGAATAAGCATAAAAACAGAGAACATTATTATAGTTGTACTTCATGGGGGTTAAGGTACATCGTATCTGTTGCATAAATTTGGTTTATTATTAAATTCACATTTCCACACAGAATATAAAAGTCACTTAACATTTTGATGCTAGGGGCAGCTAATGAACATCTGGCTTGGGTCAGTTGTATCAATGAAATTATGAAACATGATACCAAGTATGACTGTGAATAAAATAGAATGAAATAATTTATTTATTTATAGTATAAAGGTAAGTCCACCCTTATTAACTGACCTGTGTCAAATTACAGGAACAGAATCTATTTTCACTGCTTCAAAATTTGAAATGTCCCACAGAAAAATCTTGCTATAAATCAGAAAACATGTTTTTATACAGAAATCACATAAATCACACAGATAATGTTGTATAATACCTGAATGGTTTGCGTTTGTCCGTTCTGTGCGTGATGTCTGGTTGTGGAAATGAGATTGTTGTTGACATTAGGTTTGTTCTGTCTGCTTCCCATCCGGTTTGCAGCACCAACACCGTTAGGTTTGTGGAAGCACAGAGCCTTCTGTAAGTTTTGTCTGAAGTTGTCAGAGAGGAAGGCGTACAGGAACGGGTTGACAGAAGAATTGACATAGGTGAGGATGACCAGGATGAAGTAGATGGTGGTGTTATCCTCAGGAATGGTATAAATCAGGTTAACAATGTTGGTAGTGTAGAAGGGCAACCAACAAACTACGAACACGGCCACCATGACAATCACCATGCGCGTCACCTTTCGTTCTGACCTACGACCTTTACCCCTACCTACACGCAGGCCTGCTATCCTCACCTGAAAGAGAGACAGTGAAATGAAAATTAATTATGAAATCTAATAGCAGAACCTTGGATACGCATTTGAAATTTCATTTGTGTTATTACCTTGAAGACAATGAGCATGTAGCAGATAGAAATCACAAGCAGAGGCAAAAAGAATCCCAGGCTGGCTGTGTAGAGGATAAAGACAATGGCCCACACCTTAGGCGGATGAGGCCAGGTTATGTTGCAGGTGTTGAAGTCCTCCTGTACATGTGCGTAGATTGTGACTGACAGCACAGTCAGAAAGGATGCAACCCACACCAATACACAGAGAGCCTTGGCCACTACTGGTTTACGCCATTTCCTACTGGGAATAGGACGTACTACAGCCAGGCAGCGATCGATACTCATCAATGTCAGGCAGAAGGTGGAGGCAAACTGGCTCATTGCGTCAGCAGTCATGCACACCTTGCAGAACAAATCTCCATACGGCCAGTAGGAAAGCACATTATTAGTTCCCAGGAAGGGAATTCCCAGGATGTAGATCACATCTGCCACGGCTAAATTGAGGATGTATATGTTGGTGACGGACATCAACTTGGCAAAGCGGAGCACCACATAGATGGCAAGCGCGTTACCCAGAAAACCCACAACGAAGACGACAGTGTACACAACTGCAATTACAACATCGAAGGGCATCGGCGTGGCCACATATGAGGTATTGGTGGATGAGGGGTAGCTGGAGTAGAGAGAAGGTGAAGTCATAATGATGTCAGGTATTGAAGTCGGATCGGAGCTCTCCATGGCGACGGAGGGAGTCTTGAATTACTGGAGGAAAAAGCTGCGAGGAGAAATGGAATACACAAATTCACAATTAACATATGGGATACTTAACAGTAACCATGGCTATCAAGAAATGTTATGACAACTTTTTGCACCATACATCTTCAAAACAACCAATAGATGCACTCAGGGAAAGATACCTCATTTCTGGGGAGGAGAATTTTAAAAAAAAATAATTGTCTGGGCATATGGCCAAGATAAAAATTTAATGGGAAGTTGTGCTCAAAACGAACAGGACATAACAAAACAGGCTCCAGCGCTGTTAGATTAAAGTCAGTTTAAAAAAAACAACCTTATATATATCGGATTCAACCAATTTAACACTCATTTGATTTGATTGGATGATGTTGCCGTGTTTGTCTTGATAAGGACATTAACTTAATGTTAAAAGTAGAGCGTTAAACAATGAGTTCTGTCATAACCAGTAAACTTCAGTATCTTTAATTACAACAAGTTCACAAAGACAGCACCAAACTGATCCTGTTTTCATGGGATACCACATTTTTCACAACTTTACAAGTCAGAAGGTGCAACCCTAGGCTGTGAATGTGTGTTGCAAAAATAAATGTTTGACGTGCAAATTCACTGAACCGCTCTTCAAAACACAGGAGTGACGCGCATCCCGCAGCCCGTTGTTGAGAACTAAAACAGTTGAAACCCTCGTCTCTTCCAGGCTGCAAGGTGCTTCATATTATTGTTCAAGAGTCTGAGGTGTGGACGAGCACGGCTCATTAGACCTGAGTTCTGACCTGAGAATTTTTCCAAAAAAAATCATAAAAATGCACTTTATGTTCTCTATTCGGAAATATTCCACTATAATAATAATAATACGTGTTTATCTGAAATTGGGACAAAAATCCAATAATTTAAATGTCTCAGTTTTGGTTTTTTTTTTTGCTTAACAGTGACAACAGATGGAATTCAACCTACCGGTGCGTTCCTGCGCGCCTTATCCTTTCCACGACCTGCTGGAGTGATGCGCGTCTCCAGCCGTTTCTCCTTCTCTCTCTTTCTTTCCTCACTCTCTCTGAGTTCAAAATGAACTCTCTCTCATCACTAGTGGATGGAAAGAGAACCCGACTAATTGTTGAGTCTCCGTCTTAAGGCGTTTTCTCGATACCAGAATGCTCAGATTCCCATAGTCACCTCGGCAAAAATACATGATGTATGAGTCGCCGGAGTCCTGCGCACTGAGACCTGTTCCCTCCGCTGGTGACGACTAACCAGGTCGACGCTCTACCAGTATTTATGGCGTAAAACGACATGTGAAAGTCCCACCCACGTGGGGTTGTACTCACCTTACAGCACAGACCAGCTGATAGTGAAAGGGCTCGTATTGCTGACTCCATTTGGTTCCTTTACAGATTTTTATAGCTGACATTTCTGGCAGTTATCAAGTGAAAGTAACCTGTTAGACAGAGAAAGACTGGGGCAATGCACTGAGCCTGCAGAATAAATCACCCTGATGGTGGCCAGGGGCACCTGAGAGGGAGGGAGAGAAATTTATCTGAAATGGGAGCACTTTGGAGGAAGGATAATGTTGTGCTTTGAGGGGGAGATTTAATGGAATCATCTGGGAAAGCTGCCTGCCTTCAAACAACATGGCACACACACACAAAAAAAAGCCCTGATCTGTTTTAAACCAGTAATGGGATGCAAAAGTAGAAATGTAGGTGTGTGTATGTTGAAGTGCGCCATACATGCAACAACATGAGTGTTTACATCTTTACAGTTTTTCTTCACTGCATTTCCCAGACTGCACCACAGGAGGTTTAGATGGGATGGTGGAGGTTGAGATTTTATTCCTCCTGCGCCCAGTTGGTCTAATCCCAAACAGCCCAGGCAGGAATATTTATGAGTCTCATCAGCGTTTAAGTGTACACTGTCACACAGCTCTGTGTGAAGACTTGCCCTAAAGTGATACTGGTGTGGCATTCAAGATGCGATACGCCTGGATGATGATATGCCTCATTTACACTGATTTCTCCAGTGTGAGCAGTACCAACCTATTTTCAATGTGAATTGTCAGGGAATATGAAATCTCTTCACTCAAGAACAGAAGGAATAGCTGTAAGATGGTTAAAAAAAAAAAAGATGCTATTTCTGTACAATGGACATCTTGCAGTAATATTCAAATGATATCTTAAGCAGTAGAGAGAAAATGAAAAAAGAAGAAGAAATGTTAACCATATCATAATTGCTTTAAATGATAAAAGTGATAAAACAATCAAAATGGAAAACAACTGAAATGTCGTGTTGACCCAGTCAGGGTATAAGAGAAGAATGAATGTTCAGTGAAAAAAGAGGAGACAACAGAAGAAATGTTGATGACGAAGATGAAAATGTTGAAAATGATTAAACTTTGCAATCAAAATGTTAGGAGTGTTGTAGTTAGATATCTGCAGTGATGATCAAATGTTATGGACAAAATTGAATGATAAAAGAAATAAAAAATCAAGTATAGAAAAAGTATGAGTGGGGTATTGTACTTGAATGCTTAAGAATTAACATGTCGCAAAAGATTTCTGCTTCTTTGTGAGTTTTTGAATTTTTAACTGTTTGGTTAACCCTTAGGAATTGAGAACCGCAATAATGAGTTTAGTCATTTCTTCAAGTTCTGAAAACTTTCAGTCGCAGAATTCATCTGGTTGATCAAAACGCCAGCAGGGATCGATGGGAAACTGTCTAGGTAACAGGAGTGCTGTGCTTTGGCCAACAGTAGTGCTCAAAAAGATGAATCAATATTCCATTTCTGATCCTGAGGTGGAATGAGAGGGGTGCGTGTGTGTTTGTGAGTTGACTGGAGGAGGAGTAAGGAACACAAATAAATGAGGTAATGTCCAAAGTGGCGACTCTACGGCTGGCATTGTTGAGTTCATGTCAGAGGATGAAATAATGATGTTGGTGCCTGTTGTTTAACTGATACCCTCCTTCACAGTCTCATGAGCACATCGCTTCTGTCCACAGTCTGTCTGGCTGTATTATTAGATTTGAGATTAGCTGGCTTGTTGATGAGCGAGTCAGCTCTGAAAGTCGATGAAATTAATGTTGTAATGCAGATGCCGGGGTGTTTGTTGCTGTTTTAAAAAGCTACTTGTTTGCTCAATTCTGTGGCTTTCCACTTCCCTTGTCAAATAAAATCGGTCAAAAAATATTTGTGCCATTAAGAAAGCTGCACAAACTCACTGAGCGCTGAGGAAATTAACATACCTGTAACTGACTCCAGATAGAGCTGTTGCGCAAGGTGGATGCATGAAGCCGTAACATGCTCAGCAACACACTGTTGAGATGCTTGAGTGGATGTGCAAAGGTAAAAGAACCTGCAGGGCTAACAGGCTCAGAGTTAACAGGCTGTTTTGAGAATGGAGAGAATGTGTGTGGTGAGAAATTAATGATCCTGGAACACAAACTTTAGGGGGTGAAAAAATTGTAAATGTTGCTGACAATGGACTATTTTTATTTACAAAGACATCCCTCACAAGCTACCCTCATATGCAGCCTGTTGTTTCTGGCTCAGGGAGCTGCTTTGTACCATTCTGCTCCATAGACCTGGAACCACATTCTGAACTTACTTCAACTTCCTGGACTCTTTTCCTTATGTGACTAGAACACTTATGTGACTAGAACACTCAATTAATAGAAATGTGCACTTGCCACTCTTAGCTATAAATGTGTCTTTTTTTTTTATGGACAAATGCTTTGGGATTTTTATCTCTTGACCAGCTCTCCCTCAAAAAAGAGACTCAGGGACTTTCTGGAAGATAAAAAGTTAAATAAATCTGTTTCATCAGCTTTCAGTTTCCAGTTAATTGAGTTTAAAAATTCAGTCAGCCGTGTCTCCGGCACCTCGTCAACCCAAGTCTGAGTCTGCAGAGCTTACTGGTGCTCTGGAAGACGTCCTGCCTGGTTCCTGTTGCCGAGAAATCGATCCCAGCTTCCAACCTCAACGATAACTGACCAGTAGCACTGACGTGATGAAAGTGCTAGGAAGGTTCATCCGTGCGCAATGTACCCATCAGTCTCTCCTGGGTATGGATGACATCATCACCTACCTGCTGCTGCCAACACCTGGACGGCACAGTGAGAATCATGTTGTTACTCCAGTCTTCAGTGCGGTTCAGCCTCAGCTGTTTAAGGTCAAACTGCAGGGGATGAGTGTTGAGCTGCCTGCAGATGGGGATTCTCCTGGTAAAATAATAAAAATAAATGTGTACAGATACAATGTTACCTCCCCTTGCATTTATATCATCATAGCCGCTCTGACTTTCATTACACCAGTTGAAACTTTGCTTTCCGTTTGTGGTTGTATTTGTGTTGTTGTTGGAGCATTAATTTATGACGTATCTGTACACATACGTGGAGGACACATAAATTGGTGTTAATTGGGGCAATAGCTCAGTTCACAGGGACTCTGAGAGTGGCTGGTTCTAGACCAGTGTGTACCACATTATGAAGTGTAATCTGATAGCTGGAGAGGTGTCTGTTCATCTCCTGGGCACTGTGAAGTGCCCCTGAGAAAGGCAGGGCATTGATGGATAGAGAAAGGATATATCTGCTGGTGCACAAATGGCAAGACAGTGATCATGAACAATCACTGCAGATACAAAATAAATGAAAGATCACTATATTTCAAACTATAGTCTACAGACACCTTTCTTAATAAAAAGCACAGCATACTGTATATCACAGCATGATGATATAAATTCTTCTGTAAATACAACAGTAAGAAAGCTAAATATAGTTCACATCCACGAACGTGCTTG
The DNA here is from genome assembly GCF_040054535.1 of Antennarius striatus. NCBI lineage: Eukaryota > Metazoa > Chordata > Actinopteri > Lophiiformes > Antennariidae > Antennarius > Antennarius striatus. The sequence goes on along the minus strand of NC_090791.1, from coordinate 10,785,853 downwards.
ACTCACACGCATGCACGCACGCACGCACGCACGCACGCACACACACACACACACACACACACACACACACACACACACACACACACACACACACACACACACACCAGAATAGCCATTTTCATTGTACATAGTTAAAATGGGTTAGCTTGATTTAGTTGCTGGTGGTCTGACATGAATGATCCTGCATTTTCTGTTTGATATGTTTGATAAAAGTAAGGCAACGTTTTAGCTCACAAATTGGACAACAAAACATGATATTTTTTGACCTAACAATTTATTTTACATACTAAAATATCAGAAGAGACAAATACTGTAGTCCTCGGGAAAAATACATACCGTATGCACCTTTTATCCTTAGAAACCTTTGATTCAGATAACTCATGCACACACACACACACACACTCACACACACACACGCACACACACACACGCACGCACGCACGCACACGCACACATTTAACATGTGAACCTATTGGCTCTGTCGCTGCTGTTGTAGAAATAGTGCTGCTCACATTTGCTTAGGGCAAACCTGGGCACACACACAGCCGCATAGGTATTTAAAATTATTAGGTACATTGATTTTTTTCCTGGGACATCCTCGAAGAATTGCCAAGTAGTTTACAATGATTCATTCACCCACCAACCAGAGAGAAACCTAAATAGAAGATGATGATGACCACAAAGGAAACAGAGTGGGCGTAATCCCCACTGACTCATACACTGATGGATTTAGAGCTATGGTTGTCTGATATTGAAAGACTTGGCTATGCATGTGGTTTTTCTATCGTCGGCAGCACTGCTCTCTTTTGTTGAGGAAATGGACTGAATATCTTAATCTGTTAGTCTGAAGTTTTTTGCATCTATGATAGACCATAATAACCATTCCACAGACAGATTTCACCAAAATGTGAGAGGTGATGCATCTTGCCAGTGATTTTCCCAGGGGGTTCCTCATTATTTTTAGATGAGAATAAAATGTGCATTCATTTAGTAAACAGAACCTGCATTTAGACATGATTTAATGGCTGTTTGGTAAAAGAACCATTAAACTATTTTATCATAAAGTAAAATCTTCAGTAGCTTACACTGATGCTGCATCTTTCCTGCTGGATGCACACATGACATCTTTTGCCAGGTTTCAGGTTTATTAGGGTATTGATTAATAAATGGACTAAAACAATAAGCCAATAGATGACAGGAAAGGCAGCTCAATTCCAATTGAGGGAAACAAATAAGGAAACAGAAGAAAAGAAAACAGGAACGCTGGATTTTCATTGTTCATGAGAAATTTTCAGAATAAAAAGTTGTGAATTCAATAGCAGGCTGTTGTTGCCATTGTACTGTTACTATTTGCTGCATGGCTAAGCTACGTCTTGCTGTGTTGTTGTACAACAAGTGTTGTTTTACCTGCTTGTTTTGTCCATAAAAAGGGCAGTTCTAGAGTCACACTTTTGTGAGGGCTCAGCCCCCGGAGGAAGGATAGAATGTTTATGCACGCAGAATTTTTTTGTTGCCATGAACATGTAAGGTAGACTAAAAACACACATAGAAGAGAATTATGCCAACAACTTTGTGGCACCTAACACATTATTCATTTCATTACACTCAACAGTTGTTTATTGGAGAAAGTTACAGAAAGTTAGGGCCAAACTCGCTCTTTTAATTTGAATATAATCAATCCCATGAGCCTCTGCACTAATGACTCAGAACTCTCCCAAGTTAGAGTGACCGCTCCCTGGGAGATGAAACGTTGCACACGTGCCTACTTTTACAAGCCAAGCACCAGTCAATATTTTGTATTTCTATTGGCTGAGTGTGGGTGAGTTTGTTTTTTCTCTTCCAGGGTGACGTACATTTTTAACATAATCCATATGGAACCCCTGCAGACCTGAAGAACCTGTAAACTCCAAATAGAGAAGTCTGAGCCTCGGGTAGCTGTGTAATTTTAACTGTTTTTATTGGTTCTGGTAGGGTATCGCCTCGATCCTTGCTGAGCACACTGGACTGCTGAACTGAAATGTCAAAAGGGAAATTGACAAAGAAACGAGAGGAAACAAACGTGTTCAATACAATTGTTCTTAATATATGTTTACAGAAAAAAAGTTTACCTGAGGATCAATATCAGCAAATAAAAATTTCATTCATTTTTTGTAGCATGTTATAAATCAGAGGTAAGTGGAATTAAGTGTTTATAATATTTGTTAAACTCCTCCTTTTGGCTCCAGTAAGGTAAGACTGCTGATAAATGAGTTGAGGAATGAGCTGCATCACCAAAAAGTGACGAGGGAATGTGAAGGAAGTTGACTGTTTAGTTCATTTTTATCCCAATGTTGTACAGATCAAACTAACCCCTGCTGTTAGCAGTTTGTCATTTATGTGTGTGACATATATTGACTATTGAATGTGATTAACATTTGGTCTGTCATCGTAATAGACAGACAAAGCAAAATTTCCACGCTTCGGTTCGTCCATTTGACTCGTGCTCACTCAAACAGATTGGTCTTCCAAGTAGCACAATAGCTGTGGGATTATATGTGAGAATTGGCTTTTCCCAACTGGTAAAAAAAATTAAGAATAAATTGACACCCTATTTTCTACCTTCCCATCACATTGCTGAGGAAGAAAAGAAGCTAAATTAGATAGAAGGTAGACAACCTCTTGAAAAGAATTCAATTCCATGGGCAGCGCCGCATACTGATTAAAGGATTTTCTTCTTTACTTTTCCCACACATCCCACCAGTGTCCAAAATTTTCATTGGCTGCCCTGTTAGCCTGTGAATGCTCCACCCATACTTCTGAACTCCAACCACTTCAACTGATAAGATACATGCTATACTGTAGACTAAAATGCTCATGCTTCATATCTTTTGTTTTGTTTTTTTTAGTTGAGGGGCATCTCTGATTTCACAAAACACTTCATACAACGACAAGAAGATGATAAGGAAAAGCTAGAGGAAGATTATACAAATGCAGTGGTTGGTGGTTGTTTGAGCATCTGCTCATCTCTAAGGATGAGCAGATGTACAACAGAATCCTGGTTTTGAACATTTGATCTTTGTTTTGGTAATGTTAGGAATCACCATCTCACATGTCAAACCAGATTAGATCCCCAGGGATTACCACACATGGAAAATGTGGTCAGGATTCATACCAGGTTCCTTGTTTTTATTCTGTTTTCTGTAATAAATGTATTTAAGTATAAGTTAAGTTTAATGTATAAGTACACTGCCCTCGCGCATCAACGCTCGCGATTGTATTGGCTGACGGCATCTGGAAGTGTGCCTAGTTCTGTGAGTCTCGGACTTACATGAGACACAAAAGTGCTTTAGTAAGGGGTTTAATATCAGTATGGGGAGGGTTCATAAATGTTTTAAATTACCGTAAATAATAATATAAATAGTTTGCCGCTCTATCGCAGAATTCATATATCGCTTTTGGTTCCTGGAACTCATTAACGAATGAGGAACAAGGGTTCACTGCATTTAAAAACAATGCTGTGTGTAAATTAAAACCATGAAAAATGTAAAAATTCGCAACACATAAAGTATATGAAATGATTTGCGTTATTACTTATCAATTTATTTCACCACATGTAATCAGTCGGTTTGAAGACAGTATCTCTAGTTGACTTTGCAGCTGCATACGAATGTAATAAACTCAGTTCTGTTATCTGTAAGCTGCGTATTAAAGTTGTGTGATAGATCACTGTTAATAAAACAACACTGTGAAGAGAAATTGTCCAAGCTTTAGACCTTTATGCAAATCCATTTTTCTCGTGCTTACGCAAGAAAACCCACTGACAATTTCCTTGTTCTCTGTGTTTAGCACACAGATTATTAGATGACAAGTATCATGTAAGAAAAGCATCCATTCAGCTGCATAAGACGACAATAACCAAGTGCTCAGTATCACCTGCGTCGTTTAATCACTTTACATCAGGATCCAAAAGTCCACCATGCTGATTTTTATGGCAGTAATAATGCAGTTGTAATTATTAACTAACTCTTCCTCCTGCTCCACACTGCGCACCCAGCAAGTACATGAATCATTTTGACGGAATGGGATAAACATCATTCGCAGAACAGTATGAACGCATTGTGTCTCAAACAGTAACTGTCAGAAGGAGAAACACTTTCAGACTGTTTTGTGTAAACCTTTAAACAGTTTGTTTACTTTGGATGAACAACAGTTTCACTGGTTCCGGACAAAGAATATCAGATATATAGAGTAAACTGCATCCATGATGTAAACAATAGTGTTGAAGACTGTCATGATGGTGACTACCACCAGCTTGTCTCTGGAACAATGGCTCACACAGTTACGGAAGCTGTACAGGGGCCAGATCACCATAGCTGTTAAATACATGGTGGCCCCCAAAATGTTGTAGATGATCATTAAATAATCAAAGGAGAATGGGAAATAGGATGGTAGCTGTCCAATGGTGACCAAGATTATTAGGATGGCAAAGATGAAGCACAGAGAATATACAGCCACGCACCACTTCAGTCCTGGGGAATCAAAAAGGTTTTTTTGCATCGACGCAAAGATGACACAGGCAAGGAAAGCCTCAAGGATCTTCAGTATTCCAGGCAACGTAGAGAGGAACCCGTTGATCTGACCAGTGTGGCGAAGGCGAGTTAACACCACCTCTGCTGTATAAACCCCAAAACACACCCATGACAGCACAGAGGCACTGATCTGATGTGAACAATCCTTGCAGGTGAAAAATATTGGGTAAATGATCGATGCAGAAAGGCACATTAGGCTCGCCAGCATGGAAAAAGCAATGGTGAAGTCATCCCAGGCAAAAGGTAGCTTCGTGTTGACAGTGGTGAACTCCAGGATGAGAATGAGAAAGGTGAAGAAGAAGCAGAAGAACCAGATGAACATGCACCATGCCCAGTAGGGATCTTTACTATATTGTACTGTTGCCACCAGGATAAATGTCGTAAAAGTGAGGATGGCAGCCGTTGTTCGCATGATGCCCACTGGCTTGGTGACTGACTGCAAATCCACTTTGATCATTGTTGGATGGGATGATTCCGTTCGACCTGAAAAAAGTGTCTTGTTTTGGTTCCAAAGTCAGTTGATTCCACTGAGCATATTCCTCTGGACAGCAAAGATCCCGATGAAGAAGTCCATGTTGACAAGCACACGCGTTGGTGTATTCTATGAAAAGGAAACTCAGGTACTGGTCTATAGCCAAACAGAGCATCCTGGTCTTATCTGCACAGCTTTTATGGCCCCTGTTTCAGTCCACCGATACTGGTTAGAAGTTATCGTGTTACCTTTATGCCTCATGCTTGGACTGTAGTCCTCAGCATGAGTCTTATTCACAAAATAATGACAGTCATATTTTGGAGATTAGCAGTGCTCCATTCTGTCCTTGGATTCATTTGATTTAGTGTTCCCAGGTAGAACACAAGCAAGAAATTGAGTAGTCGTTTCTGTTTGACGTTCTACGATGATGAATGTGGAGTCTTAAGCCCTTCAAAAGATCTTCTTTTTGCAACTTTCCTTAAAAAACAGTACAACAAATGGAAAAAATTCTCCCAAAAATGTCTCTCTGCATTTCTTTCCTAATAAGCATTGGCGGCTAGTCAATAGAGGGAGCCAGGCGCTCACAGAAAAATACAGGAAAAGAGCAAATAAGTCAGGTTGAACTAATTCCACACGACAAGCTCCAAAAGCAGATGTGAAGACAGAGTTTACCACTGACAGCAAGCAGCATAAATAATAATAAATAATAAATAAAATGTACTGCTGTGGATTTGTGCAATAGAGCACATCATTTTATCTACAAAAAGCCCCACCTCAAATAACTACTACTAATATATCATTTTGTCAACTAAATGTCCTTGATTCTTGTTCATACTAGTTTCTGCACCACTGCTAATATTGCAATGTTACATAAGGGGTCATCTTGACCTGTTACTCATACTTCATGTATTTATGCATATTTTATTTACTATAAGGACAATTTTAAAAAATAGTGTGATCCAAGTGAATAAATTAACTTACATTCACTTCCTTTCCTTAGACAGATGCAAAACATATAGATTTGCCATTGACTACTGACTGGCATCGTGTCTGGAGTGTCCACCGCCTCACGTCCTATGCCGCGGAGATAGGCTCCGGCTCCCCGTGACCCGCTGCAGCGGATATAGCGGTGGTAATCTGAAGATGACTGACTGACTGACTACTGACTATATATGAGTTTTGGTGAAATAAATAAATTCTACAACTGTTTTATGTTATTCAGTAAAACGATTTTTTTGGGAAAGGGTGGTTTTTATTTAATTTATTTTCATTTAAGTAACACAGAAATCCATTTGTATCTGTTGGACAAATAGAATCTATTTAAATTTCCAGTACATTACAAGATGAATACATCACTTAATAAAATATCAAGGTTTTTGAGGCTGTGGTGTACAGTCAAACAGAAATACATTTCACATTCATTCTGAATCAAAGGACTTTTGTTTCTGTGATATAACACCCTCAGTTGTTCTGAAAATACCAAAGAAAGATCGTACTTAAGAACTCTATAGCTGAAGACATTAATGAATATTAATGTATTTGAGTAAAGGCATTAAAGACATTAATATGTATTGATTACAACTCATATTGCAATACTTTACTTATTTTGTGTACTCTGAAGAAGTTAACTATCAAAATATTACTAAATAAACATCAAATCAGTAATGACCTTGTTAATGGATTAACTTTCAACAGTGCTGCCTAAACCTAAAAAGTTCTAATATTTTGATAAGCCCTCTTTGATGTGTGCTTTGAAACAGCTTTTGAAAATTTAAGTAAAGTGCCTCTTCCTGTCTTTCACACCCTCTCACGTGGAATGGACTTGTGAACCATGGTGCATGTTTCAGGGTTTGCACACCTTTGCAAACATCCTTTGAGAAGAATAAGGTGAGCTGCAATAAACTTAATTAAATTTTAAGCAGATTGTTCAATCATTAACCAGATTATTGATATGTTATTCATTTACTTAGACATAGCTGGTACTTGTTACTACAGTACTACAACAAATAATGGTAACACCCATGGTAATATGTAACAAACTCATATTTTTATCAGATTACAGTATATTCCACACATGATACGACAAGTTTACAACTGAGACTGATGTGACAATGATAGCATAAGAAAGGATAAGAGATGAAAATGATGGTGGATGCAAGGTTGGTGTGACAGACATTTCAAAATTAAAAAGGGAACTGTTGTTTACAGAGAATTATAATAATCACAAATGAATGCCGCGCTCAATCTGCTCACTCCACAGCATGAAGGATAATGTGATGCACAAAAGCAGTGGATCTTTACAGCTCATGCAATCATGTTCAAATTCTGTTAGGATGAACTTCAAACAATCTCTTTAATGGAGTATGAGACATACTTACAATTTATGTTCTACTCACAAAGAAGACAAGTCTAAAGGAATGAACAGTGTCCACAATGTAGGCAATAAGGTTGAAACAAGTCAAGAAAGATATCACCAGTAATTTATTCCATTCACATGACACGGGGCAAACGCTGGGTCTCTCGTTGTTCTGGAAGCTGTACAAGGGCCAGATGACTACAGCTGTGCTGTACATCAATACTGCCAACACATTGCAGCATGTCAGGACTTTATCAAATGGTGCAGGGAAGAGAGCCAAAAGGCGGCAGATAGTAAAAACTATGACAACAAAGGCAAAAATGAAGCATATGGAGTAGATGGCAACGCACCACTGGAGTCCTGGAAAAAGACTGTACTGGTTTTTGTCCAAGCAGATGAAGATGATACAGGCCACGAAGGCCTCTAGAACTTTGAGGAGGCCTGGTATCGTGGACAGAAATCCACTAATCTCCCCAGGTTTAGCCCGGGTAAGTCCAACCTCAACAGCATACAGGATGAAGGCCAGACAGGAAGTAAAAGTGGCACCAATCTGTTTGCCGCAGTCAGAGCATGCGAAGAAGGATGGATAGATGATGGTTACCGACAGCAACTGCATGAGAGAAGGAGCAAAAGCAGATGTGAAATCACGTCTTCTTTAACAAACTCTGCAGCAGTTTATTTGACTCCTTTCTTATTTAGTCATCATAACTGTATTCATTGATATTAGAATAGCACATACCATTAGAGTGGCCAACATGGCAAAAGCAGTTGTGAAGTCGTCCCAGGAGATGAGCAATTTAGTGGTGAGACTGGTGAATTCCAGAATGAGTATGAGAATAGTAACACAGAAGCAGAAGCACCATGTGAACATGGACCATGTCCAGAAAGAGGAGGTGCTGTGAAACAGAGATGCCACCAGGCTGAAGGAGATGCAGGTGAAGATAACTTCCAGCATCCGCACGATGCCCACTGGTGCTGTCAGAGTCCCGCTGTTCAGTGTCACCATGATTGCAATACTGTGGTCAGTTCTATGTCCTGGAGGGATGGTTAACTAGATAATCCCCAACCAATAGATATTATAATGCTATCTCTTTGATAGCTGTTCACACCAGCTCTAGGTCCTCATGCATCTCAGTGGCCGTCACAATGTCACTGACAGACAGTAAGTTACGTGGAACTTCTGGCCACTCCCTTGTTGCCACCCTATCAGAAGCCCTTCCTCAGTTGGGCAGCAGTAAAATGTTTAATTCACAGTTGTGTATCAGAGCTATATGAAATGTTTTTGCAGAGGGAAGTTGGACATTGTTCGCCTTCTTTCGCTTCATTATAGTTCTTATCTAAAACAGGAAATAAAAGGTACCTTATTACACAGAAGTTTTCTCTCATGTACCATGAAGCTTATTTGTTTGCTAACTTAATGGCATCAGTAGTTCAGGTCTGTAAATGTGTTACAAATGGGCGTGGCAACAAAACTTCAATAGGGAATACTTTTCTTTGACTACACCCTTGAGACCCCTTTGTAATACACCCTTGAGACCCCTTTGTAACACACACAGTATTCCTTTTCTGCATTTTGCTGCTGACATTCAGATTTATTTACACTAAAGAATGACTGGAACCTTTGATGACCTGCCTTAAAGACATCACAATTTGGGCAGAAGAGTTTTTGTTAATCTCAACTAAAGCAAAACAAATTTCAAATAATCTAAGATATTGGATGTCCCTGATTGTGCTCATTTAGCACTATTTCTTTATTCATTCATTCATCTTTTTATCAGCTTCTTCTGCTTTTTTGGGTCATGAGTTTGCTGGAGCCTATCCCAGCTGACTAGTGGGTAAGAGGCGGCCACACAAACACACGTTCACATTCACACATTCACTATTTGTTTATTCTCTGCTAAAAGAAATGTGTCAGGTTTAACTAAACATTTTATGCGTCTGCTGTTGAAAAATAGTTGGAAAGAGTTAGTCGTGTTTTTATTTCCTCCAGATTTCACTTCTGTAATTTTCCATATGAGTTTAGATCAGTCTAGAAAGACACAGGGTGCCCTCCCTCCACTGATTTTGAGAGTTTTTTTTTAGAGCTTGGAGTTTTATGGTGGCTAATTTTAAATTTCTAGAGCAGTTTGCCAATTCATATTCAATCTTCTCAGTTTTATTCTAAATATCTGAATCACTTTTGAATCCATCACTCAGTTTTAACATTTGTTGAGCTACATTTCTTTATTATGTATTCTGAAATCTGCCATTTATTTTAAGCATGTTGGTCAGCTGTTTTAAATGTGCCATTTAAACAAATGGCAACTCAATTTGAATGTGAAGAACATCTCAGTTTGAACTTGATTTTCTTTACTGGGGGCAAAACTCAGTGATAAATCAATGGGCCGGCGCTCCCTGTCACTTCAGATGAGATTTCTATGTTTGTGTTCTTACAGTGTCAGCACAACACTCACTATGTAGTATGTGGTACAATGTAAAATCAGATTACTTTTATGATTAAATGAATAAATAAACCACAACATTTATACCAACATATAGTTATTAATGTTTGGTAAAATGAAAAGAATATAAATAATTAATTATTAGGATTAATGCTGAACTTTCATCAATGTGATCCTCATCAAATGGACGTGCCATGCTTACATCTAAAATACTTCTAAAATACAGAGTTTATTTAAAAACTACAGTAAAAGTCCTCGTCCGACAGAACAAGGAAATGAACAGCTCCAGCGGCTGTGGAAGGGGGTGGAGTCAGAGGAAACCCTGGGTTTATGGAATAAAACCAGCTCCCAACCAGGTTAGCTCCAGAGAGTCTCTTACTATGGTAACAAACGCAGAGGTTCGGTTATCTTGCTTTGTGAAACAGGCTAGGTTTACTCTGCCGACTCTGGGTTAAGTTCCCTCCCTTTGTGAAACCGGAAAACCTGGTTTAACCTCCTTTCAGGGTTAACTTACCCAAGGTTTCTGTTAAACCGGCTTTGTGAAACGGATCCCAGGTTATTGTTGGTTATCAGTTTCTCTCCTAGTACCCAAGACATTCCATCCTTCTGGGTTGTATACACAGGATGACACAACACAGCATATATGACACCAGGGGTTAATGTGGATAGGAATGGTCTGTAACAGTCATTTGCCACCTATCTTAAGTAAATAAATGTGATTGATGGCTTCACACTGAAGTGAGACAGGAAAGAGCATAAAAATAAGCAACAAACAGTGAATAAGCAAAAGAAAAGAGTACAATAAGAGCACAGAAGGCTAAATAGAGAAGTAAAAAATAAGTTAAACTGACAGGACGTTCACACAAAGAAATATTGTAACCAGAAATAACTTTCAAAATAATTCACAAAAAGAACTCCACCAAAACCCATGTGAGTAAAGTTACAAAATTAAGCAGAGAACAACACTAAATCCAAAACCATGACACGGGATGCCAGTTTTCAGTCAGATCTATTTCTTATCTACTTACTTTTCAGCTGAAAGAAATGAGGCCACAGATGGTCATTGTTTCCCAGGACTTCCCGTTGTGTTCATGTTAGATGAAATATATTGTGGATATTTATACTTTAGCATAAACTATAGCTATAACTATAAACTGATAATCCCTAAAATTTTGATCACACTTAACACCACCATGTACACTAACCGACACCAGAGGGCAGCATAAGAGCAGAGGATAGAACGACATCTGTTTTTACTTTACTACTGGACATTTAGATGTGTGACTGTATGGGTCAAGACAATAAATTTAAAAGTAACGACTGCAATGCAACTGACCAAAAGGTTACTACCCTAACAAAGAAAATACATATGTAAAAATTTGTGTGTGTGCATGTACTGTACGTGGGTAAAGTCTCTGACAAAAGTCTTGTCGCTTATCCAAGTTGTAAGACAACAAATGCCTTAACTTGTACTTGATCAGTTGGTATCATTAATGGCTTGTATGAGTGGCAATCTTGTATCATTTATTGAGTTTTATTATTTAATTAGGACAGAACGGTCAGATATGAGACAAGTGTTGATGTGCCAAAAGGAATTCAATCGATCACCAACTAGGGGTTCACTTGTGACAAATTTTGTAATGAAAACAGTCCTAAAGTGTGTATGGAAAAAATCAGAAACACCAGACAATCTGGTGAAGTACAACTTGATCTCTCACAACCAAAATTTCCAAAAATTCAGTCACAAAACAAAATGCTGTTCATGAAGAGCCTGAAGAACAGTTCTGCTGTTAACGTGGCAGACATGTTCAATGTAACCGAAACATCAAGGTTCCGAAGATATATGGTGGACTTACTAACGGACAGATGGACGAACACACAAACACTGACTATTATAATGCCACATTTGAAGGGGGATGTAAAACTTGTTGCACTTATCAAGGCCCAGATCTTGTAGAAAGTATGGACAGTGGCAACACAACAGTAGGTGGATTTTTCTGACGAATCATCCATTAAACTGCCTCCCAAATGCTGAAAGTCCCAATGGATCAAAGTCCAATAGTCAAGACTGGTGAAGAAAAAAAAAAGTCATGGTTTGGGGTTTCATTCTGTATGGAGTGTGTGAAAGATTTGCATAGTGGCTGGCAACATCAACAGCCTGCATTGTCAACAAATTCTTGCTGCCCATTACTGGTACATTCCAAACCATGAGAGAGGGTAATTTGTTCAGCAGTGTGGCGCTTCTTCTCATACTTTAGCCTCCACTTTAAAGTTCCTGAAAGCAGCGAATGTCAAGGTTCTCCAGGATTGGTCAGCCCCTCACGAGACATGAGCGCTATTGAGCATGTCTCAGGTACAATGAAGTAGTGGGAGTCCCGCTAGACTGCTTTCTTTGCCATTTCGGATGTGTGTGTGTGTGTGTGTGTGTGTGTGTGTGTGTGTGTGTGTGTGTGTGTGTGTGTGTGTGTGTGTGTGTGTGTGTGTGTGTGTGAGAGAGAGAGTCGTACATGCACATTGAAATGCTCACATGCACGTGAAATTACCACATCCGTTTTCCTGTTTTCTCGGGTTTTTGAACTCTCTCTTAAAAGATTTCCAAAAGATTGTAGTTACTGAGTGATACAATGAATGAGTACTGGACCTTCAGTCTGACAACCTGATGTTTATGTAAAAGCAGAACAGGGGTTACCTAAGGGTAATCATTAAATTACATCCAGACACGCCTTCAGGATAGCAGCTGGGGAGAAGAGTTTTACAACTTCTGACAGTTTGTGTGTGGCACAATTTCCTCTGCTGTTTTCTGTTTTTTTCCCCTTTTGGAATACCAAACCTCAGAGGTCTGTGTTGACATAACCTGAGGTTGATCTTCTCTTCAGAGATGTTACTCCTAAAAAATGAGCAAATATCTGGCCTCTTGACCCTCCTAACTTATGTTTAGGTCTCAGGACATCATTTATTTTACCAATGCCTGTAAAGAAGGTATACAATGAAAAAACACTGGAATTAAAGACTGAAGGCACAAATTATAGGATGGAGGATTTGTAGATAGCAGGAAATGTATTTATTTATTCATATACTTATTTATTTCCCTGACTCTTTTATTTCAGGTAGAGACAGTAACATTGTAATGAAAATCCATATCATTTTAACCTAATTTTTTTTTTGGTGTGTATGAATTCTGCTTTTTGTCCATTCAGATGTTCGTCATACCAAGTAATTAAATCTTTGCTAGATCACCTATATTTTTTTAAATTATAATTTTAAATGTAACATTTCTAAATCATTTAAAGATTTGCTGTATGTGGATACAATGAAAGCTTTTCAGTCATAGCTAACGTTCAAGCTAGATTTGAACATTAGCCGGACTGACAAAGGACTGATTAATCTTATCAGTCCTTCCTCTTTCAACAGATGCGTCAGTCAGAGGAAATGAAAGACACCACAATATCATATTCAAATAAATAGGTAATGAGGGGAAAAAAAACTATAGTACTAGTACTATAAATGATTGAGGAAAATGTGGTGTCTGTATGTCTGACAGCCCGCTTGCAAATGACACAGCGAGAGATGTGCGTGCGTGTGTGTGTGTGTGTGTGTGTGTGTTCTGGATGTCGTTATACTAAATTGTAAACTGACACAAGATTCTTCTCTTGACAGGAAGCGTAAAACAAGAACCAGAGATTATAGCGTCACAATCATGCTGACCTCTGGTGGTTGAAAATACACAACCGTTTCCCCAGGATTTGGTTGGACATTGACACCTTTCCTTGCCTGCCAGCACTCCCAGCATGACTGAAGTGCGTCAATTTCCAGAAATGCTCATGTGATTGTCTTATGACCTCTTGGCTTCTGTAGACAGCAAGACTTCCTCTTACAAAATCATGCGCTTAGATGTGTGTCCCTAGCATCCAGAACACGGGTGGAAATGCCCTAATGATTGTGAAAGCCTTTGCAAATATTTATGATTGTAAAAGAGTGTGGTATGTATCCATATCCGGTTATGGAGCCAGTATTCACAGGAAGTCATGCAGGATGAGTCCCAGATGCCCTCTGGAGAAGTCACTGACAGCTGTATTACACAAAAACCCCTGAACAGATTTTCCATGAAACCTGGTAGGATGGTTGACGACATAGCACAAAAGATAATTTTGTGCTTTTTAGCAAAGGCAATGGGAATTATAGTCAAATTTTATTGACAAGGAATTAGGATTCAGCTGAACATTGGCCATCTTTGTTAGTTACATGTGACCTACATTATGGATCACCATAAAACTGGGTGGAAGGGTAAAGCACAGGCCATGACAGAAATCATGTTTTTGAGTTGGATCCTGATTTGTTGCTGAAGCTGCTTTGGAGTTCAATGATGCGGTGCTTTAGCAGAAGCTTGTGTTCTCTGAATGCTGTCTAGTTATTTCTTATGAAGGTGTATTCTCACTGAATGTGTGTAAACATAAACTCGACCCATTTCATCAGTTTAAGCTTTCATGCATCACTTTTTCATCAGTACTTTTATAGAATGCTGTAATATGCACATCAAGCAAGACAACTTCTGCAATGAAACTCTCCTCTTTCCCAAAAGCTTGAGTCACATCTAAGGCTCAAAGGCAAAACTATTAGAGTTGTGTAATTAGAGTTGTGTAGTTACACTGTTGACCCCTGAGGATGAAGTCAGGTGTTAACATGTCACTTACAGAGTCAACGTAATGATATTTGCAAAATTCTTATAATAGGAATGTACGTAGAATTTGGTCAAATTGAATTATAAGACACTCAGACTGTAATATGTCAAAGTAGTTAGGGTGAATTTAACTACTTCAGGAAGCTGGGTTTATCTGAACTTATGGTACACAGATTAAAAGTGTATTTTAAAAATCGTCATCTGTTTAAAGAAGATGATCCATACTTATTTATAGCTATGGACCAGTTTATTTTGTCATGCTTTTCCAAAACTACTAGACACTGTATCTTTAAAAGGGTTCTTTTTTCCTTTTAGATTGTAAATTAAGTGTTTTGAAACACCCGTATCATTCAGTGAAAAGTGCTCCACTTTTAAGATTTTTACCACACACACACACACACACACACACACACACACACACACACACACACACACACACACACACACACACACACACACACACACACACACACACACACACACACACACACACACACACACACACACACACACATGTGTAAGTAACTGCCTAAAATTAAAGGTTGGTGCTACAAAGATGTACAACACTCAGATTTTTTTCTTCTTTAATCCATGCTCATGTGTGAGTGAATGACCTTGTTCTTGCTATAACTATTTGTGCAATGCTGCTCTTCTCTTTTTACAGCAGCAGACTGAACATGCAACTGTCTCTACTAATGTGCGACTATATAACCACAGAATTTGAATAGTGAAATGCTGGTGGTTCAATTAAATCCTTCCCCAGACAGTCTAGACAAGTTCCTCCTGTGCGCTAAAATAAACAGTTGCCCGTCCATTCTGCTTGATCAATTCAGCAGGTGAAAAGGGCTAAAAGGGGAAAGAACAGAGAAACAATGATGAAGATGATGATTATGGAGGAAGAGCAGGTGCAGCCCACTGTGACCAGAATAGTATCAGGACTACATGCCTGTGCTTTTCAACATAAACTGACCTGACTGCATTCTGTGTGCCCTCAAACTCCCAGCATGCTCAGCATTTGAACTGTGTTATTTCTAGATGCCTGCATTTGGCCATGCATAGCTGTGCTTAATGGAACCAACAGTTCTCCTGAGGGAAGTTGTGTTTTAACCAATAGAACAGGAACAGCATGCATGTGTTAGGCTGTCACACTTTTAATGACACACCCCAAATTGCGTTACTTTTTTCTTCTTCTTTGGCTTAAAGGCATGATTCCATTGCTCTGCCTCATGAAGAGGCAGAGCAATGGAATTTCCCACATGACGAATGAAGATTTTACACATTATCATGTACATGATCTTTTACCAAAAGGTTGTGGATAGTTGTTTTGAATTGCATGGAAGTGAGGCTGGGCAGCCACTGGCATTTTTCCCACCACACATGGGTCTTGTCAAATAAAATCATCAAAAGAAAACATTGGACCACAAAAGTTTGAGAGGTGGTCTGACAGGAAATGACATAAACGATGGATAGAAAGTGATCTGAGTTACATGTAATCTTAAACCTGTGCGTACCCTTAAGGTCTTTCCAGGAGTGTAACATTAAGCAGCAAATGATATTGATATTCTATATTGAATGGAATATTATCCCAAGGAATAAAACTTTTTTCTGAGGACAGCCTTTTCTCCCCATGTTTGTTGAACAGCTCTACTTTAGTGACAGGATATTATTAAAATACTGGCCATCATTTAGACTTTGGTGAGAGTGTTGTGAGAGTTTTCTGTTTGTTTTCTCCAGACCCACCCAGTCTCTTAAAATGGGAGGAGAAAGGGGGAGGGGAATCTGCTGGTTTCAAAACTACACTCAGTCTTCTGTTTCCTGTGAAACAGAAGTGAAAATTATTTTCACTTTGCTCTTTACGGCCTCACAATCGTCCCCGACAGCTGCCTGTGTTGGTTTCCTGTATCGTCCTCATCATCCACTTTCTGTCTGAAGCCTGCTCTCCGGTCTTTGCTGTGTTTCTTTTTTCCCTGTTCAGAAAACAGGGTTCTATTATTTGCTCAGTCCTTTCTGTCTTTGATGGAATTCCCCAAGTAAGTAAGTCTAAGCTGCGCTGTGGTATGTGTTTAACTTTTTAGCCTCTACTGAGGGATGAGTCTCGATATAGTTGATTGAAGTGATCTCATTCCATAACTGAAGTATGAAGATGAAAAAATGTCAACATGATTTCACTGTGTGTACAATGTTTGTGTATGAATATTTGTATCTCATTTCAATCAAAAAATCCTGTTGTGTTTTTAGTCTCATGTGGTGATACTATCTGACAAAAGAAGGTGAGGCTGTAATTCAATTAGATCCCATTTATGACGACACAGGAAGACTTGTAAGAACAAACTGGGTTCATTCTCTAAACAGACTAGCCAGCCTACATCATTACAGCACATTATCATGATCAAAACACAAAACTGATTCACTGCTTCAGATTTTGTATAG
Source organism: Antennarius striatus (assembly GCF_040054535.1). Lineage (NCBI taxonomy): Eukaryota > Metazoa > Chordata > Actinopteri > Lophiiformes > Antennariidae > Antennarius > Antennarius striatus. The sequence continues at coordinate 10,768,908 of NC_090791.1, read as the reverse complement.
GACAACAAAATTGTGACACAGCTTTTGATTGGTACAGGGCGATATTTTCAAGCACAGCATTCTAAAACCTCAGCTCTGTTAGCCAAGCCTACCCAGATGAGCCAATGATTGCCAGGGTGAAGTGTTTGCTACCAACGGTTTCAGTCCACCTCATACCAAGAGCTACTCTACTAAATCTACATTTGTGTTTGACATTTCCTTATAACCCCCCCCCCCGTGGTATGTTTTTATCAAGTACTAAGCTCGGTTAGAATGAACTATTTTCATATTACATCGGTTACCAATTACAGCATTGGCAAATATGGCACATTTTACTTCAATAAGTATATTCAACACATTTATTAAGGAATTTTACAAGGCATGAGTTCTCATTTTGCGTGTGCTGATTGTGGATTTCAAACTTTACATTAAGGAAATGAAATTCATCTTCAAAAACAAAACCGCTGTTTCTTTCCCGGAAGCATATCACATATGAAGAGACCTCTGTGGTGTGTTTATGTTTTCTGCACAAGCCCCACACAGCCTACATTTTGTTCAACTATAATGACCTTAAACCAATACAGTACTGTACCTCACAGTTTAAAGTGTATTTACGTCTATGAAACCATATTCTCACTTACTTCTAATCAATGAATATTTCTCATATTCAGTAAAGACTTCTGAAGATGGAAAAAGCATCTCCACCACAGGAGCCAGCACCACCATACCCTGGGCCACCTATGTCCTATGGTGGTGCAATGCCTCAGCCAGGGATGTATTCTCCACCACCTCAGCCAGGGATGTATTCTCCACCACCTCAGCCAGGGATGTATTCTCCACCACCTCAGCCAGGGACGTATCCTCCACCACCTCAGCCAGGAATGTACGGTCCAGGGGTTGCAGCACCACCACCTGGTGGATACCAAGGAGGTGTGCATCTACTTGTTTTAAAATTATTTTATTATTTTTTTGTAAGACTGAACTAATACCCTGATTGGGATTAGTTCTTTAGATACCGTTATTGTGGGGGGGGGGGAGCAATTGGCCATCTGTTCATCAAACTGTATGTGTCTCATAGGGCAAAATTTGATCACGTTCCACAATTTAGAAATGATTCAAAAAGAATCACTTATGTACGTTTTAGATAAAGGAACTCATTCTCCAGATGGTGATTCATGGAAATATTTTCTGAATCATCTGAGCCTGCTTGTGTTTCTTGTTCATCAGGTGCTCCATTTGCTCCAATGTCAGGTGGACCTACAACAGGTGAGGCAACATGCGTAAGCAAAGTCAATGTTTAGCTAGGAAAACCAAACATTGTACTATTCCTCACAATATACACACATACAGTACATATACATCTAGAGCTGAGTGGCCAAAGTGTTTCCCTCCCAGTTTAAAGAATGAACGGTTAACTGCCTTTGTGCACAATGTTAGTGGGCGAAGATCTTCTACCATGTGAAATTGAAGAATTATTATTTGTCGCCCCAAAGAACAAAAATGTATTTTTAAGTGTTTGCTGAACACAATTTAAGTGTTTTGTGACATCTTCACGACGACTATGTATAATATATGCATATTACATTAATGCTTATGACCCATGTCATTGTCACCTTGAAGATCAACTGTCTTGTTTACATTGGTTTTAGCTCCATACAAATATATTCATTCTGAACTACCTTGTGTCCTGAAATTAAAGATACTCAGTAATCAAAATATAAAAATAAAGGACAGTTAAAATGACTCGCTGTGTGTAGATTAAATCTGCCTACTGGGAGTCTACACACAACACAAAAATACCTCAAATTTTATCACGCAAAATGTAATGTTTATGGGGAATTCCCCATTCTGCTTTCAGTGTATTGGGTAGAAAGAACACACTCAATTGGACACTTTTTGCTCATATAATTCTTGTGAAATACCTTTATTTAAACAGTTTTGATGCCCCACAAACCTCCTTACACCACATTAATGGCATTAATCGTTGGGAGGATGCTTTTACACCAGCAATATCTACATTTGGCTGTCAAAAATAAACATCCTCCCCATCGTCCTTCAGACATTCATTCAATGTCATTTCAAAAACTTCTGTAGACTCCAGGAGAATTGACAGGCATCACATAGCAACCAGGTGTTAATCTTTAACAGACCAATCAGCATTCAGTTTGTGGGCAAAATTTAAAAAAATTAAAGAACAAGTGCGTTTTCATTTCACTTGATGTTTAATTCATTGTATAGCTGCACAAATAAAGTAAAAACAAAAAAATAAAAGTAAAAAAAATAAATTAAGATTTGGGATTTTTGTTTAGAAGTATCTAAAAATAATTATTGAATCTTTAAACCTCATCCAATCCCATTCATTTAGGATTGCCTCATGAGTGTCCTCTAGATGGACTGCAGCTGATTTTTTTTTACAAATGAAAGACAAGGTAGTGGACAGGCTGTTTGTAATGGACTGTGCCTGGACTCACTTTAAGTTTGCAAAAGTAAATAAGGATGTACATCCTTCTCTTTATCGGTGCTTTTGTCATCCACAGTGACTCATGTGGTGGTGACGCCTGCCCTGCATGATGTCCCAGGGCAAACTGTGTGTCCCCACTGTCAGCAGTCAGTGATCACCAGGACAGAATACACACCGGGCCTGATGACGTGGGCCATCTGTGCTGGACTCACCATCTTTGGGTAAATAAGTCCTCTTTATTAGGAACCTGCTGCATAGGTAGTTTTATAAATAGAGAGGTTACAAAAGGCAAATATGAAACTCCAGGTGAAAAAGCCACATGCAAATCAAAACTTGAGATTTAAAATGTATTTTTTCTTCTGACAGGTGTATATTTTGCTGCTGCATTCCATTCTGCATTGATGCATGCCAAGATGTAGAGCATCATTGTCCATCCTGCCGGAGAACCATCTACATTTACAAGAGAATGTGAACCTGTACTGACTGTGACTGGTGGAGAGTAACAAAAATATTACTAGCCTTACTTGCTTTGAAACAATTCACAATTGTGAAAATTATACATACTTATTTTTTTTATGGGTCATTGCACTGTGGGCTATTACATAGAGTAGTCTGTGTAAGTCATTGCATAGATCAAACAAATTTGAAAAGGTGTTTTTCCCTCCCATTGTGTTTCATTGATTTTCTTTTGCTAACTCATCTCAGAAAAAATATGGAGAGAGATTAATCATATGAAAATTACATTTTGTATACTGTTTTTTAGTGGAAATTTGTAACATCTTTTCGAGGGAATAAATGAAAACAAGCCTCTTGGATAACTCTGGCACATACAGTATGTAGTTAGTTCATTAATGACCAGTTTCCCATCCAAGAGCTCCTACATCTGAAGCCGTGATGCCATCCTCTGGAGGAAATGTGTTACTGCAACAACAACAAACAGAAAAATAGATTTTCATAAATCTAATCACCAAACTCACAAAAATGCACCATGTGAAAACCATAAACCCCATTTTAAATTTTTTTTAGCCCATTCATTTAGAAATTTCACACCATCAGTAAAAAGACAAAACGAAATTTAGAATTTATCTTCAGATTTGATTTTAAACCTTCAAACTGTTGGCAGCTTTTTCTGACATGTTCAGGACACATCCAGCTCCTGTTTCTGAAATAAAGCAGGATTTTTTTTTGTAAAGAAGCTGTATTAGCGAATAATTTTCTCATTGTCACACCTGATTGAATGTGTCACTTGTTGCCACTCAACATCCTTGACCTGAAAGTGCTGGGGTTGTTGCATCGGTTTTTTTTTTTTTTTTTTTAAATTTGTATGCGTTTTTAGTGACAAGACATGATGTTATCAGCGTGGCTGAAAGCTCTTCTTAGTGGAAACCAAGGACTTCTCGGAAGTCACATGATTCAGTGAAAACGAAACTGAAAGCAGATGATGGACTATAAAACGTCCCATCCTCTGAAGCGCGGATTTTCGGTCCGAAGGACAGGTAAAAGTTTCGACTGCTGGTCTCCCTTTGACGAAGCAGTTAATTTTGATCAGGGATTCTGAATGCAATTTATTCATTTTAAAGTATTGTTTTGATTCAATGTGGATCCAGTACTTCTTACTCCAGCAAAGTAGATAATTTAATTTCCTTTTTTTTTTTTTTTGAGCAGGAAAAGAACGTTTAACCTTAAATTCTGGCTGCATTTTGTAAGTAATGTATTATGATTTTTTTTTTTATATTTTCAAAATGCATGATATATGGTTGTATCGTGACTGTCAGTAACTGTGAGGGACGATGCTCATTCCTGTATTAAGTCCTGGTCGTGTATGGAAATTGTGGACACATTTATTCTCGTTCGCGTTTCGTCCATTCTGAATCGATCGGACAGGGCGTTGCTTGATGTCTATCTGTCTGTCTGTCCATCCATCCGTCCATCCATCCTTCCTTCCTTCATTTTATAATATCCTTATACAGAAGTCTTTGGATATTTTTGAATTAAAATTGGAGCATTAGCAAAATGAGGACTAAGAGGACATAGATTTTGGATAGATGCTTTTCCTTGTAATATTGTCACATGCGTAGGTCAGTCAAATTGCTTTATACCTGATAATTTTGCTTGAAATAACTCAAATAAAATGCACTCTTACGTGTCAATGTTTTACTTTACAGCTACAATTATGGGAGGAAGTAAGTTACACATGAAACATTAGGAGATGTTTCTTTTATTATCATAACAATCATAAAAATGCATGAAGTTGCAGCTCTGTATTATTCTATGTTAACATTTTAGTTGCCTTTTCAGCACTTTTCAAAGAGCCGTGGAGGCCTCAGCCAGAGTGAGTACATGTAATCGTAAAGTTATTCTGAGATCATTGCTTTCTTTTTTCTTAAATATTATTTTTAATGCTGTTTTTAAATGGTTAAAGTGTATGTATGACAACAGAGAAGCAATACCGATGTTATTTTGCATTAATTAATAAAAATCAAACTTTACATTCTGTTACTATTGCCTCAATAAACAGGTCGAACATGAACAGGCTGGATTTTGTGAAATCATACCATCCTCACAACAGTGAAACTAACCATCTTAGAATTTTGCTTCATGGACCGGTTGGTGCTGGCAAGTCCAGCTTCATCAACTCTATTGACAGTGTTCTTCAAGACAGAGTTACTGGTCGAGCTTTGACAGATGGAAGCTCTGGCAAGAGCTTCACAAAAATCGTAAGAATAACTCCTTATGTTGCGAATCTGAGGAAAATATCTTCCATATTGCTTGAAAAATTTGATGCACTGTAAAACTGCATGAAAATAGCTAAATTACCATTTAGTTACTATATTTGGACATTTCCTAATTATCCTGTCAATCCTATTGCCAACTGTACCATATAACTATGTGTAAAAACTTGATAATGACAAGCCATTCCAAATATGTTTCTCCTTCCAGTCCTATTACAGTGTTGTACCAGTGTTGAAAAAAATGAACTCTTAGCAGTTGATACTTGTGGTGATTTAAAAAAAAAAAAGAAAGAAAATTATTTCACTTTTCTTTTTTGCAGTACAAAACTTTCAAATTCCAGAAATATCCAGGCTGCAGTCATTCATTTGTTTGCAACGACATTATGGGCATTGAGAAAAGTGCCAACAGTGGAGTTCACCTGGAAGACATTAAATTGGCCCTCAGGGGACATGTGAGAGATGGTTACAAGGTATAATCCTATAAACTCAGACATTCATTATGACTTCTTTGGGCAAATTGATTGAAGATTAATGAAATGCATAATTTCTTGACAACTAAAATTTATTGTGTATATTGTTGAAGTTTAATTAATGTAATCAGTGCTTATCCTCTCTGACAGAAGACCTCTATTATCTACTTCTAAATATACTGTACTGTATAAGATAAAATTTCACAATGTATAACATTTTTCATGCACCCCCCCAAAAAAACCCCAAACAAAACATTTTTTACAGTATTTAATTGTTTTTTAGTTTACTCCTGGCTGCCCCATGAAGGACAGTGATCCAAGTTACAACGCATGTCCAACTCTGGAAGATAAAGTTCATGTCCTGGTCTCTGTCATTCCTGCCAGCAGTCTGTCTATATTACCTGAGGAAGTTCTGAAAAAGATGAGAGATGTCAGACAAGCAGCCAGCGAGATGGGTAAGAGCAGATGTCACACTGATTCTTTGGAAGAATGAAATATTAAGTTATATGAATAACAAAGCAAATGCTTAAATATTGGCAGGGATTCCTCAATTGGCTATTCTTACCAAAGTTGATGAAGCCTGCCCTGATGCACAGGAAAACCTAAAGAATGTCTACAAGAGCAAACTCTTGAAGCAGCTGGTAGGTTTCTCTTGGGAGATTTCTTCAAGTCATTGGTCAATGTATATCACTAATTCAACTTATATTTTGTTACTTTAATATTTAGGTTGAACAGTTCCGTGTGTCGTTGGGACTTCCGCTAAACTGCATCTTTCTTGTAATGAACTACGAGAAAACAACCACCATCGACAAGGAAATCAATAAGCTGATCTTGCAGGCTCTGGAACAGATTATCAACTATGGGGAAGATTTCCTCAATGAGCAACAACCATAAATGGTGCTGGGTCACATAATTTTTATTTAGCATGTGTAGAAAACAAATTACAGTAAACAGTTACTTTAAACAGATACTTTAAATGATGACCTGTCATATTTGTGGTCTGATCTCACACTCCATGCATTATTCACCTTGCTGCTTCAGGCCGCTAAAGCTTCTCATGACCTGATTTATTTTAAAAAAAAATATTTTTACTCCTGTGGATAATGACATGTCTGGATGAGTGAATGAATAACGGATACTAAATTAACATGTTTTCACTTTTTATGTTTATGCAGTAATGTAAAATTCGAATCTTGCTAGTACATTTCCTTTTTAGCCAATAGTAGGAGGATCTAAGACTGTGTTGTCTATGTTGCTGTGTATTTTGCGTATGTTCTCAGTTATCCAGGTTGAGGCAATCAAGCAAAAAAGAATCAACTGGATTTGCCACAGGTTTGTTGGAAGTGTCATTTCTAATTCAAGAGTCTCCTTCAGTTCTCTACCAGTCAGTCAGAGTTGACGCTTATTGGATGAGGTGAAACGTCTTCAAAATGGATGGATGGATATTTGTAATTTTTCTGTCCATGGGTCTACATTTAGATCAACTACAAGTTAATGCTATTCTCGAGCTTGGTGAGCTTTTTTTGGTGAGCTTTTCTCGCACTTTAATTCCCCCTTTGGGACAAATTTTTCTTAATTTTTGAATTTTACATTTATGAAATTGATGCAGGTGGATGGTTGTTCAACCTTGATTGTTTACATGACAGACACTACTGCTATCCTCTTCACCTACTGTTTAGTATACAGAAAAGTTTCATGCAAATAGTTGTTGGTGTTAATAAATGGATGCCAAGTAATTTGTGTATGTTGTTTATGTTCATCTGACATGTTGGGAGTTTATTTCTCAAGACGTGTTAGCAAAAACAAATGCCCCAGCAGACAATTCCTGATGCACCTACAAACCATAAATGGCACACAGCCATGCCTTAGAGTTGTAAAGCTCTGTGAAATTCAACCAAACTTTGAAAAAGGGAAGGGAATTATGCATTTCCTACTGTTCCAGATATTGTTATCCAGATGGCAAAAAGAAATGGCATGTATTTGTGGAAGAACATTAAGTGGAAATTGCTTTGACAAATGTGTATCCATGTATCAGATGTCGCAGAGATAAACAGTCCAACAACGCACAAGTACTAACTTAATGCAATCTGGAACCAAATGAGGAAGAACAGAAAAACAACTAATATGAATAACAAACATCCTAGTGCAGGACTTTCTGTCAAGAAGCAATAAACGGTTCTATGCTCCATAATGATGTTGCTTCATTGCTGCATTCACAGCATGGTTGCATGTGTGTACAAAGCTTGGAACATTTTTAATGTTTGTTTTATTTGATAATTCAAAAAATATCTGATTCTTTCACAAAATAAAATTTTTGTGCTAGACTTCTGTACTTTTCTTCAACATTCATAAATGTGAATCATTACTATTCATCAATAAGCACAGAAAGATGTAATATCTGGATGACAAATAGATTAATCTAAAGTTAACCTCAATGTGTGGCTCCAAAGAGATCTGTCCATTGTTGGCCAAACCTATGTCACAAAGTGAAACATGTAGTGTGCATCTTCACTAGCACTTAGTTCAGAGTTCGTAAAGTCTATCAATCACGTTAAATTTAATCTTATTTGAAAGAATCAAACTTATTAGAAGGTGTATTAGTGTTAGACTTGCCTTGAGGTGGGAACCACAGCATTATTCTTTAAATGTACAGATTAGAAATTGAAAGCTGAACTGCCTGAAACACTGAAATTCCCAGGTAGTGTCTCACTCATATTCTCTGTGGTATATACTGTAATTAACTTTAAAATCTAGTTATTTTTACATTGACAAATTTCACTCACTATTTCATAACACCGTTACTGTTTAGGAAATTGTGTTTCAGTCACACCCTCATACTACCAATTTCCTCCGGGATTAATAAAGTATCTATCTATCTATCTATCTATCTATCTATCTATCTATCTATCTATCTATCTATCTATCTATCTATCTATCTATCTATCTATCTATCTATCTATCTATCTATCTATCTATCTATCTATCTATCTATCTATCTATCTATCTATCTATCTGTGACCGATGTATGTCTTCTCTGCATTAATCACACTCTGGAACTCATGTGGTGGCAATAGCTCAGGTGGGGGTTTATTCTGCGTTCAACAACAAATGGACACAGGAGACAGTGTACAAGGTGTCAATTTGTGGACCAAAGCACATGTCCTGTCTGTCTCATGAAAATCCTCCAGCGTACTGAGGATTTCCCATATAGGCTACTATACTATACATATATGATTTAGTGATCGTAATCTAATGGTGTTTCCTTTCAGGCATGTATCCCAGATGAACTGTTAAGTGCTTTTCAAAATTATAATTTATTTTGTCCACAGACGCACGGACATTACCTGTCTCATGAAAATCCTCCAGCGTACTGAGGATTTCCCATCATGCTTCGCTAACATGAAGCAGGCATGATGCAAACATGTAGAACAGTAGATGGCGTAGTTTCCCCATTTTAGCGGGATTTTAACTACAACTTATTCAACTATGTTACATACACCCCCCTAAAATCCTGCTAAATCGGGGCACAGACAAACTCCAAAATTCAAAATTCAAGTCTTCAGTTAAAGAATGCAGCCGACACGTAAGAGCAACCAAAGTTCAAGTCAGTTAAAAAAACTTTCCACTTGGAATTAAATCAGCAAGGATCACCTCACTAATATAAGACACAAAAGATGCCATATACACCTTTCAGTTCATAACCAATGCTCTATAACGAGTCAACTCAACTAGAAAATACTTCTTGCAACTATCAATACATGTAAAAAAAATAGTAACAAAACTAAATCATCAATCTAGCCAGAAAACATTTTCTTCATGAAAGAAAACCAGTATCAACACTTGATATTGACACTGAGTCATCAATGATTTGTTCATTCATGTCACAAATGAGTCGAACAGGTGGCTTAACTACTCTACCAGTCCTAGTACAACGTGGACGTGGCTGTGAAGGCAACACTTGGTCATGCGTGAGATAACCTGTCTGCATGTCAGCTGCGTGTGGTTGTGAGTTATCTGTCTTCATGTCAATGTCAAGGGGAGGGGAGTGGACTTGTTGTGCTGCTTCAGCCAAGGGCTGGGAAGGTGAATCCTGGGGTATTGCGCATCCAGGAGGGGGGGTAGAAGAAGGGGACTGTGCAGTCTCTGGCGGAATATCTGAGGCAACAGAGACTTCACCCAAAGAGTGGGGGACTACAGCCATTTCAACCTCAGACGATGGGGCACCCACAGCTCCAGCAGAGGAACAGTCAGACTGGCTGGCTATTTCATCACAATCACTCCTATTCTCCAATTGCAGAAGCCAGTTAATCGTCTTTGTCTCACTGTCCTGTACATCAACAGGAACTACAGGGCCACTCTGTTCACTTTCAGCCACCAAAGAGCGGCTTGCCTCAAAACTATCATCATCCATGGGGAGAAAGCTCACAGGGAGGAGCAAGTTTCTGTGAACAACCTTTTCCTTAGACGAAACAGGGTCACGGATGCAGTACACATTTATTCCAGGCTTCACAGAAACCACTTCATAAACTGTAGAGTCCCATTTGTCTGCGACTTTCTTCACCCCTTTCAGACCACGATTAGCAAGCAGGACTCTGTCACCCACTATGAGTGGAGATCCTTTCACCCTGCGATTGTAATTCTCAGCTTGACGAGCCTGTGCTACCCTACTGTTTTGCTGGGCAATGCGTGCAACCTCAGACAAGTCTCGCCTCAATTGAGAAACAAAGTTGCCATGGTCAACGACGGCACAATTGGGGAGGGCATGCTGGAACACAACATCAACAGGCAGACGTGGAATCCTCCCAAACATGAGAAAGAATGGGGCAAAGCCTGTGGTCTCATGCTCAGTACAATTGTAACAGAAGGTCAGCATCTGTAGCATTTGCGGCCACCTAGCCTTGCACTGCGATGGCAGAGTCCTGATCATGCTTCCAAGAGTCCTGTTGTATCTCTCAACAACGCCATTCCCCATAGGATGGTACGGGGTGGTGTGGGATTTATCAACACCAGTCATCTCGAGGAGTTCCTTAATGAGTCGACTCTCAAAGTTGGCCCCTTGGTCTGAATGGATGCGTCTGGGGAATCCATAAATGCTGAAAAAGTCAGTCCATAGACGACGGGCAACCTGCTTCGCTGACTGATTCCTACAGGGGAACGCGTGGGACAACTTGGAGAAGTGATCTGTGACCACTAGGACATCCGCGCACTTTTTATCAGTCTGTTCAGCAGTCCAAAAATCAATGCAGACTAGTTCCATAGGTTCCGTTGTGCAAATGCTCTCCAGGGGAGCACGGTCGCGAGGCTCTGGGGTCTTCCCGACAATGCAGCGGAAGCAGTTCCTCACATGGTTGATGATGTCCTGTTCCATCCCCACCCAAAAGAACCTCTGCCTCGCGAGAGAAAGTGTTCGAGCTTGCCCCTGATGACCAGCTGAGTCATGTAATCCTTGGAGGACCTGAACCTTCATGGAATCTGGAACAACAAACTGGTGTATTGACATGTTCATCTGCCTGTCCTTCTTAACTCTGTACAACATGCCGTTCAAGATAGAGAGTTTGGGCCAATGCCTCAACAGTTTCAACACACTGCGAGACTCATCAGCACGCTCACGCCTAGTTGGCCTCCTGTGACGCTGGACATAAAAGAGAGCCCTGCCCAAGACAGCATCCTGCTCCTGCATATTAGCTAGTTCACTCTTAGGTAAAGAGGTAGACTGATCAATTCTGGCAAGCTGAGGGATTGTCGGACCTGTACCCCTCACTTGGCAAACACCACCAGACTCATGTGCATCAAGCACGGCTGACACTTCTCGCGAAGAGAGGGAACCCTGAGATGCAGGTGGGGTGATGTCGGTTCCTTCCCCAGACTGATCAACAACCAGCTGGCAGTTATTAGTACATCTGAAAGCATCTTGAACTGTACTATCCACCATACCATTCACTTGGTTCAGCAGCAAAGAGTAGGGTTCAGTCACCAGACGGTGGCTCATGCATGACCTGACAAATGGTTCTCTACTCAGTGCATCGGCGACTACATTCTTTGTGCCAGGGACATAGTTCAGGTCAAAACTGTATGCTGCAAGCTTCGATACCCATCTCTGTTCACATGCATCCAACTTCGGTTTAGTTAAGATGTATGTTAACGGATTATTATCTGTCCAGACGGAGAAGCTCCGACCTTTCAGCCAGTGGCTGAACTTGACACACACTGCCCATTTTAGAGCCAGAAACTCCAGCCGGTGTGCTGGATAGTTCAGTTGAGACTGTGAGAGTGTCTTACTGGCGAACGCCACTGGTCTAGCAATCTTCCCATCAGGGGGCAACTGTGATAGGACAGCTCCGAGGCCATCAAAGCTAGCATCAACTGCAAGGATGAACGGTGTATTGAAGTCTGGATGGGCCAACGTCACACTCTGCACAAGCTCATGTTTCAAAGCTCTGAATGCGTCTCTGCACTCATCTGTCCAGTCTGCCGGAGACAGTTTCACATGGCCCTTTTTGAACTTGGGTGTATGGCCGCCCCTTCTCTTGTGCGGTGCTGAAGGCTCAGCGATGAGGTTGAACAGTGGCCTGGCTTTAGCAGAACATCCCTTAATGAAATGGTGATAGTAAAGAACCATCCCCAAATAGGATCTGATTTTCTTTGCACATGGAGTCATCCCATCGGACTCCATCAAGTCTGTCTCCTGCACATTATTTATGGCCTCAACTTTACTTGGGTCTGTCTTAATACCATCTGCACATATGATGTGTCCTAGAAACTTAACAGACCTGCGGAGAAAGTGACATTTCTTAGGCGAGAGCTTCAAGTTGTTTGCAGCCAGACGTGAGAAGACCATCAGCAGACGCTCTAGTGCCACCTGTTCAGATGGGGCGTACACCATGAGGTCATCTAAGTAACAAAGCAGGCTTGTGAAGTTCTCATCGCCAAAGATAGACATCATCATTCTCATAAAGGTAGCTGGACTATTCGTCAGGCCCTGGGGCATTCGGTTATATTCATGAAGACCGAATGGGGAGGAGAAAGCTGTAAATTTCTTGTCATCCTCATGTAGCCTGACATTGTAGAACCCTGATGTGAGGTCCATGGTGGAGAACAGCACATTGCCACCAAGCGCAGCGAGGGCGTCAGTTTGATGAGGGAGGGGATGAGCATCTTTTACTGTCCTCGCATTCAGCCACCGAAAGTCATTGCAAATGCGAAGGTCACCATTGGGTTTGGTAACTAAGACAAGGGGAGATGCGTACTCACTCTGAGACTTGCGTATTATCCCCAGCTCCTCCATCTCATTCAGCGCAGTCCGCAGCTTGTCATAATGGCATGGTGGGACCCGCCTGTATGGAAGTCTAAAAGGCTTATCATCTAACAAGCGGATTCTGTGCACGAAATCTTTTGCTTCACCACAATCCATTTTGTGCCTTGAAAAGATTGACTCATACTGCTCAATGATCTGCAACAATTTCTCCTTCCACTCAAGGGAGATCTCACAGGATGAGAGGTCCAACTCCTGCAGGCCCATGTCACACAGAACAGCTGACATTTCAGCTTCTGACCGTGGTGCAGGTGACGAGACTTGTGTGTACTGTGTATTGGACTGGACACGATCTGGTTCTGGCATGTCCTGCACAGAAAGACAATGGGACACATCCGCAACCTTTGCATTTCTCCTAAGTGTCAGTGGCTTATCAGTAGGGTTTACTATCTTAACTGGGACATAGCCATCCCCCCATAAGGGAGTGACAACTCTGCCCACCAGAATTTGTGCAGGCCTAGTCCTAGACTGGGTGGGTTCAACCATGACTGTGCTACCTACCGCTGAGACGTCAAACGCTGGTAGTTTAGCCCACACTAAATGTTCAGACAGTGGCTTCAGAGTTACACACCTTTTGAGCTTAGCAGTTCCAACTCTGAGCGGCATCGCCGTGCCATTACATTCACCTGAGAAGGACAACAGGGACATTAGATGGGGCAAACCATCACTCAAAGTACTCTTCGCAGGAGATGCTGTGCTCCGGCTGCTCACAATCATCTTTGTCTGTGTAATGAGCCACCTGATGACGTTGCTGCCCAGAATCATATCATCACGTTGGCCTGGCACAACAAGAACTGGGATTATCATCTTGTGGCCATAAACGGATACAGTGAGGTCATACATTGAAGTAGGTGTGACCAGGTTACCCCCACAGCCAACAATGACGAAACCCTCAGCTGACTTCTTCTCAGTGTTAGGGGTCGACTGTGAGAGCTCTGTGTCTGCAGTCACACTTATAGTGCATGCCATTGAACCACTGTCCACTAATGCCCTGAGGACATGTCCATCATCTGTAGTCACATCCGTGTAGAAGAGGCTATCAGTATTTGAGAGTCTCTGCAGATCTTGGAAAATCACAGTTTTCTTAGATGGTCCTGCACTGCTGAAGGCCATGCACAATGTCTCATAATCTGTGTCTGTTAAGGTGGGAGGCTCACTCACTTGATCTGCGTTGTCCTCCCCTGCACACAGATCATTCAGTTTCCCTGCTGGCCACGGGAATGGGGACGCTTGCCTTCTGGGCAGTTAAGTCTTGAATGGCCAGGCAGGTGACACAGGAAGCACAGCCCTCCTTCTCGACAGTGCGTGAAGGCAGAGTGAGAGCTGTCTTTACATATAGAACAAGGTATGTCATTCAAGCCCTCAATCCTCGGATATTTGTTGCTGCTATTTGGCCTTCTATTTGCCCGTGCACGAACCGGGCCCTGAAGTAACACTTTCTCTAGCATGCCTATCAATTTCTCAAGGGTAGGGTTATCTTGACTCACAGTTGTTTTCTGTTCAGGTATGCCTGCGTCGAAAGTAGCATTAGGGCTCACCTCAATTTTATTCAAGTTGACTCTGTTATACAACTGAGGCGAGGACCTAAGTCCACCTTCCAGATGATATTCATCTAACACTTCCTGAACCTCGCGAGTTGACCACTTATCAACTGTCTTGGACCTAAAGGTAAGGGCCAAGTCCCTGCTGGGGCAGTGCCTGATGAACATACGTGTAACTTCAACAGAAGGGTTGTCGAACAACTTTCCCTGTGCATTCAGACAACTGGCAGCAACATCAGCAGCTCTGTTCAACCTAAGCCAATACTCGTATGGATCCTCCTGGTCTTTTGGCAGGGTGGAATAAAAGTCAGCTAGGGGAACAGAGGAGCAGTGGCTAGAACTGAAATGTCTACGCAGGAGTAAATAGATGGCCTGTGGGTTCTGCTGCACATCAATCTCACCATTCCTTATTCCAAATCGCACAACATCCTTTGCCCTGCCCCTCAGATGGATGAGAATCTCCTCAGCCTGATGTTCAACCCGAATATCGCTCTTCCTAATGTAGGTTCTCATTAAGTCCTCCCATTCATCAACAGCTATTGTATCTGAGCTTTCCCCTCTGAATGGAGGTGGCTCTTTGACTTGCCTCTGAGTGACCAGTTGGACCTGGGAGAGGTCTAGTGTCTGGCTGGGCAGAGAGCTTTCCTTCCTGCATGCATCTCCATGGGCCGCGTGCACCGTAACTGCAGGGGTTGATGTGAGGTGTGATGCAGGGGTCGATGTGAAGTGTGTCATAATACTATTTGCTATCTGCTGTCCTATCTGTTGTACAACAGTGTTCATTTGTTCAGCAAATCTCACTTCATCAGGGATAGGGTTTCTGGCGGAGGTGCTAGCGCACTGAGGTGGATGTAACCCATGCATAGACTGATCATGTGGTGAGGATACATTGTCATATTCAACAGGACTGTCCACAGGATCAATAACTATACATGTTTCATCCCTCCTTTGATCCTCACGTAATGAAAATGGGACAGGTGTGAGATTTAACCCACATGCGATATCCTTACCCCAACTAACAGGGGTTCCATCAAACTCACCAGACTGACCAGAGCTCATGTTTTGTTTTGTGATAACAAAGTTCCCACTCGTATAATATTAATAATTAAGCTGAGAGTCCACCACGAAGGAATACAGCTCCAGTGATGCAGTCATGAGAAGACACCAACCCGGTCCGACAGTCTTCGACGAGTCACGGCACCAATGTGACCGATGTATGTCTTCTCTGCATTAATCACACTCTGGAACTCATGTGGTGGCAATAGCTCAGGTGGGGGTTTATTCTGCGTTCAACAACAAATGGACACAGGAGACAGTGTACAAGGTGTCAATTTGTGGACCAAAGCACATGTCCTGTCTGTCTCATGAAAATCCTCCAGCGTACTGAGGATTTCCCATATAGGCTACTATACTATACATATATGATTTAGTGATCGTAAAGTGATTTTTATACAGCCAGATGAACAAAGCAAATCTCATTTCCTCTTAAAAAAATAAAATACAAAATAAATGTAGCATATTTTTCCACCATTAACTGTTACCATCTTTTTATATTATTTTAGCTTATTTAACCAAATCACATGAACTTGCAATGAGAAATACACATTAAATTATAACACTTGCAACATACCTGCGTTCAACAACAAATGGACACAGGAGACAGTGTACAAGGTGTCAATTTGTGGACCAAAGCACATGTCCTGTCTGGGGAAACACCGATACCACCTGTTAGCTAACTGTACTGGACACGTTCTTTACAAGTGAAACAATGTACACAAAGTTAATGTTTGACCTAACACAAAATGAAACAGAGTTAGTCTAATGGTGTTTCCTTTCAGGCATGTATCCCAGATGAACTGTTAAGTGCTTTTCAAAATTATAATTTATTTTGTCCACAGACGCACGGACATTACCTGTCTCATGAAAATCCTCCAGCGTACTGAGGATTTCCCATCATGCTTCGCTAACATGAAGCAGGCATGATGCAAACATGTAGAACAGTAGATGGCGTAGTTTCCCCATTTTAGCGGGATTTTAACTACAACTTATTCAACTATGTTACATATCTATCTATCTATCTATCTATCTATCTATCTATCTATCTATCTATCTATCTATCTATCTATCTATCTATCTATCTATCTATCTATCTATCTATCTATCTATCTATCTATCTATCTATCTATCTATCTATCTATCTATCTATCTATCTATCTATCTATCTATCTATCTATCTATCTATCTATCTATCTATCTATCTATCTATCTATCTATCTATCTATCTATCTATCTATCTATCTATCTATCTATCTATCTATCTATCTATCTATCTATCTATCTATCTATCTATCTATCTATCTATCTATCTACCAGGCTCCAGAACAACAGATTCGTACTTCACAGAAAGAAATCTTTGTTTAATGGAATGTTGGTGGATAGATATATTCGGTGTGTAATGACCTATTTGATCCAAATTGTGATGTGTTACCTTATAACAAATTTTGTGTCTTCCAAAATCTATTGCCATACAGAAAGCATTCCTTATAATAACGCATTATATACAGTATCCTGTGTGCTCAATCTCCACCCCATCTTCTCTCACTTTATATAAACGCAATAAACTTTTTGATAAAAGTTCTTCTTCAAGATGTGCTTTTCACTTCTGATTTACACCTGCTTCAGACTAACTGAAATAAATTAGTGGATTTTTTTTTCTTCTCAACAACAAAAAGCCATACTGAGAAAAGTCTTTTCAAGTTAGCATTGCCCCTGTATTTATTTATTCAATACAGTTAAAACATATATCTGTATTAACTGTTCGGTGTACAAATTATTCAACTATACTGTATGTTCATACTGTACGGCAGCGTAGAGCTGCCACACCAAGAAAATAAAAACCGGGACGTATCACGTTATTTCGTGATACGTATCTCGGAATTTCGTGATAGTATCTCGGAATTTCGTGATACGTATCTCGGAATTTCGTGATACGTATCTCGGAATTTCGTGATAGTATCTCGGAATTTCGTGATACGTATCTCGGAATTTCGTGATAGGACTTTTTAAAGTGGTTTCATTTACTGTCTGCTGGCCATCAGTAAATCATGACTCCTTTACATGATGCCATTGAATTTTATTTCATGCTTGGCTTGAGACATGGTGAGATTTTACAGTTATTGGGCTCCGTGGATGAAATTTATATAAGCATGCGTACCCTAAGACGACACTTGAAAAATATGGGGCTATACCGGAGGAAAAACGAGTCGGACCCTCTTGAGGTAGCGTCGTTCCTCATTGATGAGCTGGAGGGACACGGCCGGCTGCATGGATACAAGCTCCATCATCTCAACTGCATCCAAGCTGGATATGTTGTCACCCAAAGTACGGTGAGGCATTTATTAAAGTTTTTCGACCCCCGTGGTGTTGAACAGAGACGGAGAAATCGCCTAACGCGGCGCATGTACTTTAACCCAGGGCCTAATTTCATGTGGCATGTTGATTCATACGACAAACTAAAACCATTTGGTGTCTGTATAAATGGAGCAATGGATGGCTTTTCAAGACTTATGATATGGCTACATGCCTATTCAACAAACAGCGATCCCAAAGTAATCGCTGGGTATTTCATAAAGGAAGTTGAGAGGAGGATGGGGACACCATCCAGAATTCGCGCAGACTTCGGGACAGAAAATGTAACAATGGCAGAAATGCAGAGGTTCTTGCGGTGGAGTATGGATCGCCGCCTTGTCACCAACTGTTACATCGCTGGGTCCAGTAACCACAATCAGCGGATCGAAAGCTGGTGGGCCTTTTTGAGAAGACATCATGCCCAGTACTGGATGAATCGTTTCCAGGAACTGAAAGACAAAGACTGCTTCTCTGGAGACTTCTTGGACAAGCAACTTATATTGTTCAGTTGCCTGGCCATCATCCAGGTAAACTATGTCAGATACTGTACATGAACCATCATCTTGTGTGTGTGTGTGTTTGTGTGTGTGTGTGTGTGTGTGTGTGTGTTTGTCTCTCTCTCTCTGTGTGTGTGTGTTTGTGTGTGTCTCTGTGTGTGTGTGTGTGTGTGTGTGTGTGTGTGTGTCTCTCTCTCTCTCTCTGTGTGTGTGTTTCTCTCTCTCTCTCTCTCTGTGTGTGTGTGTGTGTGTGTCTCTCTCTCTCTGTGTGTGTGTGTGTGTCTGTGTGTGTGTATGGTCATGCGTGCGTGATCGTGAGCAGAGAGAGATAGAGTGAGCGCATCTATATACAGTATATGGTCCGTTAGCTATTCCCGATCAGAGCTGCACAGAAAAGAATCAAATTTTTTTGGAATTAGCAAAGTATTTTCTCTATTCCAATAATGGATCCCATGGATGTATTTTGTGATTGATCCATGATCTAACTATGATTTAATCCGTGGTTCAAAACAACGTTACCAAATTTTCTCCTCTCGCGAGATCTGTCCGACAATCCCACACGCACACTCTGGTGGTCTGAGTACACCGCCATCTACTGGTCAAAAGCCAGTGGGCTTTATATTGCAGCTGTCAAAATCCTATGCCTGTAAGCAACAATGTTGTCATGTATGTATTTAAATATATATTTTTTTCTTTTTTTACTACATAGGAAGAACTGCAGCAAGTTGTACATTTGTGGAACACCCATGTTATCCGGAGGAGCAGAAATGCAGTGGCTCCAAGTGGACGTCCCATTCTCATGTACACCATCCCTCATCTATTTGGAGGACAAGATCATCTGAAAGAAGTGTCTCGGGGAGCAGTGGAGGCTTGTAAAGAGGAATGCCAACAGAGGGGACCTCACCCTTGTGATGAAACCGTATTCAACATGTGTTGCCTTATAATGACGGAGAACTTCTTACACTCTCCCACCACACCAGATGAAGCTATAGAGCTGTATCTTTTCCTGAGAGCATGCATTCTAAAAGACTTAGAAATTACTCTGTGATTTCTGGAATAGGCAAATAAAGCAAGCCTATATTGTTGATGTGATCCGTTTTTAACATTGAATGCATGAGGAAAAGAAACATCACAACTATGATGTTGTTGTTTTAATTTCTTGAACTATTTTGCCCACAGTGTAATGCTCTTGCTCATCTACATATAGCAGCAAAGAATTTAAATTTGTTTCCATAAATTCATGACAGATGGAGCAAATATGAGACTGTTTCTCATTACCATGTGATTTGTACTTCAGGGGAAGGGTCACACAACAACACAACTCCAGGGCTCTTTCTTGTGCTTTCTTCCTCGTGGCTGCAATTTTCTTTTTTACACATAAGACACATGCAGACCTAAGCATTACACAAAATAAACTGTTTTATTTTGTAGTAACAGCATTCAGATTCCCTTTCAAATTGCTCTTTTACGTAACAGTACATTAACATGTAGAGCAGGTATTGGGGAACTCATTAGATAACTCAAAATCAGGTAACAAGAGTATAGAAAAGTAGTTGGGTCTTCAGCTGCACTCTGGAAGAACTAACATCACACATGTGTTTTTTTCGTCAACTGGACAGGTAAAAAAATTCCCTGCTCTTATGGATTATAATACTATGTGTATCACAAATGTAAACATAAAAAATAAACCATTTCCCAACATTAAGGTGCAAGTCTACATTCTTTTTGTAGCCGCATTTAGAACCACTGTAGAATCAAATTGCTCTTCTACATAACAGAGTAGTAGAGCATATATTGGGAAAGTCATTAGAGAAGTCATAATCAGATAAGGGTATAGAAAAGTGGTCAGGACTTCTCAATAACATTAACAGGTTTTTATCCATCAACTTGACAAGTCACAAAACGCTATGCTCTGAATATCTGTAGACATTCATTAGACACACATTAGACATGTGCACCACTAGCTTAGTTGAGATAAGCATATAACAAAGCTAAGCTAGGCTGAATTTGTATGATGTTTTGTCAATCAGTACACTGTCAAACTCAGTACGTAGCTCTGGATAGGAAGCGTATGTCCATGGTAGTTCCAGAACTGGACCACATGTGTGTGCAACAGGTCTTCGTGCAAGTCCATCAACTGCCGTGAACATGATGGTAATTTTGCTTACACATATGACATCTGACCCTGTCACAAACCTTAATACTCTTCGGAGACCTGCCTCATCTAAGCCTCTGATGTATTGTTGCAAGAAACGAAAGCTTTGGGTCTCAGCTTGACTTGAGGGAGAGGCATGTAGCATTTTCAAAAGCCTTTTGGTTGTTGGCTTTTTGGCTTCATACATGTGCAGGACATCTTGTGGGCTGGCGAGAGCTTCTCTTAGGGAGGAACCAGCAACGAAGGACATCTTTTCTGATGCATATCTTGGCTTTTGGATCAACTGCTTGTGTGCCACTTTCAGAAGGATGCCTTTTAAATTATTTTGTGTTGGAAGTGCTGTTACGTCCAAACGGTCTAAAAGATCAATCAGCTCATCTTTCTCCTCCCCTGAAAGTTCTCCTTTTAAGGCAGTGGTGATCAGACTCCTGTCTGAATGACTGACATATAGAAGAAGACTTTCAAAAAGCACATCATCAGAGACTTCCTGCTCACCAAAAATAAGTGCCACTGTAAAAGCTGGGGAAAGGCGACAGGGAAAATAGCCGTGGTCTTGAAATCCCTTCAGTAGAATTCGCCCAATGGATTTCCATTCTTCTTCTTGCCACTTAGGACACAGAGATGGAATTCTCTGGTCCTCCCCTTCAGCTGTGTGGTCCAGTAGCTCGGTCCAAAATGCAGCATACACATCCCTTGAGATGCCATCTGCATCAGCACCTCTTTCATCTATGTAAGTGTATCTAAGTTCATGTTTGAGAAGTGCTGCATCCTTGAATTGGCCTATCATCTCCTGTAAAAGATTGACCCTATGAAGTCTTATAGTGATTTGCACAACATCCCATGAAGGAGTTGAACTTCTTGCTACCTCACCTACAGATTCTGACTCTGCAGTAGCATTGGCTGTTGGCGGAAGTGTGATGGAAGCTTCATCTTCTCTCAGTGCTGTGTCTGAAGTAGAGGATGCTTCACTTATTGGGAGAGGTATGCTGATCAATGTGTCATTTGAGCTTGTTCTGGGAATGAGGACTGATGTTATGATAAGGTCCTCACTGTTCTCTAAGTCAGGTAGATAGATCAAAGTGTCATCCATTTGGCCAGCCACAGGTTCTCCAAGATACGAGCCAAACATAACCTCAGATGTGTCTAGGTTTGCCTCAATGTCAGAAGTTTGAATAGGCTGGTCATCTTCTTCCAACATGTCATTCAATTGCTCATCCTTGTTGTTTGATGTTCCCATAATGCATTCTTCATCATCCTTATCTTCTGGGGTCTTAGTGCACAGGTAAAATCTCAACACTCCCATTTTAAGTATGCTGTACAGTTCACCAACTGTAATAACATCATCAAAAATAGCTTCCTCCTGATAGTCTAATATGTCATGACTAAATGCATCAATTTTTCCTACTTTATTTTCTCCCTTCGGGAAGAAAATGTCTTTGGCATACTGCAATATCTCCTCTTTTTTTGAGTCTTTGGGGACATCAAGGCTCCTTGTCCCCCCCCCTCTACGTTTCCGGACTTGTTTACCCTCATGGATCCACCCCAACTCAATTTTTCTTGTCATTTTCTCAGCCCATTTCTTGTGTTTTGCATACTTACTTCTCCTTTTCTCCTGGTTAGTGTTATCATCAGTGTCACCAATCCCCATTCTTTGTTTGAGTTTGTCAAGCAGTGATGTTTTCGTTGTTTGTTTTGTGCCATGATGTTGCCCATGATCCAAACAAAAGCGTCTTGCTGCAATCCTATCCCCATACGTAGGGATGTAGCCAGCCAGGGTGTCATCATCCATACAATCAATGACTCCAGCATCAATCTGTAAAGACAGACATACTAGATATAATAATTACAACTCACAAGACTGCATTAACACAGAGACAGGGTGGTAGTAGATGGCATTCTCTGTAATATCCTTATCCTTACCGACTGGGGACTGGATTTTAACTTCACAGTTGTAACTTCGCTTTTTTTGTTGTTTTTTTTATCCATTATATTCATTAAATTGAATATTATTTCTGAGTAATGAAGGTCATCAAGTGTAACAGATCGTTGCTAAGGACGCCAGTCTGATCAGCGCAGCACAGAGTATAAAAAGAAGGATGCAGGATCTTTATCGTTTTTGTATTTTTTCCGACATTAAACAGCTTGGGACTATGCTGGCAGAAAATGAAACCTGCTGATGAGAGCCTCTGACCCGGTGGCACCCCATGACAACCTCCGAACTATAGCCTACGTCATCCCGTACTTCTATTATTATTTACTTTGTTGGGACTAGCCCATTGGGACTTTTACTATCTGACCCAGACACAGGAGGGTCCGCCACTTGCATTGTCTTGGCTCCGTTTCTATCTTTCAACAAGTGTTCGTGAAGCTACACGAGTGTTGCGAACAGTGTAGTCCCCCAACTGTGTTTTTCCCCCTCAGCATGTAGCTGCTTAACAGGCTAGTTAGCTAACTTGACTATACACAGCGCTGACCATACGCAACTCTTTAATTAGATGGTGAGCGGTCAAAATTAGCTTACATGATCTTGTTCCATGCGTTGGAGACAGTCCTCTGACACTCCACGACCTCGTAGAAATCTGGACAGTGGAGAGTCCATGGCGATGTGCAAGCTCACTTGGGAGAGGCGTGGAATGATGTGGATGATAGGTGATAGGTATCACGTTATTTCAAGGTATCACATTGTCACGTTACAACATAGCATCTTATCACGAAATTCCGAGATACGTATCACGAAATTCCGAGATAGTATCACGAAATTCCGAGATACGTATCACGAAATTCCGAGATACTATCACGAAATTCCGAGATACGTATCACGAAATTCCGAGATACTATCACGAAATTCCGAGATACTATCACGAAATTCCGAGATACTATCACGAAATTCCGAGATACTATCACGAAATTCCGAGATACGTATCACGAAATTCCGAGATACGTCCCGGTTTTTATTTTCTTGGTGTGGCAGCTCTACGCTTCCGTAATACTGGTATATATACCTTTGTTAAAATGTTGGTTAGGCTGTGACGTCACGCCGACAGGCGCGTTGACGTGTTTGAGCGACGGAGCTGAGCGACTGTGAAACGAAACCGACAGTCTTTTAAAACGCTCCGAGGACACAGGTCAGTGTTGTGTGAGATATTTTCATTTGTGATTACGTGTAAAACCTGTCCAGTAGAAAGCTTACATCGCCACTTAAATCGTTTCCACTGAAAGAACTGTTGCGGTGAGTAGTTTTTTTTACTCAATTCTTTAAATCAGAGATGAGATTATGAGATCATTTGGATTCGGTGGTTGTGCAGTTTAGAAGAACACCTCATTTACACGTGAACTTACTATCTTGTAGCCATGGCATCTTATCAGAGCTGGTTTTCATCACCCAATTCTGCAAGTAAGTTGTAAAGTAAATTACTTCAAATACTGCGTAACGTTATTTATACACTGACAAAAAATCTGTGCTTAACTTGTCAGCCTTTCCTGAACAATGGAGGGATATCCAGTGGGGGTGAGTGATGTGTGTTACACGTCTGATAATGGATTTTCTTTCAGTTATTTTTCAAAGCAAAGTGTCACCACGGCATCCCCAATTTTTTGTCATGCTTTTTGAAATTTACTGTCAGTAGTTTAATGTCCTTAACCCTAACCTTAACCCTAAGCCACAAAATATGTCTATGATGTGCATATTTGATTGAGAAAAAAAAGACATGAAGGTAGTTGGTGTGAGAGAAGAGGATTCAAAGGACAGGGCTAGATGGAGGAAATTGATTCGCTGTGGCGACCCCTGAAGGGAAAAGCCGAAAGGAAAAGAAGAAGAAAACAGACAAAACGAAATTTAGAATTTATCTTCAGATTTGATTTTAAACCTTCAAACTGTTGGCAGCTTTTTCTGACATGTTCAGGACACATCCAGCTCCTGTTTCTGAAATAAAGCAGGATTTTTTTTTGTAAATTAGATTTTTTGTATTAGCGAATAATTGTCTCATTGTCACACCTGATTGAATGTGTCACTTGTTGCCACTCAACATCCTTGACCTGAAAGTGCTGGGGTTGTTGCATCGGGTTTTTGTTTTTTTTTAATTTGTATGCGTTTTTAGTGACAAGACATGATGTTTTCAGCGTGGCTGAAGGATCTTCTTAGTGGACACCAAGGACTTCTCAGAAGTCACATGATTCAGTGAAAACGAAACTGAAAGCAGATGATGGACTATAAAACGTCCCATCCTCTGAAGCGCGGATATTCGGTCTGAAGGACAGGTAAAAGTTTCGACTGCTGGTCTCCCTTTGACGAAGCAGTTAATTTTGATCAGGGACTGTTTTGATTCAATGTGGATCCAGTACTTCTTACTGCAGCAAAGTAGATAATTTAATTTCCTTTTTTTTTTTGAGCAGGAAAAGAACGTTTAACCTTAATTTCTGGCTGCATTTTGTAAGTAATGTATTATGATTTTTTTATATTTTCAAAATGCATGATATATGGTTGTATCGTGACTGTCAGTAACTGTGAGGGACGATGCTCATTCCTGTATTAAGTCCTGGTCGTGTATGGAAATTATGGACACATTTATTCTCGTTCGCGTTTCGTCCATTCTGAATCGATCGGACAGGGCGTTGCTTGATGTCTATCTGTCTGTCTGTCCATCCATCCGTCCATCCATCCTTCCTTCCTTCATTTTATAATACCCTTATACAGAAGTCTTTGGATATTTTTGAATTAAAATGGGAGCATTAGCAAAATGAGGACTAAGAGGACATAGATTTTGGATAGATGCTTTTTCTTGTAATATTGTCACATGCGTAGGTCAGTCAAATTGCTTTATACCTGATAATTTTGCTTGAAATAACTCAAATAAAATGCACTCTTACGTTTCAATGTTTTACTTTACAGCTACAATTATGGGAGGAAGTAAGTTACACATGAAACATTAGGAGATGTTTCTTTTATTATCATAACAATCATAAAAATGCATGAAGTTGCAGCTCTGTATTATTCTATGTTAACATTTTAGTTGCCTTTTCAGCACTTTTCAAAGAGCCGTGGAGGCCTCAGCCAGAGTGAGTACATGTAATCCTAAAGTTATTCTGAGATCATTGCTTTCTTTTTTCTTAAATATTATTTTTAATGCTGTTTTTAAATGGTTAAAGTGTATGTATGACAACAGCGAAGCAATACCGATGTTATTTTGCATTAATTAATAAAAATCAAACTTTACATTCTGTTACTATTGCCTCAATAAACAGGTCGAACATGAACAGGCTGGATTTTGTGAAATCATACCATCCTCACAACAGTGAAACTAACCATCTTAGAATTTTGCTTCATGGACCGGTTGGTGCTGGCAAGTCCAGCTTCATCAACTCTATTGACAGTGTTCTTCAAGACAGAGTTACTGGTCGAGCTTTGACAGATGGAAGCTCTGGCAAGAGCTTCACAAAAATCGTAAGAATAACTCCTTATGTTGCGAATCTGAGGAAAATATCTTCCATATTGCTTGAAAAATTTTATGCACTGTAAAACTGCATGAAAATAGCTAAATTACCATTTAGTTACTATATTTGGACATTTCCTAATTATCCTGTCAATCCTATTGCCAACTGTACCATATAACTGCATGTGTAAAAACGTGATAATGACAAGCCATTCCAAATATGTTTCTCCTTCCAGTCCTATTACAGTCTTGTACCAGTGTTGAAAAAAATGAACTCTTAGCAGTTGATACTTGTGGTGATTTAAAAAAAAAAAAAGAAAGAAAATTATTTCACTTTTCTTTTTTGCAGTACAAAACTTTCAAATTCCAGAAATATCGAGGCTGCAGTCATTCATTTGTTTGCAACGACATTATGGGCATTGAGAAAAGTGCAAACAGTGGAGTTCACCTGGAAGACATTAAATTGGCCCTCAGGGGACATGTGAGAGATGGTTACAAGGTATAATCCTATAAACTCAGACATTCATTATGACTTCTTTGGGCAAATTTATTGAAGATTAATGAAATGCATGATTTCTTGACAAATAAAACTTATTGTGTATATTGTTGAAGTTTAATTAATGTAATCAGTGCTTATCCTCTCTGACAGAAGACCTCTATTATCTACTTCTACATATACTGTACTGTATAAGATAAAATTTCACAATGTATAACATTTTTCATGCAGCCCCCCCAAAAAACCCCAAACAAAACATTTTTTACAGTATTTAATTGTTTTTTAGTTTACTCCTGGCTGCCCCATGAAGGACAGTGATCCAAGTTACAACGCATGTCCAACTCTGGAAGATAAAGTTCATGTCCTGGTCTCTGTCATTCCTGCCAGCAGTGTGTCTATATTACCTGAGGAAGTTCTGAAAAAGATGAGAGATGTCAGACAAGCAGCCAGCGAGATGGGTAAGAGCAGATGTCACACTGATTCTTTGGAAGAATGAAATATTAAGTTATATGAATAACAAAGCAAATGCTTAAATATTGGCAGGGATTCCTCAATTGGCTATTCTTACCAAAGTTGATGAAGCCTGCCCTGATGCACAGGAAAACCTAAAGAATGTCTACAAGAGCAAACTCTTGAAGCAGCTGGTAGGTTTCTCTTGGGAGATTTCTTCAAGTCATTGGTCAATGTATATCACTAATTCAACTTATATTTTGTTACTTTAATATTTAGGTTGAAAAGGTCCGTGTGTCGTTGGGACTTCCGCTAAACTGCATCTTTCTTGTAATGAACTACGAGAAAACAACCACCATCGACAAGGAAATCAATAAGCTGATCTTGCAGGCTCTGGAACAGATTATCAACTATGGGGAAGATTTCCTCAATGATCAAAACCATAAATGGTGCTGGGTCACATAATTTTTATTTAGCATGTGTAGAAAACAAATTACAGTAAACAGTTAACCGATACTTTAAATGATGACCTGTCATATTTGTGGTCTGATCTCACGCTCCATGCATTATTCACCTTGCTGCTTCAGGCCGCTAAAGCTTCTCATGGCCTGATTTTTTTTTTTTTAAATATTTTTACTCCTGTGGATAATGACATGTCTGGATGAATGAATGAATAACAGATACTAAATTAACATGTTTTCACTTTTTATGTTTATGCAGTAATGTAAAATTCGAATCTTGCTAGTACATTTCCTTTTTAGCCAATAGTAGGAGGATCTAAGACTGTGTTGTCTATGTTGCTGTGTATTTTGCGTATGTTCTCAGTTATCCAGGTTGAGGCAATCAAGCAAAAAAGAATCAACTGGATTTGCCACAGGTTTGTTGGAAGTGTCATTTCTAATTCAAGAGTCTCCTTCAGTTCTCTACCAGTCAGTCAGAGCTGACGCTTATTGGATGAGGTGAAACGTCTTCAAAATGGATGGATGGATATTTGTAATTTTTCTGTCCATGGGTCTACATTTAGATCAACTACAAGTTAATGCTATTCTCGAGCTTGGTGATCTTTTTTTGGTGGGCTTTTCTCGCACTTTAATTCCCCCTTTGGGACAAATTTTTCTTAATTTTTGAATTTTACATTTATGAAATTGATGCAGGTGGATGGTTGTTCAACCTTGATTGTTTACATGACAGACACTACTGCTATCCTCTTCACCTACTGTTTAGTATACAGAAAAGTTTCATGCAAATAGTTGTTGGTGTTAATAAATGGATGCCAAGTAATTTGTGTATGTTGTTTATGTTCATCTGACATGTTGGGAGTTTATTTCTCAAGACGTGTTAGCAAAAACAAATGCCCCAGCAGACAATTCCTGATGCACCTACAAACCATAAATGTCACACAGCCATGCCTTAGAGTTGTAAAGCTCTGTGAAATTCAACCAAACTTTGAAAAAGGGAAGGGAATTATGCATTTCCTACTGTTCCAGATATTGTTATCCAGATGGCAAAAAGAAATGGCATGTATTTGTGGAAGAACATTAAGTGGAAATTGCTTTGACAAATGTGTATCCATGTATCAGATGTCGCAGAGATAAACAGTCCAACAACGCACAAGTACTAACTTAATGCAATCTGGAACCAAATGAGGAAGAACAGAAAAACAACTAATATGAATAACAAACATCCTAGTGCAGGACTTTCTGTCAAGAAGCAATAAACGGTTCTATGCTCCATAATGATGTTGCTTCATTGCTGCATTCACAGCATGGTTGCATGTGTGTACAAAGCTTGGAACATTTTTAATGTTTGTTTTATTTGATAATTCAAAAAATATCTGATTCTTTCACAAAATAAAATTTTTGTGCTAGACTTCTGTACTTTTCTTCAACATTCATAAATGTGAATCATTACTATTCATCAATAAGCACAGAAAGATGTAATATCTGGATGACAAATAGATTAATCTAAAGTTAACCTCAATGTGTGGCTCCAAAGAGATCTGTCCATTGTTGGCCAAACCTATGTCACAAAGTGAAACATGTGTGCATCTTCACTAGCACTTAGTTCAGAGTTCGTAAAGTCTATCAATCACGTTAAATTTAATCTTATTTGAAAGAATCAAACTTATTAGAAGGTGTATTAGTGTTAGACTTGCCTTGAGGTGGGAACCACAGCATTATTCTTTAAATGTACAGATTAGAAATTGAAAGCTGAACTGCCTGAAACACTGAAATTCCCAGGTAGTGTCTCACTCATATTCTCTGTGGTATATACTGTAATTAACTTTAAAATGTAGTTATTTTTACATTGACAAATTTCACTCACTATTTCATAACACCGTTACTGTTTAGGAAATTGTGTTTCAGTCACACCCTCATACTACCAATTTCCTCCGGGATTAATAAAGTATCTATCTATCTATCTATCTATCTATCTATCTATCTATCTATCTATCTATCTATCTATCTATCTATCTATCTATCTATCTATCTATCTATCTATCTATCTATCTATCTATCTATCTATCTATCTATCTATCTATCTATCTATCTATCTATCTATCTATCTATCTATCTATCTATCTATCTATCTATCTATCTATCTATCTATCTATCTATCTATCTATCTATCTATCTATCTATCTATCTATCTATCTATCTATCTATCTATCTATCTATCTATCTATCTATCTATCTATCTATCTACCAGGCTCCAGAACAACAGATTCGTACTTCACAGAAAGAAATCTTTGTTTAATGGAATGTTGGTGGATAGATATATTCGGTGTGTAATGACCTATTTGATCCAAATTGTGATGTGTTACCTTATAACAAATTTTGTGTCTTCCAAAATCTATTGCCATACAGAAAGCATTCCTTATAATAACGCATTATATACAGTATCCTGTGTGCTCAATCTCCACCCCATCTTCTCTCACTTTATATAAACGCAATAAACTTTTTGATAAAAGTTCTTCTTCAAGATGTGCTTTTCACTTCTGATTTACACCTGCTTCAGACTAACTGAAATAAATTAGTGGATTTTTTTTTTCTCAACAACAAAAAGCCATACTGAGAAAAGTCTTTTCAAGTTAGCATTGCCCCTGTATTTATTTATTCAATACAGTTAAAACATATATCTGTATTAACTGTTCGGTGTACAAATTATTCAACTATACTGTATGTTCATACTGGTATATATACCTTTGTTAAAATGTTGGTTAGGCTGTGACGTCACGCCGACAGGCGCGTTGACGTGTTTGAGCGACGGAGCTGAGCGACTGTGAAACGAAACCGACAGTCTTTTAAAACGCTCCGAGGACACAGGTCAGTGTTGTGTGAGATATTTTCATTTGTGATTACGTGTAAAACCTGTCCAGTAGAAAGCTTACATCGCCACTTAAATCGTTTCCACTGAAAGAACTGTTGCGGTGAGTAGTTTTTTTTACTCAATTCTTTAAATCAGAGATGAGATTATGAGATCATTTGGATTCGGTGGTTGTGCAGTGTAGAAGAACACCTCATTTACACGTGAACTTACTATCTTGTAGCCATGGCCTCTTATCAGAGCTGGTTTTCATCACCCAATTCTGCAAGTAAGTTGTAAAGTAAATTACTTCAAATACTGCGTAACGTTATTTATACACTGAAAAAAAATCTGTGCTTAACTTGTCAGCCTTTCCTGAACAATGGAGGGATATCCAGTGGGGGTGAGTGATGTGTGTTACACGTCTGATAATGGATTTTCTTTCAGTTATTTTTCAAAGCAAAGTGTCACCACGGCATCCCCAATTTTTTGTCATGCTTTTTGAAATTTACTGTCAGTAGTTTAATGTCCTTAACCCTAACCTTAACCCTAAGCCACAAAATATGTCTATGATGTGCATATTTGATTGAGAAAAAAATATTTTTTTGTAAAATCTCATCCAACTCTTTTCACAACTAGCCACCCAGAGAGAGACCTGCAAGTTGTGACAGATTATGAACCTCATAATTATGAGCTCCAGCAGCTCAGAATCATGGTTTGTGGACCAACTGGTTCTGGCAAATCCAGTTTCATCAACTCTGTCGACACAGTTTTAAAAGGCAGACTGGCTGTTCAAGCCTTGTCAGATGCACCGACTGCAGACAGCTTCACCAGAGAGGTAGGAACTACCGTTGATTTTAGCTGAACCAAGGTTATGTGATGTATGCCATACGCACAGCAACTGTTTCAGCATATGCTTGGATCTACTTCTATTTATTTCAATGAAATTTATAGATAATTTCAGTGGTGGCCTAACTGCACCCTTCTGTTTTATAGTACAGGACCTACAAAATGCAAAAGGACACACCAGGCAACTTCTATCCCTTTGTCTTCAGTGACACAAGGGGCTTTGAGAGCTCTCCAAACAGTGGAGTTAATGTGGAGGACATCAAACTCGCCCTGAAGGGACACATACAAGATGAATATGAAGTACAATCAATTCATTCATTAAAAGTTGTTGGAAATCTTACAGAAATACAGTTCAAGCTTTTGGTTTGTTTTTAATGAGCAAACTTGCTGGCAGAGAAATGCACATGTAAACATACAGTACTTTAGGCAAAGTCATTCTTATGTTTAATTTCATTGTTTTCCAGTTCAATCCTTGCTGTGCAATATCTATTGATGATGGGTATTACAACCATAACCCAAATCTAAATGACCGGGTTCATGTTCTGGTTTTTGTCGCCAATAACTTGAATCTGATGTCTACTGAACTTTTAAAAAAGATGAGAGATGTAAGACTTGGAGCCAAAAAAATGGGTAAGGCTTAATTTTACTGATTGTTTTTTATTGCTGAGTCAAATAAACAAATGTCATGATTAATTAGAAATATGATCTCACTCCGAAGGGATCCCTCAACTGGCTATTCTCACCAAAATTGATGAAGCCTGTCCAGAGGTGGCAAAAGACATAAGGAATGTGTACAAGAGTAGGTACCTGAAGAACAAGGTAGGTTTCTAATGTTAGCTTGTGAGGCACTTCAGTAGGAACAGTATTTAACGTTGTCTTATTTTGACACAGAAAAAACATTTTTTTTCCACCACTTTAATTTCTTTCCTTTGTATTTGAAATTCAGATGATGGAGCTGCATGCAGTACTGGGTGTTCCAGTCAGCTGCATTTTTCCTGTGAAAAACTACCATTCAGAGATTGACACAAATGAAGACATGGACACACTGATTGTGAGCGCGTTGAAGCACATCATAATGCATGGAGAAGACTTTGTCAACCGACTATAGAGATGCATATTCCAGATCTGGCTTTGTCAAGATTCTTGAGGCGAGTCTGAACAGTAGTCATCTTGTCCACAGCACATCTGATTGTTATTGAAAGAAAAAGAAGTAAAGTATTGTAATTGCTTTGATTCATATCATAATATTATATTTGACTTTACCGTGGAAGAATGATGTTAAGGTGTCATCTTTCTTCATAGCATTTAACATGATATGCCTGAAATACTTTTACATATAGAACAAATTTAGGTAGAAAGTGACATCATGTATTGAAAAATAAACAAGAAAAGACATTATGAGTGATATCTTGTCTGTCACAAACCTTATTTTAAAATGTTTTATTTATTGTTAGGATGATTCACCAGACACAGTACATGATGAAAATATACTCATGTTGTTAGCCTGACGATAGGTCGTCACGTGATCTGGGAAGCAGCTCAGCTGTTATAATGATACCTTTCCTGACTGTCGGAAATTTTGACATTTGTTTTAATGAAAAACGGTGCCACGCATTGGACTTAAAAGCTTTGTGTGAAGCTTATATTGACTACATTAAATATCACAAATGTGTTGTGCACATCAGCGATGCAGTTTTATG
Source organism: Antennarius striatus (assembly GCF_040054535.1). Taxonomy (NCBI): domain Eukaryota; kingdom Metazoa; phylum Chordata; class Actinopteri; order Lophiiformes; family Antennariidae; genus Antennarius; species Antennarius striatus. The sequence goes on along the minus strand of NC_090791.1, from coordinate 10,736,123 downwards.
TCTCAGTGTTTTAATGTGTAACAAGTGCATTTCTCTTTGTCCTTTTTTAAATTTCAAATCTCTTTTTTGTCTAAATCTTTAAACTGAGCATCCAAATAAAGCTATTTTTGCTATAGTGTCGTTTTACTAGTGTAGCATTGACAATTGGGCACCAGCGAGGGAAAATAGCTGACAAGAAATTTGTAAGAAACGCCAGGCATTAAAAAAAGCGCTGTAATTCAGCTAAGCTAAAACTATATACGCATGCTTTTTGTGTGTGAATGATTACAACGGCAATCCGTAGACATTTCGTTTTTATGCTATCTCACAATGGACTGGCACAAGATATTAAATGTGTTCCAAGGCAACTCTGTGATTGTCGTTCTTTGTTGAAGTGGGGATTTTGGAGCTTTGGAAAAGCTCTTGAATGCATCATGGGGCAAACGAGCGAAAAGGAGGAAGAATACCACGTAGCCGTTATTGCATTGTAATGGTCAGTCCGTGTGATGCCCGTAGTGTCCATGTTTAGTTAAGGAAACGCTGCTTTCCACTGAGCGGACAGCGGTTCTCAGTGGCTGGGTGTATCGCAACAAGCCTCACTAGTCCGGTTCGTTGAAAGAGAGAGGACTAAAATGGAGCTGGAAGACGGGGTTGTGTACCAGGACGACCCTGGGACATCAGCGATGATGTCTGAGCGGGTGTCGGGCCTGGCTAACTCCATCTACCGCGAGTTCGAGAGGCTCATCGGGAAATACGACGAGGACGTGGTGAAGGAGCTGATGCCGCTGGTGGTGGCCGTCCTGGAGAACCTGGACTCGGTGTTCGCGGAAAACCAGGAGCACGAAGTGGAGCTGGAGCTGCTGAAGGAGGACAACGAGCAGCTCATCACCCAGTACGAGCGGGAGAAGGCGCTGAGGAAACACGCAGAGGAGGTGAGTGGAGCTGAGCTGCAATAGAAGAACATTATGGGATGGTAAGAGTATGGGATCTGTCATTTCACTCGTTTCATCAGATTGTCAAGTCACGTTAAGTCCCTGACTGAAGGTATGGCAGGTGACGTGACTCAGCATTCTGGGACAACACAACATTATAAGTTTAAAATATAAAAGAACACAGGAGATGGAGACATGTGCTGTATGTGCTTGTTAAAAAAAAGTAAACACATAAACATCAGCAAAAATACAACCGCTGTAAATGTATTCTATAAAACATGACAGAAGCAGGAATTCCTATTTTCAAATTTGCTGAGGCTGTTTGTGTCATGAAAATCCCCTGATTCTTATTAACATAATTCCATGAATCAAAAACAAATATTCCAAGTGACAAAACTACAACAACAGTGTGTGCATCCACACGTAGTGCACTGAAGATGCATGAAGGTGTTACTTCCAGGTCATGTGGTTCTTTGTCAGAAACCAGTATAAAGGAACGTCTCTTTTTTAAGTGGATTTGTGCCATTTCTTTTTTGCTGCTTTAAAGTGTGATTTCTCTCAGACATGAAAGATGTATCTGCATCACATCTGCTCTGTTAGGATTGGGAATCCTTTTTTCTTGTCTTCTATTTGGTATCAGACATATAGAATTAAAACAGTCCAATCATCTGAGATATTTATGAGTGTTTGAAAATCATACATGTTTATTTTGAGGCATCTAAGTGACTTTTGGGATCATTTAGACAAATCTGCAGCTTCTCTTTGGTCTAATGGACAAATCTGATTAATAATATTCTGAAGCAAATATCATTCTACATTTAAGATTGACACCTAAATGTAATTTCAGTCTTGAAATACAAAATAAGAGACTGCCCAGTGTGACCAACATAGCTTCCTTCATGTAAGAACTCTGAGGCTCATGCATCACATTTAAGGCCCTTGGCATTTTTAGCTGGACAGGATGTGGATGTGCACGCACACACACACACACACACACACACACACACACACACACACACACACACACACACACACACACACACACACACACACACACACACACACACACACACACACACACACACACACACACACACATACACACACACACACACATGCACACACACACACACATGCACATGTTTAGTATAACTAAACGTTAATAACTCTTCATTGCCTTTTTTCAATTAAATAATTCCAGAGTAGAAGATCCGGAGTGTTTTGGACTTTTATTTGGCTATTTTTGTGTTTGGCAGTAAGAAATAAATCCCTCACATCATCACTATGGACATTATTAACACATTATTGATCTCTCTCTCTCTGAGTAGAAGTTCATCGAGTTTGAAGACACTCATGAACAAGATAAGAAGGATCTGCAGAACCACGTGGACCGAATGGAGTCCCACTCCAGACAACTGGAACTCAAGATAAAGAACTATGCTGACCAGAGTAAGCACATAACACACATACACACACACACACACACACACACACACACACACACACACACACACACACACACACACACACACACACACACACACACACACACACACACACACACACACACACACAGACACTTACCTAATGCTGTCATCTACATCTACATTCATGCATTGGTGTTCCAGCGTGATTTAATCCATTGATCTGTTTGCAGGTACGAAGCGATTGTGTTCCACCTTCAGCTTTTGCCATTTTCATTACAATCGTATAAATCCACACCTTTTTTGACGTCTTTCTCGTGGGCTTTTCTCTCCACGCACAATGACACGACCGTTCCCACTCACATTCTCTTGCTGGCGAAATAGTAATGGGATTATAGTCATTTTCAGAGTACCACCGCAATATCCGCCGCAGCGGGTCACGGGGAGCCGAAGCTTATCTCGGTGGCATAGGGTGTGAGGCGGGGGACACTCCGGGCACGACGCCAGTGCACCGCGTAGCCACACACACAGACATATAACAATGTACACACACACTCATTCCTACGGGAAATTTGGAACGGCCAATCAACCTGAAGCGCATGCTTTTGGAGGTGGGAGGAAGCCGGAGAACCCGGAGAGAACCCACGCAGAACCCGTGTTGTGAGGCGGCAGCGCTAACCACTGTGCCACCGTGCCGCCCTAATGGGATTATAGGATTTCTGTTACTCCCATCCTCTTAATGTGGCAGTGCATCACCGCCCATCATTGGTGGATTAAGGCATGAAAAGTGATAGGCTCTTACATCCAGTACCGTTGGAAATAGTGGATTCACTACGCAAGTTGATAACGACCTCAGAAGAGTTAAAATATCTGTTCTCTTCATTCAGAGCTGGCATGACAGAAAGGAAGCTGTTTTGTTAATGCTCAAACATGCTTTATGGGTAAATAAACAATGCAGCAAAAACAATAGAATCTTGAGTCACACATTTACTAGTAGAGGATTAGGATTAGGGTTATCGTCATTTCATAAATTGGCCCCAAAAAGTTTGAATGACTTTACAGCCTTTAGTTAGTCCCAGTTCCTGCCTAGTGCTGTGGGACACGTGTGCTCTTTAATGTAGGGCTGCCCAACAGATATATACGCTATATCCTGTTTGTAACCTATTTAGAACTTTATATACTTTTGGTGTGAAAATGATGATTTGCTGTTTTATGGGGTGTTACATATTATTCTGTCTCTGCGCAGCTGAAACCAGCAGAGATACCAGAAAAGCTCTGGAGTGCACACTGCTTTATACAAACTAAAAGTAATGGTTCAGTTACTGATGTTTAAACACTCTAGAGGAAAGATTTTCTCGTCTTTTGACAGGCTAGTTGTTGACTTTTTTTTTTCTTTTTTGACTGGCGAGTTTTTAAATACGTCATGCTCATTATATAAATTTATCATTAAATCTTCACACCTGCAAACTGCTGACAGTTTGTTTTTTGTTTTAGTCGGGAGGTTGGAGGAGCGTGAATTGGAGCTCAAGAAAGAATACAACTCCCTTCACCAGCGACACACAGAGGTAAGGGGGCCGGGCAAGGACGAGTTGTGGAGTTATAAGTTGTTGTCTTTCTCGTTGTCTTGGATATGTTTGTGTTCTGCTGATTTGTAATGATTTGTGCAGATGATCCATAATTATATGGAGCACGTGGAGAGGATCAAAATGCAGCAGATTAGCGAGACTTCAGAATCAAACACAGTCGGCCGAGTCAGGTAAGATGTCAAAGGATAAATATGTCTTTGTTTGTTTTAACATATCACACCACGATGGACACATTGACACAGTCAAAAAGAGAAAATTCCCATTGGACTGATGTGAGGAAAGTTTTCCCCATTGCTTTTTATACAACACTGTATTGCTTTTCAGTACGGCCATTGAATAAATTTCACCCAAAAGGTGATTTCATTGAGTTTATAGCGAACCCAAAAATAGAGAAATTTTTGTTTGTGATAATTATACATCTCTTTGTAAAAATTTTACCAGCTAATCATCACATATTTAGGAAATAAACCTGCAGGTCAAACCATAGCAGCAACTCAGATTTCACAAACGTTTGTGATTGAAGCCCTTTTTTTCTTGTCGCTTCAGGAGAGAGCGGCCTCTGTCTTTGGGGATCTTTCCATCATCGGGTGGGGTGTCTCTGCTCACCCCAGACCCCCAGGTCAGGATGGAGACACTAGGGACAGAGAACTGGAGGTTTAACGACTCCACGCAACCACGTTCCAACACCAGCCTCAAAGTACGTGTGTGGGGTTGAAGTATACATCTCTGAAACCTGACGAGATATAATCACAAAACAAAAAGCAACATTTTCAGGAAGCCAGAGGCACAAAAATGTGTAGGTCAGGGTAAATTGTTGAATTCAGGGGTGTCGTGGGATATTGCAGTCTCTGACTGCCTTGTTTCAAATGAATTAGTACCTGAATGAGCTGCGGCCTTAACACTTTGAACATTTTCTGTTCAGTCAAGATGAGTTACATCATTAAAACCCATAATAGTTGAGGATTGATATCATTGCTTTAAACTTATTTTCCTGGCTGTGTTCCCAGCCCTCCTGGCGGTGCTAGTAGATAGATGGGTTTTGGATTTAGAGCTATTTATAAAAACCGAGCTTTTGATAAGGATCGAGCATGTGTACGCATTTAATCAGCGTCTGACAAGAGTGTCTCTGTTTTCAGACGTCCTCCTCTGAAGATGCTGTTGTATATGCAAATGTTTGTTCCCTTGGTGCAGCAGTCAGAGTAGATCATTGAATGCATCAAAGGAATATTGAAAATAGAAACTTTGTTGTTGTTGCATGCACAAAGTGTGATATTGAAATTTATCACAGATTTATTATCAGTGATTTCAGTTGATTCTAAACTGCTTTAAATGATAACAGGACTAATATTCTCGGCTATTATCAGTTCTAATCAGTGGCTGGTTCACTGCAGGAGGTTTGTTTTTTGGTGGCGTTAAAAGGTTGACGATGTTAATTCCATTGCTTTGTGTTACAATGCATGATGGGAGTGATGCTGCTATATGGGGTTCAGACAGTCAAGAAATCAGTGTTGAATCATGTGAGTTTTTGAAAGGGTGTGGATTTTAATACGCAGGTGAATTCCCACAACGACATAGAGACGTCGTATTTTACACACGAGTGGCATTTCAACTGACAAGTAATGGCAGAATAAAAACCTGTATTCCTCTACATGCCAGTCATTATTAATGCTTCGCCACAATATGAATCATATACACAAGACCATCCCATTGCCTTTAAAATTCTACATGTTACTGCTTTGTGCTTCATTCCAAAGGAAAAGCATCTCCTTGTATTTATTTCTATTTACCAGGTTCATTTATGTTATTTATACCTTTACCTTCCTTCACTACCTCTGTATTTCAGTAACTGATATGTGTTGAAACAATTTTAGTATTAGTAATTTTTCAGAAATGAATAAGCTTTATAAGTGAAAGTTTGCAATTACCAAATTTAGGTTTTATATCCTCATTTCATATTAGTCATCTGTACCTTAATTTTGCTTTAATTTTGAATTTTATATATCAACTGGTGGTTACTGAGAGAAAACAGTGAAGATACAAACACATTCAGTTTACTTTCAGATCCAAAGAGCCAAGAGCAGAAAATCTTATCAACTGGGAATCCAGATGTGGGGATTTGAGAGATTTTTGTTTAGCTATTGAAGAGTTATCATTAGAGTTCGATTTTAGTTCATAGTTTACCACTTTGTGAATTGTGTCAGCTCAACTAATTTCCACATTAGTTGAAACTTTATGTAATTACATACTCCTTATACACAGAAAATTAAAGATTAACAGTAACAATAAACAAAAATAACAATAACAATAACAAAATAACACAGATTATCTCTCTTAATCTACTGCTCTATAGCTCAGACTCCTGATTCCACAAAGTGTCTGGATGTGTAAGTTCAAACCAAATCTTCCCACTATGGGAATCACATTTAAGTTGTAATTAAAGGTTAAATCTGGTCTCAGATGAGGGTCGGGTTCTTTTTTGGGGCACTTTGCTACAATTGACACATTCTACTTTTTCCAAATTGGAAATAATTTTTTCAGATGAGAATATGAGCAATATGAGAATATTGCTCTTGTGATAATCTGGGAATTAAATCAACAGTTCTGTAAAAAACAACAACAACCCCAAAACATTATTTGTGAGCACAGGATGTCTTTGTGAAAGTGTTGTATTTGCATATGATTGTGTTTAGTTAATATTCTAAAACTTTTCTGGAATCAGACTGAGCATCAATCGCACGCACGCGTACACACACACACACACACACACACACACACACACACACACACACACACACACACACACACACACACACACACACACACACACACACACACACACACACACACACTTCACATTTCACATGCAACAGTGTATTCTCATTCCCTTCACAGACATGCACACTCTGGGGGTATGCATTTCTGCTGAACTGCTTCTGCTCATGTCAGCTTCATTCTTACTCTCCCCTCCAAGCAGTTGGACTATCTTGACCCCCCAAAGGAAAGGGAGAGTAAGAGTGCGCAGGATTCTACTTGGGGGAATTCACTGGCAGACGACTGCAAGGTAGTTGGATGTGTGTCGACTGGCTGCAGAGCACCTGCATCGGTTGTGGACAGCACAGTGTGTGTGTTTGTGTGTGGGCTTCAGCAGACCCTTCCATTATGCTGTTTCATCAGTTTCAAAAGCTTCTCCAGACCCTCACGTCACCTAACCAGCTGTGCTCCATTACGCCACATGCAAGCATCTCCTGTTTTGAAGGCTCTTTGCACATCTAACTGCACAAAGCCGTCGACACTGGATAAAAAAAAAAAAATCACTGTGTTTGCATTTGGCTTCAAATTTGTTTTCACTCTCAATTCATTGCATGTCTCATTTTAATATCCTAATTCATTCGAAGATCCACCACAAGTGAACACATGTGATCATTGATTGTACAATAACATCAATTTAGTGGAACTCACTTATTGTTAAACTGTAAATGTGTTACAGTAGATATAATGTGTATAAGGTAGCTTTACCGTAACAGTGTCTGTTGGGTCTGTGTTGTGATGTGTTGTATATCAGTGCTAAATTGGCAGCTGACATTGTTGCCATGATGAATTTCAGTTGTTTGAAGCACCCCTGCTGTTTTTGTAGCTGTGTGTGAACTTCATTGTTTGTGTTTGTGTGCTAGCTCTCAGTTCTCTTACAGGCGTTAATTACATCATCGCACAGAATTTTTTTGTCTTTTAATTTTAACAGTTCACTCATGGTCTGCCGTTCATTCCAAGCTTTAGATTTGGGTGACCGTTTATAAATTTTGCTTTTACAATGAAGTTTTTCATTGCAGGATGAACTGTCGGACTTCACCGGCTCCAAGTCGGCCACGCCAATGTCCACCACAGCCTCAGACATGGAGAAGGAAGATGGGAACTGTAAGAGCATGGAGGTCCAGGCTGCTCCAGGAACCAGATCAGTGGGTAGGGTGGAACTTCATGGAATTAGCACTGGTTATACCTGGTGGCCTTCATGTGTTATTAAATTTTGTAATGTATGACATGTGGAGTTTTTGTGAGGATGTGCTTCAAGAATAGTTTTTTTTTTCGTCAGTCATAAAGTTTAATTGTCTTTGGCGTTTTAATCAGGCTTGCCTGAAAATGAAGACAGCACAGATGTGCAGGACATCATTGAGTCCACCCCTGAGCTGGACATGGATCTCATTGGATACAAACCCTGCAGGTAATACACAGAACACGGTGTCAGGTCGGTGCTGAACTTCACGCATCTAGGTAGCATTACATCACCTCTGCTCTTACTACTCTTCTAGCAACCTGACTAAGGGCATAGAAAACATGGCTTTTGATCGCAACACAGAATCTCTGTTTGAAGAGCTGTCGTCGGCAGGTACTGGGCTCATCGGGGATGTGGATGAAGGAGCCGACCTGCTTGGTAAGAGAAAACCTAACCTGGGTCTGGAAAATAGTGAGAAATTAAAACAGTTATTTACCATTGTATTAGTTGTAAAAAGTGCTCAACCTCCAAAGCATGTGAGGTTTATTTAAAATTGATATTGAAAATTGCTACCAGTTGCAGCCCTAATTTAATCACTGTATTTATAGGTGTTCAGAATGGTCAAAAAAATGTTCTTCTGTGTTTGGCCAGCAGCTTTTGTGCTACTGAAAATTCTGCTGTTAAATTCTTTTAAACCCCTAACATCTGCTGTTTGCTGCTATGTTGCACCACCTCTGCAGTGTTAGCCATCTACCCATGTTAACATCACCGTTCTCTCTCCTGTGTCTCATCCTGTGGCTTTTATCCATAATCCCAGTGGAGTACTCTGGTGTGTATGACCTCAAACCTTTCCTTAGTTAAACCTTCTGCTATGTCCACTTTCTGCCATACCCACAGCCATTACAACTCACAGCTTCTTCCTCATTATGTGTGATAACAGTTGGGTTCAATGGTTCATTTGTTGGTCTAACTGTTCTTTTCACAGCTTCAGTTATTTGTTGCTGTTATATTTTCCTGCGTTTCTTCTTTGTAATGCCAGCTGTCAAGACCCAACATCATATTTTGCTTGGGGTGCCAACAGCTACACTTTAAGCCCTGGTTCCTTCATCATTTTGGTCATTCCACTGTCTCAAACTGTTTCCGCAATTCTTTCTCTCTCTCTTTCTTGTTCTTTCTGCCTGACTCGGATTGCATGGTTTTCTCAGACCTTAGTTTGATTGGTAAGACCCCACCCACTCTTTCCATCCTTCTCCTGTCAGTAGTGTGATGTGTTGAGTTTGTGTGTTCTAGTAGATGTGAAGTTAACATTACAAATGTCTCACTAGGACATATATACTATCCTATATAGTGTTTTGTTTTATTTCACCTTATTAAGAATAATCCATAGTGATGCATTTCAATCTGTGATTCTCATTTAGTTACTGCACTGTTGAAGTTTGGTTGTTGGATAATTTTTTGAATTGATTAAGAGACTAATTTCATCAATTCTGTCAAGGTATGGGCCGGGAAGTTGAAAATCTCATTCAGGAGAATTCACAGCTGCTTGAGACAAAGTTAGTGAAAGCTTTGTTTCCTTTTTTTTTTGTTTTGCTTTGATTTTTATGTTTTTCCTTTAGTATTTATATAATTTGTATTAAATTCTTTGTCCTCTGTCAGTACTGTATTTACATTAGTGTACTTGTGTCATCAGGAATGCATTGAACGTCGTGAATAAGGACTTAATATTGAAGGTGGATGAGTTGACGTGTGAGAAGGAGATGCTGCAGGGGGAGCTGGAGGCTGTGCTGCAGGCTAAGACCAAGCTGGAGGACAGGAGCAGAGATCTGGAGGAGGAACTCAAAAAGTAAGTCAAGAGTTGTACCGGGAAACATCTGTAAGGTTTTTAGTACTGTCCTTCTAAATGTTAATAACAGCGGTACATAGAAACATGATAATAAATGGTCTCTTCCAGAGCACGACTTGAGGTGGAGGAAGTGCGAAACAAAAGTAAAGATGAGGAAGATGTGAGTCTTTTGCACCGCATGTGTGAGATTGTCTATGTTTAACTTAAATATCCATTGTCTATTTGTGTCCAGATATCACATGATATTTCCCACTGTGATAAATGTAATTCTTTGTTGTGGGTTTAATTGATTGCTCCTACAGAGCGATGTGCCTACAGCCCAGAGGAAACGCTTCACCCGGGTGGAAATGGCCAGAGTGTTAATGGAAAGAAACCAATACAAAGAGCGTCTGATGGAGCTCCAGGAAGCTGTGCGGTGGACAGAGATGATCAGGTACAGGAAAAAATTCCAGACTTACACAAGAATATCATCACTCTAAAGAAAACATTAGTTTATTTAATGGTCGTTACACATGATAATCTAAATTTTAGGTTGTAATTTGGTTTCTCATGAATCGTTTGTTATCAGCAATTGACGGACAAATGTCTGGGACTTTGGTTGATTGTGTTGTGTTTAAACCTGCTGACCACTAGATGGCGATATTGTAATCTGCCGTCAGCATTTTGATTATTCTGTTCAGTTTACCGTCAACAGACAAGAAAACGTTAACAATGTGTCGCCAGAGTAAACACAAATAACCATTGTTAGTAAATGACCATTGTTAGTAAATGACCATTGTTAGTAAGCACAAATTATTTGTTATTAATAATAATTAATAACAAATAATGATGCTTTTCGTACGATAGCTCGACATGCCTGTATATGTTGCTAGTGAATGTTGTTGAATGGAACAGCTGCCATCATAAATACTTATGAACCAGAAGAACAATACTGGCCTCCTCAATTTAGAATAAAGTCTTATAATAAGTACAAACTGTATACCAGCTGAAGAAGTTAATAGTCCGCCTCTAGCGTTTGAAGCAGCAGGACGTCTTTTACCTGTGTTTGTGTCACTTTGAAGCTGCAGTAGCTGACATGATATCACTGAATCCTCTTTAGGGCCTCAAGAGAAAATCCAAACCTCACAGAAAAGAAGAAATCCAGCATCTGGCAGTTGTAAGTCTCCCAAAATGTATTTTCTTTTTCAAAACTGTCTCGACTATAGTTTGGTGACATCAGAGCAAATTCGTTCCCTTTCTCAAACATTCAAATGCATTTTTTCTCATTTTTTTTCGGGACATGCTATTTGAATTTGCAGCATTAGGTAAAGATAGTTTGATAAAGCTTGTCCCAGCCAAACCCATGTCTTCTCCCTCCATTGACACAGATGTGCTCCTGCATTACAAACGTATCCAGTTTTATCCACTAGAGTTTTTCTTTGTGCCGTGTGTCTGTTATTTGTCATCACAAATTGCTCAGACTTGACTCTCGTGTCCTGGGCTGTCCTGTCTCCTGCCTGCTGTGTGCCTTACTGATGTCGTCCTCCTCTGTCTGCTCATAGGGAGGCAAACTGGAACAGAGCTTAAATAAATGTATTTACAGGCTCTGTCTGCTGTGTATTTCATTAGGATAGTCATTATAGTCATAAAAACTGTTGTGTGTGGGTTTTTTTTAAGCTAACAAAGGAAATACTGTTGAATAAAGGTACTAGTCAGGGGTGGAAATGACAACTAGAGACCCAAATGTCTTCAGTTTGTTGGCACTTTATTGATATATGTTGACAGATTCAAAAAGTATTTATTTTTTTCAAACTTATGCATTTGTTGTGTTGATATTGAATGTATAAACTGTACAGATCTATTATCTATGACTACAGAATCATGTTTTTAGTGCAGTGCTGTCTGAGGGCCCGAGAATGAGTTTTGTTTTCCATTGAAGTCTGACATAGTGGTGATCCTACTCCCTATTTGTATTTCATAAATCCTCGGCCACTCTAAGATCCTTTTTAATACCCAGTCCTGTCACTAAATTGTCCCAACTTGTTTGAAAACGTGTCGCTAACTTCAAACTCAAAATAGGCATGTGATTTCCTGCCATTTCTTTGCGATGAGAAAATATGAGCTCATCGTAATTGGAAACAGGGTTGTCTACATGATTTCCTTTGAATTATGGTTTGCCAAGTATCCCTTTTAATAGTTGTCTGCCAGGCTACTCCTGAAAATGTAAAACTATCTAAGCTGGTACTTAAACTATTGTTGAGATTTAGTGGAAAAGTTGGTTAATTCCAGTAAAATCAACATGTTTGATTCAGGTTTAATGTGATTCACTATTTCAAGTCTCCCAGCATGCTTTGTGTCACTGTACAGTATACCTTGGTGAATGTTCTTTGGCTGTCGGTACGGTTGGTGACCCCATACCTTCCTGTTTCCCTGCACTCCTCTCTCCTTTGTGTCCCCTCTGGCTTTCTGTGACTGTGCCACCTACAGCTTCAGCAGACTGTTTAGCTCCTCCTCCAGTTCTCCTGCTATAAAGAAGGCGGAGACTCAGTCCAACGTGACCTACAACCCCCCAGGCAGCCTTGTGAAGAGGAGTAGCACCTTCTCCCAGTTCCCAACAGAGAAATCCAAGACTTTTGACTTCCTCAATGAAGAGTGAGTAACGTATGAGGTTGTTGTGAGTTTGGACAAATTTACAGCTATATCAGAACACGAGGAACATTCTAAAAATCAAAACAAATCCACACATATTAAACATAATGAGAGATTGGATCTTTTCATTTCAATAATTTAACTTTTCATTAACATTTGCTGTGTAAGACAGCTTGAAAACCGATTCCGTGTAGATTTCTCTAATGTGTCTGTGATGTCTGATGACGTGTTTTCTACTCTTCTTGCAGGAAGGACCAGTGCAGTTCACCATCACGTAAAGAGCAGAAGAGAGCCCAGTACAGACAGGTCAAGGCCCACATGCAGAAGGAGGACGGACGAGTCACCGCTCACGGCTGGAGCCTACCCAGTAAATACAAGGTAGAATGTATTTATGTATTCTCATAAAATATTAATCAAAAAGAACAAACTTTCTAAGCTCTTAAGGGACATTTTTAGAATTATTTATTTTTAATTTTAATTTTTATTCTATTGCACCTGCAATTTGATAGTGTACAAACTTGGACTTAAATTCTGGCTCCAGCAATAGATGATTTAATTTCACAATAACCCCAAGATGTTTTTTGTACAGATGATAACTGCGTGCAGAACTTCTTTATCCAGACGGTGTTATTCGTTGACCTTTACAACATTTGTCCTGTTTATGTCCAAACAGGTGACGAATGGTGGACAGGTGGAGAACAAAATGAACTTACCTGTACCGGTATACTTGAGACCTTTGGATCAGAAAGATGCTTCTATGAAGGTACAAGTAGAAGTCTTATGTTTTTATCATTCACGTCATTGAATTCAAAGTGAAGTTGTTATTTACTTAAGTTGTTGTCGTTCCTCCCCCAGCTGTGGTGTGCTGCAGGCGTCAACCTGACTGGAGGAAGAGCAGCACCGTCGTCAGAGTTCACCAAGCAGACAAAGGGTTCACAGAGCAGCCTGGACCAGTTAGAGCAGGAGACTAAGGTAAGAAGAAGTCATTTGTCTCGTCATCTGTCTTTGTTATATTGTTCCAACTGTTTTTGAATTTTGTTGATCAGAATGTTCTTTAATCTTTGGTGTACGTTTCATCTGATTTTGTGCTGGTTGGAAGGATCAGGAGAAAGTCGAGCAGGAGAAGGATTTGCTCCTTCAGGAAGAGATCTCCAGTAGGGTGTGGGTGTGCACCAGTACTCATTCCTCCACCAAGGTAATGGTGCTGGACGCCAGTCAGCCCTCTGACCTAATCGACAGCTTCTACGCCTGCAACACCCACGTGGTGTGCATCGCCAGTGTGCCAGGTAGGCCAGATTGTCACATGGTCAGACCTACGATGGAATAATTCTTTGGGTATTCTATAAATGGCTTTTTGAATGTATTTTCAGGTGTATTGGACAGCGATTATCCAATGGGTGAGGAGGTACCCCAAGACATGGATGCTGGCCAAGGCGACGGGGTTTCACTGGCTGGCAGCGTGGCCAGTGTGGGCTCCACAGGTAGCGACGGTGCAATGGCAGCAGAGGGGACCACCGCCATACCCCAGACAGCCAATTCAAGTTCAACTGACCAACCCACAGAACACAGTGGTGTTTCAGGCTCAGGTAAATACGTCAGTGTCAAAAGATGAGAGTGATAAGATGTGTGATATCAGTTAAGGCAAATTAATTTGTACAGTTTTCACCACTAGAGACACAAATAAAATATTTTCCATGACTAATTTATGAGAGTGATGTATCAATGGAGGAGAGATACTTTTCTAGTCTCTGTACCCAGCTGGTGGAAAGACATAAGCACATGTAAGTGCAGTGAATGTGTTTACCCTAACATTATGACACACGGTGTTCACAGTTAACCTGTCCAGGGAGGCCAGCCCTGCCGAAGACAGCGTCCCTGCTGCAGAAGAAGCAATGGAAGCGACGGAGGCTAACGCTGGCGAGGGGGAAGGAGAGGAGGTTCAGGGAGCGGATCAGAACCAGCCTGGGATCTACACGGAGCACGTGTTCACCGACCCGCTGGGTGTGGAACCCACTGTCTCCTCTTCTGACACACGGAGGTGAACAATAATGTTGAACACCACAAAATCAATCATTTGTTTCAGAAAAGTTCACAATGTGCAGAGTCTAGGTTCTTTCTTTTTTTTTTGCCAATCAGAAAACAACTGTGGGTTTTTGATGATTTAGGGGCTCCAAGCAGGACATTGTTACTTCCTTACCAGAAGACTTGTCGGACCCATCAGAGGGGGAGGTCCTGAGGATGAGTAGCGCTCTCCCCACCATGTGGTTAGGGGCTCAGAATGGATGGTGAGCATGGTGACAGCCTTTAGGGGGTCGTACTGCTTCAGCAGAAAATTATCAGGGGTGGCTCTAGTAAAATGAAAGTGTGATGAACTGATCTGCCTTTGTTTGCCTCTCTTCCTCTCTTAAGTCTATATGTCCACTCATCTGTGGCTCGATGGAGGAAATGTCTCCATGCCATCAAGTTGAAAGACTCCATCCTCAGCATAGTGTGAGTATGCCGGATGAGTTTCTTCTTATTTGATTCAGAATAATGAGTGCAGTTGAAAAGAATATGAAAAGTTGTGTTGTTGAGGCAATGTGAGGTTTTGGTTCAAATTCGCCTAAAGTTTCTGTCTGGGCTGAGAGCAAGTAATTTACCTGGTAAAAATGAATTGTGTCTTATCTTTCTCAACAGTCACGTGAAAGGGAGAGTCCTTGTAGCCTTAGCTGATGGGACCATAGCAATCTTCCATAGAAGCATCGGTAAGTCTGTGGGTTAGTTTAGAGGAAAGAATTAAAAGAACATCTTTGCAGGATTTTTTAAAACACTGTCTTTTAATGGTTAATGTACAGTATGTCATTAGCATAATCTTTAATATTCATGCCAAGCAGATGGTCAGTGGGATTTAACCAATTACCACCTATTGGATCTGGGCCGGCCCCACCACTCTATCCGTTGTATGACGGTCGTCCATGACAAGGTGTGGTGCGGCTACAGGAACAAGATGTATGTCATCCAGCCAAAGGCCATGAGGATAGAGGTACAGCTACCATCAGTAGATGTTCTGCGTCTTTCTCTGCTCATCCAATGACTATTAAATATTATTTTATGTACATTTATGTATTTAAAATTTAAATATGAACATCATCTCATCTCAATCTGTCATGTCCGAGCAGAAGTCGTTTGATGCTCATCCTCGGAAAGAGAGCCAAGTGAGGCAGCTGGCCTGGGTAGGTGACGGTATCTGGGTGTCCATCCGCCTGGACTCCACTCTACGCTTGTTTCACGCCCACACTTACCAGCACCTCCAAGACGTGGACATTGAACCCTACGTCAGCAAGATGTTGGGTGTGGATGCATTTCAAGAATACTAACTCTTCTATTTATTTATTTGTAGATTTTTACAAACTCAAAAAAATCACCGGCTAGATTTAGACACATATACAGAATTTATAGCATATAACTTGTGAGTGCAGTACAGCAGTGAATTGCTAAACTACTAAAGTCCCTCCTCCAGATTTTTTTACCTGAGGCTTGAAATGATGTTTGCAGGTACGGGTAAATTGGGCTTCTCCTTTGTGAGAATCACAGCTCTGATGGTGTCCTGCAGCCGGCTGTGGGTGGGGACAGGAAACGGCGTCATCATCTCCATCCCGCTGTCTGAAGGTATGGCAGAGCTGAAACTTGTCATTTCTTAAAAGTAGGAATGAACATATTTATATTTAGAGGAACAAAATGTTCCATCTCTTACAGTGTGGCTGTCATGGAAAATAACTTAATTTGATTACAGCACTGTATTTTCTTTACATATGCATAGATATTTTTGCTACTTCTATTATTGTATATAATTGTTGTGTGGTCCAAAAGAAGCTTACATTGCACAGCACATTGTTTATGCAGGATAAACAAACCACTTAGAATATGTACTGTAGTTAGTTGGACTCATATATTTCAAGATACAACCTTTGCTTTCCTTGGAGAGAGACAAACCTGCTTCTTTTATCCACCCTCCTCTGTTGCTGACATGAACCCACAGACTGGTCTGCAGTCTGTGTGAGAAACTACACACAATCATAATCCTGCTTTGTCTACATTTATGGATGCAAAGTCTGTTCCACACATGTCTTGTTCTCACCCTAATTTGATTTTCACACCCCTGCTTCAATAACACAACTAAATACACAATTTAACTGATGAACCTGGTGTCATTTTGACTTATTCTCTCTTTCCTTTTCTTATTCTCCAGCTAACAAGACACCGGGAGCAGTAGTGCCAAATCGTCCTGGTGGCGCTGTGCGTGTTTACAGTGACGACGGTTCAGATGGCGCCACATCAGGCAGCTTCGTCCCGTATTGCTCTATGGCCCACGCCCAGCTCTGTTTCCATGGACATCGAGACGCTGTCAAGTTTTTTGCAACCGTTCCTGGTAATGACAGCCAACCGATTAAAAACTGCCCATCTCATATACTTTAAATTAATCACATATTTGTAGAGCTGCACCAATCGAGAAATACATTCTGACAACTGCTCAGTCGCAATATTTAGTTATTTTATCTATTTTTGTTGCTTTTTTTCATACACTATTAAGATCTTTTTTACTGGTGCTTCAGTAGAATGAAGTCTTCAGACTCCAGGAAACTCATTAGCCTTCATGCACTTAACCCAAAAAAATAAACAGCAAATAAATATTTGTAATGAAAATAATTGTTTATTGCTGGCCAGCATTTACACATCCTTTAATTATAATAATAAACAGGAAATAGATGTTAAATTTTCTCTTAGTTACTGTTATTTGTTTGAATCTGTTACGGAGTAAAAACTCCTGATCCTTCTGATTTTGCCACAGGTCAGGCGATGCCTCCTCCAGGAACTGCAGATTCAGGTTCAGATGACCCTGCTTCTGAATCCTCTGACACGACCTCTGACCCCAAAACATACCTGGTGATGAGTGGAGGCGAGGGCTACATCGACTTCAGGATGGGTGAGTGTCATCCTGCACCGAGGTCAAATAAAATAGTTTAGAATCAAGATGATGGAAAACAAAATACTAAATATTATTAGTGACAATCATGTCTTACGACGATTAAAATTGGTTAAAGTCTAATGTCTCCCATGTTGGTTTCCCATCATCTTCCTCCTCAGGTGACGAAGGCAGCGAGTTGGATGGTTTATCCGAGCCAACAGCTGGTCAGTCGGCACCTACTAAAGCTGAGCGGAGCCACCTCATCGTCTGGCAGGTCACAGCGCCTCACCAGTGAAAAGAGAAAGACGTAAAAGTCACAGACTGTGGTGTTGACACCAGGGCTGCCCACCGCCCCCTGCATGCCTTCGTCTTTTTAATTCCATATCACTGATTGTTCTCAATGCCCATGTAGTTGAATACTTTGTAAAAGAAATACAATTATTTTTAGTCCGTGTTTTGTACAGTTCATTCTTTATGAGTATAAAAAGGTTACGGCGTTGTTTGTGTCCACTTAAAGTATTAGGTGTCCATCGTGTGTTCCCTTCTGCTAGGCTGCGTGTTGTGAAAGCTGTTGCACACTAGAAAGAAAAGGCTCAGTCGACGCTACTGATGATGTTGGGTCGATCGGGGTTGTGTGCAGATGTTTGTTTTGTTTGTCGACAGAAAAGGGTAGGAATTTGAATAAAATTTGGGTTGACTGATATATATTTTTATTCAAAACATAAGACTTAAGATAATTTGTAAACCACATATCTGTTTGTGTGAGCATTAAGTGTGCGTTCACAAGGTTTATCTCGGGTTGAATGTTTTTATCATCAGGGGTCAGGTGTCAAATTATGCTGCCTACATTTAAAGATGTAGTCGTTTCAGTTCTTTGAATATTTTTTTCAGTCTACTGTCATCTGATCATTAGTAAAGCAGCTTGCACAAATCACTGGGGAATTCATTTATTTTGGGCAGCAGAAAACTTTAGGATGGAACGTTTCTTTAGACGGTTATACTGCTATCTAATGACACAGGTTTACATTTTTGATATGAGTAGCTTCTAAGCAGTTTACGTAGGTTTCCTGAGACTAGAGGTTTATGTACAGTACAGTAGGTTAGCATTGTCCTGCATGGGGACATCCTGTATCCTCATCCCTGTGTGTCTGCTTAGGCGTTTTAAACTCACTTGTGCTTCATCTAATTGGCACTTTAAAACGATACGTGTTCATCACGTAGCATTTGGAAGAATGATGATGGTAATGTATACAACACGGGTATGTACTAAAATGTACAAATTTTTCTTGACACATATCCCCAGTAACCAACGAATGAAAGAAGAGACACCATGAAACACTGTTTCATTGTTCTACCATCTCAGACGTCTTGTGTTTCTGGTCATTTGAGGCCACATGTGGGTCGTCTGCTTTGAGGAACAAGCTTGAAACAAACTAAAGATGATTTTAATGGACATGTCCACAGCTCTAAGACTGTCTCTCCTGATTGCTTCATCATTCCTTTTTGTTGTTGATACAAATGCATTTTTATTGTTACTTTGAACATTCTATGTATTTTGCACTCATGTTTGACCTTGATTGAATAATGAGTGTTTTGATGGTGGCTGTAAAACGCGGTAGTTGGACACGAGTATTGAGCAGGTGCTTTCATTTGTTTTTATATCTGAAAATTTGGGTCAGTCTTCTGTCTGTTTTAAAATGTAGATATTTTATTATGTTTTTTCTCCATTCCAGTATTTATTTACGTACTTTGTTATCGAACCTGTCAGGGTTCAGAATGTAACTTTATACACAAGCAAAACATTGTAGGAGAATGGTGCGGTCCAGCGCATTTAGGCGATTGTTAATAATGGTTCAATAAAATTAACTCATGACCATGAGATCAATTGTGCAAACAATAAGTTGGTTTTTGAACAAAATATCATGTACCAAGCTATGCATGTTTTTTTAAGAGAACATCGGTGTGTTTTCAGCCTAAATCTCAAAATGTTTAATGCCACCGTTTTGGGTGGGGGTCTATTTGTGTGTACAGTATATGTGTAGGTTACATGTGTTTAGAATGCAAGACACATTTGTCGGTGTGTGCTTGATTCTGTAACTGTGTGTGTGTGTGTGTGTGTGTGTGTGTGTGTGTGTGTGTGTGTGTGTGTGTGTGTGTGTGTGTGTGTGTGTGTGTGCGCTCATTGTCCGTCCTTCTGTTTTACCCAGATATTGGCCACAAACTGTCCAGATTCACTGGGTCCACCTGGACGCTATAAAAGTGTTTATTTCTGCTCATTGTTTACTAAAACTGCATCATAGCCTTATTTTTAACAGTCTATTAAAGTCAGTTTCATGGAAACATTTATGATGTGATGTGTCTCATTTTTACTGAATTAATTTATAGTTAATCTATATAGTTACTCATTCAGTTTCTCACCATCAGCGATGTGAAAACATTCTAATATTGTAGGTTTGCTTATTCCATATGGGCGATGTTGTTTCCTTATATGGGCAGGTTTCCATTGAGAAAATATGATGTCAGCATTTTTTGTGCACCAAGCAGGGGTCTACAATTTTTAAAGTTTACGCATGTTGTCATGATTTTTAAACACTTAACTTGTGCATGAGAATCAAATTTCTTGCGTCTTTTCAACAAACTGCATGATAAACTGAACGCTAGGTGGCGCTGTGTATTCAGCACAAACCACTCAGTTCCACAGCAATCAGCAGTTTGAAGAAAACAAGTTCAACCTCTTCATTGATTACACTTACTTTTTAAAAAAAAAACCCATTTGTGCAGTTTAAATAGCTCCATATAACAATATTACAGTTTCCCCACGTCCATAACAGAATACTAACTTTAATGGCACAAAATAACTCAAAACCTGCAACGAATAAAAGGAAGTAGTTCTAAAACAATGTCTCAGTCATTATGATAAAAGAGCTCGATCTTCTGTCTGTGTGTGCGTGTGTGTGTGTGTGTGTGTGTGTGTGTGTGTGTGTGTGTGTGTGTGTGTGTGTGTGTGTGTGTGTGTGTGTGTGTGTGTGTGTGTGTGTGATGGCTTCCTTTGCTCCCTGGTGAGCCCCGGTGCTGCTCAACTTGAGGACACGCTGCTGATTGAAGGAACGGCTACCGTTACAGTCGGTTTAGCCGTTACACAACCCCGTCAGCCCCGCTGCTGTCATACACGTCTCAGCCAGCAGGCGGCAGTGCTGCTCGACGGCCTGGAATGATGCAGCATCACCACGCAAAACAATCTCCATTACATCACAGCGTTAAGTCCACCCCCGCCTCCCACGCCGTCTCCTCTTCCTCCTCTTCCTTCTCCTCCTCCTCAGACAGGCGGGGGCTGACACACAATGCAAGCAGCCAGATGACGTCACAGAGCGCGTCGTCGCCCACGGGAGTCTCGAGACGGTAACATGCCAGCACGTGAGCTGCATTTTGGGATGCTGCTGGGAAAAAAAAACTCCTAGCAACGGTGTCAGAGCTGCATCCAGTGGATGGGATGGGAACGACAGAGAATGATTTCAACATCGGTTACAGATTCAGAAATGTTCTGTGGGAACATTTTGTACTCGGTGCAGCACAAGTGTTGATCATCAACAGAAAGGACAATAGACTTTAAAATGATTTAAACACAGTGCAGTCAGATTCTCCCCACAGATTCAAATACAGTATGGATTATATCAAATTAATTTAATTTTAAACGCATTAAAAAATGCTTTGGTGTGAAGATATGGATCAAGGTCCGCTTGACTAAAAGGTAATATGTGTCTTGTTATCAAATGGAATTATTTGCAACACAACGATAGAAACACAACGTACAACAGCCTCAAAGCTATTGGATAAAACGGATAAAGTAAAAGAACTTTTAGCCAAGTTTACTCAAAATGAAAAAAAAAAATATTTGGTTTCCTACAGATAATTGATCAACATAAAGAAAGAGGTATTTATTACATTATGGATGCTAATATTATTATTATAATATTATTTATTACAACCAATAAGCAGAGACGACTTCTCCCCTGTTGCATACCGAGCCTTCTCATTTAATTAGAATCTGTCAAGTAGTTTTTGTTCTTTCCTGCAAACAGACAAACCAAAATGCAGACGGTGAACCCACGACCTCTCTGGCAGGGGTTAAAATGGTGTTTAACATATATAATTAAGAATAATGGAGCCAAAACCAACTTTCATACACACAGCAACACTTCTTTTTTCATTTACCACCAGTGTGTATAAAAAACAAATGACTGAGGAGATATACATATATTTTACTTGAGATAATAATTTATCAGAGACATGAAATAAAGTCATGCCACATCAACTATAAAGTAGTTAGGAGTTGGGAAGAAATGGATTTTATGTAGACAGAGAGTGCAAAAACGACATTGCTGCTGCTTTTATTCTTCTTCTGATTCACATTTTCACACCTCGTGAAAGACATCCACACGCCTGCTTCAATGGCCTTCATTGGCAAGTGGACGTAACGTTTTCTTTCTGCATTGTTGGAGGTTATTAACTGCATATTTTCTGATTACTACTTTGTCTTATACTTGTTATTTTATAATATGATTTGATGAGACATTTAGTGGATGTGAAATAATAATCTTATTTCCCACTTGTTCAAAAAGTCTGATCAGTCTATAGACAATTCCCTCATGCCTTGGCTTGGGAAATCAATTTGTGCCATTGGATTATTTTTTGTTCTGTTGTGTTGAACTCTTTTGTGGGTCCAGCCTTAAGGTCTTTCTGTTGTTGTGGCTCATCCCAAGATAAGGATCATTACACTTGTTTTATTACTTTGGCTTTGAGTACTGATATTTTACTAAAAAAGAGCTAGATGAATCTTTTCTTCTCAAACAGAGACAGCTTCATGTTAACAAACAGAATCGCAAATGTGGCTAAAACCCAAATGTCCACAGACGAAGCTTCTCCCCTGTGTGTGTATTTATAGCCCTCTGCTGCATGTTGTGGAGAAAGCAGTGTCGTAGTTGTGATTTAACGTCTCCCTCAGAGAGGTGGTGGAGGTGCACAGTCCTTCACTCTGATGGCTGCGCTAAGTGTTTTTGAGCCAGTCCACCAAAACACGATGGCACTTTTGTAGAATGAGCTGAAACACGAGTCTGCAGATGAGGCCATGAAATCTCAAACCTCTTTTGCTCAGAAAACAGAATCAGACACATAAACGTGGTGAGTGGCACCAGCGTGTGTGTGTGTGTGTGTGTGTGTGTGTGTGTATTTATAGCAAATAACTAAAGTGCTGAGGGGACAGAAGTAGATTTGAAAGTGGGGACACAGTTTAGTGTGACACCATGTGCTGCCCAGCGGTGAGGCAGAGGTTATATATGGGTGCAAAGCAGGCGGATCCCTGTCCTCTCTCCCCCACTCATCTCCTATATTTAGTAAAGTGTGTGATTTAACCTTGTTTGTGAAATAGGAGGAACCCTGATTCTCATTTCAACTCTGCTGCCCTTTCTCTTTCAGTGTCGGCTGAGATTAGCCTCTGACTGATGCATATCAATCAGGCATCATGTGCATGCATGTATTTGTAGTATAAACATGTATGTGTGTGTGTTTGTATGTCTTTATGTAGAGTTTGTATATATCAGGGAAGAATGATTGATGCTCTCTAGGTGTCATCAGAACCCCACAGAGCGTGACAGTCCACCAGCAGTGGGTAACATTACCCACACTCCTTGCCCCTTTATTTGTCTGCCACGCCCCAGGGGTCTTGTTAGCTTTTCATCCTGTGATGTGGACAAGCTGTTGTCTCACTTTCTCCTGACCATTTTATAAAACTGTTCTTTTCTACACATAGACAGCAACTGGCCAATGCCAGGCTTTTGAATCAGTCTTTTCCCTTTTGAACGTTATGAGTCACAGAGCTGGCGGCGGTTTTCTCTCTGAAGACAAACTTCAGGGTTTCAAGGATTCTTTTTAACAAACCTTGATGTAGAAGTATATCCTTCTACAGATTCAGACAGAAACAACAACTATTGTTTCATACCTAGCTGAACATCATGATTGGCTTGTGTGTTGTCTGCGCAACAGCTTGTGAATAGCAACTCTATGCTAAACCTGGTGCGAAGACATTCAAAGCTCAGCCCAAGTGTCTTGATGGTTTCTGACAAGCACAGTTGTAATCTTCATGCCCAGTGCCCATGCCCACACACCGATGGGACTGTCGGTCTTAAAATGAGAAGTGTCTGGGCACATTGCTGTTGTGTTGCTTTTTTGAGACGACCAATAGAAAACCAGCTATGAGATTTTCACATGATCAACACAAGTGTTTATTACTGACCCCCTTGGCTCTAAAGTGAGAGACACATGTTCAGTGAGACACCACTCCTGTCACAGCGAGTTAACATTCAGCAGCTAGTAGCTCCACCAGGGTCCAGTCTGGACCGGCTTCTTCTGGGATAACTTTTAATGTTGTAATTTGGCACATGACAAATAAAGCTGGCATAAAATTGACTTGACTTGCTTTTGAACTATGAGTCAGGCAGTGTTACCCATGCATTTGAGTATGTACTCAAATCTACTTGCGGTACTGATAACATCCCTATAGGAACAACCTGTAAGCTGTAGCATAGAAATAAAGAAGGTGATGACAGGTGGTGACAAAGTGGCTGAAGTGTGAAGCTGCATCTCCGGGTGAGGTCATGGATCTCCTCTCCTCTGCGCCTCAATGCGAGGTGTCACTGGCGGAGAGCCTCAATTTAGAGTTCTTTGTATTAGATGTCTATAGACTGCCTGGAAACATCATTCACTTTGTGTTGAAGAGAATAGTACTGTCAATAATTATTTCCTTCAGGTTTATACAACTGTTTTTTCACGCGAAAATGCGTTTTATTATATTCTCCATTAAAGAAAGCAATGATGAGCACTCATATCTCTTCTTCCTCTATGAAGATGAAATGGATGTACATCATGACTCATGCATACAAGACAGTTTCTTGTTCTGAGGTCTCAGGGACAGACTTTAATTGTTAGACACCAGACTACACCCAGGTGGCAGTAATACGTAGGCTTCAGCTTCAGAACAATTACTCAGCTAGGTACAGCAACATAACATCCAAAATATGGCAAAGAAAAGTCTGTAGGATATTCACAGTGAAGGATAAGGAAGTACAAGGAATGAATTGTTAGCTTTGAGTAAAAGGAACTTAAAAAATATCAGTGATAAATCCCCCTTTAATCTGCAAAGTAATTGTGAAAAAGTACCGTTTTTCAGTATATATGAGGATTCAAGTCTGCAGTAAACATCTTTTTACCATTTCAAGGTTTAAAACACATTTCACACACGTAAGAGAAACAAGTTGTGATGGAAATGGCGATGTGTCGACTTGTTAAAATGCTAATTTGTGTGTGTGTCTCTTGAATGTCTCCATGAATCCTTTCCTGTCTGTTGATCATTTACAGCATTACCATAATTAAATAATGAACTACACACACTCACACACATGCATGCACAAGAGAAGTAATGATGTGTTTATGCTTTGACCTCTGCCCATTGATAAATTGTTGATGATGTCAAGGTAAATACAAGCATAATAAAGACAACTAGAGGTTTAGGGTTAGGGTTACCTGTAAAGACACCAACACTTCATTCTCTGTTTCATAGTAAACATTCTCTTTTTATTCTAATTGCACTATGAAATGTATTTCCATTCAGGTGGAGCGATGTTAATATGAATGACAATGTTTATCATCACTAATATAATTCTACTTTCACACATTCAAGATTAATTCTTCCTCAGGGATGGAACCACCAACCTTTATGCCGGTGGTTAAAGAGCTCACCTCTTCCTGTCAGGCAGTAAACAAAGGGCCTCTTTTTTACATCATTCGTAGTTTGATCAACCGGAATAGAAATCAGAATGTAAGTAGTAACAATTCAGAGCTGTGGAGGGTTGCATACCACTTATCGTCTGGGTCAGTTTTCTGGTCAGGCCCGTTACTGACAGTAACTCTGGAATCGAAAATTGGTTGCCTGGCAACTGGTCATGTTTTTTAGTAATGCACATAAAGTGTGGCCATGCTGCTCATTGTCCCTAGAAAATGCTATTTATAAAAATATTTGTTTAGGAGTTGAAAAGCACTTTAATCATTATAGGCTTATTAACGCTTGTTAATAGTGTTCAGCTCAACACATTTCTGTATTCAGAGTTTCAGGTCAGCTTTAATATTGGTTCCGCTACATACACACACAAACTAAGAGCTGAAATTGCATTTCCCTCAAACTCTAAAATGTAAAAGCTAAGAGCTAAAAATTTAAATGCGATCAGACATGATAGAAAAAAGAAACAACAACAGTCCTAATCTACATAATACACAATGGAGACTATTGATTCAGAACCTGATTATTGTAGTGCAAACGGCAGACAAGAGTGCAAAATGGCATTTAGAATAAATATTAAGTGACATAGTGTCAGTCAGTCCATGTGCTGTTTCAGTCCAGATCACAGGTTATCGACCATATACATGGCCATATACACACATCCTTACAGTAGCTTTTACACAGTTATGTGGTTTTCTTGTTTTTAAACTTTATATGTCTGTTTCAACTGTTTGCTCTGTCTCTCATCACACTTGTTTCTTGTTTTCCTCTGTCTCTTTATGTTTGTTTGTGCCGTGCGTATTCTCCCTGGTCCCTCACCTGCTGATCCACCTGTACATCCACATGTGATTGTCCCATCAGCCCAACAAGCTGCTACAGTGTTTAAGCATTGCAGTCATCATTAATCTGTTAGTACTGAGTGGCGTGATACTTCGACCGACAGTGAATTTTTGGTTTGGTTATTAAGGGTCTTTTTTGGAACTTTAGTTTAACTGTTGTTTGCCTGCAACCAGCATTACCACTGCCTGCCTACTCCTCTCTTGCCTTGTCTGGCTGACCCTTTTGTCCACAAGTTTTGGCTCTCATGTCCACAAGTATCTACCTGTCCTGTTCCACAGACAGTCCAGTCCATCCTCACAAATTTTGAAAACAAGCAACCTATTTAAAATGTGGGAATGTCATTTTATTGATCTGAAGGGTTTCCATCCTCCACATTATGACTTGTCATAACCTGACTGCTATAGGCGCACAAATGAATCCGTCCAGTGACATAAAATCAAGGAGATTTTATGATAATTTTTTTCAGACACCCTCTGACCAAAGGAAAAGAAAGTGGAAGAGAGAACCACATTTACAGCACATCCTCTGCAGTGGGAGAAACATTATATCACATTTTGATGAAAGTGCCTTCAATGAGGAACATTGCTGACTGTATGTTTGAAAGAAAAAGAACTGGATCATATTTCTTTGAAAAAGCAATTCAACATATTGCATGCACTGCAAAAAGATGCTGAAGAGAGTTGAGAAAAAGAACTTGTCACCGTGGCCCCATTACACCTATTGCTAGTTTCCATAAATAACACATAGAATTGTAAATTAAGGTGTGCTTATCCTCTGGCATACTTGCATATATGTGGAGGGAAATGCATATTTACACTGCTGACACACACACACACGCACGCACGCACGCACGCACGCACGCACACACACACTTACGCACGTACGCACGCACGCACGCACGCACGCACGCACGCACACACACCCACACACACACACACACATTGACATGTGCATAAGCACATGTTTTTCTGTCATGCAGTGTTGTGGTTGCCGAGCATCGTTAGGTGCAGAGTTATAAATCTCTCACAGGGACAGACAGAGACAGAGACAGAGACAGAGACAGAGACAGAGACAGAGACAGAGACAGAGACAGAGACAGAGACAGAGACAGAGACAGAAACGGAGACAGAGACAGCCTGACAGATAGGAGACAGGTCTGAGATTCACTTACTGTAATAGCGCCACATGTCTTTGTCATGTGCACTTAGCGGTGCAATTTAGCAAAGTCAATGCTGAACACAAATGCAGTTTACACTACGGACATGCATAGTGTTGGAGAGGTTCTGTTTAACTATAGTGGATATAGTAGACCACTTAATTTTTCAGGAAACCCGTAAAACTATACAAACACATGGAGGTTGAATAGTCTTCAGCTGGTTCTTGTCTTTTCTGAGAAAAGGCTTTGGTTCTGTCTGATGGTAACTCAGGTAAATGCAGATTACTATTAGTTATGACAGTTTGTCAGATGTTCAAATGATGCTCTGACCATCGCTGGTGGCTCCTGATGATTCTGGTTGTCCTGAGTTTTCTTTTTCCCCTTACATTTCTTCTGAATGAGCTTCCACAAGTGAGCTAAGAAATGTGCCAAAGATGTGTTCCCATGACAACCTCCATTCAGTATTAGAAACACGAGGTGTCAAGGAATATCTAGGTATGAATATGTGTGTCTGTGTGTGAGTGGGTGAGACAAACAGACAGCTGTGGGTGGAAACAAACTAAAATGAAACACAGAGAAACCGAGACATAAACGTAAAACATGATATTTGTGGTTGGAAAGGTTTGGATATGACCAGAAATCCAGATTCGTATTATTATTAAATATTATTAAAATGAATATATTTATTATTATATTTATTATATCTTATTCAACAACCCAAGGATGCATCGATTTAATGTCACATTATGAACGGGAAACACATCTGGGGTGCATTCACATTTTTGACACATGAACGCAAACTGACATACACACACAACCCAGCTCATCTGAGACAACCCGTTAAACAGTGTCATTATTTGCATCATGTTCAGCTCAGCAGTGAAAGACTTCTACAACTGTTTCTGCGATACAAGAATTTCTGGAAAAGTTGCAATACATTTTTTTTTAACACTGGATGGGGAAAAACAAATGTAACTGAGGTCATAAATGCCTTTAGATCATTAGCTTGGCTTGAAAATGCACTTATTTCATTATGAGCAAAACGGAACTAATTATTCTGTTTCTTGTGTGTCAGTAAGAAGCTCTTTATATCCTCTATCACAAGGTCACTATGTCCTTCTGCCATGTTTCTACAACAGTCCAGAGAGGACAAACCAAACACTGGAAACGGCCAAATGAGGGGAATTCAGTTTGTGGTAAATTACGACCACATTGCTAGATGTCACTAAATCCTGCACACAGTTAGTGATATTGGCTCTCGTGAAATAAATCATCTTGTGTCATATTTCTGGCTCAGCTGAACCTGACTATCTTTTTGTAATCTACTCTGCACTCCTCCGCTCCTTCTATCTTTCAGATATTTTCCTACCCAAAACTCCCTGTTCCCTCTCATCTAAATATCTCAAATAAATTGGAAGAGCGATGTCTTTTCCACATCTACGTGTGACATTCATTGACATTCTGTTTCCTCTAGCAAAAACACATCAAAAGTATTTCGAGTGTTCTTTTATTTTCTTTGACACACAACTCATATAAGCCCAAGTAAAACTTCAATGTGGTAATTCTGAGTTACAATCTTCCTGAAGCTACAAGTTATGAAGCCACCCTTCAGGAATGTGAATCTCTAGCTCATACGTGTCAAACTAAATGAATCCCTGCCTTTTCTCTCCCTATGAAATACAGCAGGAGGAACAACAGTTCTTTAGCTTTTACTGGGTTCTACATATTGTCGCAAAGCTGAAAGACACACACCAGGGCAGGGGAGAAAGATCGTACCAACCAAAGACGGTTGGTCCTTCTATTTCATGACAAGATTAATTAAATTGGTGGATTTTAGCTGGAGGGGAAAATATGATTTCTGACTCTACCAAAATCAATTTTGCTTTCATGTGAGATGGTACCTTGGTTTGAAGTGTGAACATAATAACACTGTGAGGAAGGACATGTGCTATTTGAAATCAATACAGTCAGATTTGGAGCTCAGGTATTCACGTCCATGAGGTGAAAATTTGGTGGATATCAGAATTTGAAAAGATTAAAATGGGATTTGCTGAAAAATGTGTCTCATGTGGAGAATCTGTGCAGAACTATTGATCATTTTATTTATTTTCCTCCTCTGTCTTTTTAGGAAAAGATAATGACTTGTTTTTCTGCAGGAGTTTGCACACCCCCTCTGGGTCTTGCTGGCGTGATGCTTTCTTAATGGAGGAGAGTCGGCTGGTGTGAAAATGTCAGTTTCGAAACTGTGTGAGCTGAGGTGCAGGAAGCACTTCCAAACCTGAGAGACCTTTTACTTTTACAGCTGTATAGATACCCTCTACTCACACCTTTCCAACCTTAATGGGGGTGTTGAATGTTGAAAGTGACTGCATCTCACAATGGTGAACTACTCTGGTGGTTTTAGATTTCTAAGGCTTTTTTTCTGTACTTCACAGGAATGACTTCAGAATCCTGCCCTGTCTGACTCCACCAGGGTTATGACACCAAAGAGCTTACATAGGCAAGTGACACGTTATGTCCTGTATTTCTGATTGTATGTATGTATTTGTGTTTGTTTCTAGGCAGTGACGCAGGATCATAATAATGTCACTATCTGTCTTTCAGTGGATGCTAGCCTTATCTCTACTGTATTTGGTTGGTAATGTCAGCAAGGGAGTAAAGCTTACCTGTGAACCCACAGAAAAACCACTGTGTTGCTATGAATCATGTTAAGTCTAATCTAAATGGTTGAAAGCACTTTTTCATATTATATAACGATGATGGAAGAGGAACTGTAGTCTTACACAACACTACCCATCCAAACAATTGTAAAACAAGATTTTCAATTGATTGTGTTACTACGATGGATGAGCTGGCATCTTACCCGGGGTGTACCCTGTCTATTGCTCATATCCAGTTAAATATGCTCCAGGAGACTCTTGGCCCGTAGGGTGGATAAGCAGCTGTAGAGAAGGCGATTGGGAACGTCTCGTGTAAAAGAAACTGAATGCATGAATTTAATTGTTTATCATGCATTCAATGTCTTAATTTAATTAAAGTATAAAATGCTGTCCGTATGTATAGTATCTTATATGTTGTTCAGATACAATACTATGCATACATAATTCCAAAAAGCTCAAATACTTTTACTTCATGGCTGATTAAGGTACCATTATAACTTTACCGTCTCTACACTGACACAGATCACTGCAGCACCTCCCAGCTCAGGTACCAGGCCATGTCAAAAGGTCAGGAGTTAAACCTGAAATGCCAGGAGATGAATCATGAAGGAAAGTAGAAACAGCTGCTAGTTTATTCTATTTCATTAATCTAATTACATTTTATGGAGTCCAAATGGAAAATTTTACCCATTTGGACATCAGGAAAATTACTTGAATTAAATAATTTGACAAACTGCTTTTCATTCATTTTCTAGTATTCTGTACTATGTACATTAAAGGTAACGCTTTCAGACTGTTCTAATTAATTTGCCTGGTAAATTAATTTTTTTCCCATCTGCTCAGGCTTGGATGTGACCGCCTCAGGGTCTCAGAAAGGACTGCACCTGAAATGACAGATCAGTGGGTGGTTGAGGCTGGGCGCTCCTGTCTGACTGGCCTGTGCTAATCAGGAGCTTAGCTGAAGTAGATTTGCTGTCCAGCCCATTTGACCAGTCACATCCTTGAGGAGAAAGTCTGGGGACATAGAGATTGAGAGGGTGGCTTTCATCAGAGTATGAATAGCAAGTCTAATCGCCTCAGGCCAAGTTAACCAGTGAGCTGCAGTGCTAAGTTTACGCCAGATTCGCGCCTCGTGTAACAACCAGAAAACTGCTCTACTGGGCAAAATGGCGACCCACAGTGGGAGGGGATTGAGATCAGCTTGATGTTTTATACTAGACAGAGAGTTTTTGCTGGTCCATCTTCAGCCTTTAGAAAGAGCAACATAGGAATTTATGTAATGGATGTTCTATTGTGGATAACATTAAACTTTTCACAGAACATTTTCAGTGATTGGTAGCAGGTTTTTTTTTTAGAGGTCTAAGTGTTTTGGAATTATAATATATTATTAGTATAAATATATAAGGTCATTAACTGTATCTGTAAAGAATTTGATTGATGTAAGAAAAATGGTGACACAGTTGTGTGTTTCGGTGGACGCTCCATTGTCAATGTGCCTCTGAACATCTATGTCAAACTCGTAACATGTTTCAGCATGTCTGTTTTGTGTCAGCAAAATGACACCCCAAACATTTCTTTTATCTTCCCATGATGCTGTTATACTTGGGTTTACAGTATATTTATGTACATAATGGCTGTCTGGTATTCATGCTGTCATTAGGCTGTGTGTTATTTCTTCCAACATGTTACTAGATGATATTAAAACAGAATAAACTGACGTACTGTGTCTTTAATATTGACTGGATTAGTATTGACCACCTTGCCATGCTATATTTCATACAGTGCTGCACACAAAGAGAGGAAGCAGTCCAGTATATTAATAATGTATCTGTGATGTTGAGATATGCTAGTTGTCCTCTTTCAGGTCATATTGTCTTTCACAGCTTGCTAAACACACATTGCTGACAAGCATTTCAACAGAGCCGTGTGCATGTATCTGTACGTTTAGCTCATCTATATATTCATATGTAGAACTTGCTGCAGACTTTTTCCGAAAGGATGGAAGTAATTTGAGAACTGCGGCATTTTTGCTTTACAATCTAACACAATAAGCATCATGTCTTTATGATTTATTCGTACACTCAAAAGAAGCATGTAAATGCAGTTTTGTCTTTCCTTCAAAAAGGTTGCAGTAAAGGCTAAGAATCTGCATAAAATATGTTCTGTAATGAATGTCTCCGAACTGAAAGTCTTTCCCCTTGATGAACTGGCCTTGAATATCAATACTGACAGTAAGAAAATCATTACTGTGAAGTGCCCAGGTCCTTCAGGATAAAAAAAAGATCTGAACTGACCTTCAATAATCATCTATCAGCTTGAGAAATGTGTTAGTTTTAATTGAATCCTGTCACTCCTCACATGATATGAGGGCACTGCATCCGAACCCCTCCATCCATTTGCTGTTCATATTTTTTTCTAGTCTGCATTGACTCACCCTGTCAATATTTCTGATACATAAAGGATCTATTAAAATTCATGAAGGACACAGGTTTGCAGTTCAGGGAGTAAACAAAAAACGAGACATATTATCAATAGTCTTGCAGTTTTCTTGAAAAAGTTTACTTGATTTTTTAAACATATCTTCGGAATTCACAACAATAGATACCTAGAGAATCAACATTTTATGTCCAGAAAATTTAAAGAGGATTACATTTCTGTAAAAGTAATATTTTCAAAAGAACCAGCTTTTGGTAAAACTGCTTGCATATTTTATGAGGCTGTGGATGAATTTGAGAAATAGTGCATTTTGAAAGGAATGGAAGGGGATGAAACTGAAAGATAAGGTGATAAGATGAGATGAGATGAGATGAGATGAGATGATATAACAGAACACAATGTGATGTGATGCAATGCAATGTGATAAAAGACATGACAGGACAGGACAAAATGATATAAAATGCAATACATTGTGATACAAGAGGGTGAGATTAAAAAGTGTAAATTAAGACACAATGTCTTTATTATCTGTCAATAATCCATGCAATGCTGCACAATGTCCAACAATGAAAAAAAAAAAATTAGTAAAAGGATTATATAAAACACATACAGGTATATCACATAAAACACGCATTACTGAAGTTACATCATATCAGAGCACATGTCGTGCGCATGTCATGAACAGATGAATAAACAGTGCATGCTATGTATTGTAGTACATAACAGCAGGAGTCAGGACTAAGCTGGCTGTGTGATGAGTGTGACTGATGCAATAATACATTAAAGGTTGACATGTGAAAAACAAAACCAGACTTACAGAGTTCTAGTTGGGTACAGCTAGTTTTACTCCTCTGTTTCTATCGCATACCATTTTTTTCACATTCACTCATCCAGAGTAACAAAATATATAAAATGAAAATCTGTCTTAGAAGACTGCATATCAGGGCTGATGGCAGAGTAATGAAATGTTATTGCTCATGTAATAAGGCCTCTAAGGATAGCGACGATGTTTTGAACTGGTTGTTGGCCAGTAGCTAAAACTGTGAATGTGACAGGTCACGACAGACTGGAAGCCATCAGCAGGGCTATTAATGACTAAGCTCCATCCATCCTCATGCAGATTAGCACTGTGCCAGGGTGCTTGAGAAATAAACAACACAGATAGAGTGGTTCATTTTTGTCTGACAGCTGCATAATCTTTTTTTTTTTCAGAGCCTCCATTGGCTTCTATCTTCTTCCTTTCTTCAATATGCTGTTTTTTTTTATTTGCATTGCAATTTCCCTAAAAATATCTGTATCCTATCTCCTCTCTCACTGTAGCCTTTATTCTCTCTGTCTCCTCATTTCCCTTTTGGACAACATAAAGCTTTTAAGGGACACTGGCTTCTTATAAAATATTCACACCACATATGTGAACTTCAGGAATCCACTACAATACAGACCGCATTTATTCTTTCCTAAACCCAGACAATGTCTAATCCAAACCTAGCTCAGCCACAAAGGTATGATAAAGGCCAGTACAGCTGTCACTTGTGGTCACTTCAGGGGTCTTATATGTTATGTAGGAGTAATTAGTGGTTGACTTATTCAGTCGTGAAGACAGATGAGAATGGACATGCTGAGTAATACTGTCTTTTTCCCTCTTTCTCACAGTCAGACATTCAACTATTCACAGGAAACAGTTCTGTGTTTTTATTTCAATCCGTCCTACAGTTGGTCTGCTGTTGTTTGCTATGTGCTGACGCGGTCAGTGTCACATCAGTAAATGCCATGACCAGGTTGAACTCTTAAGAATGTCCAAATTAGATATAAGACTGTCTGATTTTACTTTTAAGGAAACCCAGCAATGATTCAGAATAACCTTAAACCTTTCTGCCTGTGAGCAACTTGATGCTTCAACCAGCAAAGAGAAAGTATGATGGCAAAAGCATCCGTGTGTTGGACCTCAGAGCAATAAAAACCTTTCAGTGTGTGGCTATGCTAGAAATGTGCGTCATCGTCATGCCAAGCCAATCCGGAGCAGTTGGGGTCAGGGATAGTCATGGCCTAGCAATAGCAATCGCAGCAATGCTTGGGTGAGGTATGTTCTTTTTCCACTCTTTATATAGAAAAGAAGAAATAAAATCATTATAATGAACACACTCGGAATAATTTTACAATGTTGATTATTTTAATCAGAAAAGTTGTGTTTTGTCATTTACAGGTTGTAGATATGGATTTCAAAATGTCTGTATTGTGAAGCTGTTACCCATGGCAACAGTTTCATAACATACTAAGAGAATTTCCATTCTCAAACAATCTAATGCTCCACAAGATGATAAAGTTACGAGATACGATCTGAGGGCATACTTGATAACAGGTTTTACAACTGTGGTGACGTGGTCCCTCTTATTTAAACACAGATAATTTTATTTTCATCAACTGACGCTGAGTAGAATACAAACATGAGGAGTGTCGATTAGAAGTTTGACCGACTCTACTGAGTAAACATTAGTTTACTTTGTCTCAAATAGCACGTCTGACTTTGCCTCACATCAACTGCTACCTGACTCAACCTGGGGTTGTGTAAAGATATGAAAATAATAAAAGATGCAAAGGGACTGAGTCCATTTGTTTCAACATTTGGAAACTGATTTAAATGACATTTGGCCAATTACCTTTCAGGTTGTTTTGTAGGCCTAAAGTTAAATGGTCCTCAGACAACGTGAGGCACAAGGGGAAAGGATGAAGCTTGTGTGAACGAGAACATATACATTCTGTTGTGTACAGTCAGTCATGTTTAGATGTTCTTTTTTATAGCAGATAGTAACTCATGGCCGTGTACCTCGTACCCTGAGGTGTCACTGGAGACTATGCTTTATGAGAGCCCTGAGGGAGACCGAAAGATTGGATGGACACGCCTTTATACCTTGAAGGTCACCATGTTTGTTTTGCACTGCTGTGGAACAGACAGCAGACCCTCCCACTGCATTTATACTACATCTAAAACAACAGAGCCTGAAGCAAACAAACAAAGCCTGAAGCATATTTGTCATAATGAAAAAGAACCAAAATATATTTAAAAAAAAGTAAAAACATTTCATGAGCAAAGTCTTTACAAATTGATTTTGTTTCAGTGGGCAGCATTTCATTTTTCATCAACTCTGTGATGGAGGATTTATGCCACCCCTGTCTAAAAGTGCCCTCGCCCTGTTCTTTATGGCACTAATATGAATCAGTGTTGGAGTGCAGAAAGCAGAGGGAGGGTAATATGTCCACTGGCTCACCTCTAGCACGCCTATTATTCTGCCTTTACAGCAGGTTCCTCTCAGGGTCCAGCATGCATTATAGATGGTAAAAATGTACAGACCATAATGTCGTTACACTACACTGATTTTTTTTTGGGGATATGGATATAAGCTCACGGGGTAAAAATCACCTATATAAAGTAGGCGATGCAGTCCCATCCTATAAACTGACCAGCGAACATAGATTGAATGTTATAGACCTCGAATCCTTTGTCCAAATCGTAAAGGAACCAACTCAAAATAACACATTCAGTCAGAGTCAAAGACTATTACGTTAGTACTTTTATATTAATTATACATTATAAAAAAATGTCTGCTGCCATCTTATCTTAGACTAATGATGCATTATGCGGACAAATGTATTAGGACACCTGAGCCTGATGCCTATAACATTGACTTGTACATTCATTAACATGGGTGTGCAGGTATTGATTCTATGCAGGTCAGTCAAACTCACTAAAACTCACCCTTGTGAACTCGGCTCCTTCACTCCACCATTCTCTCTAGTCCATCACCTACATCAGTGTCTAAGCTCCATCAAGTGTCCTATTGGTCGTTCAGCTTTACAAGCCATCTCAAACACAATGACGTCATGACAGACTTGAATCACCAAAGGGACATACACGTCATTTTACTTTATTAATCATTTTATTTCTGAAGACTCTTTTGATTGAAATACTGCTGGTGAGTTTGGAGCTGATTTGGAAGAACATTAGAAAGACAGTAGCGTGTGAATTTGTGAGAAAAAAAAAAGTCGAGCCTCATCTGAATAGTAACCAGTGTGTTTGTGTGTCCCCACAGTGAGCTCATATTTTACTTTAAACTACCTGCCGTCTCCCCTCTGCACTCAATTAAAGTGCTATGCCACCACTGGGCCTTGTATAGGTGAAGCCAAACAGGCTGCTGTAAATGAATTTATTACACAGCAGCGGAGCTCAAGAACCTCTTCTTCCCGGCTTGATCTTGTCAGCTTTTGATCTGTAGACAAATGCTGTGCACTGAACCCCTTACATTTCATTTGCAAATGGGTATTCAAAATCCCTGGATGTGTGGTCTGTGAACATTTTCACATAAACTGATTTACATTTCAGTGATTGCTTGGAATATGAAAATGAGGGGCAAGAATTTGATGAATCGTATGAGCAGCATTTATCATTAATTACTTGTTAACTAACTGAGACATAAAATTGCTGGAACCCTCTCTCTCTCTCTCTCTCTCTCACACACACACACACACACACACACACACACACACACACACACACACACACACACACACACACACACACACACACACACACACACACACACACACACACACACACACACACACGGCCTGTATTGACACTCACTGATTTTTTTAATGCATGTAATAGTCATTACATGTCGTCTCGTTCAGATTGTCTGTACTGTGCCAC
Organism: Antennarius striatus; assembly: GCF_040054535.1. Lineage (NCBI taxonomy): Eukaryota > Metazoa > Chordata > Actinopteri > Lophiiformes > Antennariidae > Antennarius > Antennarius striatus. The sequence continues at coordinate 10,699,173 of NC_090791.1, read as the reverse complement.
CCCTCAATCACCATGCACCATATGTCTGACAAAAAAACAGAAAAACACAAAAAATGATATGACATGATATGATATGACATATGATATTATATTATATTACACTATATATTTTGAGTTGATATACACAATTTCCAATGCAATGCAGTCCCATCTACATGCCTTGTCAGAGTCTGCCTCCTTAAACCTTGCTGTGCAAACATGCAGGTCAAGACCTTAACATATTGAAATGAAAATCCACTTCCGTAGATTGAATCATAAAAAAATGACATATTGCCATCAGAAAGGAAAGGTGCTTTAATGCGGATCAATATGAAATGCCTCAGTTAATCAATATGTTGTCATGCTCTACCTGCAAGCTCCAATGTGCACTGATGTTCCTCCTGCAGGATAGGACTCCTCTAATAATAGTGATCACATGATATTCATTTGGACTTGAACTGCTGCTGCAATGCAAAGGACATCCACAAACCTCACATGCCTATTTCCCCCTCCCTCCGCCCTAAACAGAAGGTAATAATTGCCTATTTTTATCATGCGTGCTAACATGTCATGTTTCGGCCTCCTGTTAATCTAAAGCTGATAAAAGATACCCAGCAGTGCTCCTTGCTAACCTCACTGTTTACTTTTCCGTCTCCTTTTTTTTTTTTTCCAACCCCTTCATCCATCTGTCTGTCAGTGTTCCCTCAGCTTGAGAATGCAAGCAGATGGAAGGGGAGTGTACCGTCAGATGCCAGGTGGTCAAGTGATAGAGGGAGTACAGAAAAAAGGGATGGAGGGAGGGAGTGGGGGGAATCAAAGAGTAATTCTGTGCTCATGGTACAGCAGAGCAGTCTGCTCCGACCTGTGATTCTGTATCGCTGACTCTTCCCTGAGCTGCTCCTGGATAACTGAGTTGATTTTTCCAAATCTTTGACCTTGCTTGCAGTGGGTGATGTTGAGAAATCACCTGATGTTTTTCTACACTTGTCCTCTTTTCTTCATCTTTACTAATCTTAAAGTAAAATCTTAAAGCCTAGCATTTAAATACATGGATTCTTGCACTTTCGTGATTTAAAACTAAAACTGAAGCCCTTATCTCATCTCCTGAAGCTGCAGCGTGCTGAATTAAACATTAGAAGGGCATTATAGTTTACTCTGACTGCTGACTGTATGTTCCATTTGTCGAAACAATGAGAGCCAACTCTACCTTACATTGCTCAGTGTCTTGCGATGGTGTTATGTCTAGACCTGTACCTCCACCTTTCCAAAAAAAGACAGGAAAGGTGGAGTTTTCGAAAGGTTTGGAATCAATTGCAGTCACTCGAAGGCCATCATTTGAGTGCTGATAACTCAGAGGCACAAATACAAACAAAAACACAATATCTGTGGAAACAGACTCTTGTTTGCATGATTAATTCCCCTCTTGCGCAATGCCTCTTCCAGGCTGCAGTGGTTGCTTTGGGGAACTTCATATAATGGATTAAAATGTACACTTTGTGCCTGTAGAAAGGTCATGCTTTAGAGAGTTCATTTACCCTGCTCTCATGAAGGGAGATGAGGGGGAGGAGCAGGGAGGCTGGCAGATATCTGTGCTTGACGTTGCCGTTGTGAACAACCTGGCAATGGAGGATCCCTGTTTGTGCTGTTAACCCTAGTTTCAGGACTTTGGCAGCCTCTTCCTGCATGTGTTTGTTTGTGCTTTTATGTTTGTTTGTATACAGCATGTTAGTTGACAGTGAAGACTGTCCCAGTGCCAGCTGGAATGATGAAGGGTTCATCTGAAGCGGGAGGTAGAACATATACCAGCAGGATGCAACTTCAACTAAATGAGGAGTTACATAAACCATATGTACTGGGACACCCGGGCTTTGCTGCTACAGGAAATTTCCTGACATCTGATTCTACATAAATATTAAAATTGCCTGGTGTCCCATTTACAGTAATATCAGCTAACATTGGGCGGGAGGTGGGGTACACCCTCAACAAGTCACTAGTTTATCACAGGGCCACAAACACTCATTCATGCACACATTCACACTTGCGTTCAATTCAACACACACAGACAAGGGAAGAACATGAAAACTGCACAGAAATGCTTCAGATGGAATGGAAGGAGCTTCATGCTGTCAGACAACAGTGTTACCCATTGTGTCAGCATGCTGATCCCATTCAGAGGTTATTTAACTGGTAAAACACACCAGAACAGAAAGTCATTTATCATATTTCTATTTATTTATCCATCAGGGAGGAGACCCAGAGGCAGACCCAGCACTCACAGGAGAAATTATATCTCTCGGTTGGCCTGGGAGCACCTTGGGATCCCCCCCAGCAGGAGTTGATGGAAGTGGTGGGAGAGAGGAGAGTCTGAAGTTCCCTTCTCAAACTGCTGCCCCACCGACCCGGAGCCAAATAAGCAGTTGAAAACGATAACAAGGTATTTCTACTTATCTCAGGAGATAAAAGATGAGGTACATCCTACACTCCTATATACATATATGTACAGTATATAGTGTGTAACAAAATTGTTTAAATTGAAGTTACACAACTCTCAAAATTGAAGGTTTTGAGAGTTGAGCATGCAACTTTGACAGGCAGCCCCCATTTTCATCTATTACGCAACAAAGTTTGCTGGGATGCTCATTGTGACTAATTAGGGGTGGATAACAAGGGATTAGGATGAAAAAGTATTTGAGGTGGAGACGGTGGCAGATTGTGATCTAGGGCCAGATGGCAAGCGCAGAAGAAAAGAGCCAGAGCCAGCATGCTCAAGATTTACAGCAGGAACATCTCCTCTCTTACAAAAGTTAGCCTCCCTGTAAGCCCAGTACATCCAGCAGGGCTTACTTTACGTCCTGGAATGTTATTTTAGGGAGTTTTATGTGATGTCCTACCTGGTGTACCCCGGTTCCGTTCACTACATTCCATAAAGCTCTACATTCCCATTATACATGGTGGGTTACAGCAAAATTTAATTTCTAAATTGCTAAAATGAGTTGAAACAGAACTGTTCTCATTATCTCAAGATAAAATGACTGCTGTATGAAGGTTTATTAAGAGATATGCTCTCGTCATTGGCTGTTTGTCATGATATCAAAGCTCAAACACATGGCCGTCTTCCCGAGCATCCCCAATGCCTGGCTAATTATTCCCCACAGAAAAAAGGGGGTAACTGTGAAGCTGTTTCAAAAGAAACTGCACCGTCTTTGTTTCCCTGTTCTTGAGATCTATTTTAAAATCTGTAATAACCAACTTTTGGCCACCGATGGCTCAAAGATATGAGCACTTCTACCAGATGATGAGCAGAATTAGCATTCATTTAGCGTTTTGTTCCCCGATCAATAAGTCACATGTTCTCTCTCTCTTTAGCTTTATTTTTGGTCTCCACCATCTATGGAAAATATTGAATGCTCCACAAAAGGCCACCAACTACAGCTTTTCACTTACATATTTCAAGTGTTTTTTTCTTGCTGCTTTAATGAATATTGTAGGTCGACATACAATGCTCCGGATACACAGACATCATGTGCCATCGTTTTAGTTTCTGACATACTAAACAAAACCTGTTAGTACATTGACTAAAGAACTGTAGCTACTTTTAGGTACTTTCATTTAATGTTACTTCCTCTTCGTTTAAGAGAGAAAGATGGTGGTTTTACACCACATTAATGACACAACATTTTTTTTGATCACCTAAATATTAAGTACATGTTTCTACACCTACAAGAACTTTCACTTTCAAGTAGAGTTTCCTGATTGCATTTTTCAGATTTTATTCTTAAAGGCTATAGTATTTATTCATAACCATAGGATCTATTGTAGGCTCTTCTTCTGTATTAAGGGGTATAATGCTCCACTGGAAGATTAATCTGGCTATCATCGTCGCATTACATCACTCCTGTTCTAAATGAGTTTCCTCAACAGCTTAACCCTGTTAATTTCATGGCAGCTGGTTCGATTCATGTATTGTCCTCTAATCACAAGTAATGGAGGATCACAGTGGCAAGTGATCAAATTTATCCTCAACCCAACACCAACATCAGACTTATTTTGTCCAGCAAATCATTATTAGACAGGGGTGAATGATGTCAACAGACAAAATTAACCACTCACTCCACCCCCCCTTCCTCTAACACCCAAAAGAGCAGGGCACACAACCATACTGTGTTCAACACTCAACATCAGTTCTGTTCTCTACTCTCCTTTCTTGGTTTTCGATTATGGACAAAGTACCTAGAAGTACCTGTTTCTTTTAGTACCACCTCTGTTATGGTCCCAAAACCAGAAGAAATCGGGTATTTAAAGAGCTTTTGAAACATTGCAGACCACTGATCTGTCAAAGAGAGTCTTTGCCGTGTTGTTAGCACATCATCATTCAACATGCCCATGGCTGCCATTTTAGCAGCGAGGCTTTATAGAGGCCATTATATTTATTTATTGTGGTTCAGATGTTCCTGTATTTGATGACTGACGAGATGATCGCAAGGGGTGGATGTTAGGAGGTCACCATGACGACAAGCTTTCCTGGGCCAGTACTATCATTTAATGGAAAAAACACCAATGTAAGCGTAGTAGAAAAGAGTCAAGTCAAAACATGTGTCTGTGTCCAGAGGAGAAACTGGTCAGGTGATTTGATTGGTTTTCACAGATAGAGTGTTCGAGGGGAAAGACATTACTTACCTAAAAAGATCATGTGGAGTCAGACCCTGATAGATGCTGGACTGTGTTACTTAAATGTACTTTCTGATGGATCACCAGGACTTGTTGGTATCTATTTAGCCGTTGCTGGGATTTGTGTCACAGTGGTGCTCAGTGAGGACACCAGCATTCCAAGGGGTGGGGTCATAAAATCTACCAATCACAGAAAGGGGAGGAGAAGTATCCCTACCTGGCAACAGACCCTGCGGGTCTCCCATTGCTCTGCTGGATTCTGGTGTACTGACAGAATAGCCAGAGCTCATGGAAAAATTCCTGGCCTGTTCCACCAATACTATGATGTCAGACCCCAAAACACACCGTAAAAAATGTTTTCCACCACTGAATGGGACACCGAAGTATGGTAGTCATCATCACGTTGAAGTGTGTTTTGAGTTTGCTGTGTTGACATAGCAAAGAGGGGAATGAGCAATGAGGCAGCAAAAGTACATGAGGGACAGTTAACAAAAATGTCAGGAACAAGAAAGACAGAGGGAGGTTTTGTTCCCACAAGTACATTTTCTCTGTAGGAGGCCCTCCAGTGCATTTTTAGGAAGTTTCCAAATACACTGGCACAGTGAGTGAAACATTAACATTCCTCAACCCTTGTTATTGCCAAAGGAACAACAGCTGGAATCAAGATAAGGAGGGATCTCAACGGTCAGCCTGTCAGCATGTGTGCGTGTCACTGCTAACAGAATGTGTGTGTGTGTGTGTGTGTGTGTGTGTGTGTGTGTGTGTGTGTGTGTGTGTGTGTCTGCTTGCCTGACATGTAAGCACAAATGAAGGTGTGTTAATAAATAGGATTAATACATGTGCTTTCACTTCCAGTGTGCAAGACACGCCCAACGTCACGTTCCTTATTAAGAGCTCCTTCGACCCTAACCACCCTTTGGTGTAATCTTATCGCTGCTTCAGGGTTTCATTTATAAGTCTGAAGGTTTGGGTGTGAGAGAAATATTCACACATGAAAATGTTTTTCATGCATGCAGAATACTTTGTCCTTGAAAACGTGGCTTGGAGGTTGTGCACCCCCCCCCCCCTACAGACTCCTACACCATTTGTTTTTGCTGTTGACACTTCTCTTAATGCTGAACCTGTAAATCACTGAGCGACGGTGGCATTAGCAATTCCTGCAATGATGGAGATTGCTGAGCACACACTGAGACTATACACACCGCACATCATTTACTTTTCTACCTTTCATGCTGTTGCATAATTTGGAGTAGTGCTATCACATTTCATCAACAGCAAGTTTTAATTTTTTAAAGAACTACAGCATCATTAGCATCATTATCACATCACTCAAAAACGATATCTAAATATACTCATCTGGATCAAATGCAGGCAGGGATACAGGAATGGGAGTTAACAGGAGCAGCTGTTCGAAAAAATTGCTGGAAGGACTTGAGTGGGGAAAAAGGATAAACATTTCCAAAGTTGGTCATGTTTATTGAATTTCCCAATCCAATACCAGACTAAGTGGCTTGGTGCACCACATTGCAATTTTGCAAATATAGCTTTCTCCTTATCTGGATGTGATTTACATTGCCACAGGAATTTGATGCAGTTTGCAATGGGTCACAGGTTGTTGCATGTATAAATTATATATAAAACATGTTTTATACACATTCATTACAACTAAAATATTCAGATAGATTAAGCTTGGGAGGTGTATCTAATCTATCTATCTATCTATCTATCTATCTATCTATCTATCTATCTATCTATCTATCTATCTATCTATCTATCTATCTATCTATCTATCTATCTATCTATCTATCTATCTATCTATCTATCTATCTATCTATCTATCTATCTATCTATCTATCTATCTATCTATCTATCTATCTATCTATTTATCGGATGTGCATTCCCACAAATTTCAGTGAAGAATAATGTATAACAATAAAGTATAATTATAAGTGAATTTTACAATACAAGCATCTTAAAAAAAACTTTGCTAGCAATAGATTTAAATAATTCCATTTGATATGTTCTATATGTGGCTTTCATTATTCTGAAAAGACCGATGTTGTTATTCTCAGGAAGGAAGTCTCCACCTATCTGGCAAACCAAGTCATTGTTTGAAGATGACTGCACAATTAGGATGAGGCACATGCCTGACTTCTGTCTCCTCATGCCAACACTGGGTGAGCAGGAATACATTCAGGATGAACATTCTTAAACAAGGTCAAAAAGTAAGAGAGAAAGGCAGATTTTTTGACTGTGTGAAATGTTTTAGGGCTGCTTTTTAATATTCAGCCAAATGTCAGAATGCAAACATCACAAGTACTCATCAGCTGAAAATATAGAACAGATGTGCAGCTGCAGGCTGTGGTCTGGCGGGTCAAAAGGAAGCAGATGGACAGACTGAATGAGAAATAAGAAAATATGTCGCACAGACTGCCAAATCACAGAGCAAAATTTCCACCAGCTACACAATGTGAATCCCAAATTGGACTCGTACTTCAAGGTGCAAAACCATTGACGTTTTTTTGCTTAGCTGCACGTCATGCGCATGAAAATGAAGCCACTTGTGTGAAATATCAAGTGTTACTATTTCTGATACTCAGGTTGTATCTGGATGATAATCACCAAACAACTTTAGCAAAAAAAACATCTCAATTTAAGATGTTGTACAAAAACACAATGTTTGTTGTGTGAATGTGAAAGAGAGCAGCTTATTCATTCCTATCCAAACATGGCACAAGCCTGAGCTTCGGTTCCATCTTCCATACCAGAGGCGGTTTTAGGGTCAGTCCTTTGGGGGCTCAACCCTCCGAGATAGTACATATTTACGTTTGCAGGATTTTTGCATTTTGGTGTATGACCGAAATGCATTGAGAAAGGATCTACCCTTGGTTGGTCGGTTGCTTTGCTGTTTTGTCAATAACCCAGAAATTCCTGCTAACCTTCTGACCCCGTCACCAGAGGACGCCTCAATGAATGCTCGCATGTTCAAAATTAAATGTGTATTTAGTGTATGAACTGATAACGTGTCAGATCTGACATATTTTTGGTTTTCTTTTAACAGTCATGAACATCTATGTTGTAGATGATAGTATTTATAAGAACAATCTCCTAATTTGGTCCACAGGGTACCTGGAAGCTTTTCCAGATTCCAGCCAGCTTGAGGAATATTAAAGTAAAAAACGGTTCTGACATCGGAGGCTGTAATTTTCGTAAATAAAATCAAAGAAGGCAGAAATCAGCCCAAATCACAAAAGAGTATAGAATAAAATAGTGAGTGAGGTGTCTACAGATTAAGATGCAAATGAATTTTAAAAAAAGAATCGATAATGCTCCATCACACCAACTCAATGCTGACCATTCAGCAATTGTTAATTAATTAATTAATTAATTGTTAGTTAATTACACCTTGTGTGTGTGTGTGTGTGTGTGTGTGTGTGTGTGTGTGTGTGTGTGTGTGTGTGTGTGTGTGTGTGTGTGTGTGTGAGTGTTTCAACCTTGAAAGCCTATTTCATTTTAATTGTGTTATCGTTTCATTTGAAATATCTGCTAATGCTGCTGTCAGTGTGGTTGAAAAGACTTGGCTATATTGAATAACAAGGTTTGAACCATCATAGCTGATTTGAGTAGGACTTTCTTTACAATCCATGTGTGTCTGTGAACCATTGAAGCTGGACACATGACCAAAAAAATCACTGAAAGAGCCAGCATTAGTAAAGATAGTGGAAGCTTGTTCTAAATAATAATAATAAGAAAGATAAAGGATTTTTTGGCCACAGATTGAAGCACAACTGCATTTACTATTCATTGTTTGTACACTACATTTCTGTTATTTATGCTGCTCTAAATCTTGATTAAATCCACCTTGTAATGTGTGACAAATCGACGACCTTGGACGGAATATACTTTTGAAAAATAATTTTTGAGAAAATCTCCATCTTAGCATCAGGACTACATGTTTTCTAAAAATAAAAAGTGAGGATCAGAACAGTGCTGCGACACTGAACCATCTTAATGGTTTTCACATCATTTTTTTTTTTCTTTGTCGATCAAAAGAAGACATGAATTGCGGGGCCAACTTTAGAATGCGTTGTGGGGTCAGAAATGAGGCCACTCCTTTTTTGGCACTTCAACAAAGCCAGAAAAACGGCCTCCAATCTCTATGTGAAGTCTGATGCCTCTGGTGCTCCAAAGTATAGATTTTATGTTCAGAATTTCTGGAGGAGAACTATTACTCAGCTCTTTCCTTGTAGTCACTGGCGTGTCAGATCATCTGGCTTTCTGCCTGTATGCCCACGGCCGTGCTCTCTGTCACAAATCTTTGAACGGGATGTCAGGGTTTGGCTCTGAACTGGAAATTTACATCTCTATCCACTGGAGGTTCCTACAGCATGTTCAACCAGATGGAGGTTGAACATGCTTACTGTACTTACTGTGTGTCCGTAGCGACGATTCAGTTTTAATCCCAGCTGGGGATGATCATGTTTTAATGCAAAGACCATGGACACTGCTGCTAGCAACGATGTAAACAGAAGAACATACTATTGAGAGGATGAAAGTAAAAATAATGACCACAGAGGTTATCAGCTGTGTTCTTGAAGCATATGCACACGTGTCATGGATGTGCACACATGCACAAACACACACATCGAGCTGGCAGCATCACTCTGCAGGACTTCTCATCCTTATTTAATGGAGTCATTAGTGTGTCCTTGGAGACAAGGTGGACCGTGATGTAATAAGTGATCTGTCCAGGACGAGGTGGTAAATTCAATAATCTCCAGGATGAATGACATTGTAGAACCATGAAGCTCCAGTACAGGGCAGATTACATGGACTCCAAATACCCTCCTCCTAGGACACGGAGTTGGGCTTTGACATCATCAGGCATTATCGTCATATCATGAAGCTGGTGGTATTATGTGTATTTATAAGGGGATGAATTGAATTGGTCAGAGGAGCTACTGGGAAAATTTGCAGTGTGTTTAGCAGAGATAGCATTGTAGCATCTTCAGAGATACCATTATATAAACTGTAGCTTTTACTTGCATCTTTTAAGTGAAAATGATCAGCACCCTGAAATACATTCATTTGCAGATCTGCTGTTGCCATCAGAAACAGGAAGGAACATTAAAATGTGTAAAGAATAGAAACACTCTGCAGAGAATTAGGACCTTTCTTTATTCTCTCTGAATGAATTATTTATCCTCATGTCTGTTACTGGAAGAGCGAAGGCTGTTTTACATCTGTGATGTTCATGCCAACCATTTATCTACAGAATATGGAAACACCATGGGAACATGTTTGCTTGATGCAACCCTTCACACGTGAACGCAAGAAACATTGGTGTAACTCAAGTAACTGACTCATCCCTCTAGAATGAATGTATTTACATCATGAGAGCGATGTGTCTCACATGCTTTATTGGGAAAATGTTTTTAATATTTCACAATAATCCAGATTGAGTATCTTTGTCCTCTGTGGTTGACATGAGAAATATTTCTACTGAGAAGCTCCACAAAAATAAAAGAGTAAATTATGTTTAAGAATTTTTTAAATAAAAAAAAGATACAACAATAATAATGTAAACATAATAATCTTTGCACACTGAATTTCTAAGGTATTGAGGAGGCATAGGGTGTCCAGTTTGGACTCATGGTTGTTTGTCTGCTTTTTTGATGATGATGTGATCTTATTGCCTTCCTGCCACATGGGTCTGCCAGCCTGTCAGTGCCTCTAAATCTGAGGTCATGATTCTCAGTTGGAAAAGGGTGGATTGCTCTCTCCAGGTCAGGGATGAGATACTGCCTCAAGTGGAGAAGTTGGGGTATCTCGGGGTCATCTTCACTAGTTCAGGAGGAATGGAGTGGGAGATTGATAGACGGATAAGGGGAGCATTTACCGTAATACAGGGCTGTACCGGCCTGTTGTGGGAAAGGGAGCCCAGCTTAAGGCAAAGCACTCAAATTGCTGGTCAGTTACCACCTATGAAATGGGCTTCCTCCACAGGGTGTCTGGGTTCAACCTCAGAGACGGGGAAGAGATCATTCATTGTGGAGGAACTCTTGAGTGGAGCCACTTCTCCAAGAGAAGTCACAGCCCAGAGAGATATTTGTGGTGAGACCCACTGGAAAGAAACCCTAGGTAAGATTCAAGAAGCGTTTGAGGGATTACATCCTTGGGCTGGCTTGACAGCACACACTATCAATCCATTCATTTTCTACAGCCGCTTATCCGCTTTGTGGGTCATGTGTTTGCTGGAGCCTGTCCCAGCTGGAGTCTATTCCAGCACACTATGTGTTATTCAAAAAAACAACAAGAACATTAAATTCATTAGTTGATAAGCTGATTTAATAACCTCCAACAAGAAGGTTATGATGTAACAGCATGTCTTTTGTTTTTCTGTCTGTCTGTTAGCAGGAGCAGGCCAAATCTACATGGCAGGTTTTCATGAAATTTGGTAGACGGGTTGGTCACATGGCAAGAAGGAATCAATTAAATTTGTAAGATTCTGGAATTTTAAGAATTTTATTCAGGTTTATTTTAATCAAAAGGGACTGCTGGGCCTTGGCAGAGGGCCTTGGAACACCACCAACCATGAATCCCTGAGGACACAAAGATGACCAGATTTTCAGAACATCACTGGTAATATAAATCTAAGGGAAGGGCTGGTCTTTGGAAACACTATCATGAATACCTCTGAGGAGGTGAAACACTTCTATATTATGTCACTTAAATGGTTAGTCTCAAATACACAAAGATTCATATTTATTGGATGGTGATAAGGTTCTGTAATCTCCTTTTTGTGAAAATACTAGGCTATGTTTGTTAAGAAGGAATATTTATATAAGTTATGTTTTAAAAAAAGAGAACATCCACAATGAGCTTTTTATAGCCAACTTTTGAAACAGTGCATTGACATTATTACTGATTTTCAGTATCCTGGCAAAGATATGTGTGTGTAATACAAACTTCTTAATGGAGATAAAGATCAGGTATCATTGTAAGCATTTCCTTCCACTTATTTTAAATTTACCCTTAAACATTATTACACTTGGCTGAGATGGAAAACTTGATGTGTCAATAAAAGCCTAATAAGGGTAGGTACAAAGGCAGCAGACTTGGTAAATAAACGATGACATACATGAAGCATGAAGAACTGAGGCTTATGGTTCACTGAAAGGACACAAAACTGAAGAATTCTTCAAGTTAATATTCTAAACAAACATTTCTATCTTTCCATCATGTTTATTACTGTTTTCACCATTTGAGGTTTGGCAGAATCTCATATAATTATGTCTTCTCTGCTGTGATGAAATGGCCTGAGACCAAAGCATTATCTCCATGAACCGGCTGCTAATATTTGCATAACAGTGGTGACTGGAAATAGGATAACATTTTTCTTTGTTTTGTGTTTATTTTAAATGAAAACACACAATAATTAATTTTGCCTCTATTTTTTTTCTTGTTTTACAAACTGGAGTTCACATATCATGTTGAAAGAATATCAAACAGGGCCAAAAAGCATTTAGTTGTGTGTTGCAGTCACAAGAACGAAGATCTCGCCAGGTCGTAGTGATGGTAGAAGAATGACACTCCCTCAGCTGGTGTGTGAAAACAGGTTTAGGAATACAGGAGTATTCTTGAGTCAGCATCCTGGACAATCTATGGGAGTTGAAAGCAACACAATGTATGGTTGAGGTGCAAAAGAGCTGATGCAATTAAGTGGGTAAAAATCACTGAGAAATAGGATGAGGTGAAATGTGCATCTTCAGCAGTGGACTGTGTCCCAAAACAGAATAGCATTAGTTTTGATTTTAAACAGAACTGACATTATCAGCTGAAATCAGATTTAGGTAAGAGGATAATGTTCTTATTTTTTCTCTTTTGACAAAATCAGTTCAGAGATTCCTAAAAATTCCCCAAAAGTTTTTGTTTTGACTAATGACAATAACTACTAACTAATGGTGTTCAGAATGAAATGAATGTGTTATTAGAGAATGAATGATGGCATTTTGCTATGGAGGGTAGCAAACATTTTTACTTCGCCATATCATTGTCCTCACCTCTCCTCGGTTGGTGATGCCTGTTGACAACAACACTCAATCCATACATGTAAATGGCCATTGAAAATTGCGATCATGTCATCTACAAAAAAATTGATGGATGTTCTTAAAGTGAATCAGATATGTGTTCAATCTAGGTGAGTCAGAGCTCACTTGAAAAAAATCAAATTTATTTCAATCAGACATTGAGGGTAAAAATGAAAATTAATTTCTTCAGCCTGGTGATGAAGCCTTTTTTCTTCTTCTCTCTATTAGGATGGCCTTTAGTCTTGAAAATGTTATTAGCAGCAGCTTCATTTATACCTGTTCATCTTACCCAGTATTATTAGATTCAAGTTTCTTATTTCAGCGGTGGATCAAATGCTCTCTTGTACTGCATGTGGATGTTAAGATGTAAATGGAACCCCGGTTCATCAGTAATGTGAGATTGTGCTGTCACATCACTTATGCTACTTTTGTTGTTGTCTCTATTCTAATTTCCAGTGCTCAGATTTCACCTCACAGCTGCTCTGCTGCTAATATTTTTAGCTCCAAGCCCCATTTTCTATTGATTGTTTCAGCTCCTGTATTTTTCCGTGGGCGATTTGGAGGTGAGCCACATTCCTCCGTCCCTCCATTGTCCTTGAGGAAGCCACGTCATTATAGACTCCTCATATTCCAGTATGAGGGCGATCAGAGGCTGAGGCTTTATTGCCTTTGCAGAGCTGCACATCATGTCAGTGGTGTCTTGTAAAACAATAACCATCTAACTAACCTCCTGAAGTCCCCTAAAACACTGAACGACAAATGTATTTGTAATAATGTTTGGAATACAAGCTATACCAGATTAGACCAACCTCAAGATTTATTTGCAGAAATTTCTAAAAAGTAAAAAAACAAAATGTTGTTAAGTTAAGTTTGACTTTTGACATGGAAGAAATCTAATTTCACATGTGAATTTAATATTTCAACATGTTAATGGTTACTTTACCATGAGGACCAAATTATGTATTAAAACTTTATATAAAAAGGCAAGTGAATTAGATGCTATTTTACAAGCAGTTATTTCACATTTGAATGGAAATTTATCCATGACAAATCCCTTGTGAACTCCCTATGTTCATAAGTGATTGTGTATTTGAACATCCAGATGTCTGTGTATACAGAGTGTGTTTTGCTTAGTTATATTTCCTGTGGTGTGTGCATGTGCGTGTTTGATGGCGCTTTGCATAAATAGATGGAGAATGTTGTAGAACACAATGATTAAACAGTGTGTGTGGGTGAAAGGTAACCCTGTTGTTCAGGATACAGACACATGTTCACATTCGCACAGTATCAGATCCAGGGGTTTGAACACAAGGTACAGAAATGAAGAATAGATTGACGCTAATGTTTTCCTCCCTCTTCATCATTGTTGAGTTCATATCTGTAGCTCCTGAGACAAACTGAGAAGCTTTAACTTCTAATTCTGACATAGTACAGCCTGACTACATGCTCATATGTTTGGGAGTCTGGGACAAAATCCAGCCTGGCCACCAGTTTTCATTAGCTACAACATTGTAACATAAAACGAGCCTCATCACTCACATAATGCCTATACTAGTTGCTTCTTCTCTTGCACTCCTCTTCCCAACCCCAATGTCTGCTGATTGCCTTCTCAAGTTTGCATGTGCACTAATGACTCACAAGGACCCATCCACCGGTGACCGCCCCTCTGCTGCTTTCCTCGCTCATTATTTTTCGTCAGTCCACCATCCCTCCATGTTTATGTACAAAAAAAAAAAGAAGTTTAAATGCTGATTCAACAGAACTTGACTTCTAGGGCAAAGGCTTCAAACAAGGGGCCCATTGAGTGGTGTGGTAAGAGAGGGGGACATCCTGGCATTCATTCTGGCATTTGACGGGGGGCTGATCAAAGGCTGTGATACTGTCTGAAACACAGGCAGCAGAATGGGGCCTAATGGGAGCTATGCATGCCTGATTCTACTGAGCATGCATCAGGAAATGTCAGGACTGTTTTGGACACTGAACAAAAGTGTTTTCATCAGTAATTTTTTAATGTGAGGGTATTTGTAGAAATAATTCAGGCATCACTTAATACAAATGCATCATTCTGCAACAAATTGAATTAAAGCAATTACTTGGCAGAGCTGTTCCCTAAACTACTGCCCAACAGATTTATATGATTTAGTTACATATGAATGAAATATCAGAATCTTTCTTCTGTTCACAAGACTTTTGGCTGACCACCAAATTAATTTACTGTCTGTATTCACATTTGGTCTCACTTGTGTTTACATGATTCTTAATTTCGCCTTTGTGCCTTTCCCTTTTTGTGTTCCCTCTTAATGTGCCCCCCATTTGCCTGCATTTTGCATACTATTTTACTTATGTCTAATGGGTTGGTCAAATATTCATTTTCATTTTTTGGTAACCTTTTAATTTTACATAAAGAACAATAGCTGAAGTTAAAGAATTAGAGATGAAGTTGATTTTGAATAGTGGTAAAAGTGCACGCCAAACCTAGATAACACATGAGGAGGATTTCACCATGGCCACTGAGACCTGACCCGGACGACCGCTCTGCAGCTACTGTGACCTGGGATTTAAAACAAGTAACTACAAGACAGAATGATAAGAGTTTGTTTTGATGTTTGATCCTAGGTACTGTTGATCTCTTAGTTCTATTATTGATCACCGTTATACCAAATTTTTCAATTTAAACACAAGGCAACAGATCAAAACACTTAGCAAGGACTATTAAACAAGACTGAGTGTGTGTGTGTGTGTGTGTGTGTGTGTGTGTGTGTGTGTGTGTGTGTGTGTGTGTGTGTGTGTGTGTGTGTGTGTGTGTGTGTGTGTGTGTGTGTGTGTGTGTGTGTTTCCATATGTTTGCTATCTCCTGCTTGATGGAACTCTAACACAACTGGGTAAGAGCCTGGGGTGACGGGGGTGGGTAGAGTGGGTGTTTCCTCCGATAACGCCCTCTAAAAATAAACCTGCTGCCTTACATAATAACCGAGTGTGTGATCAATGCCAGCAGGTCCTCACTATCAGCTGCAGTGGGATGGGACACAAGCAGCTTCAGATGAATTTTTACATAAACAAAAACAGGGAGATAATCACACACAGACACACACACAAACGCATGCGCGCACACATTTGTATCTGGACATTTGCTTTATTCCTCATTACATTTTAATATATGTTAATATATTCATTTGAAAATGAAAATATAAACACATGATTTCAGTCAATAAATTTTTCATACGTGAAAATGATGCTGATGACTGTCAAACAAGTCGCAATTCAAGATTCAAAATTCAAGATTATAGCTGGAAGACATTAAAAGAAACAGATATGTGGAATTTTGAGTTAATCAGTTCTTACTTTTGTTGGTTGATTAATTTTTTACAATTAAATTATTACTGGTTTGAAAAAGGTTACACAATTTCTGGGCCGATGATTATCGTGCAGGTGATCTCTGTGTCTCTGCTGTACAAAAAATGACTATATGCTGTAATAGGAAGTAGAGGTTAGATGCTATTAGTGTTATAATTTATGATTTTCTCCTAATTTTTTCTTCCCTGAAGGACAAAATAAAGGCCTAATTACATTTTGTAAAGTAGGTTTTTTTGGTCTGTAGAGGAGAAATGAGAAGATGGATAACTGTCACATTTGTCCTTGCAGTGAGCAGCTGAATATTTCAACTTGGCATAAAGTTTAGAAATAGGAGTAAAATGTCAATCCTGCCATATGCACGTAGAGGCACTTCTACCACTCACTAATTAACACTAAGTGTAAAAATAGCAGCTTAAACCCATTTACAGAGGATCATCTGCTTCTTAGGTGGGACTGAGTGGTAAAATACATATAATATCCCTGTAAGATTGAAAATTATCATTATAGACATTGGTTTACAGATGGATTAAATGATTAAGATATACTGAGTCAGTTCAAGAGCTTCAAAGTTTCTGATGGGTGGATATGTTTTATCTTCTGGAGAAGCCAGGCTTTGAGTTTACAAGTCCTTATATGCACTTACTGTCAGTTTCCTCTATCATCATGTTCAGGACTTTGGAATTGATGTTATCATCTATCTGCCCAGCAGAAAGTAAATGATTTTTTCATAAATTTTAAGACTTTTGTTGTGATTTACCGCGGTGCACTGGCGTCGTGCCCGGAGTGTCCCCCGCCTCACGCCCTATGCAGCTGAGATAGGCTCCGGCTCCCCGTGACCCGCTGCGGCGGATATAGTGGTGGTAATCTGAAAGTGACTGACTGACTGTTGTGATTTAAATAAACTGGTTATATAACTTATAGCTGAGGCCATGCATACATATGCTTAAAGCAAAAAGGTACAGAGCCCTTGACATTTATACTTTGTCCTCTACGCCTCCCCCCCCCCCCATAGGGTGTCGGGTCACTGTTTCCCAGACTGAGCAAGAAGTGGTGGCTCATGGATCAGGTTTCTTATGCAGATCCTGAGGACATAGTTTTCAAAGTTCATATCTAATAAACCCTCTTTATCCCCTCTCTTACTGTCTCTGTGTAACATTCACAATCCCTGATCAATCACCACTACCTATCAATCTCATCGGTCTCAGAGGGTGATGTCACCGACCTCATGCCTTCCTCAAAAATCAACAGACAAATGCAAACCAGACAGTAGCTCTCCAAACATACCCATATTTATTCTAATCATTACCCGCTTTTTTAAAAGTTAATAAATGAATCTCAATTTTATTCTTTGATAGAAATTACAGCGCTCAATATTAGTGTTGTCCGTTGCAGCCTGCATGTTTGCAGTAAAATACACGAGACTGACCGACAGATGGATTGTCACTCTCGCTCTGAGGAGATTTAAAGGATCAAAAAGGGTGAAATGAAGGGGTGGGGGGGTGAAAGGAGTTTCCATGGCGACCACGCCGTCATCAGAGGCTTGTGCACTCTCAATGAGAGTTTTGTTTGTGCGGAGGGAAGGAACAACAATGATGTGAATATGGCAGAAGGCGGCACTTTGTGGTTTTTAAGAGACAGACGTGGTCCTCGCAGCTTTTGGATACTAAGAACAATCAAGAAATCGGAGGGTTTTTTTTGTGCTCCTGCTGCTCCCGTCCTTCTGCATGTCTCTGTTGTAGACAGCTGCTGCAACAGATCTGTGTTACGTCAACATGCCACTAACAGCTAATGGTGTGGTTGTATAGAATTGAATTGCATGTTCCAGTCTGCTCAGTCATGTTTAATTAAGTTATTACTCTGAGGGACAGATAAATAGGACAGGATAGTTCAGATAAAACACTATTGTAATCAGTAACTTTTTTTGTTATTAACACTAATTATCAAGATAAAAACACATTTCTGTATACCCAAGCAAACAATTCAATAATGTCTAGACTTTGTCATATCACAATGAAACATTCATGCTGGGTTTTTATCATCAGAATATTTTGTAGATTAATATCCTGAAAATGTATCATTTGTACTGTATTAAATCAATCTATGCCACTTTCCTGAATTCTGCAGATCACACAGTTTGTTTTTCTCCTGACTATTTTTGAATCATTCCAATTCACTGGTCAAAGAATGAATACTAGTTACAACTGCACCTAAACATTAAACTTGAAGTAATACATATTAAATGATTGTTCAACAAATTAATTTTCATGGACAATGAAGGACAAACTTAAAATGATACCCCACCACACACACACACACACACACACACACACACACACACACACACACACACACACACACACACACACACACACACACACACACACACACACACACACACACACACACATACACACACACACACACACACACACACACACACACACACACACAAAGCCACTATAACTATCAGTTACTCAAATTTAATTTGGAGAGTAACACCCTCTATCTACCCTTACACCCTCAAACTACTGTACTAGTATAATAATGTATATATAATAATGTATGTGTGTATATATATATATATATATATATATATATATATATATATATATATATATATATATATATATATATATATATATATATATATATATATATATATATATATATATATATATATATATATAGTGTGTTAATAGCTGCACCACATGGGTATACACATAGATCAAAACACTGTCTGGGATGTTTCTTTGGCCTGGTCCTGGTGTATGTTGAGATGTATTATGTGCAACTTTTTCAAGCAGTTAATTTATGTACACAGATTAGACTTTGACCTTTGAGCAATTTTAAAGCTGTGTCCCTCAAATCAAGTGCATGTGACTTTCCTTACATTCCACAGAAATCATGATCTGAGTCACATGCTTCCAGCATCCCTCAAACCACAGCACCACTTGTTGTCCAAAGATGTGATCCTCGGCACCATTATGACAAAACGTGATTCATGAGTGTGCATATTTGTGTGTGTGTGGTCACTATTTTTATTATACATATGGCAAGTGTATTTCTGATGAGGGAAAGGTAAAAATACATGACATGGCTGTGCTACTGACAGTTTTGACCTGGGGGAGGGGTGAAGGCTGTTGCACCATAAACGTTTCACGTGGGATCAAGGCTTTCATGATTCAGTAAATCATGCACCACCTTTGCTCTCAGAAGTCAGTGAAGAGCAGCAGCTGGTCATTTCCTATTAGTAGCTGGGAAGGAAGAGACGAGTATATCGAAGGGTGCTACTTGGCTTTGATTATACAGCAGCTTTAAATCTTTGGCGAAAACAAAGAGTCTGATGGATAAAGGAATTCTGCAAGGCAAGTGTGAGGACAATGAATGGTCACGGGGAAGCAGTCTGGCCAGCTGTTTGAGCATTTCTTGAGCCTCAGTCTTGATTCTTCATCACTTAATTTATTTGAGGTACTAGCAATAAGGGGAAAGATTTAATTTAATACTTAAGGAGAAGCTCCAATTATCGAGCAGGTTGAAGTCACGCATCCATTGTTTCTTGTCGTGATGAGCATGATTAAAAATGTAACGGGAGAGCTGTGCAGTCTAACACGTCACCTCGAGTGACGTCATCTGACTCTGAGTCAGAGGCCGAAGTCTACAACCTTTGGGAGGGGAATACGAAAGACATATCTCACCTTTGTCATGTCTACACTGCTCTTTATGACTTCTATTGGTATTACGTCATTTCGAATACAACATTCTCATGAAACTGCTATGTTTTGTGAGCATAATGTGACCTCGTATACTGTAATAATGAAAAGACCACCCAAGTCTTATTTTGTAGAAATTGTGCAAAAAGACACCAAGATCTTTAACACGTTTACACTGAACAAAACAACAGAGAAAATCAGCATGTTAAGTTTAACAAGGTAGTGTCAGTGTCTAGTGTGACTTTTGTTGAGAAGCACTTTATAAAAAATGGATTCAAATGGCAAGAACACAGTCATCTATCATCATCATTACATAGTGGCATTTATACTGGACATTGGGGCAGAGTAAAGGTGCACCAGACCTGGCAACCTGTAACCCTCTTGCTTTCGGCAATGTGGATGATGAGTAGAATAATCTTATGGAAAATGTCAACAGATCATTTCAATATTATATGAAAGAAAGTAAAATGTAACTTGAAGTTAGACGAGATTTCCGCTCGTCCATGACCGTCTCATCTCCATTTATTCCCACAAATGCAAGTGCATATTTGATACAAAAATACATGTATGGATAGCACAGCGGGTTATGATTGCATATTCTGGGGATGTGTGCCTGACCCGGTCTGCTGAGAGATGTATGAACGTGTGGGGAGTTGAACATACAGATTGAGGAAAGCACTTCTCCCTGGTCATGAATACAGAGTAGCCTTATTCCTCTATGGAACAACAGTGGGTTATGATTCCTCTTCCTCTTTCTTTTTCTTTCTTTCCGCTGTTGTGTCGTACTGTCCCTCCCCTCATCTGTCAGACTCAACTCTTGACACGCAGCCCCTGCTATTTATGTATAACTTTTCTTTGTGAAGTGTAATTGCTTGCTGTGTCTTTCCAGGGTCAGCTCTAATCTGAAGCAGTCTCCACATCGCTGCAACTGTTTTTGTTGTAGATTTTACCAAAGTCAAGAGTTATCCATTTTACTGACTTTTGTTTTTGGAAAGAAATATGTACTGTAAACTTTATTATTTTGCCAAACACTTTTTTATAACATAATACAATAATAATAATAATAATAATAATAATAACAATAATAATAACAATAATAATAACAATAATAATTATTATTATTATTAATAATAATAATAATATTGCATTATTGTACCATCTATGTCTTTGTTGATCTACTAGGGGTCCATAATCACATGCATTTCTACAGCCGGTCCCAAGTCCAAATACACAAGTAAGGTTACAGTGGATCACATCTAACATGCAGTGCAATCATCAGAACTCCAGACCGAATTGTTCCAAGTCTGGGTTATCAATGATCTATGATACTGCCAGTGAGGGAATGAGAAAGAGATGAGGAAGGCATCTCAGAAGGCAACAGAAGCAGAGGAAGGGTAGAGTTTTGGAGGTAAGAGTAGGAACTTTAAATCTTTGCACTATAAAGGAGTAAAGGGAGAGAGCTAGCTGACATGATGGAGAGGAGAAAAGTTAGATATTCTGTGTGTACAAGAGACCAAGTAGAAGGAAAGTAAGGCCAGGAGCAGTGAAGGTGGTTTCAAACTTTCTTACCATGGTGTTGATAGGATGAGAAATTGAAATGAAGGAATATTTCTGGAGTGAGTAAGATGAGGTGGTTGAGAGTGTCCCGCAAGGAAGAAAGATTGGTGAGTGGAGCAGACATCAGGGGGCATGTACTGTAGGTGAAGGGAATGGAGATGAGGTGAAAGTTAGCAGTGCTGGGGAAATATGGAGTCAAGGGCATATACAGTATGGTGGTAGATTTTGCAGAAAGGGTGGAAATAACTGTGATGAATGTGTATTTTAAGAAGTGAGAGGAACACAGGGGAACCAATAAGGACAGAGGAATGTGCCAGCGAAGGTTGAACCAAGGATCAGATAATGGAAGTTGAAGGAGGATATTGTGTGAACTTCAGGAAGGTGTTAAGAAAGGTTCTTGAGATACTGTATAAGGAAAGAAAGACAGGGAAACAATGGCCACAGGCATTGTCTAAGAATGAAACACTTTGAGAAAACAAACATTGACAACGAGGCACAAAAAAAACATGACCTTATATACACCTTGGTAACGAGACACTGAGAAACAAGTGTCACAAAGAAAAGGGCATAATCAGAAGCAGGTGGAAACCATTCAACAATGTAAAGAGAAAAACTTAAAAAGTGGAAGATAAATGGAAAACACAAAGAATAGAGGAAATGAAAGAAGAGAATGCAGCTAAAAAAGAAAAGGAAGGGCTAGGGCAAACACACACAAGAACAGGAGTAATTCTAAAATTTTTGCCAGTGAATTAAAGTCAAACAAGTTTGTCAGGCAGGATTACAAAGCTCAACAGGCTGTTCTTTGCCTGCGAGCTGTAGTTTGCCCATGCCTGGCACAGCGGTTCCTTTCAGTCCTCAGGACACAACGGTCTTCCTTCCCTTCCTTCATATCCTCCCAGCTGTCATTTATACCTCTACCCCATCCCCATTTCCCACATTTTCTAAATTCTTGTAGTTAAAAACTCACAATTACTGACCCAACACTTCAAAAAGACACAGTAAGCACTAAAATGTAAAAACTCACAATTACTGCCCCAACACCTCAAAAAGACACACTAAGCACTAAAATGTGTTGTGATTGATAGCATTACAAGCAAACAGCCTTCCATACAGGTGTGACTGTAATGATGATGCTCTTGCATTGAATTCCTCAAACATTTGGTGGTGCAACAATGTGTCAGAATATAAACATGTAAAAATCCAGAAATTCTTTTTTTCATCCCTACTTAAGTATTCTTTCTGCTGAAAGGCTGCTGTTCACCCGTATTAATTAAGCACCCTTCATTTCTGTTAAGACTCCTGAATGATGAGGACAAAATTAGCACATTCAGCATAATATCAGGCACCATTGTCACAAAAAATAATGACCTGCAGATAAATTAAAAATATCTTGGTATCTTTCTCTTGTCTTTTCATTAACTATCAACATTTTATTGCCAAATCTCTTTGTCCTTGATAGTTTTAATACCCCATTATTTGAAAGAAATCTGTGTGTGAACAGTCATGAGATTGTGGACGTCTGTGTGTGTGTGTGTGTGTGTGTGTGTGTGTGTGTGTGTGTGTGTGTGTGCGTGCGTGCGTGCGTGCGTGTGTGCATGCGTGTGTGTGTGTGGTTTACATCATGGAGTCATGAATCGTGGATGGGATGATTTATAAAGATGCAGCAACAGAATCAAGAGTATTAGCCTGACAACAGAAAATATTTCATGTAAAATAATTCTACATTAAAAGGGAAAGTGAAGTTAATTTTAAGTGACATATATGTTATTCATCATTATGAAAAATAGAAGAAAAAATAAATTTTATATGTATAGCATCATCCGTTTGGTCAAAAAAGCTTAAAATCTGAGCCGCAGTGGCTTCCGCATTCAGTGGTCACGTGGGCGTCATACGTCACTGGGGCCACACATAGCTTAGCAGCCATAAAGAAACAATGCGATTCTAGACGCGATTAACACCAAAAGTATCATGGTTACGTTCGCGGTGAACGGTTGTGTCAACAGAACAGCAAAAAGACGCGACATTCAAATAAATTCACTGTGGAATTAATAATAACTAGAGTTGTTATTAATAACACACAGCCCAATAGTAATAAATGGCGGTTAGCTCAATGCTAACATAATATTATGGATGTTAGCATTTTTAGCGCAATACCTTCCCAGAAGGTACAGTATTCTAAAGAACGACAGGTCCTTGTCTTCGTGTTTTTTTGCTGTTCTGTTGACACAACCGTTCACCGCACAGGTAACCATGATACTTTTGGTGTTAATCGCATCTAGAATTTCATTGTTTCTTATGGCTCCTAAGCTATGTGTGGCCCCAGTGACGTATGACACCCACGTGACCACTGAATGCGGAAGCTGTTGCGGCGCAGATTTAAGCTTTTTTGACCAAATGGATGATGCTACACATATAAAATTTATTTTTTCTTCTATTTTTCATAATGATGAATAACATATATGTCACTTATAAATAACTGTACTGTCCCTTTAAAGGATATCACATAATGCAAATAATTGTCATCGTGACATCTTTTACACAGAACTCACCATGTAATTAACTCATCAGTTCAATCATGAACAGGCTGTGTATAAAGTTGCTTATACATGCGTCTGACATCTACCCCCTCCGTTTTGCTTTTTCTGAAACAACACACTGCCACTGTTTGTGCTCAGTAGAACCACAAGGTCATTGTGACTGAGGCGTGACAAAAGGCAAAGTAATACACAGAAAGCACAGCAACACAACATACAACAGTTGTCTGTTACTAACTAAACCACAAAAGTCACCTCTCTAGAGGTCATCCAAATGTTTCAGTGAATAAATAAAATTGTTTTTGAAATTGATCACAGATCAATAATGACCTATTGTTATTCTCTCTGGAGACATGAATCAATTGATAGTGCCCTGTGGGCTGTGATTGAGATGAATTATGTAACATCCTGAACCGGTTATGAATGTGCAGGGCAAAATTACTCACTGCTGTTGTTATGACTGGTAACATAACCTCTGTATGTACTGTACATATCCTCTCCCATGTAAGTCCTACATGTGCATGTATGCTGGGAGACTCACTGTAGCACACTGATGTCTAATGCTTAACAGGAAACCACAGCTGACATTCCGCTCCAGAGCATTGAGGGAGATATTTTTATCATCTATGACAAGATTCGCTTATGAAAGTCATTTAATCGGATTTTTTTTAACCAGCATGCTTATTTCATGTATCAATGACAAAAGAACCAGATTCACTTGAATGTTACAGAAGGGCTTTGTCTATTAGAGTTAATATTCATTGTGAAAGCTACAGCGAAACGGTCCGTTTCAATCGTTGTTGCAGCATTTGCAGCTAATTTTAAGTGAATCTGCAGGATTCTAGCTCTTGTGTTATGTTGATATGTTAATAGGCTAAAAATATAATGAACCGCTGTCCATCCAACCATTTCCCCCAGTCTAATCAATATCTATAACCATACAAGTATAATTTGCCTTTTCATCCTGTAGTCAGCCAGTAGGGAAATTATTGTATTTTCAAATGAAGAATCTCTAATAAATTAGATGAAATTATTTATATTTTTAATTTCATAATGCTTTGTATATAATATATGTTTATATGGAAGAAAATGTTTTAATTTTAGGAAAATAAGTTCATGAAGTAATCTAGTGGAATATGTGCAAAAGAAACAAATATGTTATTGAATTTCCTCAGATAATATCATTAGGCTCCAGGGAGGAAAATATAATCATTTTTCTCAGTGGCACAAAAAATCTGAATACATCGAAAGTCTCAAGTTTGGTAGCGTGACACCCAGAATATTCCTCTCCCCCTCCCTCTCGTTCTGTTGCTGTGTGCCTCACCCTCAGCCCCATTTACTCTTCAAAGAGAGATAGCATCTGTTTATTACGAGGAGCTCAGGGCACTCTGCAAAGTTGTGTTAAGTAATAACAAGGAGTGACGTCCAAGGCTCTCCATCTGAGCTAGGAAGAGGGAGGGTGAGGGAGTGGAAAAAGGGATAAAAGGTAAAGAAGGAGGGGAAGCAGACATGGATTAAGTAGTGTGTGAAAAATCTCTGCTTGTCTGTGTGTTGCCCTTCCCCTGTTTATATGTCACTGCTGCATAAAACTGAACATAAACAGCAAATTATTATCTGAAATACCGTTGTGACTTCTGTTCCTGCCCCCTAAAAGCCTTAAGAATATTACTGCAATGATTTTTCACCAAATAATCACAGAAAGTGATCCATTATGCTCTGTCACACATCTGTGGCTGAGCACTGTGCTGTACGTGATTCCATAACCGTAGCCTGTATGCTTATGTCATGCAGGGCAGCAGCAACAGAACACTCTGTCCATCCTCTGTTTGATAAGCTGAGATCTTGTGACAAATGCTACATATACAATCCAATATTCTGATTCTGACCTTCAGTTCCACTTGGTAATAAAAATAAGTGGGGTAGTAAGCCTTCTGTAAGCCCAAAACTGCTTTCGTAAATTTTCAAATAAATCCTATCTGAAATTAAGCCACAGGTGAGATTTCTATAAAACACTGAAAACGAGCAGCAAAATTCGACAAATTCATAATGTAACTTCCCCTCTCCCTCTGTCCACAAAGTCATCTGTGGAGTTGAAGCACAGACTGAAGACTGGAGGATTAGGATCTCGGGGTGTTACACTCCTTCATAAATGCAGGTGGCAAAATACAGGATATATTAGAGGATTAGTCTGTAAGACATTATAGCAGTCCTAACATCTCTCACGTTAGACGATCAGGTAACAGCTGTTAAAACCGGACACAGCAAGAAACCACCCACACATCACTTCCACACTAATGAAAAGACTTATGCACAGCATGTAAACTACCATAACATTCTGGCTTGGCCCCAGAGGACATGATAAATTATTGCTGTGAACTGTTGATGTTCAACAACCAGAGGGCCTTGCTAAGACCATTGGTGTCACAGTGTTGCTGTCAGCAAACACACTCTGTCGTCCCCTTCACCTTTAAGCTGTGTATCTGAATCCAAAGGCCAACGTCAAACCTTGGTCCTGCCCCTGCTCGATCTATTGTCTGCCTTATGAGAGCTGCTCCTTTAGACTCTACAGTTCAGAGCTACCACATGACTGTTTGGCAAACATTAGCGCTTAAAGAATGTCTAAGATCGCTTCCATTCCAAAAAGTAAAGATAATCTATATATAAGTTTTTTTTTACCTTTGAAATATCCCCAGAAATATATAAATCTTCACTGAAATTGAAGAACTTCATATCCTGCAAATATACCTTTAAGTGTTCGTGCACTTTAAATCTGGTAATGGCATGCGTTCAGTCGGGCAATGACGTCAGCAGCCCACATCAGCACCATAGATACGGGAACACCATTCACCGTAGGGCTCCTGCCCCGTTTTAAACCAATCAGATCGTGTGTTTTCTCACATTCAGCACCACCCACACTGCTGCCTGCTGTATTGCTCCGCCATAGGGAATCTCCTTTCAGGCGATACATTTGTCAGGACTCCCACAGTTTTCGCGGAAGGTCACGCAAAGCCATGTTCTGTGTGAACGATCTATTTCAATAAAACGAAGATATAGCTATTAATGAGATTAACACCTAAAAATGCTGGTTTTATTGATGGTGTATGCGGCGTAAAGACACCACAGTCACAAAAAGAGCAGTAGTCATTTGCATAGTATATAAATTGCTTGTCCAGTGGTCAGAAAATTGCTCAATAGATGGTTAGGTAGTTATTTTCCTTCATACTTGTGAACGTAAAAGTCTTTAAGACACCACCAATATGACAATTTCACTTTAATAAAGAGAAAGCTGATCCCATGTGTTTTGAAATATTTGAAAAACTTTATTTTAAACCCTTTCCGTCGTATCATTAATTAATTTAGCCTTTCGCTGTCAACACTGACCTATCTCTGACGCAAGCGTTCATCTTAGGCGTCTATCCCGTTTCACAGGATCTCGTGTCAAGGATTGACAATAAACATCAGCCAATGAGAGCGCGAGATACCTATCACTTCGGGGGCGGGACCAACACTTCTTCCGCCAATCGTAGTGGCTCGTATTGTTTTGACCTCTGAAACCGCATCACCGCCTACCTCGTGCCCGTGGCGGAGGAAAGCTATAAATAAAGGCAACGCCGTGTCGAGAGGTGGACGAAGTTGCAAAACTCCCGGAGAGGTGGGAGCTACACGGAAAGGCTGCTGAAAGAGGAAAAAAAACAAATCCAAAACAGACACCAAGCTAACGCAAATCCTCTACATGTACCGGAATACTTTTTTGTATTGTTGATAAAATATTGTATGTGAAGAAAGTATTTATACTTTTTTTCTATTTGCACTAACTGACGGTACTCCAGAACTACTGAGAATCTGTGGTTTTTGGGTTGTTGTTTTTTTACAAAACGTAAGTATTTTCAACTGGCTTCTCTTTCGTGTTGGTGTATTTAATGGTGTTTATTTAGTTTGCTGTGTACTGTAGCTCTATTCATAAGCTGATTTGCTGCGTCAGTCCAAGTTGGGAGGGGTGCTGTGTGTGTTTGTGCAGCTAGCGATAAAAGTGTTTTATGTCTGCTTTTCTCGTTTCTGATTAAAATTACGACGTTATTTCTTAAATGGGGAAATAAGAAATGCGTTTAATGTGCTGGTGACATAAGATTCTACCTCTCCATATGGTGCTTGAATGTATATTTCAACTAAAAAAAAGTGTCAATACGGGCTGACACGAATAGAAATACCAACCTTTATACTGTTGCACTGCTATTCTGTGAAACCGCAGCAATATATTTTACACTTAATTAAACTGAGTCGATGAGTCGAGAACCTGTAGCCAACTGTGAAGAATGTCCTCCAGGGTAGACAAGCCTGTATTAAATTTATCGTTTTGCGGTTTGTGTTCCTCCACAGATTAATTAATTATTTTAGTGTAGGTAGGCAATTTAAATACATTCTTCGACAATCCAGCTCTTCCCTATTGGCGAGGATAAAAAATACAGCAGCTATCTTTGAATCCGTTTTTGACATTAGTTTTATCCAATTTTATGTTTTATAAGTCAAAAATTTTGTTTTTTGAAATGATCAAGTTTGTCTTATCTCGACATTGTAATGTTGGGATGCTGTGAGACAAATCAGCGATGCAACAAACCAACACGTTGATTTGGTTTTAAAATAAGAATCATCCCATATAAGTCGCTTCTTGTCCGCTGGGTCTCTTCTTTGCAGCTTCTCTTCTGTAATGTTGATAGTTTTCTTCTATCGGATTCAACAGCCTGGCGTTAGTGTTCCTGTCAGGCTGCATGGAGGCTATCTGATAGCCGATTATGTAACAGGATTCCCGATTCACTTTCTGACGTTGACTGGAACAATAGATAGCTGACTTGGTGCCAGATGAACGAGAAATTTGGCTTCCGAGGGTTTTGTATCAAATATATTTTCACAGAAGCTGCAGGTTTTGTCCGATCTCGATGCTTTGAATCTGATTCGGTTGTCTTCAGTGCTGAACTTCTGAGCTCTTAGCTGTCAAACCTGCAACATGCACTGGTACATTAGGCAGGGTAAATAATTTAAGGACACTTAACCTGCACTTCCCTTAAAAGGGAAAACAGACACAAATAGATCTGTCCACTGTGAATATTTAGCATGATAACAGTCTGCCTTTTCTTCAGAATACATACATATACTAAGCAATTAAACGGATTTCTCTTGTTGTTTTGCAGGACACTATCACACCCTGTGGAAGGACATCATTTCTACCAAACCAGCACTTTTGATTTTGATCCGGTTTTTGTCCAAATTTTGGTTGCTTTCACCATCCTGCTTGGAGAGCATCTGTGTTGCCAATCACGGATAAATAAAGCAGACCCAGTGGACACGTTCAAGGTCAGACACACATAAGCTTAACGCACGTGATAAACTTCAGCAGTTAGCTATGCAGCTTGAAATCCAAGTAGCTCTCAACTTCATTATCTCATACCTGTACAACAAACTGCCAAGGCGGCGGGTCAATATTTTTGGTGAGGAGCTGGAGAGGCAGCTGAAGCAGAAATATGAGGGACACTGGTACCCAGACAAGCCATACAAGGGCTCAGGATTCAGATGCATCCATGTGGGGGAGAAAGTGGATCCTGTGGTGGAGACGGCAGCCAAAGAGAGTGGGCTGGACATCGAGGATGTCCGCAACAACCTTCCCCAGGACCTCAGCGTGTGGATTGACCCCTTTGAGGTGTCCTATCAGATCGGTGAAAAGGGGCCCATCAAAGTCTTGTATGTTGACGACAGTAATGAGAGTGGAGCTAACAGTGGGAGTCTTGACCTGGATAAGGAGATCAAGAACAGCTTTAATCCTGACGCGCAGGTCTTCATGCCCATCACTGAGCCTGTGAACAGAGCCTCTCCGGGCTCAAGCTCACCCTCTCCTCCTTTTGGCCACTCAGCAGCTGTCAGTCCCACTTTTATGCCCCGCTCCACGCAGCCTTTGACCTTCACGACAGCCACCTTTGCAGCCACCAAGTTTGGCTCAACTAAGATGAAGAGCAACGGACGGAGCAGCAACGGCGGAAATAGTGCTGGAAGCAAGGTGGCACGTACCTCTCCCACCAACCTGGGCCTGAATGTGAACAGTCTCCTGAAACAGAAAGCCATCTCCACATCCATGCACTCTCTGTACGGGTTGGGTCTTGGGGTGCAGCAGCACCAGAAGCCCTCGGCCCTGTCCCCCAATGCCAAGGAGTTTGTGTTCCCCAGCCTTCAGGGCCAGAGCAGCCAGAGTGCTCTCTTCCCTGGGGACAGCTCACTCAGCCTCAGCCCATTGCAGTACAGCAATGCCTTTGACATATTTGCGGCCTATGGTGGCCTTAACGACAAGTCTGTTATGGATGGCTTGAATTTCAGCTTGAACAACATGCAGTATTCTAACCAGCAATTCCAGCCAGTTATGGCCAATTAGTACACATGAAGGTACTACTTAAGCTATTACTTCAGACAGAAATGACCAGAGAAAGTTTGATGGGAAAACAAATGCACATTTTTGAAAAACTCAAAAAAACAAAAAAAAAAAAACAAAAAAAGTGTAAACAGGAACAGAATGTCAAGAGTAAATAAAAAAAAAGCCACTTTTCGGCTGAAAGATCTGTCACAAGTCTAACAGCATGAGCCCGAGGGTGAATTACTTTGCCCCCTTGAGTAATACCTTTAGTGCAAGATGTCCAAGCTTGGTTACCTAAACTTAAACATGCATTATTGTTATTTCTTTTGCCAACCAAGCACAAAATATTTTTTTTATGTGACTGTTATGATAAGAAAAAAAAAGAAGAAAAAAAACAACAACCACAAGTCATGGCCTCTTTCAGTATTTAAACATAACTGGACACAGCCAATTTTTCAAGAAATTGGCAAAAATAAGTGGGATTTCCTGGTCTTTTTTCTAATTGTATAACTTAATTTAGTACAGAGTTTGTAAAATATCAGAGTATCTATTGTTTCTACGACATGGTATTGCATTTATATCTTTTTACTACTCCAGTGATCTGTGATGGCTGCAGCAACTTAATGTTTTCTTTTTTTTATTGAAATTGTAAAAGGAATCCATCTTAAACAAATATTGACTATTCTAAAGCTTGTGTACAGAATATTCCGTAGTGGTGGGATTTAAAAATATTTGCTTTTTTTGGAAAACATAAGAGTTGTATTTTCTGTTAAAAGTTTCAAAATTTTTGCTATATTATGGAGAAAATGTAATCGTATATTAATTTTGTACCTGCATTGTGCAATACTTGATAAAGCAAACGGTATAACAAAGTATTTGGAGTCAGTGTCTTACATGTTAAGAGGGACTGATAGTTTATTAAGTTTGTATTAAAAAGCTTGATAATAATTACACCCGTCACTGTTTTTTTTTCATGGTTATTCAGACATTTATTTTAACACAGCTGTTTAGCACAGTGATGTGTCCGTAGATAGTATATGGACATAAATAGCTTGAAGATAACAGCTTATTGGTTTACACTTATACACCAGCCTATTTTCATATTACCAGGCCGGAATGACTCAATCCAAATTTCTTTATCTTTTTTCCATG
Source organism: Antennarius striatus (assembly GCF_040054535.1). Classification (NCBI taxonomy): domain Eukaryota; kingdom Metazoa; phylum Chordata; class Actinopteri; order Lophiiformes; family Antennariidae; genus Antennarius; species Antennarius striatus. Next base: position 10,667,735 of record NC_090791.1, on the reverse strand, counting down.
CCTGTGTGAAAACAGAAATCCAATGTTTTCAAATCCAGTTTAAGTCTCAGTCATAAATGGTTCTAGGGTGGATCCATGCCTCATTTGTAGCCACTGCACATAGTTGTGTCATGAGGCAGATTGTCATTTTGCACATGCGTATGCGCTGTCGTCAGCCAGCAGCAGTAAAACAACAAATGTAAAGGAAGCTTTGGCTCAAAATAAGGTGTCTCAAAATAAGGCATTTGTTGTTTGAAGCAGATTATTGGCAATGTGTGTTTTGGAGACTGATACATTCAAGTTATACACACCAAATATAAGGATTGAACCTTCAAGATGACCAATTACAATCTGAGCAAACAATCTAACTGGGGTTCGTAACATGGCCTCTGTGAATGTTACCTGACACAGTCGCTACTTTAGAGGGTTTGCGTTCCTCTGCTGCCTCCAATACTGATATAGTAACAGTAAATGTTTGTTCCATTAAGCTGTCTGACGGATGTCCTGTGGGCTATGTGTCAAAACATAACAATATGAAGACAAGTACATTCTTGGGAGATTTTTAAAAAAAATTTTGTATACTTTAGTAAGCCCCGAAAGCAAATTAAGAGCACACTCTAGTTTTTTGAATAAACACATGTATATATGTTAGCATGTACAGGTCCCTGTAACACAAACACAGACAGGGGGACCTGTAGGCATGCAGGGGGAGGTAGAGCTACGGGCAACTCCTTCATAGTGCGCCCCAAATGAGCAACTTGTGAAGATGAATAGAAGAATCTCATCTAATGGAAATACATGTCACATATATGTCACATATTAATGAAATACGTTATATAACAAACTTAAGGCTGTTAGAAGACATGAGTACTAAGCTGGTCACTTACATTTCACCCAGTCTCCTCAAGGATGTGGTCTACTAATGGATAACTACAATAAGATGCATGAACACATTCACAGTGAGTTATAGTTTACTGGGGTACTACTAGATCAGAATCCTTCATTTTGACTTGTCTGAAAAATCAATATTTCTTCCAAAAAAATACTCAATACCAAAGAATAATAATGCACTATAAATGGATGCATAATTCAGTTGAAGGATTACTTGATTATTTGTGATGTTGCTCCTTTTTCTTGTTCTAAAATGATATTTGACTACATCATGCCAACACTGGCTGATAAAAAGGACCCTGACCCTGTTGGCATATCATTTCCCCTCTGGGAATGGATCATCATCACACGTCTCCTGCTGTACTCAGGCTTTGATAGGCTGTGTAAAGTTCAGTCTGCGTGGGTTTATCTTCCGTTGATACTAATGTACAACAGTCTGTTTGGGGTGTTTGTCTTGGGCTGTGACACTCTATTTGCGTGTAGGTTTGCTCGGTGGGTAAACAGGTCATTCTGAAAAAAGCCATGGTTAAAACATTTTACACACTCCTGTCCCCTCTGTTTGTTAATTTTATTGAACATTTTCGTCATATCATAACTTAGGCTAGAGAGATTGATGAGGAAGAGAACGAAGGCTCATGGTCATCGGCTTCATTATATGTTGTGTGTTGTTAGGTGCAGGGAGAGAATCAATGAGGCGTTATAGCTGTAGCTGTAAATGAGTCTTATTATTAATTATAACTGTATTGTTATCTTAATATTAATATATGTCATTGATTTCAACAATGTCTTACTGACAGCAAGTTCTTTTTTATGAAATATGCATGTGATTGGTCAATCTTTGCAGCCAAGAGTTATTTGTAGTATAGTCAATACAAATTTAAAAATATGAACAAGTGGCTGGCAAGTGTTTAAATGCATTTCTACTGAGTTCAAAAAACACCAAAGAGGGGACTACAGGGTTCTAACAGTTCTAAGGTATTATTATATTTACTACCAGGTCCTCCAGAAGTTATTCGAGGAAAGGCCTAGAGCTTCAATCAGACACACTAACATCGGACTGAGGATGCACTTAAAACGCTTTAATTAATTGGGGTATATCTAAATGAAAAGTCGTACAAAAAAGAAAGTAAAACACACAGCGAGTCTTCATCAAAGCATGACTGGAAAGAGGAATCATGAAACAAGCATACATTTTGGATTAGTTACAGTCAGTGACAAAATGCAGAGTATAAATGCAGAGTTCCTGTTGATGTCTTGGAATGCTACGCTCAATGCATATAAATGAAAGATGAGAACAATTTATCTGTTCACACACAGGCTTTATGTTTTGTAAAAGTATTTGTTGCATTAAATTTGTTTAAGGTTTTGCTGTCCTCTTTAAGCGCAAGAACATGAGTCAATAAATGCAATCTACCTTAAAAACTTCATTCACACAGTCCATTAAAATCTTCTGCTAAGCTTCTCACTTTTTTCTTGTTTTTGTAACTCCAATGCTTTTGGTGTAACTGATATTATTTGGATTTGAAATTTAAATTTCACAACTTTTTGCAAGGAATCATCAAAACATGTTTTGTTTCTTCTTTGTTTACATCCCTACATGTGGATGAAATAGTGGAGGAGAAAATATGGAGGGGTTATATAAAGAATATGACTACCAAAAAAATACCGGTGGGGAAAATGTAGGTTCTGCAAGAGAAGAATCAGAAAATCAACAAGACACAGAAGTCTGATGAGTGGTAAAATGGTGCTGTGTAACTGGAGGGAGTGAGAGTGAAACATTGCCAGCACCATTATGGATGCTAATCTGGTGCCAAGCACTCTCCTCACCCCCCGGTCCCTGCTTCACCTGTCATAAAAACAGGTGGAGTTCATCTCAGCTGTTCCCAGCCATCCGACTAGGCCTTATGGTGGTGTCACCCTCCCCAGCAAAAGAGAAGTTAATGGCCTTGCAGCCGCTTGCCATGTTCATAGTCCAATGCCTCACCTTTTGTATTGGTGGGAACATTGGAGCTGACTGAGCATTGATAAGCTTCAGGTAATTGTGCTTCCCTCATCACATTACTTCTCTAGGACTTATCACACTGAGGGTGGGTGGAGGGTGGTGGGGGGAAGTAAAGGATCTCAGCAGAGCAGGGACAAATCCATCTGTTTGGTTTATTCTTCTGCCAGCAGCCATCGTTCGTGTCTGGTTTTATCCATTTGATAAGAAAAATGGTTTATTTTATAGGTGTGCAATAAGTAACTCAAGCCTGGCAGACATTAATGACAAAGATGACATTTGTTGGCTGCTCTCACAACTGACCCTGAGGTGAGTGTTGAGGCAGACACACAGTTGCTTTGGACAGTTGCTCACACACCCATTTGGACCACATGGGATGTTCCTTGCAGGCAAAGAAGAGACATTTTGCATTCATTCAAATATATTCTTGTCCTATTCTTGTAAGACCTTGGGCTGCATACTGTTGTATGTTGATGAAAGCAAAAATAGACCAAAGGTTCCCGGCGTTTATTGTATCAAGAATATTTTGTGTCTTGATAGATTCATATAGGTACTTGCCTACATTCCAGACATTGCATACACACACATGCACGTACGCGCACACACATACACACACACACACACACACACACACACACACACACACACACACACACGCACACAAAGCTAAAGGCATTCTAGAATGTCTTTTGCACAGTGGGAGTTGTCCAATTTGCTTTGTATGCTGTAGCTATCCCTGGCAGACACTCACACACCCAGCCCTTTAAACCACAGATGCTCTTATCTGCAGAAAGAAACCAAAAACAAACACACTGCCAGGCCTCCCCTCCCTCCCCACACCTCTCTGGGTGACGTATGCAGACAACCAGGCCACTCCCATACGGCTGGATCCCAATGACACCTACTGTAGCAGCTACGGTGTGCAGAGGAGTATCAGTGTTGCAAGTAGCCTTGTGAAGTCCCTGTGAAAATTACAGCTGTGTTATTTATGATACTTCTAGTCACATCAATCAGTTAACTTCTATTTACAGTATATAGCACTTAAACACATCGACAGACATTTCAAAGTGCTTTTACAGACCGAGAAACCCAACATGTCATAGGTCTTATCAGGTAGAAAATGAAGAATTATCATGTAACTAATTTGGGTTTTCTGTGTTAGAATATCATACAGATCTTTACTGCATTATGGTCGTATAAGACAGTCAAGCCAAAGTTCTGTGATGACATGTCAGAACATGTTGGGTGTAACATTCACAAGTATGAGTGAAACTGCAATCATGTCCTACAGAGTTCCTGCTTCACTGCACAATACAAATAAGGTTCTCTCTGGAGATTGCATCATTTTTTCTCGAGGAAAGGAACACAATACCAATCAACATGTGGAAAAGACTGTAAATGTCTCAAATTTGACCATTTTGTCCATGAATCAGAATCAGACTATTATTCAGCACCGCAATCTGCAAATCTGTGGCACTGGTGGTGGTAGAGGTGGAGGAATACTATAGGAGCAAATGTTTTGGTGTCTCTCAGCAGCTTTGTGATCAGATGAGGAGATATGTCAGGACATGCTCAGAAAGAAGGAGGAAAATACTGCCTAACACATCCACAAAGAACAAGCACATGAACTTGATTCTACTTGATTCTACTTAGAGTGTCTGGATTTACCTGAAGTTCACCTCAGAATGCTTTGAACAGTTTCATGAATAATATTTACACATATTAAAGATAGAGGCCCTGATAATGACCGGGTATGCAATTTGAATCATGAGAAGCACACTTTGTTCCCTTACGTTCTTCAACTGTCTGTGCAGGTCTAAAATATTTAATGTATTCTCAAGCTGTCAGAGCAAGCTCTTTTCCTGTCTTGACTAAATGCACGAGGATGGGATTGTTGGCAAGCACAGCTCGTATTCGTATACTTCAGTGCGACAAGAAGTCAAAACTTCCCGTGATGAAGCCGTCTATGTAGCCTTCAGTGTCGGGAGCGGGATAGTAATTGTGAAAGAAAACTGTTATTTCAATATTGTGCCCTTGAAATGGAAGAATTTAATCACCGAGGAAAGTAAAGCACACAGTTATAGCTGCAAAGGAAAAGGAAGTAAGACTTGCACTGCTGGGAATTTCTTCAGAACTGGATTGGTAAATGTCACATGTGACACAAGCCTTAAGTCAAGAATGTAATGGACTCTAAGAATAAGCTTTGCCAACACAATGCAGTTGACATTGCAAGATCTGCCTTATGGGAGTGAACCTCTTCAGAAATGTAACCACAGCTGGAGCAGCACTGATGGACTGGACTCTGGAATTTCAACCATCTCACATAATGAGGTTACCTGTGATGCATACATGCAGGCTCCAACACACTTTTCCTCTCTGGCCATGTTTACACCCGTCGGTAAAGGTATATCAGGTGATGAATCTCGAGCAGACAGCTTTGGGTAGGTGTGGACACATGCATGACGCACAAAATTATGCCACATTTGGAGGCAGTCAAAGCCACATGAGGACATATTTTTCCAGCAGACTGTATGAAAATGTGTCTTTTGCCCCTGGAAGGACGGCCTGGTCAAATGAGATCATTTACGTAAGTGCAGGAAAACTGGTTTGAGCACCAATAACTCTTAAGTGAAAGGAAAAACCAAACCAATAGGCAAAATATATATCAAATAACAATCAGAATTACAGTACATGGTTACACACAAATGGTTCTGTCCTGATATCTAATCAAAAAAGTCACTCAGAACTCAGGATGAATTTCTGTTTTATTCATGACATATTTTTTAACAAGTTACCTTTTGCTGAAAAGCAGACACAGTTTCAACAAGAGAGAACCTTGATATTTAAAATGATAAACATCAGAATGTAGTGTAACAGTTGTGCAACAGTAGTACAAGTAAAAATGAGTCACCAAACAGACTGGGCCGTTAGCATATCTTGCAAGCTTGCTAAAAATACTTTAAGTTCTGCTATGAACATAAAAATATAAGTCACTCACTCTTCCTTTAATAATAATTTAATAATTTAATACGAGGAGAACTTTATTTGTGGAAAGGCTGCATCACAGATCCTCCTGCTGGAACAAGTATTATCAGTGCTGTAGACTTGACATAGCCTGTTGGGTTGGGTGTGCACCTCTGTGCAAATGAAACATTTGTTAATTAAGAATACAATCATACATTTTTCCAATGATAAGTTACAACTCCTAACTGTGTAACCTTAGCATTTATTTGATCTTCTTATTGATTTACCCGAGAACATTATTCATATAGAGCACCTCCCATGTTTGCATTGCTAAACACAGTCAACTGGAGGTTAACAGCAGAAACAGCCTGGGTGAACTGATTGAGATGTAATTATAATGTTAAACTAAAACTAGGAAAGATCAGCAGTTGTCACATTTTATATCACAGAGGTATCAGAAATAATTTCACCATGGGTTAAATAACGGTATATCTTCCCTAATGCTTTATGTAAAAAAAAAAAGCCCAAATAAGATCCAAAGTAAATAATCCTGACTTTGGTTCTCTTGGCTCAATCTGGAGACTTAAAACCATTCACTCGCTCTCAAACATGTTTGTCTGTTCTTTACTGCAAAAATGAATTTAACTTCCTGATATTATTAACTATTGCATCATTCTTTCTTCTGTTACAATTTCTCTCAAGTGCTTTGTGATCATGGACGTTAATTTCAAGTGAAGTTAAAAGAAGTAAATCTACTGTACATCTTAAGTCAGGACTAAATATCTCACTCCCGCATCCCTACAGCGTGCAGAAACCTGGAGAATCATCCAGAATCATCACACGTCAGCCAACGTCACTGCAGAGTGTCTTTAATGAACCCAGACTTCAAAATAGAGACTCCTCTAGCTATTCACTGTACATTCACTGTTATTACATCCCGCTTCAAAGTGGTGATGTGTTGTAATTGTCAGTGTTAGTGTGTTCATTCGTCTGTCCATTAGTATCTGCAACCGTTGCAGATAGAAAGATGAAACAAAAAAAATCACTTGGGTGGCAAAGGGGATGAAAATGAGATGATGACCTTGACCTTGAGAAAACTAGGTTAAGGTCAAATTTCAACTTTTGTACACTCAGGAACTGGATAAGATAGAAAGACGAGGGAGAAGGCAAGCGTAAGACCGCGGATCAAAGCTACTGCTTTGATCTTTGACAGTAGTCAGAGCACTAGCTTTGATCTTTGGCCTATGCAAGTACATGTTTAAAATTTTGAATTCAGGGGTGTCGTGGGATGTTGCAGTCTGACTGCATTGTTGTTACTGTAAAAGCGCCTTTATTCCACTTGTTTATGGGTCAATATAAAGGTAATCATTTAAGTGACTTTCACAAGATAAAGTGAACTTTTTATAGAATCTGTTTAATTACCAAACTCCATGCATGTCAGCTTATAGTCCTTTTACATTGTTTGGAACTAAATCTGGAAGTAATATTACTTATGCTATGAAGTTACTTCCCAAGATGAAATGTAATCTGTTTCCAAGTACCAAGATTGGATGTTTTTATTTAATACACATTGAGACACACAGGTGGAAATAGGGCCTGAAAGAGAAAAAAAAGATTGCTAAACATATTTTTAATAACGAGAAAGATCCCAGTTTTATTATTTCAAAGATATTGTTGGAATATTATTATTTTCTTTCCTTTAATCATGTTCCTGTATTAATTGTTTTTTTTTTTTGCTGCTGTTTGACAAAGAAGCTGTCAGGTGTCATCCAGGCTTTCTGACAATAGTCATTTAAATTTTATGTGACCCAAATAAAAATAGTGAAGGAGTCGTAGGCTGTCAATTTGTTGTTGATTCCAGTTTGGGCAGAGGATACATCAGAATAATAGCTGAATTACTCAATGTGTGTGGGTGACTTCTAATGCTAATTTCTTTGCTCTGGGCAATAAACACTGACACATAATGAGAAATGGAGCTCTGGAAGAACCAGTCCCTTCTCTCCTCATCGTCAACATAAAAAACCAGTTCATCAAACATGTTACCTAAACACACATGTAGTGTATATGAACATGTTGATGAATGTGTATTTTTCATGTGGGGGATCAAACATGGCTCATTATTCTAGTTGTCAGGTATAATAAACATACATGTAACGCTGCAGGTTCTTTGTTCTCTGCCACTGCTTTTACCAATCATTACAATCCAATTAGCATCATACTCCTACACCAAAGGTAGTTTAATGACAACAAATGCTCAGTAACGGTTGTTGATTGTGAAATGAAGCCATGCCATAATACTGTGCACTTTGGAAGGTGAACTATGAATGTACAGTTTGTGGTCATATGATCCAGCTTATAGATTATAGATTTGGTACTGAGTCCTCATCTGCATTTGGATCCACCTCAAAATTAAATTAACTCTTTTCTGGCTCATGATCTGCTTCTACACATCATCTCATAAAAAATGAACTTGACGCCGATGCCAGCAGGGATAAGTTCCAGCGCAAACCAGCCCTGATTCACAGGAGCAACGGTGAAGGGGAGATGATTACTGATTGTCTTGTTTTCAAGAAAATGAATGAATGAATTCCTCATGTGCAGACAAGAAAATATTGGTTATGTATTTAATTGCATGACTTCTTTCCAACTTAAATTGATGGAGGTGATCAAAGTTTAACAGGTATGATGATTTGTTTTGTCATAGTCATAGCCAACTTTATTGTCAAATGTACCATATATGCACGTCATACAGCACAGATGAAATTACAGTCCTCTCAGACCCACAGGCTGTTAAACAACACAAAAGAACCGCTCTAGTGGGAGAGAGAGGAGCTGCTGCTTGCGCATGTGCCGCAATCCCATTCTATCCCAATAAGCAACAGAACCCAACAGAATCCTCCAGAGTAAGTACAAGTGACAGTGGCGGGAAAAACTCCCTCATTGAGGAAGAAACTCCGGGCAGGACCCAGACTCTGGAGGGCAGTCATCCGCCTTGACCAGTTGGGTGGGAAAGGAAATATACTGGGGATGTGTTTCCTTATATCTTTCTCTAATGAATGTTCCAGTTAATTTTTATGTATATAACTGTGTATGCCAAGGAACATTTGGCAAAATCCTGCTGCTCTAATATCTGGGTACCTTTTCCTTAAACAAAAGCTAAACCTTAACTTACTGTAATAGTTCAGTATTTTGGGAACTAAAAAGTAAGCTCTGTGATGTGCCTACAGCTGGTAGGCAAGTTAGCTTAGTTTAGCACCTTGCTAAGTTTGATTGTGGTATTTGCTACACAACTCCACCTAAATTGTTGTTTTCCCAGTTTTGTGTACAGATGAGAGAACTAAAGGGAGAAAATATACATAACATGACATAATCTGGTTTTAATTAAGACCACATGCAGTATCATCCCAGACTGCACTGTATTTATGTTGTTTGTTTTGTACACACAGCACAGATGATGCAAATGATGTCACTCTTCTCCCACACAGAACAAATATGTTCAAGGCTACTCCTTCAGTGTTGCCTGAATGTGTGCGTATGTGTAAGTGTGGGAGGCACTGATGGGTCCTGATAGCGCTGCATCAGAACGTCAGTGCTGAAGTCAGGCTGGCTGGAGAGTTAAAAGAAGAGGATGGGACTTTCTGTCCCTCACTCACTCATCTGTTCATCCCTCAATTTCCCACCGCATAACCAAAAAGACAATTTTCCTTTTTAAAATTAGCTATTGATGAGAAAAACGTAAATTAACATGTACGTTAAATTAAATGCTTTTCCTCTTGACACACCATATCTACAGAACATTTACCTATAAACAAGTGTATCGGCTTGGTTTTTGGCACACCTGAGAGCTTTTTCTACAAAGATGGCCTTGAAGAGAGATATTCTGACATCATCCCTCAACAGTGTCTAAAAAAAATAAAAAATGCATTTTTGTGTGAAAAGCTGTGGGAAGTATCTCCTTTACTTTAGTATGAACTTTCAGTTTCATGCGTGAATTTATGATCAAGCTCCGTTGAGTACATTGTGTTTCCATGATGTGAACAGCTTAAAAAAGGAGATGATCTTGGATATTCTATGTGAACATAGCTTAAAACCGCTTTTACATACATGTTTGTACTTTTATTTGACCAGTTTTGTCTCCTCCACCATTGACAGTTGGGAAAGGTTATGCACTCGCCTCATAGATTGCAAGATATCTTAAAACATTCTTTATGGATTTTGATTACATTTGGTGTAGGAGTCAATCATGGGACAGAGAAAAATTGATTACATTTTGAGACAAATGTGGGTTCAGGTGTGGATATTTTTTTCACTTTCAGCTTTGCAAGACATGTTTTTAAATTTGTTTGCTTTAATATTTTACCCCTATAACGATATCCATTCATGGACACCTCATGATGGTCTTGAATCCAGATCCAAATCATGGTAGGGTAACCTGGGGTAGAGGAAGAAATAGAGACGTGGCACTACCATCAATATGTCATCATATGAGTGGTTTAAACAGATTTCATGTATTTGTGAAAGGTAAGAACTCATACGGATGAAAAAGAATCCAAACCATTCTGGAAAATCATATTTGTGTTCATTACTCTTGAAGTTTCCAGGGTCAAAGAATGAGGTGGTTTATGTAGAAATGTCGTAGTTCAAACAGAAATCCCATGGTGTGAATGGTTTCAACAGCAATAAGTTTCATATCCAATTATTCATATTGTAACAAGAATGAATTTCATCATTATCGTCGGAAATGTCATATAATCATATTCTAAATTATTATTGTGTCAACATTTGCCTGATTAAATGTCACCGAGTTGTTATATGCTGACACTTGCACATAGGTCAAAATAGTAATTGGACATCTACCGCAAATTAGATTATTAAACTTTAGTACCACAGTTAGTGAACTTCACGCCGTCTGCTTACACAACCTTTTGTTCCACTCTTGTGCTCGCTGCCAGCGCCCACGTATCCTGGTATAGCAGAAAACTGAGCTGCAACATAAGCTTGATGAAGGTGGAAAGAAAGACTATTTTATCTTAAGTAGGATTAAATGATTAGGGTGGAAACAGAGGTGAAGGAAAACAACAGTGCTTACCTTGTGGTTTATACTACCTCAACCTTAGGCTTGGTTCAAATGTTTCACTCAAGAGCATTGTTGCATGGCGTGGTGAAGTGGCACATTGTTAGTGAGAGCACTTTTGCAGTTAGTGAACCCAAACACAGTCCTCCACAAGAGTGGAGAATGTTTGTTTTCTTCTCCTTCAGGAGGAGAGAACATGGGCTCCACTAGTCGATACAGTGCTATCAGTTGAAAAGGTGTCAGCTGATCAAAAGATGGAACAAGAATGAATTAATGTATACTCCTTTTTGATAACTCCTATATAAATAAATTGTTGAGGAGCTAAAAATGAGCATTTCTTTGTGTTTATGGTTTTGTCTGTTGTTGTATTTGAAGGTGTAGCTCAAGTAAAACATTTTTGGGCTCTGGAGAAGGGAAGTCTGAGTATGAAATCTAATATGGAACAGATGGACTATCTTCTCTGTACTGTACTGAAGCCAGAGCCAGCCAACTTCACAGTTTCCAGACTTCATCAAAGGCAGCAGGTGAGTCTTTTTGGGGTTTATAATGCTGTTTCTATATAGAGACAGAAACCTGCTTATATTTGAGACATCTACTGCAATCTGATTTTACCAGCAAAGAGACTACAATCAAAATTTATGTAAGCAAATCCAGTCATACATTTTATTTATATGTTTTTGCTGGTGTGTGTGCAGGTAGGTGTGTGATTTTGACAATGTGCTGGTGAAAATATTGGTGCATATCTGTGTAATTTTCCATTCACGTGTGAGGTTGTTTGCCTGGCACATTCCTTAGCTCATATGTGTGTGTGTGTGTGTGTGTGTATGTGTATGTGTGTGTGTGTGTGTGTGTGTGTGTGTGTGTGTGTGTGTGTGTGTGTGTGTGTGTGTGTGTGTGTGTGTTTGTGTGTGTTTGTTTGTGTGTGCGTATTTCATGAGTGATCAGTTTGATTTAAGACGGTTCTTGGCTGCCTTCCATTGCTACTGCAGACGTCAGCAGCTCAGCCAGCTAGATGAGAAGGATGGGATGTGTGGATGAGGAAAGTAGATGACGACAAAGATGGAATGTTAGTGGAAGGAAAGAAAGAATTGTCCGGTGACATGATGAAGAGGTTAGCAGTAACATGGAGAAATGAGAAAACGGAGAGAGATAAAGGCAGAAGGGATGAAATAGTAAAATGATGGGTGGAGCTACTAGAAGCCAAAGAAAGGGACTTATAAAGAGTTTGAGTGGAAGGTGTAAAGCACAGTTAACTGAAAAATACTGTGATCATAAATCAAATACTGACAAAAGAAACCTTAAAAATGAGCTCTGAAGACACTGGGAGTAGTTTGTAAAATCTATGTCTAAGATTCAGTTGTGAACTGCAGATATTTTTCATACACTTACTGTTTTGAAAGTATTCATTACATGTCACAACTAAGAATACCAGAATATGGACGTTTGCATCTGTAGCATCATTATTATTCTTTCTGAATCATGAAATTGTTTAAAATTCTGAACTCATTTGATCTTTGTAGGATCTCATAAAGGAACACATCAACAGAACTATTTCCAATCATAATTTATTCATTTAACTGCTGGCACATTCGATTGGCAGCATCTGAACTCCCAAATATGTGAGGAGTGTGATGAATTTTATCTGATGATCTTTTACAGCTGGTGGCTTTAAGAAACTACAAAAATATAAATTATGATATTTTCTGTTGTGAGCAGGAAAATAGGCCCTCCAGTTATTCATTCGATTTAGAACCAAAGCAGCAATGCAATTAAATGAATACTGCATTTTAATGTCTGGGAACTGGGCTACGCTTGGCAAAGGGATAAAGGCCTATACATAAGGGCCCACAGCAGAAACCAATTAGCTTAGCTTAGGACAAAAACTGCTAAAAGCTAAGAAAACTAGCAGCTTCATATTTATCACACAGTGAATGACATTCTCGAGACAATATTACAGCTCATCAATTTCATATTTAAGGAAATAAAAGTGATATTGGGTGATATTGGCCAGTTCTATTTAGTCTGTTCATACTTAAACGCCAAGTTAAGATATAACCACATAAAATTAACCACAATCTCTTTTTAATTCTGCCATAAACCACATTCACAACTTAATGTAGGCACGCTTCACCATACTTTTATAGCTGTATGAAGATAACATTTCTATCTCTAAGGATGGGGATGTTTTTGTTTACTTAGGGAAGTATGTTTCCCTGTGAGCAAAGGTAATGTACATTTTCTAAAAGTCAGAACACTCTTAAAGACTCTCTATCAACCTATTTCATTATAAGGGGCACCTTGTCATAACTTCATCATCTTTAGCTGCATGCTCTCATACCCTACCCTTCGGCTTACCCGTGCACAACACCATGACCTTAACCATAACATATTAAACCAGCCATGTTATCTAATGTAATTCAGGAATGTGAATTTTTTGTTCGCAGAGTACATGCATAGTTTTAACACAACATGATAACTTTTAGACCTGTTAGACATGTAGCGGTCGCTCAGCTCTGACGATGCCGCTAGAGACAGGATGCTGAGTGAGCACAGCTGCTGCTGTCTGCAGACTATCATCTACCACAACAGTAACTGTGTGCATTTGTTAATTTCTTTCAAACGCACTATTGTAATTTTCTTCATTACTATTATAGCCCTGATGTGAGATAACATCATATGTAGCATACTGACTGACGGAGTGGTCATGGGAAGGGCCAGAACTTTTCTTGGAGGTGGTCGTTTCCTGCTCTCCCACCCTTGACAGTGACATTACTTACATAACAAGCATCACCATCACCATATTTTCAGCACTTTTTGTTTTTGATTACTCATCTGTGACAGACAGATAATCATGTCTCACACAAACTGTATTTTGTTGTTTTAGTAACATAATGCAGTAGCAAATCTGACACAAGGGGCTGATATTATAATGAGCAAATATAGCTATCAAACAAGGGAAATTATAAATAAAGCTTTATGTATTTATTTAGAAATAAATACATAAAGCTGCTTTCAATTGGTGTGCTCTGACTAATATAAACCCCTGTTGCTCTTTGAGGGTCAGGAGCATAAACATCTACATCGTGAGAGTACTTAAGATGTCCCAGACAGCTATCTCACTTGGCACACAACACCAACTCCACCTCAGTTTTGAATGTGTACCTCATAGCAGGAACAGCAGCCATTATCTTGATAAGAGCATGGCGTAAAGTCCCAAGTGACCTCTGCCAAACACACACACGCACACTATCTCTCAATCATGCAATCTTAAAATGAATCATTGATATAAGTGTTCTCCACAGCCAAATAAGTGGCCTGTGTGTGGGTTGACGGTTGAGAGCACCTCGCTGTATCACCCTGTGACAGATTGCAGCATCAGAGATGGCAATGAGTCCCCTGCAGGAGAGCAGTCTTTATTGAAGCCGATAGTTGGGCTCTCTGAGGAGAAAGGTTGTTATTAGCATAACCCTACAGGGGCCTCTGCCACAGGTATCTCAGGGAATGAGAGGAGGGAGGGAGGTGTGGAAGGTAGTGGACATTTGAAGTACTGATGAATCGTTTTGTGTGTGTAACAAAGCAGATGATGGTGGTTTACTAAATCACTATGATGATATTATTTAGGATTATGATCTGATACTGATAATGGTATTTTAGATCATATATACCTAAATGGATGTCATTAGTGACAACTGTGGAATGGCGTCCAGGGTGCAATCTTCTTTCAGATTAAAATAAACAGCCAAGTGCTATGTTTCAATACTCTGTTGCTGTAATACCAATACAGTACATGCAGGCACATACAGTATAAGTCTTTATTAATAAGCTTTGTTTTTCTTTGTATTTTCTTTAATAACTCTTTATCCAGCAGCTACACGTCTTCATTTTAGCTGGAGCAATGGGGACCGCTTACCAGAGACAATGGGCAACACTTGGGTGATGACATGTGGGTGGGAAGAATACACAAAATTCTGGAGACAATGACGATAAACAGGCAAATCCAGATTTTTTTCTTATTCAACTTGTGTTACCATGTCAGGTTGTGTTCCCACTTGTACTTTATTACTTGTTCTTCCTCAGTTTCTCCTCTGTTCCCTCTTGTGTTCTCCCTCTGCCCCTCCCTGATTGATATCACCAATATCTCATTATCTCCTCCTCCGAGTGATTTTAGTCTGCTTCCTTTTCCTTCTGCTTCAGTTTGTCCAGAAAACTTGAATGATTTTAGACACAGTAAGATGGCATTCTCGTTTTTAGCTCACTTTGACTTGAGACTTTAAATGTTATTTTCAAGATGAAAATATAATATTGTCCCTAAGCCATAAGCTGTTGGCCTGTCCTTCCCACCCTGCAATTAAAGCACTAGTTGTATACATGGTGGCCGCACACAATAGGCATGGTAATGGTTGGTTACACACACACACACACACACACACACACACACACACACACACACACACACACACACACACACACACACACACACACACACACACACACACACACACACACACACACACACACACACACACACACACACACACACACACACACACACACAAAATAGAAACTTATACCACAGACTCAGAGAACCACAACATAAAGATCATCATTTAGACTCTGCCTTCTCCCCCACAGGAAAATGCAGACACTAATTACATGTCTTTTGTTTGTGTTTGTCCTTTTTGTGTTCAGACCAGACAAGAATTTGTATATTAAATTACTGAGGTTAAAAAACTCAAACATGTTTGATGTGTTCTACATCGATTTCTGTATCACCTAAAAATACATTAACAAGAGCACTCCAGACGTTTATAGTTGAATTTGAGAGAGTTCCAAGAGACAAATGAACAATAATTGTAATCCTAGTTGACACCCGCTGACAGCTTCACTGTCATCATAATTACTTTTATAATTATGACTGTATTGACATCATTATCATATTATTATTATTGTCAGTGCTGTTATTTTATTCATTTTAAATCTACAAACACTGTGATTGTTACGAGTCCAAAGTTTGGAGTTAGACTATTTTTACAATGGTAGCATGGCATCAGTACTACAGCAGCATCCTGTCTGCATGAAACAGACAGCTGGTGTTAACGTTTAGCATACCAGTCACTGTGATTGTCAGGTATATTAATTATAGCTGTGACCAGTCGAGAACGCAATTTTCTATGTTATCCGCAACTGAAGTTATGATGACTGGAAGTTTTTCAATTTCCCTTGAGAAAATAAACAGACAAAATTTAATCCTGCAGTCAAATTTTGAAGCCTGCCATTAAAATGTGTTATTTCTTTAATTAGGACGCAGAATATATAGACTTACATACATCTTTCACAGTGATGCATCAATTACTCCAGGAAGCACAGCATTGTGTTGTATAATAGCTTGGGAGCAGGTATATTCAATACAGTTACAGTATATTTATTGACTTGTTAGATCATGAAATTGGCTATTATACAGGATTTATTATTCTGAATGGATGCCCAACCCCTGCTGATGCTTTTCACTGCAATTTATTTAGCATTTTAAGAAATCTGTCATATTTTATTGTTTTTCTACTTACTATTGCTTTTATTAGAACAAATGCATTCCATGTCAGATTACATGAGTAATAAAAAAAAAAAAATTTGAATACCAAAATAATAAATACCTGCCTAGAATCCTTTTTTTAAAAAAGGAGTCTTTGGGAGAAGTCTTTGTTTTTATGTATGACTCCCTAATAAAATTTAGGTCTATTTGGTGTAATAAGGTTTGAGAGCCTCAGGTCCTAACCCACAAAGAAATATTGATTTGAGTCAATGTTGAGTGAGTTTGACTCTAAGAATATTAATCTTTATAGATTTGGTTGTGATCAAGTAGCTGAGGCTCATGGCCAGCAGTCCTTTGAGGGTTTCACCCCTCTGGTCCAGACTCTATAGAGACAGGTTGATTTGTTTTCTCTTCCAGCTTTATGTTTTCTGATTTATCCTCTAAATTACCAGATTCATTCATGAATTAAAACCCTACAATATTAAGCACATGTGTTTAAATCAATGTTTTGTTTTCTTGTTTTGTATGAATTTTCAGTTAAGACAAATTAATATACTGGTGACATATTTCTGTTGCAGTTCATATATCAACCTGTATCAACCTGTCAAAACTAATATATGATGTGAGTTGCTTCCTGATCTCCTCTTTGTAAACTCATATTGAAAGCTAACTTTGAGTTTGTTTTAGGTTTCACAAGGCATTTGTAAAATATTCCCTTGAAAAGCACGTCAGGCTCCTCTGAGACCATACGTCCACCTTGAAGACACACGCTGGAGAATCAACACACACACTTTCTCATGGCTTCTCTCCTCTGTGACTCAGGTCTCCAGCAAGTGATCAGGTGAGCAGAGCGTAGATTCCTCTCAGCTTGTAACAATCCACTAGATTTATTGCCAGAGAGGGTGAAAAACTGGCCCGGGTATAAAAAAAGATATGAAAGAGAACAGGGTTTGGCTTGCTCCCAGGTTTGCTAATACACAGTGGACTAAAGTCCACACACACACACACACACACACACACACACACACACACACACACACACACACACACACACACACACACACACACACACACACACACACACACACACACAGGAATGTTCTTAAACACACAACCTCCCCCAAACACTCAGACATAAAAACATTCATGAATAGCATTTTTCTCTAATGCACTCTGTGCTCTGGCTTCTTATAGTCTGTTAACTTTTGCCCGTTTTCTGCATTCTGTCTTACTGTCAGTCTCTCTCACATGCAAAGAACACACTTTTTCTTGCTGTGTGTATCCATTTGCTGCTCTCCTGCTTTTTTCTCTGTGTGATCAGGCCACATTTTGAGTCAAAGGCCGACAGAAATCCATGGTTTGAATTGATAGCATCAATTGATTAAAACTAATGAATCACAATAACTGCAAGAGCTGTGATTAATCATGGACGTTAAACAAGATTAAAATAATATAATTTTCTTAGGTTTGGTCAGAGTTAAGATGAATTGGTTAAAAATTGTTGTTTTGTTATTTTAGTTAGTAACACAGCAGCTTAGTGTAGCTGATTTTTACTTTTGCGCACATCCATAAGGAATGGCAGACTTAATTAGCAAAAAATCACATAAAGGACACCCATAATTTACCATCTGCTGCAAAGTGAATGTCAACAGCTTGCCAGTAAAATGTTTGCAAAGCAAAATTTGACCCAAAAGCTCAAGCCAATAACTTCACTTTCTTTGCCATTTCACTTTCATGCAGTTTATGAGACAACTGTTCCCCTTAAGGGCAGCTGACGGCTGGTAGGATGGCTTTCCTGAAGCGCAGGGGGGTTTAATACCCTTCCTTTGGGGGAACTGAAAGATCCCATCAGTATCAAGATGTCAAATATGGACCCTGAACTCCTGATATTTGTGTCACAAACACTGTTTGAATAAATTCTTTGAATATGAACATGACTGTGGTTGTCAGTGCAACAAGGGAGAGAGTGAAGAGAGAGAGAGAGAGAGAGAGAGAGAGAGAGAGAGAGAGAGAGAGAGAGAGAGAGAGAGAGAGAGAGAGAGAGAGAGAGAGAACCTATTTGCCCAGAGAAGTTCAGTTCATTTCTTATGAGACGTTACTTCAACTCATGACTGCAGTCTGTGAATACACATTTAACAGCTTTAACTAAACATTTGTCTTATATACTGTAATTTTCCATTCAAAACTCAGGGGACGCCTCCTCAATTGCCATCTATGAGTACTCAGTACTGTAATACTCTGAAATGAAAATACACGATGGAATTGCAAAAGAAAATTGAGGTCAAACTTGGTGAATTGGGTTTACCGAAAATGATCACATTGAGATTTCCACATTCATTGTGTTAACAGATTAATATAAATATATCCGGACAGTACTTCCTTGGATATGATTTGTAGTTAATGATCAGTCTTATATAAAGAAAACACCCCACACCTCCATACAGATGTCTGTGCATGTGTGTTCATTTATATGATTAACTTTAGTGCCTCTTTTGTCGTTGTTGTTGATCTTATCTTCAGTATCTCAAAAATCAGTCTTGTCCCTCAGTGGCGAACAGCTGTGTCTCATCAGATCCATCTCTTGATCAGCTTGACCAACAAGATTTCATTTTCAGCGTGTAGACTCCGTGTATAGAATCAAAGCAGATCGTCTTTGGCAGGTGTTCATCATAAAGGCCTGTTCCAGCAGTCTATTAATACGGTACATGTGGATATGCCTGGTGGTTGGTGGCCGCCGCAGTAGGGGTCATGTGGCATAACTGTTAAGTGGTTTTTTGCTGTAATGCAAATGATTTTTGGCAAGGCACTGTCTTGGCCAATCACATTCTGTAGATGCCAGCATTATTCCACTGCTTTGTAATGTGAACAATCTATCTCTATTGTGTACCTCCCCATTTCTGCAATGAAAGATATAGAGATAGCTTTTGTGATTTGTAAAATCCTGTCTGTGTGTTTTGGCATCTGATAAGTCTTTAGAAAACAGTCTGTAACTCTCTCTGGACTTCCTGGTTCATATCTCAATCACACACTCACTCTAGAAGGACCCTACTTTTTAAAATCATTCATTTATTTGTTTGTTTCAAACTCAATCTGAAATTTCCATGTTTTTACATTGAATCTTTGGTTGACATGGATATTGTAGAAAGGATGAAGTGAAATTCGCAATAAATAAATCCAGAGTCTGACTGGAGTTTTTTAATATTCAGATATATACTACTGTATGTTGAGAGTGAGGTATTATATAAAGGATCTAAGCATCACTATTCCAAATGCAAAAATAAACAAATTTCTGACTAAATGCATCCTTTGTATGCAGACAAACCAGTGTACTGCCCACCTGCATTTAAATATCTTTATAACTCCCACTAGCAGTGTTTGTCTTGTAAACCGCAGTAACTTAACATTACTCTTGCTGCCACATCTTTCCACCTGCTGCGCTCATCAGATTTTCGAAACTCATATTTAACACCTC